>NC_041726.1:9914494-10519010 GCF_900700375.1 Denticeps clupeoides
GGGCCTACGGGCAGCCATCTGATCTGGCAGATAACCTCGCTTCAAAAGAAGCCACAATCTCCGACATGATGGAGATCCCATGGAGCTCGTTAAAAATTCAGAAACGCTCCCGCCACGACAGCTTCCTCCTTCATCTGCAGTCGTAGAAATTGCATTTTCTTAACGAAGTCTGCATGCCGCCCAGCCGATTTTGCCCGAGAGGCGGCTGTAGAGAAGGTCACAGAAGTCCTGGCCCTCAGACTCGGGTCCTGCCTCCTCTAATCACTGCCTGTTAATTGAACGATTAGCGGTGCTGATTGTCAGCTGAACGGAACAAGGTGACCACCACCAGCTCCAGGACATCCACGCGGACCTCTGCAGGGGAAGTACTGCTTGTGTGTGTTCATGTGCCTCAGTATTAGTATGGTAATCACATTGCGGCATGAACAGCAATTGTGCAGATTAGCTGGTACCTCGATAGAACATTAAAATGGAGAAAATGAGAGAGACAATTGCAGGTGTCGCTCCTGCCCTCCGCCAACTCCGGTGGACTTGAGACCATCTGACGCCGATGGAAGGGGAGGGTAGGATGTCTGGTTTGTGGTTTGTCGTATCGTTCGGCTCCAGCTCTCAGTCATAATCCGGATGGGCCACGGAGTCGAGGAAGATTGTGTGAGTCGCTCAGTTACGGAAATGAGAAACTGATGAATAAATATATTTGAAACGCGCCTTAAAACATTCATTAAATTATGGATATTAGCCCTGGTTTTATGTAAATCAGTGATTGAAAGTCTAAATTTAGCATTAGAGGTGGACTTGAGGAACGAGTCAGTTTGGTCAGGTGCTGTCTTCCTGTGAAACAGGCTTGACCTCGTCGTGAAGATGATTTTTTACAGCGCATGGGATTAACAGTCGTGTCCAGGTTTATGGATTTAATCGGCAGGGTGACCAGATCTGAGGAACCCTGAGGCGTAAGAGGTTCAGGTGACAGGAGCTCACATGAAGACATTTCGCCTGCCGGAGGTGAGAGCTCTCCAGGCGAGAAGACTGCAAGAGACCTTCACAGTAGACTCAAAATCCAAACTGCGTCTCACCCCAGACATTCAGACAAAATGTTTCCCACAAATCCCTCATTGGGAGGGCAGGACAAGTGGAGTGTTCTTGTTCCCTGTCGGCCAGACGCTCACCAGTCGGTAAGGAGCTGGGAGTGTGGAGCACCAGTCCGACGCTCTCGAGAAAAACAGTCCTGGAGAACGATTCACCTGGAGAGGTGAAGACCATTTCCAGAAGAGGTGGAGAGGCTAGAACCCTGGAGGGCGTTTAAGAAGAAAGGAGCGAATACTTGATGATCCGGATGAAATGTTGTCTGCGCTCGGATTGGATGAGGACGTCAGTGTAGCTGGGTGATTCTGCCCCTTTCGGCTCCTCGGCTGGACAGACGGAGGACAGACGGGCTCGGATACCGGATATTAACAGGACGGTCCCGTCCGCCTGAAGATAGGCCGGCAATGACAGCTGCAGTTCATATTGCGTTTTACATAAAAAGCCACTCAATGTGTAAAAAGCCACTGCATGCGCTGTTAACACTTCAAGTTCCCGCAGCAGCAGCATGAATACTAAAGAAGATGAAAAACTATTCAAGATTGTGAGGAAATAAAAAGAGACTACTGGTGGTATATTTCAGCATGCATTGGATTGTTCCATCCCGCATATTACTGCACATTGAAAATATGAAGTGCTTTCCAGGCGGTTTGTCTGTTTAATTTATTACCCGCCCGCAATGAATCTTCTGGATGGTTCCCCACCCCGAACCCCTGGAAGCAGGACAGAATTAATTGGTGTTGCTGAGGGCCAGGCTGCAGACGGAACCTCGTTACGTTGGCCGCTAATGAACTTGCGTGCCGGCGGATTCTGACGGTCCGATCGCAGATGTCAGGATGGGAAGTGGGCTGATTAGAATCGAGGATCCTCCCTTCACTACGAAGGCGGGTTGATGAGTTCTGAGGGAGCGCAGGTTCTCCATGAAAAGAGGAACTTCTCTGAAATCCACCCACCAGCCGTCAGAAGGCTGCAGCGTTGATGAGATCTGCCCGCCGCGCCTTTATATCCCACATCAAACTGTCATCCCCAGATACATAATGCCCCACAGCCGTGTCATAACGGATACATCCATTCATCGCTTTCCTATCTGATTACTTTCACATAAAAAAAAGAAGGGGGCGGGGCTCAACAGACAGAGAACTTCAAGCTGAAACCCACTTTTAATTAAAAAAAAAACTATGAAACTTGGAACAATTTTCAGAAATATATAAACACAGAACAGTATTTTGTTTGCGAAGTTTTTGTGAGGCTACCGATATACACATACATTACGAACACATATATACTTATACATACATGTGATCACAAATGTACACTGCACAGATCTGAAAAGACATCAGTGCTGTTTTAGACACATGGATTAGTACTGGATACAGAATATCCTCAGAAAGAAGAAATCAGTGCATTTCTCAATTAGTCCAGTAAGGAACGTTCTGGCGTGGATTTATTTAAAGCAGAGGCCAGTCGGCGTCTGACGGAAGCGTATGGCGTAAATCACAGACACGATCACAGCTAGAACGCAGCATAAGGATAATTAAGACTGGAGGCAGAGCCTCACACTGCGCCGGGCGTTCCGGAGAGGAAGGGGAAGATGGATAAAGATAGATTCACATGGCCTGTACCATCGTGATGGCTCTATGGTAACGGGTTGGGATTGCAGTAAAAAAACGAGGACTGAAGAGGGCTGTGAGCTGCTTTTTTCCTGCAGCACGTAGCAGATACTGGAGCACCGAGGGGTCCAATAAACTACTGACATCATGACTATGAAAGTTTTTGTCATTGTGATTGTGCACAGCACAGACAAAATGTGTCTGCATTTTAACCATCACCCTTGGTGAGCAGTAGGCAGCCATGACAGGCGCCCGGGGAGCAGTGTGTGGGGACGGTACCTTGATCAAGGGGACCTCAGTGGCACCTTGGGGTTACGGATCCGCTTCCTTACCCACTAGGCCACCACGGCCTCCAGTTGAGGAATTTTCCTCAAATATAACCCTAATCCCAACCCTGGGAATCAGTGTATGATCTATATTCCACAACATAGGGACTACTGATTCTCAACAGTGTCAACAAAGAAGAACACGTTTGCTTTAGATTCCTGGCAAAACCCCCAGGAAACAACAGAACGTTGGTGAAATGCCAGTGTTGGCACGCAGCGGGTGAACTTGCATAACTCTATTCCACGTAACGACTGCCTCAGGATGGCTTTAGTTGCTGACGGGCCAAAGGCAAGGGATGAAGATGGGGGCGTGGCTGTGAAAAGTCAGGTGCTATTCCTCATAAAGCAGGTTGGTGTATTTTACTTTTTTTACATTTTGAATTGATATTTTGTCATTTTATTTGTAATTGTACATATTCTATATCAGCACAAGCCATTTTTATTGATTAAAATGTTTTTGCCAATGAAAGAAATTATGGCTCCGCCCTCTTGACGCTTCAATGTAATAAACCCCACCCACTGCCATTGTAACCAGATAATCAGTGTTATTCATGCCACATGTCATAATGTTCTGGCAGGACAGGGTATATCCTTTATAGAATATTGATATATTTGAAAAAATATTTAAAATATCTGTGGGTGCACTCATGTCTTCTTATAATCTTTTATCAGAAAATCAAAGTCCATATCTCTCATTGAGACTTTAAAAAATGGTCATGTGCTTTTATTACTGACATGAAAGCAGAAAAGCCTCAATTGATCAGCGACTGTGTTCTGAAAATTTTGCCATACGATTTGCCTTTGAAGAACACACACACACACACACACACACACACACACACACAAAAAAAAGTAACCTGTACACGCACCCCCACAAAATGCTGCAAAAACATCAGAGCGAATAAAAGCAAGCGGCGCATAGAAGAGAAAGCATCGTCTGGAAATGTTGTAGCCCCAGGTTAACTGGGCGCGGCACTTCGCCTCCCTCAGTCAGGTGATTGGCTATCGATTTTGTGTCACAGCGTTAGATTGGTTTGGCGTCACCTGGGCAACTTCAAGTCAGATAGATCAGTCGGCCGTCGTTTTGTTTCCGGAGAATCTGCTGAGCGCTACAGACCTTCCTGGGGACGAGTCGGTGGCAGAGTGTCTCCGAGTCACTAACAGCCAACACCCAAATTCATCAGAGGGGGTGCGGGGAGATGCTGGGACGCCAAGTGAGAGGGCGTGGTGGCAGCACCAGCATTCGGACTGCGAAGTCTCCCTACACTGCTAGCAGCACGGCCATTTCAAAAAGCTCGTTGGACAGCCGTGACCCCTTCATCTCGCCGAGCGAGGGACTAACAGGCTGCTGGTGACATTTTTTTACGGGGCGACTGCTCTCCTCGGCACCTTTCATGCTCCACACAGGCACCCATCTGCACAATAAAATCGACAAAAAACACACACCAGAGTTAAGAAAAAGGAACAGAAATGGAGACGACAGGTCCCCCCTTTCAACACTATTTCTTCCAGATTAGGGTTACGTATGCTAATAAGAACCCCATCACCCCACACACCCGGCGATCAGTGTGTGGGGACGGTACCATGATCAGGGGGACCTCAGTGGCAGCTTGGCAGTTTGAGATTTGAACCCACTGCCTCCATGTTGGCTCCAATGTGGGATTCATGACCAAACAACTTTATTTAAAGTCTATTAGTTGATGGTTTCTTCCTTTTCTTGCCACCATTCTGCATTTTCTAGAAAGGATGTGGATATGTATGAAAATAAGACTCTCACTGTCATGGTGGGATTAAATGGGGGTTAAAGGTCATGGTGACCGCATTGACTCTGCCTGAAAGGGCTCGTTGTGGGCGCCAAAACCTGCTCCAAACCAACATGCTGCAGCCAGATCGTCCAATCAGCATGCAGGGAGCACTGTGGGTCATTCCAATAAAGAAACAGGATGCTCAAAACAAGAAACCATTACACCTTAATAATGACTTACTTCTAATTGTAATGAAGTTCTGGGGAAAGTAATTAGTTACGGTTCGTTTTAATGAAGAAATTCACTTTTTCTGCCCTGAATGTGCAGGAACTTCATTAGAAATTGATTAGAAAATGATCTGAAGTACCATTAGGAGACACTGTTCATTAACACTGGTCCTTAATTGGGACCCTGCCACAGGTGTAGTTATTACCCCGATGATAAATGATTTTGAAATCATTTCTGAAAGTAAACCTCTTGCTGAATAAACCACATGGCATCTCTGCTCCCCCCACAAGGTGTCCCCTGCAGCAGCTGTGACCTCCCACCCATTATGCCATCGATGTCCGGTGGCTTTATTTCCCCTCCACCATGGAGAACAGGGGTTAAACAGCCGGAACAGCCACCCAGGCTGAACATGTCACCTCTAGGGCCACCTCCCCACGTTCTGGTACGAGTAAACCAGGCCAGAAGCATTGGGAGACCCTGCATCTGCAATGTGACATGTGACTGGAACCTGCACGCTGACGATAAGGGCTGACAGTGGCGAGTGAGGACATCAGCCGACAAACCGCCCGTCCAGGAAGTAATTTCTTGCCATTTAAAACACATTTCTTGTCTTTGAAACAGTTGTTAAATGTGAAACTTGGTTCAGTGCCACTCGATTTTTGACGCCATTGATTCTTGTCACGGCCACCTGCCAGCCACGCTGCTGTTCTTTGTGCAGGAAACAAAAGAGCAACATTGTCCCAGATTGCCTGTGTCCCAGAGGACGTGGGCGAGGGACATCCCTCCCTGGAGGCTGTGCCTGGTGGCAGCTTTGAATGCTGAAGAAGACCAGGGGATCAAAGCCCATTTCGGGTTCGCTGTTCACCTCACGGTGGACACTGTAGACATCGGGCAGAAAAAAACCTGCTGCATTAATTCCCATTTCCAACAGCATGAATGCATCTCCATGCATGAAATTTCATCTTTACAGGAGCCAGGATGAGACGCAGGCTGGTTGGTTTGTGTTTAAATGGTCGGACAGACACGCGCCCACAATCCCCCCCGGGACCTTCGCCTGGCTCCTCACATCAGGAAATCTCCGGAATCAGGTACTTGTTAACTCTTGTGGTGACTGTTGATTAAATATTTATTCCAGGATTTTCCACCCAATTGAACCCACATTCAGCTGTTTCAGGAACGGACCACAGCAGATGGACCACAGTTGCTCTTCATCTCGAAAGTCTTTCCGCTTGATGAGGATCAATAAAAAAACAACAACTGTCTGTTTTTGGGGCCACCATCTATCAGTCCCCCGGGTTCCAGCGTGGGAGAGGAGCTGAAAATTGATGGTCTGGCTCAAGATTGAGAGGTCAGTTACCAGAGCTTATCAGTCCACCAGGGAGAGAGTCGGCACCGGGGGACTTCTGGAGAGAAGATCAGTGGGTCGTCAAAAACCACCGGTTCCAAAGCACCGCGCCCGGGAAGTCCGGTCCGACACGCGACTTCTTCGAAGGACATTAAAGCTGGTAATTAAATAAGGCAGAAGTGAAGCCTGCTCGAGGAGTCGTACCAATAAAAGTCGCGGGGAAATCGGCGCACCCCGCACGTTCACAGGGTGATCGTGGGAAAACACGGCGGCGCTGCCAATCAAGTTGTCATCTTTAAACAGGGTGTGGCACAGTGACAGTAAACACCTTCCTCCCACAGATCCTCCTCATCAAATTAAAAAGGACATTGAGTCCCACCACCCCACACCCCCACCCATTTCGTGTCACTTTGTACCATACGCCGTCACCCCTGAAATCAAAATCACACAACAGCGGCATAAAAGCAACATCATCATAATGTTTTATTTTTATATTTCATTTTTACACGATTTAGAAAATAAAACACAATGAATGAATAAATACAAATTTAAAAAGCTCTGTTGCCGGCGGTGACGACCTCACCTAATACACCTTGTAAAACATGACATTGGCATGGCGGAGGGAAAAGTAGGTGGGGCACACAAAGTTTACCATAGAAACGGACGAGAGTTTCTGATGAGGGCCCTCATCAGTGGAACGATAGTCAGGAAAAAAAAGGGCAGATCCAGTGGAGAGCCCTCGTCCAAAATGTCCCGTTTCCTGGGAAAAATTAATAATAATAAAAAAAAAAGCCTCTGAAAATATCACTTCATAAACTTCCATCTTCCTGGAATAACAACCTCTGCATCTAACCTTTATGTAACGGATAAAAGTGCTCCTGGATGGCAACAGGAATGTCATTTTGCTTGTTTGCAGTGTGCTACACAGTCAGAAATTTCACATATTTCACGAACACGCCCCATGCACGACGTTTTCAATAATAAAGCCTCTGTGTTATATTAGTTGTCACTTTGACATTTTGTACATTTCTGTTGAGGTTGATGCACTTTTATCTGTCAAATGAGAGTTGGATGCAGACGTCCCGCTACTCTCCATGAAAGCAGGCATCGTCACAGGGCCACAAATCGTCATGAGACACAAACTGTACAGAACGACCAGCATGCAGAAGCTTCAGCGGTCCCTTCCACAGACAGAGAGAGAATGAACATTTAGACAACATCTACGAACAGTTGCTTCTTCTTTTTTAATACCTACAGTATGTATGCAAACAATAAATAACTCCTCCTCCAGTCTCCTTTAGTCTCCGCCCCCTCCTGTTGAGGCGGAGCCAGAGGTCAGTCTGAAAAAGCAAGCAAGCAAACGTCACCACCGTCTCTCTTGTTGGAGAAACGGTGTTTAGTCTTAAGCGTGTCGACAGAAGCTGCACCTCAGAAAGAACACACCTACTCACACACACACACACACACACACACACACACACACACACACACTCATCCATGGTGGCAGCAGTGTTACTCGTCTTCCTCATCAGTGACTCTGTAATGTCGGGTTACAGTGAATTCCTCTCATGGTGTTGTAAGGCAGAGTGTGGCAGTTGTCACATGACCAGGATGTGGGCAGCCTTGGCCTCGCCCATCCATGCCCTCAATGTTTGGCAAGAACATATGGCACAATAAGGGACCGAAGCTGGGCGGGACCGGTAGAGAGAGCGGGCGGGGCTGTTTTCCTTGTTGGTGGAGATGAACTCAGGGTGGGACCCTCCGTGAGCCCAGGCTCCCCACCACTGGACAGGGTGACGTGTCCGCCGCTATCTGACCTCCAGACAGTCCAGGTATTCCAGGATCAGGTCGTAGCAGAAACGGTACTGCTCCTACAACACACGCGGCAAAGAAACGTCACTCCAAGCGGCTAGAAGGTTCCAGAGAATGACAGATTCATCAGTCTGTAGACTCACCATGGTCTCCACCATGTTGGGCTTGGAGTTGCGCAGTGTTTTGACGGCGTAGAAGATGTCCACTATATTCTGGTGACCGATCATCTCCATCAGAATGGTGCAAGCACAGAACGTTCCGCTGCGGCCTCCGCCGTTTCTGACGCACACAAGAAATACAAAGGTCAAGGAAAGAACATAAGATCTAACAGAGAACCAGACAAACTCCCGGTGCTTCACCTACAACCTGGCCTTGGAAAACAGGGATTTCCAGGTAGAACCTGAAGAACCTCCACAGAACATGTGCTAGATGTTGCTGGGGGTGAAGTCATGGCATTCTTCAGGAACACAGAACCATGAGAGTTTGTGTGTCGGTTTTTCAGATACAGACACAGTTCATGGGAATATTTCGCTTTTCAAAGGTAAATGTTGTCCATGTTGTTTATGGGCTGGCAGAGCTGCATTACCCATGATGCTCTGAGAGGTGGGCGAGGGGATGCACTTGAGGTCCGGACTATCGACGCGGTGGGACCACTTTAGAGGCCGAGGACACCTATCATTAACAGAAACACTCTGCCGCCAGTCTCTCCGGCAGCGAACAGTGTCTGTCAGTGTGTGTGTGTGTGTGTGTGTGTGTGTGTGTGTGTGCGCGCACTCATGAGTGTAAACATCTAATAACAGGGAGGAAGGTAATGTTTGGACAAGGTCGGCCAGCGTCTGTGACCTTGTCTGCAAACATTGTCAACAATCCACAGTAATTTCTGGTCCTAAAATCTCATTGGCCGAGCCCTGATACCACATTTCTTATTATTCATCCATACTTCTTATTCTGATTATGACTACATGCACGTATTTATTACACTTGAATAATTTATATGAGCTTTAATTTGTCATTGCTGGCCTTTCGTCTGTAATAAGTGGCGATAACAGATAATATTCTAACCTGATTTGAAGTATAATTCGGTATAATTACTTTCCTATTCCACATATAGTTAAGAGCTCACCGTATTTATAATGAAGTGGCTCACACTTGTACATAATATCTGATTTTTAAAAGTTCTATTGACACGTTGGCCCGATTGAAGGAAATTGTGGGCGGGGAAAGCATGTTCAATGCGGGGCAAGGATGTACAATACGACGTAGCGTCACATGATGCATCGAGCCAAATTACTGCATCAAAGTAATTATAAAACCAACTACGTCAAACAAATGTGGTTATCAACATGATCATCTCCCTCATTTTATTCACTTTTACTCTGTACATATTTTACCTTTGGCCAGACTTTTTATATTTTAGCATTCAGCAAAATGTTTGTGTGTGTGGGTGTATGGTTGTGCATATATTTTTAGCATTTTTTTACACTACTTTCTACTTGATAAGCTTTATTTTTATCTGGACACCTGCTGGCTTGATGAAATGAAAAGGGAGAATGTTCGGCACTATATGAGAGTGTGTGTGTGTGTGCGTGTGTGTGCGCACTCACAGGCAGTGCACCACCATGCGTCCGTCCCCACAGTCCCTCTGCCACTTGTGCACCTGCACCAACAGGCTCAGGAAGGCCTTCCTGGACTCAGGAACATCCCGGTAGGGGGACCAGCGTAGGAATTGAAAGTGCCGGACAACCAGGGCTCCTTCCTGGAGCTGCAGGACAGAGAAAAGACACGTGGGGAGGGTCAGCATTGACAGGTCAAAGTTCAAAGGTCAGATCTCCACTTTACAGGAGAGATTCAGGAGCCCCTGGTCCTACAGCTGCTCTACTCTACATTCTGTACCTTACTGGGAAAGGGCGAGTCATGGTGCTGGTGAGGAGAGTTGAGATCCTGCAGAGAGACAGGTGGGGACGATATGTGACACGGATTTGCTAATAATCCCTTCCCCCTCCCTAAAGGACAGTGTGACGCCACTGGGATGACAGCCGGGGGTGGGGGGTTGGGGGGACTCTGACTGACACATGAGGCTCTGGTGGGACGGATCTGTCACTCGACAGGTGAGTGTGTGTGACAGACAGAGTAGGTCAGAGGGACATGTTGGAGAGGCAGACACACACGCACAAATACACACATGTGCAAACACACACTCTTTTACACCCATGCACGCGCACACACACTTAAATTCTCACACATGCCAAAGCACACATACACCTGCACAAACACTTTTTAGTGGATAATACACATCTCTACACAAAGACAGAACACACACACACACACACAATTAAAAATAGCCAGAAACTTTAGTTTTGTGCTCTGAACTCCATCAGGCTACAGAGCACATCCAGGGATAAAGCCAGCAATTCAACCCATTTCCTCAGAGCTGATAAAAGGATAAATCCGGTAATTTACGTATTTTGTGCTCCAGTAATCACACTAAGATAATTACAGACAGTGAAGATTTTCTAGAAAAGCAAAAAAAGGAAAGTTCCAAAAAGCTTTTAATATCAAGCTGGATGTACTGAATGGTGTCTGATAAAAGAAGAGGTCATGTGGGCGTCGCCTGGCCACCTACCCGTGTCACGTTCTTCACCCGGAACAGCCGAGTGATGACGTCATCATCGGCCGACCGAGACAGTAGCTCCACCGTCATTGGTCCAAAGTGCTGAAGCCCCGCCTCTGGCCAATACTGCAGACAGGGCTGAGAGTCGGACATAGGGGAGACTTGCTAAACATGGCGAACTTTTAATCCCACAGAGTGGGAAATGTCACAGCTTTACGCTGCAACCTTAATAAAAATGTAATTCCAATAAAGTGAATATCCAACATCCTTAATATTCAATTCCTGGCATCGTTTAGACTTTTTGAAAAAGCATATGTGTGCAACTAGAGTGATATAAATGACTTAATATTGGCTCAAATCCTGCATATGTTTTATATAATAAAGAAAAACAACAAAAACAGAGCATATTGTCACGCTGCAGTCACACTGACAGCCTGCACACATCAAGACACAGTAAGCAGGAAGTTTGCCCTCCTTCACTGGAATGAACACGGACTGGACCCGACACACACCCAGGCGGAGTTGGACTGGTTCAGCTGGTTCAGCATGACCACCGAAGTGCAGCCGTAGTCGAACACCAGCCTCCAGAAGTCCGCGGTGGTGGTGGGCAGCGGGTGGGGCGTCACCACGAACGCGGCGGGCCGCAGGAAGCTGTCGGCCAGCGCGGCGTTGATGTAGTTGTTGCCCTCCCCCTCGGTGGTGACCAGGAAGGCCAGGGCGCGGTCCGGGGGCAGGACGTCCATGCTGCGGTTCTTCTCGCGGTTCCGCGGCAGCAGAGAGATGCTGCACTCCTCCACGTCCAGGTGAGGGGTCACTGAGTTCAGGGTCTGAGACGAGGAAAGAAATATAATTCTTTTTATCATCTTAACCAAAGTGATCAAACGTTTGCTTCCATTTCTTGCTGGACCCGTCAGGTTGAGAAAATAATAACAAATCATTAAAATAAAATAAATTAATTAAGAATTCAGAAAGACAGGCAAGTCTTGGTGTTACTTAATTTTTCCACCTTTATGTATTTCTGTGAAATGAATTCTGGGATATTTGACAACCCAAGCCTGCTCAGGTCACATTCTGATGCATCCCTGGGTATATTTCACCTACAGTGAGTATCACCAACCACGAGGTTGAACGGCCAACCAGCACCCCTCTCAGCATCAGTCTGAGCCCAGACAACGTTTCATGGATGAACATTTACATTTAAGGCATTTGGCAGACGCCCTTATCCAGAGCGACTTACAACGTGCTTTCATGTTTCCATCGATGAAGTGATCAATTGTGGTTCACTAGGACCCCAACTATAAATACAACTTTTTTTTGTCACTCTGTTGTAGTTTCTGTACATAAGTAAGACAATAAGAAGGTTACAAGTTCATCTAAATATTCTCTAAAGTGGAAGGTCTTGAGCTGTCGTTTGAAAGTTCTCAGTGACTGAGCTGTTCTGACCTCGAGGGGAACATGGGTCGTCTTAATGGAAAGAAAATGGCAGAATTATTCCGATTATTGAAGGCAGGCCGCACTGTGTCCCGACTATGGAGGCGGGCGGTGGAAACCGAGCGTTCCAATTGTCCGGGCCTGGATCCGAGATTACATAAGACTTATGCGGCGGCGTTATAATCCGCTAAACTCTCCGACACCGGGGCTGGCTGAAATTGACTGGGCTGCGAGGATCACGGGAGGTCATTAATCTCTTTACCACGCGAGACACTGGGAACAGGACAAAGGGAGCCCGTCTCATTAAGACAACGCTAATGAGCGAGACTGGCAGCTACACGAGGCGTCATTATCCAACCAGGAATTAAAATGCCGCCAAGGTGCTGCTGAAGAAACGGTCAATTCGCGACGCGCTGTGTTTGCGGTGGGTATTTGTTACCGCTGTCAGGGTTTTTAATGGAATAATGTTTACTAAAAGCTTGCCGACAGCTCATTTGTTAATGATTCATGCACAATGCACCAAGAAACGTTGATAAGGTGATACTTTAGGACGGAGCGGTGGGATGCTAATGCTGATGGACAACGGCGCACAAAAAGCCTCTTACTCCTGAATGCACTGAGAACCCAGAGGATCCTCCCCGCTGTCTGAACTTCCAACGGGATCTGGGGATCCATCACACCCATCACTGACAGAACCACCCTTCCAAATTTTATAACTGCAGAAGGCCGGCAGTACATGTTGATACCAAAAGGGGACTTGAGTTCTTCGGCACTGACCTTGTCCTTCATGAATGACAAAATGACCTCTAAATGACCTCTAGACGTGGGCTGCATTCACGCCGACCACTTTGGACCTGTATATTGTCGTTGTTTTTATACTGTTGTGCTTGAGAGACGCCATCAACCGGAATCAAGTTTCTTGTATGTGTTCACTCACATACTTGGCCGATAAACGCGCTTCTAAGGTTAAAAGTTAAACACCTCGGTACAATTCCGGTCCGACCCAAGTTCTGGACTCTGGTCCGAAATGTGGCTAAAACACAAAAAGGAACTAGACCTTTGAGCGTGAACGCCCCCTCGCCACCAACTAACCGAGTCCCTACATCTAAAAACCGCACAGCCAAAATGAATGAATGAAGAAAGAGGGATTTTACAACTGAAGTGGGCAGGAGAATTCCGTACCGAAGCCTCGTGCCAGTTTCGGATTACGGTGACAGACGTAGGTGGGCTGAACGGCTCCGGAATCGCATGACAGTTTGCCGCGGCGCTTTGGGGTTTATTACCGCCGGCAGCATCTGAACTCGTTGTTTATCATAAATGCCGGGCAGCCTTCATTCAAATTCAATCATTATGTAGGGATTAAATTACCCTTTAATATTACATCTGCCGAACACCCAGACGCAGGAGTATCTGGCATTTCCAGCTCCCGGGGTTAATAACAGAGCAGAGAAATCGATGCGCCATCGCATTTAAATGCTTCCCAGCACTCACAGTTTTCTGACCATGAGTCATGTTTCATATTTGCGCATTTGCCGAAAGTGCAGCAGCATTTACTCTCACGCTAAACGTCCTGCTGAAAAGCGAGTTTGCGATTCGACAACTATGCCCTCGCAACCGCTGATGAAGGTTATAACATATAAGCTAGCTAGCTTAATGCTAATGATGCAGCATTTCAGGGAGGTGTCCATGTCTTTTCCACCTCATACCTGATTGACTTCACTTATATTTCTGATACTCTGCATATTCTGGGTCTTGCTGCATAGGATCATGCTGCTGCATAAATTATCTCCAGTTGGGTTTTCGATCCAAGATGAACCGGATTAAGGCCCCTGGTTTAAGTGTCTTGTCATTCTCCCTCCCAAACAATTCATTCTGAATTGGTAGGAAATTGGAATATAAAAACTCCTCCATTCCATCTGTATTTAAGATGCTGCCATGTTCCTGCAGATCTGAGCGTTTTTTTGAAAGATTTGGACACAGGCGCTTCCGAGACACCCCATCAGCCATGCCTCCTTCCCCAGGTCTCACCTGGAATTCCTCTCGGAGCTGGGACGTGTTGCTCTGAGAGTCCACCCGCAGCATGTCCTTATAGGTCAGCGCAAACTCACTGACCGGGATGGCCGTCTCCCCGCAAAGACACGCCTCCAAGATGGCCTCGTGGATGAAGACGTACTGCTCCTGCGGCCAACATAACAGGATTATGGTGCATGCAATAAGATGTTCCTGAAGATTCAGCTCGGAGAGGAGACAGGACATATTTAAATGTAAAATTAGCATGGGCTCAAGGTAGATGATCTGGCAGCGATAATCTCTTAAAGGTCTATCTGTCAGCTCTAGATAATGAAGCCCGTGACATTTCTGAATGGGGGTGACTCATGTTCGATAGCGGCGCAGGTAAAGGCCACCGGCCGGGTCTCTAAACGCGACATCGTCACAGCGGCCTCACCTCCGTCTGGATCATGTTAATGCGCCGAGAGCACAGCGTCTTCACACAGTTATAGATGTCGACCACGCCCTCGCACTCCGCCATGTCCAGCATCACGTCCAGAACGATGTAGCAGCCTGTCCGGCCGGCACCCATGCTGCCCACGACAAAGGTCAGAGGTCAGATGCCTGAGAATCTGTTAGGATCTGGAAATTGATTCCTGCCAAAATCCTGCATTACTTTTTATCCATGCAATACAAAAAAAACTGAAAATAAAGGAATATATGCAAAATATTTTAAAAGGATTAAGCTGCAGATCTTATTAATAAAAAGACTTAACAAAAAAATATCCAATTAATCACAGTTGCTCTGTATTAATCATAAAGCTGCGATCGCACATATGCACTGAGGCTCTTCTTTATACTTTGAATGGGGTGACATCACACGCCGCTAGACTGAATTGTGGGTCCATCGCTTCATAAATAGAGGATATTAGCAGCTTTAGATTTTTTTACTGCAGCAGGTTGTATGAGTGTTTGAAATGGTGAAATGGGGCCGGAGGTTCCCTACCTGCAGTGGACCACCACAGGCCCAGCGTCTGGCGGCGTGGAGGCCTTGACGCGGCGGAGGAACGCCAGGAGGCCGGTGGCGTGGTAGGGCACTTCGTGCTCGGGCCAGGACGTGAAGTGGAACTGGCACACCTCGTGTTTGGCTGGGTATCCCCGCTACGGCAAAGAGGCAGCAGGAGAGTTCAGTTTAATTAGAGCAGCGTTCAGCCATCCAAATCCAGACAATGCTGTCGACATGAAATGAAACACAATAAAAAGGCACCATAACGCGTCTCAGTTGTGCTCTAGAGCTCCTGTTCACAGATTTTAGCTCTTATCCTGAGTGATTTCCAGATTACTGACATTACAGATCCAGTCCCCTGGAACCACCACAGTGAGGTTGAACCTGGGTCCCACCCAAAACCACCACTGGTACTTTACTGGAGGAATGGGTGCCGCCGCTTCTAAAAGACAGGAAACCCAAACGTAATACTCCCCCAAAAGGACTTCTGTTTTTGTTTTTCTTTTATGAACGTCTGTAAAAAGTGAAATAGCTCGAGGCTGTGCTGTCTGATAAAAGTCAACCCTTGACCTGACCACTGTTTGAAATCAGAACATCTCTGAGATTTCTCAACAATCAAAGAAACGAAAAGCCAAAGGGTGGGAAGGAAAAGTCTTTTTTACAACTAGTAATGATTCATTGCCTCCCCAAAGGGTGGAGCAATAAGTGTGAGGAGGGCAGGGACTCACCCTCTCCATGGAGAAGGTGCGAACAGTGTACTCTGCAAGGGTCTCCGTCTTCAGCAGGGTGATTTTTATGTCGCCATAGAGTTCGCTGTCATCCGGCCAGTACTTGCAACACTTCATCTGCATGCCGGCAACAGAGGCAGAGAGAAAAAAAGGTTTGGCTGAGTAGAGACCTGACTTCACTTTGGAATTTGGTTCTAGTCGAGATTTTGCACTTTTTTTTTATTTGGAGATTTTGGGACAAAAAATAAAACTTCACGCCATTAAAACCGCAACAGCATAAATTTTATACAGATTTATACAGATCATTTTTAATGAATGATAGCCTAACCAAACCTTCTGAAAAGATGATGTTGGACTCCCTCTCACAGCAATTAAGTCACAAACTGTTGATAAAAGTATATACCAATATACCTACTATCTGTATATAAAATATCTATGTATCAAATATATCTACTGTGCGTTGTTGTGTTATCAGATCCCCTTCCCCATAAAGGTGTTTATGAACTGGTAAAATGTATATAATAGTTTCTAACACGACTATTTGTGCATAAGTTAGACGAGCAATCAAGTTTCTGTGAATTTTCAGATCTCACGATGCATTGAATTAGAATTGAAATTTCATTACATTTAAACAGGAGCCTCTCGCAGTGAAGCCATAGGCCAGGACAACTGAACATGTTTTCATCAAGCTTCTAGATAATAATAAAGATACAGGTCAGTCCCACCCAAATATCAGATAGAGAAAAGTCTGGTGGACCATCTCATTTAGAAAGGAAATGGTGTAAGAAAAAGATGGGTCTCCCTGAAATATCCTCAACAGAAATTAAATTAAGAAATTAAACTAAAACATTTTGCAGCAACACTTTGTTATGCCAAAAGAGACCCAGCAATTTCAACCCTGTCCAGTTTTAGTTAATTATAGGAGAGTAAAAAAACACACACTACTTCACTTCATAGTCAATGGGGTCCCCGTTATCCGGAGACTGGTGGTGTAACCTACCCTCCCAACCTCCACCAGCTTGGTGATCATGACGATGCTGAAGCAGTTCTCCTGCCAAACCATCCTCCAGAAGTCATAGATCATGTCCTGCTTGGGCCCTGAGCAGCAAAAAAAGTGATTATTCGGTCATTTGACATCCTGACAAGGTTAGTTATGACCGTGCGTTCTGATCGGCCGATGTCAAGCATCAGTAGCCTGCAGCTGATGGCATAAACCGCTCTCAGCCAATGAGAACACAAGTTCGATTAATTTTTAATTACAAGCTTCTGTTCGTTGCGTCTTGAGGGAAGAGTGTCTCCTTGGCATGAGAAATAAAAAAAAAATCACACACACACACACACACACACACTAAGAGACACACACACATTGTCCCTTGCGGGCCAGGTCCTTGCTGGCCACGGTGTGAATGCAGCGTAATTGATTCGGTTATGCGGTGCTGATGGTATCGCGGCAGACGCTGCGCTCGGCTGCGCACTGGGACCTGTACTGCCTTGGCGCCACAGCGACCCGTGGGATCTGCGGCCCATGAAGATAAGGCACGAGTCAAAGCAAGGCCGGGTTCGTATTATTCCGTGGCCAGCAAGCGCGCCTCTGACCACAGTACCCCGCAGTAATTTAGAGCGAGGTGCGCAGTGCGGAATGCATAATGTCCTGCTTTATGCAAACGCTTCCACCAGACTGGAAAACGGACCTCTTGCCCAAGGATAAGGTTGCCAGGTTGACAAAAAAAAAACATCTCCTGGCCCCGGCTGGTCAGCGAGGAATGAATCCGGAGGGCTTTTATCCATTCTGCGCATTGTGGCGAGGTCCGCGTTGCGCTGTTCTCTCGCCTTGGCCCCGGTGTGAACTCAGTGTCGGTGTTATAGTCTATTTTTAATGCACAGGAGCACTGGAGGTCTTGGTCTGTCAGGAGAAAGCGGAATCCCGCTGCATCTGTATGTGGATGTAGCTGCAGGCGATGAACTCCGACATGCCGGTCCTATCAGAACTAAGACCCCCCTGAGTGTTTGTGTGTCTGGATCTTGGGTGTGCTCATTTATCATAATATTATATATGCTTCAAAGAGCTGTAATAGACCTAGCGCGTCTATGTTCACTAATGCCACATGATTTATGTCATATAAACAGAAATAACCAAGACAGAAACGGGGTGTTTTCTGTATGTTGACGTGGTCCTAAATTCCTCAATGATCACTGACAACAAACATTTTTTCCCAGCAATATACAATTCAAATCACAAGTCACAGTGCTGACAGCAGGAACAAATCAAACATCTAGATTAAAAGATGAGTGAAACTTATAATTGGGAATGTCCCCATTCTGCATTACGTCTTATTTATTGCAAGAAAAACATGTCCCCCAGTACCCACAAAGCAAAAAAATAAATGAAATGTGGGTGTGTGTGTGTGTGATTCAGAAGTGGGGATCCCACACTAAACCCCCAGAGAGGAGCGCATGAAGAGTCGAGACGGAGGGATGAGAGGAGGCGTGTGACGCGGGGACAGCAGATTAAACAGCAGTAAGTGTGTTTGTTCATGAATTATTCACGCGCGTCGTTAAGCAACGCGGGCAGGGAGGCTTCAGAGAGTTACAGAGACTGCGTCTGACGTGTTACAATAATGAGGGATAAGGTGCCTTTTGTGACGTAAGAATTTCAAAGAATCCTGTTAAAAAAAAAAGAAAAATCCCACGGTGACGTCACATGAAAGTTTGCCCTGAGCGCCTGGCGCGGTAACTTCACCTGAGCGGACAGGTTCAGAGGCCCGCTGCTCTTAATGAAGCATCTGCGTATTGCCTGTTGTACTTCGAGTAAAGTGTTCTCAAAAAGTTCTCTTGGAGTTCAAAGGTTCTCAAGCAGGCAAATAATTAAATACAAGAAGAGAGCAGCATGTGAGAGGCTTTGCTGCCATTTTTCTCTGCATGTCAGAACGTGTGAGGAGATGGAAGAGTTGCATAACCCACCAACCTAAACACACGCTGTACTGCACCCACACACCTCCACCCCCTCTCCCCATAAACACTGAGAAGGGCACTCACCTTGAGTGGCGATGAAGTGGTTGGAGCGCTGGTAGCCCTGTGAGGAGATGCAGAATATCAGTGAGTGACATAATTCAAATGCTCAACTCCAACCCAAATCACTCCCATGGGCATCCGACCAAACTAAATTTAACTACCCTCATTCAACCCAAAACCTGTTCAGTCGGTTCACACAGGTACCCATGAAGTGGCAGCAGTTGGCCTAGTGGTTAAGGAAGCGGACCCATAATCTGAAGGTTGCCGGTTCAAATCCCGAACCGCCAAGGCACCACTCAGGTTCCCCTGAGCAAAGCACCGTCCCCACACACTGCTCCCCGGGCGCCTTTCATGGTAAAACCACAGCAGTTCTGGGTTTCACAATGACAAGAAAGATGAAACCCAACTTAATAACAGGAGAAGCCAATCTGAGAAGCCCATTCCAAACCCCTGTCAGCCTAACTCCAAACTCCTAACAACATCTCAGCCCATTCCAAATCCAACAAACACAGCATAACTAAACTTCAAACTCTCTTCAAACCAACATAATTTTCAGTGGTAAGGCCAGCCCAACCCAAAAATAATACTCCAAACCCAGAACAACTTAGAAACTGAGTTGTTTGGGTCTTCAGACACTCAACACAAGCCTAGACACCGGAGAGCCAAGACCACAAGGCAAAGACCATACACAGTTAGATCATTGAATCAAAGTGCTGCATTGAAATTCCGATTCTGTCAGAAAACGTTGTTACCATCTATCAGGCATCTGCATTAAATCGAAGTTAAACCCACTACTGGTAGGGGTGACATCTGGTGCCTGTTCCTGACGATTTACGGTCAAGATCTACGTTCATGATTCACTTTCAAGCCTGATATCTTTAACGGGGCGATTTTAACCACCCCACACCCTCTCTGCTGATGCAGCGGGGCCTTTTTGAGGGTTTACGGAATGTGGAGGGTTAGATAGTCCTCCTGTGCACGGTAACAGCTGGCAAGCAGAGAGTTGTGGAACCTGCCGCCCTCTCTATGACAGATAAGCCCTGCCCTGCCTTTGACTGTTTGCCCTCATCAGTCTTGTAAGTGCAGACGGTCCCTCCCTTAAAACCCCTTTAAAGAGAAAGTCACATTAAATCAGATGTCACGGGGTGGGTGGAGGAGATGGATGACGACCGCCATGCAAGAACACCGTGACCCCCCCTTTCCCATCATTCCATGCTGCTGAACTCCCCCCGGGTCTCGTACGTTGCCCCAGCTCTGGAAAGGAACCAGGCTATCGCCACGGCAACCAGGCTTACGTACTGTGATCAGGCAGACTTCCACACATGGCAGGATTATGCGATATCAGATACAGAATTATCTGTGCAAACACATACGTAAAAAAAATAAAAAATATTCCCATCTCGACTGCCGCCGACAGGCAGCAGCTATTAAAAAGCCTGCAACAAATTCTGGGGGTGTTCATCTATCAAAACATCCCTCCAGCTCCAGAGAGCAGGAAGGAGTCTGAGCCTCACAGAGGATGGTGGCAGAAAATAACAAGGGAGGCAGTGTGAGTAGGAGTGTGTGTGTGTGTGTGTGTGTGTTTCTTTTTCTTTTCTGTAGTGCACTCAGCCTCAGTGCTGATCTGTTATGGCTGTGTGTGAGTGTGTGTGTGTGTGTGTGTGTTTTAGCATCTTTTTGATGGGACTGGGTGCCGGTGGCAGGGCGATTTTTCCACCGCACGTTCAAAAAACAAGAACAAAGTGGAACCAACGGGTTCATTTCTCTCCATCTGTTTCTTGTCTTTCTACCCACATCGCTCCGTTGGGATGGAATTTGCTGGAGCAAAATCCTGTGAAGTTGGTGTCAACCTACTGGGGATGCAGCTTCTTGCTACTGAGCCTCAAAACCCTTAAATCCATGACCTTCAGCATTTTGTCTCAATTGTATGAAAGCATTACACACTGGAATAAATCACGCCTTTTTTATTTTAATTAATGAAACCCTCCTACCTACGAGAATCTCTCAGCTGGATAAATATGGCATGCTCCATGGATATGAGGTGGTTCATCTGAAATGCATTCAGGTTGTCTGTGTGGTGACTCAAGGCACTATCAGTCAGTTGCTGAAAACGCTGGATCCCCACAGAGCAGCCGTTCCGGACCTCATTCAGAAGCACCACGTGCATGCATCATTTCGAACGAAAAACGCGGCAACGTCCAGGAGATCAGAGTGGGCTGTCCATCTGGGACCTGTTTCCTCCAGTTGAGAGAGGGCTTCCCAAGAAGTACAAACTTCTTTTCCCCAACAAAAATGTGCGTAGTTCATTCAAAAAAATTACGATATTTTTTCAGCTGAATGCATTATGCTTATTCTCGGATTTCATCTTGCCTTTTTATATTTTATATTTGAACATTTTTATGTGTATTTTATGTCTGCAGTGTGCTACAGAGCTGCTAGAAATAGTTCATACCAGTGAGAGTTGTGTAGAAGCATACATGCATGAGTGCAGTGGAAACATGCCTGAAGGCTGGACAAAGTGGAAAATGACAGGAAGTGGTGGGAGGAGAGAGATGGTGGAGGAGCGACTGGATGGAGGGATGGCAGCGTAGGAGGTTCAAAACAAGGACAAAGAATCTAGACAACTTACTTCCCTGTTTATCCGAATCTAAGAAGTTCCAGAGGGAGGAGAAACCAGGAAGAGTGAAAAAGAGATAGAAAGAGAAATAGGAAAGAAGAAGAACATCATAATCAAAGTGATCAGAAAAGAGAGCAGGAGGACATTAAGGTGTTTTCAGCTTACGGACCACGACCAGATACCGCAAGTGACACGTCTGGTGGTGCCACCTTGCTTGTTTCAGAAGCTCATGTCGAAAATTTACATAATTACGAACCTCTGAGGTGTCTGCAGAAATGTTCCCATTTAGGTTGAAGAGACCTGATTAAAGCCACTGGAAGTCCCCTGGAAAAGGCCAAACTCCCGGTCCCTGACTGCCACTAATCACAGCCTGGCATTAGCAGCTCAGCGTGGCGCATCCCAACGCTGCCGTAATGGAGGCCTAACAAAGGCCTTGCCAGAACAAACACACCACAGGTCCCCACTGGGCAGCGCCGCTAATGAACTTAACCTTGCCGACGCGCCATTAACTCCTCTGCGGATTTATGTTAACATGAAAGAAAGGCCGGGCGCGCCGGTTTATGAGGACGGCCATCTGCTTCCGACTTGGGTCCTGGGGGTTTGAGTGTTTTTGATTAAGATGTTCAATACAAAAAAACATGTCTTTTTACCAGTTTTATCTAACTATCCATCATTCCAGCTAGCTACTAGCTAGCTATCGAAACTGTGAAAAGTCACCGTTTTTTTACGAACAATAACGATGTGTACGATTCTGAATAAACATCGAAAAATAAGAACCGGTTTTCATTTAATCTATAATTTTAAAGTATGTTATTTAACACAAACTAGTGCTGCACATTCTCATAATTAATCCTAACACAGTGAAACATTACATTCTGGAATATAACAATAATATTGTATCATTCCTAAAACGAGCAGCATTGTGTGAACAGTTTAAATACCGAAAACATCATTTCATAAATGAACGTGGATTCACCTGAGGCGTTAGCGTGCTAAACGCTTCTGACGCTTTCATTTCTACCAATTCACTGGGATCCCCAGAGTTCCTCCTGCTAACCGGCTCGCAGCATGGAAGCTAAATATCTGCTACGGATTTCACTCTCGGCGTTCGCTGTCGATTCGTCGCCCAGCGATGCCGACACGTTGCATCTAACGTAAGAAGACCGTCCTTCTCCTCTCTGGCTGGCGGCCACAGTCAAGTTGAAGCTTTAAAAACAGGGCGCAGACTAAACCTAACCGGAGCCTAAACTGGGGGTTATTTTTCAACTGCTCACAATTTCATCACAGATCGCCAGTCATGAGATCTGACAATAAAAACTTTACCTCCGCCAGGCTAGAGGTGTGTTGTTCAATCATCATTAATATATAGAACTTTCATTCGATTTGCTACATTTTCTAAAAGTAGAGAAATAGAGTAAAGAATTGTGCAAATGTGACTGTTTCATTTACGTCGGGATATTCCACACCGTGGTCAGTTCTCCCTACGTCCCCTCGAGCCACAACCTGACAAGGACGTCCACACTCATCAGGAGGAAGGACGTGAAGGTGAGAAAAAGATGTGGCAACTCACATCAATGTAGTTGGCGTTGACGTAGTCCGAGTTGGGGTCAGCCAGCAGCGAGTGCATTTTGACACGGTGTCGGTCATCTGAAAGAGCAGTTCAGAACAATTCAGCCGCTCTCAAACCTTGCA
This sequence comes from Denticeps clupeoides, assembly GCF_900700375.1. Classification (NCBI taxonomy): domain Eukaryota; kingdom Metazoa; phylum Chordata; class Actinopteri; order Clupeiformes; family Denticipitidae; genus Denticeps; species Denticeps clupeoides. The sequence goes on from NC_041726.1 coordinate 9,937,727, forward strand.
AACAAGCATTTTCTGTTCTTCAGGTCCAAATCCAGTCCCGTCCACTCATCCGGCCCCACGACACAACAACACAGAGATCCATTCCAATCTGTTCTGTTAGATCCTGACACAATCTAGACACTATTTTTTAATCCAAACTTGCCAGGTTAGCATTGATGTTACTCAGACACGGGGAACTAAAAAAAGGCAAGCGATGGCAGCAAACTCACGATTTAGCATGCTGTCTTGTCGGTTTTTGGTTTTATCCTTCTTCTTGGTCACATCCCAGCCATCGAAGAAGCTCTGGGAACAAAGGGAACACGGGCGTGAATGCTGCATCACATTTCACAGCACATAATAAAAAGAATATACAGATAAATGCTAGAAATCTGATCGTGACTTTCATACAGATTTTATTTCGCCCCCTTGTGGTCTCCAAAAGTGACAGTCCCAGGTGACATTAAGAGTGAAGAGTAAAGTGTAACATATTTAAACATTACATAACATTTTATGAAATGGTCTTCACAGAGTGCTTCTAAACTTGATAATGAATAAATAATCCTGAAGCTGCAGAGAGGAAATGACGGTCGCTGTTATTAAAAAAAAATCCCAATCTGACGGCGAGCGTACAAGACGCAGCGGAGAACGGCGGTGACAGGCGGCCGCGACCCTCAAAGAAGATGTCAAGCAGAAGAGGCTCAGCGTCTGTGTGTGTAGCTGGGGAGCTGAATTTGTGACACGTTTGCACACAAAGGGAAAGAAACTTCGAGCGAAGGAGGAAGGAAGGAAAAAAAAAAAAAAAAGCGGGAGAATGAAGAGGAATCCATTAAGTGGCGAGGCCCTTTTTTTTTCTCAAGTGCGGGCCGGGCCGCCTCGCTGGGCTCATTCCTCTCCCCTCCGACGCCACAGCTAATTCCCTCATCAGAATCGGGCCCCCGGTGACCCGCCCGAGACCGGGGACAGCATGCTGATAGGGGATTACTCCTGCGGCTGTCTGGCCGCAGGTAATGCCGCCGCTAATCCAGGCTCTCTCTCGCTCTCTCTCTCTCTCTATTTCTTCCACGCGCACTTTTTTTTTCCCATTTTTTTTTTCTCCAATGTTTGGCTCCGGAATTTTAATATTCAGGATCGGGAAGGGAATCGATTGATGGCATAATCCGGCCTCGGAGTCCTTCTCCGTTCACTAATGGCCGAGCCAAACACTTGGCACCGATCATACATGATCAATCCATAATATATCCCAGAATCACGCAACCGGAGCCGAGCCCGCAGGGCCGCTCTAATTATTCTGTCGTTTGTTAATAAATTCCGTATTGATGAGATGGGGGAGCTAAGCCAGCTACACTTTTCTTTTTTTTTGCTTCGTTTCATTTACTGCGCTGGCTTTACTGCAGTATATTGATTATCTTACAACATTTTATAGGGAGTTTCTCCCCCAAAACCCCCTTCAGGCGTCTGAGTGTTAGAAATAACGAGATGCCACAGCTAACAGTGTGGTAACTTATCAACTTATGAGTTGATAATGATCCATCACTCAAATACTCACTCATTCATAAACTGTGGAGCATAGTTCTCATTAAATGAAAGGTATCAAAATTAAGCAAAATCATTTGGACAATTGTGTACTAGCACAATACTGAATGTTTACAGCCTTAAACACGCGGCTTGCTTGTCCTGCCCCCCAGGCTTCTGAAATAATTTATAACTCCATGCAGCAACGAGCATTACGCCAGTGAAACGTCAATCAAACGCAGCTACAAAGTTCAGTAAAAACGCATATGGCATTCACAGGGGTGATAGTGAAAAAAAATCCTAAGCCTGAACTCTTTTCCATGCCCGCAATATTAATAATGTATTTTATCTTAAGTAATATATTATTATTTGACATATTAATTTTCCTTCCAAATATTGCACCAAGCCAGGTAGCGTTGACTGGAACATTTAATTTTTGTATTTCAGGGCTGCACAATTTGGGAAAAAAAGTCATATTGCGTCATATAGTTCAATATTGCGATATGCAATTGCATATCATACGGAAAGGACAGGTACTAAACACCAGAAGTTCATGTTTGCTGTATGATTTACCACACAAGCTTGACCCAACCCGACTCGACCCAATCCGACCCAAGCCGAGAGCAATATAAGACCAATATAAAAGAAATGAATGTACAGGTCTAGCCTACGTTCCCCGACTCCAGTCCATAGACTGAGCAGATGGTCTCAGTTTAGTCAGTTGGTAAATGATATAATGTATTGTGGCTTCAGTACACAGACACATATAAATCTACATGATTTAGCTGTCTATGCTCCAAGGCCCGCCCCTTGTGGAAAATAAATGAACACATATTTGTGATTGGCTGATTGGCTTGTGAGCCTATTGTTGGTGTGGTTGAGAGTTAAAGCTACGCCTCTCAGATCTAGAGTCAGGTCACTGGGGGGGCAAATTTTTTCTTTATTTGTTTTGCATCGAGTGGTGGCCAAGCAGGTAAGGAAACAGGCCCATAATCAGAATCCAGAACCGCCAAGGTACCACTGAGCAAAGCACCGTCCCCACACACTGCTCCCCGGGCGCCTGTAATGGCTGCCCACTGCTCACCAAGGGTGATGGTTATAAGCAGAGGACACGTTTCGTTGTGTCACCGTGTGCTGTGCTGCCATGTTTCACAGTGACAATCACTTCACTTTCACTTTCAGACACATGGCACCTAAATGCTTTCAGAAGGCGTTCGTTTTGAACGTCTGTGTAGCCAGAGAGACACTGTACTCAGATCAGGCCGACACAGTCACTACCGGCACTACTTTTAAATTAGACTTTTTATACCGCTGCCAGAAATTCAACAAGCAACGTCATTATGAAATAATCGATTATGTTCTGCACTGCATCGCTATGCACCCTCAATTGGAAGTGCAATCAGCGTATGTCCCTGCCCCCTTCTACCCATAATTTAGCATTAAGTGCTTCGGTGAAGACGCGGCTAAATGCGCAGACTGTCATTCACACTGACAAGGCGATAACGGCTTCAGATGAACATGATGTCGAAACTATGAAAGTTTGATGACTGGGCTGGAGATCCGATATCATCTCATTTTTTCCCAGTAACTCGATTGTTGCACGACTGCTTCATTTGCTTGATGACGTCTTGTTCAGTCGGCCGAAGAAAACGGCCCGAATCCTCTCAGGCCTGTCTCCAGACACTCTGGATCACGTGTTACAGGGAGCAGACTTGCCTTTTTCAAAAATACGACAGAAAACAGGACACAAATCTCACATGAACACAGTTGCATGAGCAGGAAAACTGCAGCTCACCCCGATGTGAACCCCGCTTACTGTCCCTGCTGCCGACAGCCAGTATAAAAGGTTCCTCGGTTTCCTTTTTCCTGATTGCATCACTTCCGGTTTCCCCTGCGCTTCCCCTAGGAGGCGACGCAACTGTTTTTTTTTACATGTTGTTCCTCGTTATTCATTGTAATTTTTGTGAATATATTACTTGTTAAATTTCTCTGTTTCATCTAAGTGGGTTTTGTCTTTTCTTTTCTTTTGTTATACTAGACTGGCACATAACACTACTGATTATAAGGTGCTCTGGATAAGTACCATAAGTACTGGTAAAAACCATAAATGAATGAATGCATTATAAGTCTGATTGTGATTGTGCAGACAAGTTGTCTACTTGATTAGGGTAACAGAAACTAAAGTTTTTATTTCACCCCCTGGTGATCTCCAAATACTGGTATTCTAGATTACACTTGAACGAACTGTAAAAGCGTACAGAATTCAATTAAATTATTCATATAGAAAACATTAAACAGTAACTCGGATGTAGCAAAAAGGCCCACTCTATATGCACAACGTCTAAAGTAAAAAGTCTGTTGTGATGTGGACAGTGGTTAATGATTATAATAATTCACACTGACGAAGTAAGATTCTAATCTGATTGGTTGACCCGGGGCGTGCGTGGAATTAATCTGCATGCTCTCCAGGTTCCAGGGACATACCTGACACCCTGAACCCCACTGAGCGTGTCCCATACGGACCATATTCACGTTAAAGCCGGCATCTGGCAGTCCCTCACGCAGCCGGAATGGAGTTTGTTGGTCAGCTAATGCTCTGGTTTTTAGATTCAGTCCATTAAAATTCCATGTTTTCACTGCCCTCTCCTCGCTCTTCTCCTCCATCTGTGCTCCTCTCACTGCCGAGGAGTTGAGGCTCAGCTGGCGCCCGGTGTGGCACGGCCAACCTTCCTTTTCAAGTCACTTCTGATCTTCTCTTTTTTTTTTTAATACATACTGGATCAAATCAACCGGATCGATACCACCTCCTGCCCCGCAAATCCTGATGGACAGAGGAGTCTCTGTTCGCCGTTCTACCCACAATGCCCCCCTGCGTGACAGAGACAACACCTGAGTCGAGGAATAATAGATATTCCAGAACGCCCCGCCGAGGGCTGATCAATGCCTGGCCAGAGACCCTCGTGGGAAATAAGCGTTATGAAGTCCGACAGCTGCGCTCCCACCGATCCCCCCTCATCTTGATTATTTCTGGGGGCGACGGAAAATGAGACAGAGGACGGCAAAAGCGACCCGTCCATTGATTTCTCTGCAAAATCTGTCGCCCCTCGAGGGAGAGATTAATGAGTGGAGAAAAGCACGTCTGTATTCCTACAGGAGGCACAAGTTCCAAACTGGGAGGGGGTGGGGGGGTCTTATCATAACGATGGACCATCAGTGATCGTGAGGCCGACTGGGGTCTTCTGCACCATGGGGAGAAGATCAAGTGCCGTTAAACTGGGTGCAACAGTTGTCCATTCATTCCAGCACACGGATGCTCTCAAGAAAACATTCACTTGGATGAAGATCAAGGTCCAATGTCAAGGTCACTGTGACCTCACAGGTCTTCTGAACACAATATCTCAGGAACGTACGCAGCGAATGTCTTGAAATGTGAATAAACGTATTTCCTACAATGGGGCCAGGAGGGAATTCTAGTATAATATTCTTATATGGGGTGGTAGTAGCCAAGTGGACCAGACATCCACAAAGTCCCAGGTTCAAATCCCACTTACTACCATTGTGTCCCTGAGCAAGACGCTTAACCCTGAGTGTCTCCAGAGGGGACTGTCCCTGTAACTACTGATTGTAAGGCGCTCTGGATAATGTAATTGCAAACAGCATGTCAGTAAGAAAACTCCTACATAACTCTGTGATGCATGTCCTTTCGTGAAATCTCACCTCATACTCCTGCTTGAAGCCGTAGCCCTCGGACGTCCTCATCTGGTTGATGTGCTGCAGCAGGTCAGCCACTCGCACGGCGGGGTGCAGCTGGCCTGTGTGGTAGGGGGAGCTCTTGCGGCGACACAGGCGCCGCGGCGAGCCGCCCAGCAGGCTGCTGGACTCGTTCACCGAGCTGCGCTGCTCGTCTGCGGAGCAACGCGCACACGTCGCCAGAGGTCAATAAACCTCCGGAGGTCAATAAACAGCCACGCTGGTGTAGAGTGGGATTGTTAAATACTAATGTAGGCAAGAGCGAGGGGAATCATGTCCCGAAGACATTAGCCGATAAATGTGTTGAATAAATCTCATCATGGGGCGCTAATGAGGAGATTCTATCATTTATTGTCCGAACGTTCTCAACACACACAGGTGTGTGCATGAAGGACTTTGACATGAGCGTGTGTGCGCGCGCGTTACTCACTGCGTGTATTGCAGGCGTGTGTGTTCATGAAGGAGTGGGCTGTGTGCTCGTCCTGCTGCAGGGTGCTCTGCTCCGTCATGCTGCAGTCTAGAGAGCCGAGTTTGCGGTTCTTCTCCTGCCTGTAGACCATCGCTGACTTGTTCATGTTCACCTTCTTCCTGCTGCGTAGGGTCGAGGAAGTAGGAGGAGGACAGGCGGTGAAATATTAATGCAGAGAGGAAACGGAACCCAGGAAGAGTAAAAGAATGATGGCATGAAATGATGTGGATCACAGGGATTACGGGGAAAAAAGCAAGAAGAGAGCTGGAGATCTTCCCTGGTCCACAGACAGGAAAAGGCATGGATGAATGAATAAAGATGGGAGCAGGAGGGGAACTTACGGGTAGTAAGGATAGGAGTAGAAGTCTCTCCTGAGAGGCAGAAGAAGGGGGGAGAAAAAGAAAGAGAGAGAACCAGTTATCTGTCTGATGGCTTAATAACGAACTTGGACTAACTGACATCTAACCACGAGAACTTCAAAACCGCGGTCGAACAGCATCATTCTTCAAACATCTCATAAATAAATAGGAGTGTTAATGCTGTCCTGAAATCAGTCAGGAGACACTGGTACAACAAGATTTCAGTTGAAATACTGACCGCTGTTTGGCAAATTTTAAATTGTCCACATGGCTTTCACCTTTAAAACACTCACTGCACATTTACACATTTAAAAGGTCAAATGATATCCACTGTAAATCTGCTGCGGAGAGCCCCAGTGAGGAGATGTTGTTCTACAAACGGCTTGTAATGAGGCCTCCACTCCGTCCAACTCTCCGTTTCAACTCTTCCTGCTGCGCCTCTACCGCTCCTGCCCTCCGCGGGTAACTTGGCATCTGCTCCGTGCCTGTAATTGAGTGGGCAATGGCATAACGAGGCCTTTGATGCCATTTTTTTATACACCGACGTGCGCCCCAGATGAACGTTCCTCTGGTGCCTGCTGCCAGGATGAAGAGCGCACACCTCGCGCACAGGACAGGCGAGTTTTTGGCTGGAGAGAATAATGCAGAGCGGAATACTAAGGACCTCTGTGCCATCCGCTGGAATTAAGGAGTCGAGCGTGCTCCTTACCGTCACGCAACATGGCGTAACTTTACCACTTCAGCTCCTAGGACAACCCGCCACATCATCGACGCTCCTCGGAGTCTAGATAGCTGTCACTGGAACCAACAACTCAGCAGCAATTTCTTATTAAACTACCTTTCTAATAACACTGTACAAACGCACCTCATGTACCAAAGTACTACGCCTTTCTATAAGAAATTAGAAAAGCATTCATTCGCAGACGGACTATTGCTAGAACCACTGCAAGTTTTTCTTTGAGTTTTAAATGAGAAAGGATGTCAAGGTCTTGAAGCATGAAGCCTTATTACAGCACATTTCAAACATATAACTTGGAATTCATGACAACTCATGAGCCAAATGTACCACTCATGACCGCCAGAGCCTTGAACAGAGCCTTGAGCTTGAACAATTAGGCCGTGAACCTATGGAGGATGCTGGAGGATGTGGGCAGAGCCGAAATGTGTCCAATAATGTCATGGTTGGGTTCCAGTAATGTGCTGCGACATGAATCACATGACCACATGGTTCCCACTCCAATACTCACCCCTTCTTGACGACGATGACGATGGCACCCAGCAGCAGAATGAGGACAACCAGGCCACCAGCACATGCCCCCAGGATCAGACCCATGTCCTCGGCATGCTGGGACACCTCTAGCGCCCTCTTGTGATCCTTACAGGCAGCTGGAATGGAACAGAAACACTTCAGGTATGATCTTTATTGCTCATGAAGTCTGCAAGAACGTTGTTGCAGACCTCATGTGGCTCTAGCCAGAAGACCGAGATCGGGGATCTGGAATGGATTAGATGTTTCACATCCGGTCTCTGGAACTACGGTGGCAGCTGACAGGTTCTAACAGCTTTCGTTCTTCTGCACTCGAAACATTATCTGCTTGAACAATTAAGCTGTGAACCAGTCAGCCCGATGCTGGAGGATGTGGGCAGAGCCGAAATGGGCCGGATTCTCGGCTCATCGCGCCGTGGAATTACGAGGCGGGGAGCGGGGAAAGAAGGTTATTATCGATACAAGGGGAGGAGGGCAGAACAAGCAAGAAGAAGCAGGAGGATGGGACGCAGACAGATGGAGGAGGAGAGAGGGAGCTGGCGACAGAATTTGACCAGCGGCTCGAGTGGCTTAACATGGCAGTTCCAACCGATGAACAGAATCTAGGTCCATGGAACACATCATCCATTTGGAGAGCATCAACTCTGCAGAACATACCAGAACGTTCCTTCATTAGGACGTAAGAGGCAGCGAGAAGTATAAAGACTCCGCAGCTCTATGTTGTTCTCTCAGCATGTTCTCCAGCTCTCGAGATGAATCTGCGCTCCCACTGCGCTCATGAAAGTAAAAGTGAAATAAATAATGAACGACTGGAGCACTTTTTTTATTTCTTTTTTTACCATCTGCCAGGGACGCATTAATTAACAAGTCCGGTGCTGGAAGACTAAATTAATGGAAACAAAGGGAGGAATGAAAAGGACAACATCAGCCGGTTTTGATGGACGCGGTTCTCACCGCCGATAACCGAGTCCGTCTGATGTGGGATCGGCGAACGGAGACAGCTGCGGATCGGGCATAGATCTACGGATTATAGATACAGAGTGCATTGGGCATGGACGGAGCTGGGAGAGAAGGGATGAGGATGATCTGTTCCGTCACTGGTTTTCTGGTCGGCTCACGGCTCTCCCGGGCTCGGAGATCGCTGTCATGGAAACGGTGGAGAGCAACAGAAAACTTTGAAAGCGGCCTGGGGGTCAGAGGTCGAGTCTGTTCGGGTCTGTGATTAATCAGTAGCTGTTCTGTTCTTTACAGGTTCAGATGATATCATGTTACCGGTACATAATAATAATTGTGACAAAAGAACCCGTTTAATTCTAAATAGTGCGCTTTTTTCGGTGAAGGATGAAGGTCGGTGAGGAGCGCAGGTGATTGGCGGAGGCAGCGGCCGGCGTCCTCACCCTTCTTCTACAGACAATGCAGGTTGTCAGCCTTCAAATAGAGCAGAGGGCAGCGGGAGGAATTCAATTTTCACCGCTCCGAACGGCAGCCGAGAGGAAAGGGCGCGAGAGGATAAGAGGAGGGAGAAATGACTCCTGATCAAAGCGCCCACTGCCGCCACTGCTTTTTGATCTGGCGGAGCCGCTCTTGTTTCTTCCCTCTTCGCCTCCATCTGGCTCGACTCTGGCTCTCCACCAGGAACAGCCACCCGGGGCCATCTCAGACTTCCGAGTGTCTCCTGTCAACACCGGGGCTAAGAGCAGCCTTCCACCGAACCCACTTCATCCAGGCCACCACACACACACACACACACACACAAACTGCGGGGCCAATTTGTTATCAGCAGCTCACAGAACCAGCATGGAACCAAGAAGAACCTGGGGAGAACATTAGCGCATAAAGAGCTGCAGCGCTCAAGAACACAGTCTGTCAAGCAAGGTCAAAAGGTCACAACTGGCTCAGGTGAGAGAATATCGTTAGAAACATGGTTCATTACCTTTACGAGCGATCCGGATACAGTTAATGCGCGTTTCCTGCGAAAGAAAGAAAGAAAGAAAGAAAGAAAGAAAGAAAGAAAGAAAGAAAGAAAGAAAGAAAGAAAGAAAGAAGTGACTGTTAACCTCACCTCACACTGAAATGCTGCACTGCAAAAAATAAAAAAAAAAATCATCTATACGGCAATTATCTGTGTATTTTCGTAGCTCAAGGTTTACAGAATCCACAATTTCCCTCCCAGGTTCTGGGTTTTGATGCTTGTTAGATGTTGTGAGATACGTGTTTCGACCCACATCCATCGGCAGGTGCTCCATGCATCGTCGCATCATCAAGGGTCAGCTCTGTTACAGCCCCAGTTCACCCGTCTTTCAGGCCAGGTCTGGCTGATCATCAGCAGCATGCAGCAGGAGGGAAGGAGTGTGTGTGTGTGTGTGTGTGTGTGTGTGTGTTGACCATATGTCTTTCAAGCTTCACTTGAGACGCTGCAGACAGAGTGAACGACTGAACACAGTAAAGAAGCCTCTAATTACCCAGAAAAATCGTCAGAATAATACATACACACACCTTCAACAGCTTAGACAAGCAGCTTGAGTTAAGAGAAAAGGTGCCGGAACAAGTCAGGGGACGTTAGAGTCTCGCCATGAACACGAATGGAACAGTTCCACCACTCCACCGCATTCCACGCCAGAAATGTGAATAAACAATGACGTGGGGTGTGTGTGACTTCCACAAACTCAATGAAAAATATAATATATACACACCTCCATAAAAAATAATATATACACACCTGTCATATTGCATATTATGATCATAATAACAGACACTTATGACAGCAGCCTGACACTTGATGGAGTTGATGGAAGAAGAACCGGTCCGCCTGACGGAGAAGGCTTTGAACAGAAAACAACAAGTTCCCAGACGCCGACCATCGTCCTCACATGAATACACCCGGTGGCAGTGGCCTGTCATAGAGCTGAGGTGACCTCTACCAAGAAATGATCCTTTTTATGCACGGCTGCCGAGTTCTGGAGCCGCTTCACTTAAAATGGCTTTCTTAAAGGTAATCTGAAGGAGCTTTGGGAGGGGAGAGTCAAGTGCAACCCAGCCGATGATGGAAAAGTGTATTTACCGGACCGTTCCGTGAATATGGCATGAAACTCAAGCTCTCCTTCAAATGCAAATCTGGCAGCAGCAAGAGATGAGGATAAAAAGGGCCGATTCCCAAATCCTAAACGCTCATGCCCCGCCCCACCGGGAACCGTGAGAACCCCAGTATCTCCAGTGACAACCATGAAACAGCCAATCAGAGCAGATGTCACCAAAAAAATTCCATGGCACTTTGTCCACAAATATTCTAAAATCATATTAGAAAAGAAATCCCCCCAAAATTAAGGCAATTATACAACAGACATTTCTTATAAATGTTTAGGATTTATTAATATTTATTTAAGATGTTATTAAATATTATTCCTCCCAAGTGAAGTGAAGCATGAGGAGGTGGACCTGGAGAAACTCTGCTGACTTAATTGAGTGAGCAGCAGCACTTCAGGCACATTTTCAGTAAAGAGAAGATGAGACGCTGGAATTGTGGGAGGAAATGGGGAGATTGTCCAGGAGAAGCTGGAGGAGGATGAAAGCGAGTCGAAACCCTCACCGCCGTCCACCCCCCTCGCCCACTCCCGACCTTCACTCCGACCTCAACCTCTGCCTTCACTCACCAGCAAATTTGCCAAAATAATGCCCTGCTGCAGCAACCGAGCTGCCTAAGAAAGCGAACTGACCTCTGACCCCTCGTCAATTTGCTAGATCGTGCTTGTCCACCATACTCACCCCTCTGAAGTTACTGGCGGCCTGGAAGTAGATGAGGTAATTCTTGGTGGGGTCGAGCGGCGTGTTCCAGTATCCGTTGTAGGTGTGGTTGTCGCCCACGGTGAAGGGCGTGGCCTCTGGGAGGCTGCTGGGGGAGAGTTCGGCCGTGTAATAGTGGGGGACGCCCTTGGCCTGGACCTCTCCGTGGGATGTGGGCTGGGGGAAGCAGTCCAGCGGTCCCAGGTCCCTCCGGCGGACCTGCCTGGAACCGTCCTCCTCCACCACCACCACGTGGTACGAACTGCAGATAAAAATACACCTTCACCTCTAAACGGTGCCGGATCCTTCCGTTTCAGGGCAAATCGGAGCTGTAGATTTGCATCTATAAAATATGATTAATATTGCAGGAACAAGCTCCTCAGCAGATATTGGGCATCTTGTTAAATCTGAAGGGATGAGTAGAGGAGGCTTTTGTCTCGCTGCTGGACAGATTTCACCTTGCAGAAAGACAGTGATCCCAGGCACTGGGCCAAAGGCTTGTTGGAACCGAATGAGGTTAAACATCCTGCTGTGGCCTAGCCAGAGAAGCCATTCCAATCCCAGTAAGATTCCAATTAAGGAATTGGGGTCATTTTGAAAACAACCCCCACAGGGGCCATCCATCCATCCTGGAGAGATCTCGGGCCAAAGATGCTGCTTTACACTGACCCTCAAACACTCAAGACGTCCTGGAGTGAAATGATTAGTCGAAAACGAGCCGGAACATGCTCATGTGGCTGAACACGTTTACGTTATATATCCAAGTAGGTCAGGGGTAAAACCTGGGTTGTAATCATTCTTTCATGATTCTGGTCTTACCTGACCGGTGCTCCTCGGCCGAGGGCGGGGCGCAGCAGGACCGTGATGGTGCTCTCCGATTCGCTCAGTGGGGACGGAATGTCCGCGTAGTCAAAAGCAGGGGCTGCAAGACAGGAGATGCAGATCACGTACAGATCAATTCGGACTGAGGGACTGCATAAAAAAGACAGACGAAGCACACTAACTAATATTCTTTTAAAAACGGCCACGTAGAAGGCGCCGAGTCACGAAACGCTTGGTAATAAAAAGAGACGAGAATGAGGAGAGGCAGGAGTAATGAGGTCTGTCTGTGTGAAGGATTATTCTGCATTAAACATGGAGGAGTCAGTTGGCAGCACAAAGCCTGCTGGGTCCCATCCGATCTTCTTGAAATCCGTACAGGCGGAGAACCTGCGGTCACTTCTGGATGTTAAATCGTCTCTAAAATCTCAGGGTGATGTCTGGTATGTAAAAACAAATCCTGCAAGTCACTTACTGTTATGATCAAAATGAAACCATCCTACTGAGAACATTTACATTTATGACATTTATCATAATGTCATAAATGGGACAGTCTGACAGGGACAGTCCCCCTGGAGACACTCAGTGTTAAGTGTCTTGCTCAGGGACACAATGTTAGCAAGTGGGGTTTGAACCTGGGAATTTGTGGACTTCTGGTTCAGAGGCAAGTGTCTAACACTGTAGGCCACTACCACCATTTCCTCCTGGTCATGGAGGACCACATGAGATGCTCATTATTACTCTTGTCTTGGTAGGTTCATGTGAAAACCTCCAGAGCCATGATGCTGTTCTCCATCACTTGCACCTTCAGCACATGCTCCCTTGACTGAATGAGTCTGGATTTTTTGCAGGACATCTGGAGGAACGTGATCGATGCTCACCAGTACATGTTTGCTATAGCAACAGATAGCAGCCACATTTCGTGATTGGTTGGAGAAGTTTTGCTGGTTACATGTTTCCGACTGATGCAAGTATGAAAGTCGGACCAACTTCTTGGCCAGGTCAACACTTGGAGCTCAGTTGTCTCCTTGTCCCTGGGGAGCAGTGTGTGGGGATGGTACCTTGATCAAGGGGACCTCTGTGGGACCTCACGATTCGAATCAGCAACCTTCCAATTACAGGTTCACTTCCTTATCCGCTAGGTCTCCACTGCCCTTATTTTTATGTAAAATAAGTAAAATCTCCCTTTTTCGGCTTGATATTGCGATGCGAAACTGGCAAAATTGGAGGCGAAGCTCGTTTCCCGCAGCCTGGGAGTGGCTTTCTGAGACCTGACAGGGGTTGGAGTCAGTTACTGTTCCAGCCAAAGCAGCAAAACAGCGTGTGAGCATGAAAAAAAGCATCAGCCAACCAATAAATCTACCACGCTGATGAAGCAAGATTTACCTAATCCCTAATCCCCACGGCGCAGTGGAAAACACAGACAAACTAAACACGTCCGGTCCGCCACGCCCGCCCCAACCCTCACCCGAGATGTTGGTGGTGATCTCAGTCAGGGCGGTCTGCCCAAAGCCCTTGGCGGTGCGTGCCCGGACGGAGACCAGGTAGGTGGTGCCTGGGTGAAGGCCGGAGAACATGTGGTAGGTCTCGTTGCGCAGCTTGGACACTGTGCGACGGGGGCCGGGAACGTTGATGCTGGGGTCAAACGATTCGATGCTCTGGTAGCTGATCTGCAAAGGAACACAAGTCGGTTCTGATGTTTGTACTTCTGAACACTGATCACACCTCCAGTTTCCCATCAGGACGTATGTTGTCCTGCTGAAGCTACCACCGTGCTGAAGCTACCACCACAAGCACCGTTTTATGATGGAATATGACATTTTATTGTTTTCATTTGTCAGATTTTTAGAACCTCTAATTGATCTACATCAGTTCAAGTGGAATGGACCACCGTGAATCAGCGGTGATCAGTGGTACCCAGTCCTTCAGCTGAAGAACTGTATTTTTAAAAACGAAGAAAAAGTGCAGAATACTTGATTTTGAGTAAACGTTTAATCCAGCTGATGGGGATCTGCGGTTTCCTATCCTACAGCCCGCCTGTCTGCTTTCGCTATGTTTGAAAATGTTCTGCAGGGCTTTGGTTATTACTCCATGTTGGAAGAGACGAGATAACCCACAGCGGGACAGACGTATAATCAGCAGTGATCTGAGCGTTGCACAGGACAGGATAATAATAATAATAATAATAATCAGACACACCCACTGCTGGAAGTGTGTGAGGAGCAGGAAAGGTAAGAAATATTAATAACTAGAAGTGTTTACTGGTGGTCCGTATGACAGAAATAATTATCATGTTTGCACCCCGTCTTAATTACTGAGGCTCAGACTAATTATCATACAGTCACATCAACCTCAAGGTGAAAGGCTGAGGAGTAACGCCACAGTAAAGTTCACTGTTCGGCTGCATGTGGCATGGCTTTCCTCCAGCACATGGGCTTTCTGAAGGAAAATCTGTCCCTGGAAGTGGGACAGATACCAGCAAGACCAGCATCCACAGAAGGGGAGTTGAGATGAATCTCATAATCGATGCAACGCAATACGGACATGGGTGATGGGTGATTCCGCTTCCATGTAATTGATTATATCATAATGATGTTGCTTGGTGATTTTTTTTGGCAGTGGAATAAAAATTCTACTTGAAAAAGTAGCGCCAGTAGTGACTGGCGGTCTGATCTGAGTACAGAGCCACTCCGGGTCAGAGTTCAGCCATGCCCACACAGACATTTGAAATGAACTGCTTGTCAAGATTTCAGTAGAAATTGATGCCAAGAAAACGTTGCATGAAGCGTTTATTAGATGCCATTAGACGCTGAATGCCCATGTAGACGCTTTGAAAAACCTGACGCCACAAATGACATAAAAACATCTGGTTCAGACAGCCGTGTGAACGAGGCCTTAACTCTCATCTCACTGACGTATTTGAAAACGTAATGTATAAAAACCGATGGAATGCATCATGATGCATCGATAATTGAATTGAATCGTAAGAACAGTGAAGGTTCACACCTCTATTCTACAACACGCGGGATGGTGAAAGTGAAGTGATTGTCATTGTGATGCACAGCACAGCACACGGTGCACACAACGAAGGATAATAATAATAATAATAATCAGACACACCCGCTGCTGGAAGCTTGTGAGGAGCAGGAACGGTAAGAAATATTAATAACTGATGCACCCGATTAACGGGTCCTGATCACTGCAAGCCAACACTAATTAGGAATGAGTGACCAGGACCCGTTGAGGGAATGCATGGAATTGCTGCAACATCTGTTTCATCTCAGATCAGTTGAACATTGTTTTATGTTGAAATAAAAATAAAATAATAAAATCTCATTTTATTGTAGTGTGTATGAGTGCATAATTGTTGAGCCATGATTTCACTGAAAGGAACCACAGACCTCGTATTGCGTAATAAGGCCGTTGGGCTCAACAGGCTCCTCCCACTTCAGGAAGATCATGTCATCCAGCGGGGTGAAGGTCAGCGATTCGGCGGCGATGCCTCCTGGAACTGCGGAAGAAAAACAAACAAAAACCTCGGTGAGGAGTCAGCAGGTGATGAAGAGACGCTCCAGAGACGAGGGAGGGGTGGAGCTGAGACGCCTCCAGACGGGTGGAATGAATGGGGGGTCTGGTGGTCTATTCGTCTTGTTTAGCAGCACGCTGACGGCACAGAAAACAGGGGAAGTGAGGCAGCGAGAGAAAGTCCACCTCAGATCAACACTGGGAACTAGAAGAAAGAGAAGGGGACATTTCGGGGCATGGTACTGGTTGTGGGCGTGGTAAGCGCGAGAGATGGAGAAGGGTGGACTGCGAGACCCTGGGACCGCGTGGTGAAGGCGGGGAGAGACGGAAACGAGACGCTGCAGAGTGACAAGCACTAACAAGATCTCATCTGAAGAAGCAGGACAGAGAGACAGAGAGGGAACGGGGGGACGTCTTTTAGAATCTGTCACCAGCAGAACCCAATTACAGCAGCAGTGCCGTGTGATGGACGCTTTTATTTTGACACGAGGACGGCGCGGATGTCAGAGTGGCATTAAGGTGGCTGTGGGCGTGTGGTGCGTCCCACCCATCCGCACACACGGAATACAGTTAATTAACGCACAGACAATGACTTGTAACCGGAGGGTGGACACCAGGTGCACTGTGGGTAATAGTACATACAGTGCATAACAATGTGGTCGGTGGGTGTCAATCAAGAGTGTGGAGCAAGGAGAACAGCGACATCATTTCATGCACAAAGAGTGAGAACGACAGAGAATAATAAGGTGCGGGACAAACACAGTGAGACGGTCTGGAGGGAGTGAGACAGGTCAAGGGAATGGGGAAGGTGGACAAAAAGGCAAAAAAGCAAAACACATGCCGGCAATGAGACGGGTACAAACAGACACACTCCTTCTCTTAAACAAAAAGACAAAGAGAACTTTGTGGCAGTGAGGACAGTGAGACAAAAAGTGACAAGTGACAAGTATGGAGGCAGTGAGACTAAGTCAGGCAGACAGGAGGGATGGAACGGCAGAGGTTAGAGACAGACTGAAAGGGAATGAGGGGACATAAATAAGAGGAGGGGCAGGTAGAAAGGCTCCGTCTCGGGATCGCTGCGGCCCTGCTCCGCATTAGCCTGCTGTGTTTGGGAAATTAATACTGGATTTGTGCTGAGCTGTAATTAATCACATGTGACAGGCCCACGCGGCAACACCACACACACACACACTCACACACACACACACACGCCCAACATCCCGCGGTGGGAGAAACGTAAACGAGCTACATTGTGTCCGCGAAATGAGAAATGGGAGCGTTCCGGGTCTTGCCGTGTCCCCCCCCCTCGTCACACGGGCCAGACTATGATGAATTCCCCTCCACCCGGTTATTGATTTGACCTTTATTTAATGTAGGAAATTAGCATGAGAATGTGGCACAACAGGAGCGAGAAAAAGCATAAATGCAAATATAAGCAAAATTGCAATGCCGCCTCACTCTTTTTCTTCCCGCATGCCCATGGCCCCGCCTCATTAATTTTTCATGTAGTTTCATTTAAAAGTATGATCTTTGGTGCTCATTATGCTGATCCAGCTTATTTCGTGAGTCAATATTTGAAGAGTTGCTAAATGTGGGGGAGCAGCGTGGTCCAGGCGAGCAGCGTGTTCCACTAAATGAAGTTGGCGACACCCGCCAACCGATGCCCGTTTCAAAGTGGGCGTGTCCGAACAATTCTGCTCCATTTTGAAACTCTTGGTTTGATTTGAATAGAACCAGCAGTAAAAGATTTGCATTTAAATTATTTTGGTAGCGTCCACTCTATGGCATTTGATTGGTTATTGCCTGCGCTTGCATCTTTGTATGAACACAATTTGATTATTTTGCACTCAACTTCCAGCAACAGTGGTGGCAGCGGTGGCCTAGCGGGTAAAGAAGCAGACCGAAGGGTTGTGGGTTCAAATCACCAAACCGCCAAGGTGCCACTGAGGTTTCCTTGATCAGGTCCCTCACCTTTTATGGCCACCCACTGCTCACTAAGTTTTTGGTTAAATGCAGAGGACACGTTTCACTGTGTCACCGTGTGCTGTGCTGCGGTGTTTCACAATCACAAAACTTTCACAACATGATATGCGAGACGCAGCAGTGTCCGTGTGAATGTCACCGGTCACTCACTGTCCTCCTCGGTCTGGAAGGTGACCTCGCGACCCTCCTTCTTGCCCTCGGGGTTGGCGAGCGCCAGGCGGACGTGGACAGGCCGGAAGGGCGGCAGGTCCCGCAGCGTGAAGCGGGACGTGTTCCGCTCCAGGGACAGACACTCGCGCACCGTGGCGTTGCTCCCACCGCCGCTGCCGGTCGCCATGGAGTAGCGGTAGCATAGCGACAGCGAGTAGGTGTGGCAGCGCGTCAGGTTGTAGCCCAGAGGCTCCCACTGCAGAGCAAGCTGACGGGACTGGATCTCCGCCGCCGTCAGGCCGCGAATGGCGCGCATGGGTTCTGAGGGCGAGACGTGAAGGGATGAATATTAATACCAAATGTCACATCAGATGATCATTCAATTATAAATGCTTGTAGTGCGTCAGGAAGTAAAAAACTCTCCATACAGAAACAATATTTTCCAATAAATATTTAAATGAGTCCTGAAAAAAGGAGGGGCTTCATATTTTGAACAATACGGTAATAATGGTATTAGTAAAGAATTATGATATTGCTCATTCTGATTCCACGTGTCATGTGTGAACGCAGGAGCCCCGCCCACAATCTCCCTGTTGTCATTCCACACCGTTATTCCTGTCCTGCCCGCAGGAGCACCGGAACACACACTCCTGGGGTCACCTCCTGACGGGTGTGTGTGTGTGGTTCTGAACGTCTGTTCCAGTTTCATTTAACCTTGAATTGATGGCGGCTTGGTGCATGTCTACATTTCAAAAAGTTGCTTGTGTGTGTGTGTGTGTGTGTGTTCATCCTCAATAGAAAAAGAATACTTGACATTTAGCAGTCAGGTTAGATTTAGACTCTTATTACATGTGACCTGCGTCTGTCCTCACATGTCTGTACCACAGGCGGCACTCCAGCCTACAGGCACGGGAGACACGGATGAAGGGGACGCCTGGCGCCGTCTCCGCAACGAACAGCGGCATCGCTTCCGTACTCCATCGTCTGCTCGTCCGTCACTCTTATGTTCCCGTGGAGACGCCATCTCCTCTTATACCACGGCATGTCTTCCTGTGGTGGAGCGAGGAGACGGTATCGGGCATCGGCTCCAGCTGGACGCATTTCTGAGAACCCTGAAGGAAACCGCATCATATCTGCTCCGTCTCACTCATCCCTAAAATTACACACACGCCATTTTCTTCGGTCCGAACGTGTAAATTGTTGGCCAGTGGAGTCAGGGTCTAGTTTGTCGGGAAGCTCGAGTCCCAGGAAACTCATCAGCTCCGGCTACCCACGGTCCTCTGGGCTGCCCCCGGTGCTTTCCGACACGTGGCGACTTGAGGTTCCGAGCGGTTCCGTCCTTTTCAGCCGGTTTTAAACAAGTTCCGGGACTAAATTGCCCTCCGCCATTCAGACTGACGAGCGCCGCTTTGATGTCTGGGTCCTGTGAGGCTCCGTTTTCGGAGGTAAGCTGGTGCTTAAAAGCTTCCATCACCAAGCACGTCTATCACGAATAGCGTTCTTCAAAAAGGCATCCGGTACGTATTGCATATTACCCTGTCCAATTTAAAATACATTACAGGAGAAATACCAGAACCTTATTCTCACTTTCTAGAATACTCAAGTTCTGAAAGTCCAAAATCACAAATCCTTTTAACACTTAGAGTCCACAGTATTTCACCAGTTTTCTTCAGAATGTAAAAAGTGTGTAGAAAAATAACCATCAAAAGTGGAATTAACAAAATGATCTTTGTCTGTTTCAAAGGCCAATATTTAATTATTATTTCACGACATCATCATGTCAGAGTATGCAATCATAATGGCATGAATTCTTGAGACTGGCAACACTAGACGTTTTGGGATTAGATGCCAGAGTCATTCCTGAGGTCTGAACATTTTCACGCATGTCAGACTGCAATTTGGCTTCACGTACTGCCGCAAGAAGCGGATTTGCAGGTGACTGTGGTGCAGATCCACACACATCCATCCTGCACCAGCTGCTTCTCCCCAGAGACGGGGCTTCCTCCGGGGCGCTGGGGGCTGTCAGGATGAGGACAGGGGGGACGGGGGATCTGTGACAAGTGACTGGTGGAGCATCTGCAGGGCAGGGCAGATGGAGCAGATGGACGCCTCTTCCTTCAGGCCAAGACCGATTGAATTTGTGTAACTGCATTTTTTTTCTGTTTGTCTGTGTGTTTTCAAGGATTTTTTTTTTTTTTGGTAATAATTCATATTGAACATGTTATAAATGACAATGCTTTTATTTCATCTTATGAGTGTGAAGCTGCATAATGTGTGACAGGGAATAGTATTCAAAGGCTTGGAATGTCGTGCCATGCTGACACCAAAACTAATGTAAGTTTTATCAGTAATATTTAATGAAATATCCGTTACCTGCCCTGCTGTAGCTATTCATGGTTACGTTCAGAGGTGGGTTTTACTCCAAAATAAGAAAAGTAAAAGTAGCCATCCAAAAAATATGACAATAAACCTATTCAAGTACTGAGTAACTGTTGCATTGTAATATCTTACTTAATTTGTAGAAACAATGTATTCAGTCAGAAAAATATAAATGTGCTAATTCTGGTACAAAATATCTTATATATGCTAATTATATGTGTTAGCTCTGATACCTTTAATAAAACAGCTAAACGATAATGCTAATTCCGTCCCCTACAGAAAATGTTCAGAGTTCTACTTAGCTTATGGCATTATGGGATTCTGGGATTCTCTATTCTTACTGTAACCTGTGCGGTGAGTTTGTGTGGCGCTGCCACCCGGGTTTGTGTGGTCATGTGACTGCATGGCTACCTCTGAATGTGCATCTGTCTGGCAAAAATAAGGCATATAAATATGCTTTAAACATAAATATGTTCAAGCGTTGCCCGATGTAGTGAAGTAAGAGTCGAGTTTCTAGTTGACAAATTTACTGAAGTAAAAGTAAGTATGGCATTGTAAACCTACTCTTAGAAGCTACTGAAGTAAATGTAATGGAGTAAATTTCATCTGAACTGGGAATGTTGGGGCAGTGGTGGCCTAGCGGTTAGGGAAGCGGCCCCGTAATCAGAAGGTTGCCGGTTCGAATCCCGATCCGCCAAGGTGCCACTGAGGTGCCACTGAGCAAAGCGCCGTCCCCACACACTGCTCCCCGGGCGCCTGTCATGGCTGCCCACTGCTCACCCAGGGTGATGGGTTAAATGCAGAGGACAAATTTCACTGTGTGCATCGTGTGCTGTGCAATCACTTCACTTTTTGATTTTTTTTTTTTGAATGTTGTGGGAATTTTGAACGCACGGCACTGGACTCACCTGCACACTTGGTGCGGCTGACCAGCGGCGGTCCGGGCGGCCCCGTGCCTCCCTCTCCGGGCCTCGTGAGCAGGACGCTGAGGCGGTACTCTGTGTCCGGTTCCAGGTGCCACACCTTGTACGTGAGGGAGCTGACGCCATGCGTCTCGGTCCAGGGTGACTGGCTGGCCCGGTACTGGATCTCCCGGCGGATCACCGGCCCGTCGCCAACGATTGAGTTGGTGTTGAGCTGGATGATGAGGTACGTGGGTCCCGCCCGGAGCAGCTGAGGGGGTGCGATGGGGGTGGGTGGCACTGAGAGGACAACAAAAGTGGGCGTGTTCACAGAGCCAATTAAGCCAATTAGAAAGCAACCTCTGAAGTTTAAGATCTTCCACATTTGGCAACCATCACACCCCAGGATGCGTTTACGGCAAAATTAATAGGATGGAAATTGTATTGAACGCTAACTGGCTATCGGTTACATTGCCTGTGTCGATTTTAGTTCAGTAATTATTTAGAATGTCATTATTTAGCTAATTAATTATTTGATTTTTAATATCTCCTCCTAGATTTCAATCCAGTGCTTCACACTGACGAACTGCCCCAGTCCCATAATTATTATCCATTATTAAGTATGAATTTAAGACACTGATGACATAATTAAATGGTAACATCATTTTTTTTGTGTGCTTATTTAATTTAATAAAATCCAGTGCCATCCAGAGCATGATGCTCTGCTTACATCTTTTCCATTTTATGAAATGATTTCTTTAATGGAATTCTCTGGTACTTTCTATGTGACGCTTAATTGGCTAGCTGCACCGGTGGTGTGGCTGGAGGCATCATTTCTGACCGAGTTGAATTAATTAAAGATGATTATTCTTTCTGCATCACTCAATTCTGCACCACATCTGCATTTAGTTTTTAAAATATTTTAGTCCAAGAGCATTTGTCTGCAGAGCAGTAGGCGGGCGTCTTAGAATAAAAGTTCAATTAACTCAAGTTAAGTCCAAGTCTCCTGCTCGTCCCTCAGTCCATCTTCAAGTTGCCTCTTTCAAAAGAAAAACAAAAAAACAGAAGCTTGATTTGAAATCTAATGAGGTGACACTCCGGGACACTGGTTGTGAGGTTCTGGGTGAAGTTGTGAGGATCAAGGAGCCTCAGTTCATCACTGAATCATGCATCGCTGCTGCAATGTGGGGTGACATCATATTAACAGTTAATTACCAGTTCATTAGCGGCTGAAATCAAAGGCAGACGGTCGGTTTAGCACTCTGGAGACAAATTAATGGAATGGAAAATAGAATGAGGTGATCTGCAGTCATTTTCAGCAGTTAGAACTTCTGAAATTTCTACTGGCATCATATCAGTCATACCACATGTTACATGAACGGAGGTCTGACATTATTTTTAAGTCAATGTTTGGTTCCTTGGCTGATGGAGAGTCTTACTGGTGGAAAATGGGTCAACAATTTGCCCACAGTCTCCCAGAGCCTGAAGCCTTGGACTCCAACGTTCACCCGGCCATAAATAATAATTAACTGCCCCATAAATAATGGCAAATTAGGCCTGCAGAATGCTCCTGTCTGAGAAACATGGACATGTTCCACCAGCTGGAGGTGTCACCACTACAGCTTATGGGTATTTCCCATTAATGACACTGATCTGAACTTCTGGGTTTATATTTAATCACAGATTTTTTTTTATTCTCCAGTTTAATTACAAATATTCAGCATCAATCAAGCTTTTTAATCAGTCTGCATGTCTGATAAGGGGTGATGTAGAGTTGGAGTTCATCTGATGTCAGAACAGACTGTAAAACAGACAGTGCAGCATCAGGGTCACATCATGACACTAACAGCTTTTTAACGGCCCCTGAAAAATGGTAGGAGGCCTTTTCATGTAAAGCCTTTATGTAATTCAGCAAAGTACTAAAGGTTCCGTGCACCTCATTTATTTCCATTTCAATGGAGGCTTTGAAGAAGAGCAGCACTGTCACATTTAAGGAGACCTTTATTTGACACTGACACAAGGCAATAAAGCTCTTGTGTTTCGTATTTCTCCATAATCCTGTCTTGTATAAATAGACATTGTTCCATGCATGGAGGAAGAAATACACCACAGTGAGAGGAGCTGACCTGCTGCCCACTCTGGCAGGTCTCCACTTTCTCCATTTGCCCCGTCCAATAGAACTGGGACTGCAGCAGTCTCTGCTGCAGGATCGTTGCGATTTTTGACAGATTTTTGGTCCATAAATTGTACACTGGTACAGTGGTAGAGCAGCTAGTTGAGCGTATGTTCTATGTTCTGCTTTATTTTATCAGATTTAGATTCCAGACAGACTGGGACACATGCAACTAACGCAAAACCAGTTAGAGTTCAGCGGGTGGCCGATCAATCAGATGATTAAAGACATTTTCAGGATGCCACTTAGAAAAAAGTCTTCAGTGCAATAAATCTTCGTTTTTTCAGGCATCATGGTGACTAACATGGTGACCTCGGAGAATGCGCAGAACCAATCGGGCAAGTGGTACGTATTGGGTATCGACACAAGCAGGAAGTATTAAGTTAGAGCAAGTTAGTTAGAACAGGAAGTTTTAAACTACTTAGAACAGGTAGTATTAAACTAGTTAGAGCAGAAAGTAAACTAGTTAAAGCAGGAAGTTTAAAGATAGTTAGAGCAAGTTAGTTAGAGCAGAAAGTAAACTACTTAGAGCAGGAAGTAAATTAGTTACAGCAGGAAGTATTAAACCAGTTAGAGTTAAGTAAACTAGTTAGAGCATTAAGGTCTTCTGCATACTGCTCTCCCATGGGAACTCTGTCCAGTTCTCGATCTGCCACCTTCTGAAATATGATTTCAATAACATCTCTTCTGCTGTACTTGAGTGGAGGAATCTTTTCATCGGGTCAGAGCGAGCAGGGCATCTCCTTCATCCGGTACAGAATAAAGCAGAACGAGCCTCATTTGCATACGTGATTGCATGGTTAATTATGCTCTTTCGGCACAAATCTGTTACTAACGGGCCAATAAGACCTTAATCAACCCAAGTAAATCTCATTAGTTATACACGAGGGAATGGACTTGCATTTCCACACTGTAAGCATGTGTGTGTGTGTGTGTGTGTGTCTACCTCTGACGATGAGCTCTGCGAAGTTGGACACTCCCGCCCCCCCTGCTGGACTGGGTAACACAGCGGTAGAGATCCTGCTCGCCCCTCTGCACCGCTTCCACCTGGAACGACGCCACCCAACGGCCCTGACGCCACGACACCGACGCCGCCTCAATCAGCGCGCCGCTCCGTCGCTGTCACACAAACAGACGCCAAAAACACACATTCAACGCAGAACTATGTCAGTATACATCTAGCAAAATGATTTCTGTATTATACATTAAATGTGTGTGTGTGTAATTAAAATTACACCCGGTCACTGATCTCCAGCACTGCTTTAATGTGGAGAAAAAGCGACAATCAGAGTTTGGGCAAAAATGTAATTTCAGATATTCTCTCAAGCATGCCTGCTGCTTATGAGGCCATTAAAACAGCGCAGATTCATATTAAACTCTGGCGCGGAGCCAGTCCTCCGGGGCCCGTGTGAGCCGACGCCAGAACGAAAGTGACGGGAACGTTGCCGGGGGTCTTTTCCGTGACAGAACGCAGCACGTTCACCTGCGTGGTCTGCTGACAAACAACCGAGAAGAGCTCTGAGCTGTCAGTCAATTCTGAGAGTCCAATCAAATCACAGGGGGCGGGGCAGGCTGTGGGTGGTTCAAAATGTCAAATTTGGATGCTCTGTGATGTCCCTAGGCTCTTTACTGTCCTTTACTGTTCTTCTCAGGTATTCTGTAGCTGGAAGATGATGTAAATAGATCGGACGTAATGAGTAATGGTGATGGTAGTGGCCTAGTGGGTAACACACTCGCCTATGAACCAGAAGACCCAGGTTCAAACCCCACTTTCGACCATTGTGTCCCTGAGCAAGACACTTAACCCTGAGTGTCTCCAGGGGGGGACCGTCCCTGTAACTACTGATTGTAAGTTGCTCTGGATAAGGGCGTCTGATAAGTGCTGTAAATGTAAATGAGTAATGCGCAAACAAACAGAACTCCAATTTTTTTTTTTTTTTTACTGAACCAAACGTAAATGATGCAGTTACAATGATAAATTTTTTTAGAGGATCAGAATAAGGGAATGGAGGCAAGCATTTTTGAAGGTGCTTCATCAAATATTAACAGTTACGTGCAAAGGAATTCCATTTCTTTTGAAGAAATAGCCAGTAACCACATCCTCACGGAACCACCACCAGGGGCGCTATGATCTGAGATCTTTTTCGGTATCAATGGGAAACTTGGGATCAAAGAAAATGCCCCAATAAGTGGGATTTTAGGTCAGTGGTGGCCTAGCAGGTCAGGAAGTGGACCCGCAATCAGAAGGTTGCCGGTTCGAATCCCAAGCCACCAAGGAGCCACTGAGGTGCAACTGAGCAAAGAACTGTGCCCACACACTGCTCCCGGGGCGCCTTTCATAGGCTGGAGTGGAGTGTGAAATTGTGGCAGACTGGGCAGGCCTTCGGTAAAAAAAATAGGTGAAATAGAAGCAAGGGGGTAAAGTTTTTTAGATTTTTTCATCGCCCACACTTAATTTAAAACTCTGAATTATTCACAGTGCCGCAGCAGGCCGGGTGATAATTGCATTCATGTTGGAGTGACGCAGCGGCAGTGGAAAGCTCATCTTCTCATTCCACTGCCTTTTGCAGCGCAGAACCTGTCGGAACCTGGGCTGATGAGCTCCAGAGACGTCTCCGGATGCAGGTTCCGATTGTTTGGCTTTCTGTTCTTCACCAAATCGAGCGAAACAGCGGCAGCAGACCGCAAGTGTCTAAACCATTTACCACGGTGACAGCGAGAGACACGGAATACGAAGTGGCGCTAATGGGCTAAGTTGAGGTCTGGTGCATCAGACAAATCTAATATCCTCCCAACGCATTCTTTCCAGATCGTCTCTCTACAGCTCTGGCAGGAAACTCAGCTGTATTATGGTTTATCTGCAGTTTTGGATTATTGGCCGCAAACATGCTGACGTGGGCCAGATCTGTAATGTCTCACAAATGGAACGGGGAACAGACGAGGTTGTGAAATGTGCTGGTTAAATAAGAGCATTGTGTAAACAATTAGCACGGACTATTTCAAACAGGCACGACTCCTTTCATGGGGAGGCGGGTCAAAGCGAACGCATCAATTAGCCACTTTTCTATTCACTAACTCAGCCTATCAAACCCTACTAAACCGACAGGGGTTCAACAGTTTAGCATTTTAACCATCACCGTTAGTGAGCAGTGGACGGCCATGACAGTGTGTAGGGATGAGAGTTTGACAAAGTGTTTGCTCAGTGGCGGTTCGGGATTTGAACCGGCAACCTTCCGATTAAGGGACCTCTTCTATACCCGCTAGTCTGCCACTTCCCAGGCCAACTACTGATGGGGAAGGGATGCAAACTCCATACAAACTCCAACCAGAAGCACGCCCTCAGCACGTGAATTCCAGCCAATGTCGGGAGGTGCAGAGGCTTGTACGGGGCCCTGGTCCGTCCGTCTGTCTTGCGTTCATCCCGTGTGATAATTCATTCTTTTTATATCATTTGTAGGTAATATTGTTTCAAATCACGGCCTAAGTTCGCTGTACTTCACTTTCCCTCTGCTTATTTATTTCAGTCTCCATTACCCCTGTAACAAATGCTTATTTCTCAACATACTGCATTACAGACTTTCCAAAAATTAAGATGCTAAACAATGCTGCAGCGTGAAAGTTTTATCCACGTTTAACCCCAAGCCTAAAGGTCAAAGTTCTCCTTAAAGACCCCAGCACACTCATGCTGGTTACAGTAATTAGTCCGACCTCCTGACTGAAGAGGAGCGCTAATGAGGAAATGCGAGTGATTAAAAAGACGAGAAGCGACGAGGGCGATCTTCAGACCTCTCTGCCGACCACCGCCACAAACTCGCTAAAAAAAGCACTGATGATGAAGAGCAGGCCGAGGGAGGCGGAACAGTCGGTGAACAGAGATCTCATTTAGTGAGGAGTCTCTCCTCACGCCGTCATTTCAAAAGCACTCGGGCGGCGGAGCTTCAAGGTCGTTGTGGAGAAGCTGGACGCATTAATGCAAAATTGCACAAGAGAAACAGACACCATTACCACCAGCCGTTCAGATCTCTCTTTTACCCAGGATGCACTTCTCACACCCACCTCAAGGTAGTAGGGGTCGACATCCATGGCCCGGCCAGACGCCACGCACTGGAAGGAGGCGTTCTGGCCGCTGTTCACCTCCACGTCTCCGAGCCGGGAGAAGCGAGGGACCTTATCTGTGGAATAAGACAAGATCAGGGCTGGTGCAGATGCTTAAGGCTTCTGTGTAGTACAATTAACCAACATTTCAATAAGATGCATAATACAACAACTTCACTATTCATTACATTCTGTATACTATAAACAGTAATTATAACTTTTGGAGATGAAACAGGGCCAATTATGTAGCTCCATCTAAAGCGCCTTCATTCTATATGAAACCGAACAAAGATGCACCTTCACAACTTAGAGTTTGGGTTTGTCTATTTGTTACAGCCTAATTTTGTTCTTTTGACATTCAAAATATCATTACTCAAGATTGTGTTCAGGCCACACCTTTTATAACCGCTCATGTAAAATAAACTTTCCAGATGCACCGTCAACATCCATCTTCACTGTAACATGAACTCATCCTCTCATCACGCAAATGTTATAACGTCATGCGATATTTTCTTTAGCATCAAATCTTTAGTGTAGAAATGTGATTATAACAATATTTTTAATCAGATTTATAAGCAGTATGTGACTCGTTCCTGCGCATTCATTTTATCACATAATGTGATCATTTTACATTTACATTTATGGCATTTATCAGACGCCCTTATCCAGAGCGACTTACAATCAGTAGTTACAGGGACAGTCTCCCCCTGGAGACACTCAGGGTTAAGTGTCTTGCTCAGGGACACAATGGTAGTAAGTGGGATTCGAACCCGGGTCTTCTGGTTCACAGGCGAGTGTGTTACCCACTAGGCTACTACCACCCTGATCAGTGTTGCTACTCTGTATACAGCGTGTGCATCATGTTGCATTTTGGTAGTTACTTGTAAAGATGCATCAAGCTGATGTCCAGATATAGTTTTATAGTTCTCTTTACAAGAAAATGCCACAAGATTGCTGATTTACTGTCAACTTTCTGGTGTGTGTGTGTGTGTGTGTGTGTGGTAAAGAAAGAGGATAAAAGCCTGAATATATCCATGCACCAGCAGGGAACCGGTGTGCGATTCAGAGGCTCGACTCTTTTCGCTCCCGGAACAATAGCGTCTAATTGTCAACCTCAGAGAACAGCGCGGTGCTGTGCCGAGCTTTTCACGACATGCAGCTGTAGGGCGAGCGAATGACGATGACCCTCGACCCCCGTGCCACACCGACGCTGGGCGAGAACAGGATTGTGAAACTCTCACCATCAACGCTCACGTCTGCAATCAGTGCATAAAAAAATCTGCAACGAAGGCGCCACAAACCGCCTGATTCGACCAAGACTCTCCACCCGAAGTGATGGATGGAGACAATAACAACTGCTCTTCACTGTGACGCGCGCACACACACTTACACGGGGCCCGAAATACACACCTGCTAACCAGAGGAGTCGTGCACTCTGCCCCGGTGGAAGAATGATGACTCTTTATACCGCTTTTCAGACAAGATCGCCATCAATGCACGGACGAACACAGAAAGCCGTTCGAGGCTTTTAAGGTTATTATTATACACCCATAAAATCAATAACCAGACTTCATGCACCATCTGAAGGCAAAGCTGGTGGAAAATGGTCTTTTTTATTCCTTCAGAGTCCTTTGCTGTCGCACAACAAAGACACCTTGTGCAGAGTCTGCCGCATCAACCTGAATATTATTATTAATATAATGTTCAATTAAGTCTGTACTTATTTACTACACTTTTTCAATATGATTGTGTGAATCTAGATGCCTTGATCATAAGTCAGAAAATATTTGCAATAGGAAACGACACCGTCTAACACATTCTTGACCCAAAACTATCAAAAAAACACCAAAGAACCTTGTTTAATCGCTGCTCTGTAAGATAATTCAACATAAAGAGGTCAACATATGATATAGTTTCATAAGGATTCATAATGAATCTTAATCTGAATCCCTTAATCTATGAGCCTATGATATTCAGTCAATTCTTTTTATTTATTTATTACCTGACTGACCCTTTAAAATAGAATTTTGTCTCCGATTAGAATCAGTAGACTATATTTTCTATATTTACATTTACAGCATTTATCAGATGCCCTTATCCAGAGCGACTTACAACTAGTAGTTGTAAATGTAGTAGTTTCAGGGACA
This sequence comes from Denticeps clupeoides, assembly GCF_900700375.1. NCBI lineage: Eukaryota > Metazoa > Chordata > Actinopteri > Clupeiformes > Denticipitidae > Denticeps > Denticeps clupeoides. The sequence continues at coordinate 9,967,016 of NC_041726.1, forward strand.
GTCCCCCTGGAGCAATTTAGGGTTAAGTGTCTTGCTCAGGGACACAACAGTAGCAAGTGGGGTTTGAACCTGGGACTTTGTAGGCTACCACCTCCCATGATCCAATGCATGCCAGATACATACCACAGATCTGCATTCTGACCCCTCAGTCTATGACAGGTTGACAGGCTGTTGACTCCACCCACTGTGCCAGGCTGAGACGGGCCAGGCGTTTCCAGATCACATCGCCACCAGTGACAAGTCATGGCGGTACGAGGCATATGGTGGCCAATCGCATAGCGGCGGGATGGCTGTCCACATGTGGCAGAGCTGCCTGCCAACCCGTCCCCAGACTGCTTTACAATTCCGTTCTGTGTTTATGTGGTTTTAGTGACAAGTATTAACATAATCGTAAACTGTTCTCTCTCATGCATGTAACCACACAGACATAAATGAAGGGCAGTGCCCACAAAAGCCAGCCATCTGCTAAACGTCTTTTAACTCGGCTGAAGTCATCTCCTGGTCCGGAGGCTCGCGACTTGATGAAGATCCTGGCTGACTGTAACACGTGTCTGGAATTCTGACCGGGACTCGGGAGACGTGGGCTGAAATGTCACGCGTGCAGGAATTTTAAACAAACCGACGTCTGATAGTTCATCCGTCCGGAAGGCCGAGGGTTATTTTAACAGTCTGTATGGAGCGTCACGCCGCTCTGTGTGTGTGAGATGCATTCATGCAAAGGAGCGAATTATTTGCAATGGACACATTTCAAAACTGACAAATAACCCGTCTCCCAGATAACAAAAAAATGCAGTAAAACCATTTACTAATATGCTAATATATAATAATATTATTAATATATCTCAGTGTTTAGAATGCAAAAAAAAGTAGCTCATGGTGTGGTTCCTTTAATGATTCGTGAGTCATTGTTTTGTGGCTGTTACAGAAAGAATGGAGGGATAAAAAAAGGACTAGAGGATAGACCACCGAGAACCCAGGCATTCTATAAGCACTCAGTCCCAGCCACCCGAGTCTAATCTGTGACTCTCTGATCTTCTCTAGATCCTGGCTCCTGACTTCAAATGGACCAGTAGCATTATAACGAACACTGTGGACCATGACACTAGACATGGACCTTCAAACATGGACTGATCTTCTCCAATTCACTACGTTGGACTATTTAATACCTGTTTCACCAATTGGACTGTTTTCTTGTCCAACCCCAACCCTGCTCTGATACCTACTGCACCCGAGCACCACCCTGGAAGGCTAAAATAGGAATACATATTTATGCATTTGGAGTTTTGACTTTTGAGGTGGCATTACTGCATGAAAAAAGAAGAGAAGAGAATTTAACAGAATGCAAAACTGTAGCGGCGTAAAAATATCAAAATGTATACCCCTCGTCAAGACCCATATTATTCCACTGCTGAAAACGCAAGGGTCTGCTGATCTCCTGAAATTTCAACAATTACTTTCACAAAACTCCTTCTGCAGAAATGCCAGCAGCATCAGACTCCCGACGTGGCGAACGTGCAAATCCACTGTGATTGGCCGCTTTTTGGCATAACACCCCGGGCTTCCATTGGTTCCAGGTTCAGATTTGGAGCTTCCTGCAGGAGTGTGTGTTTGGCCTCTCACATGTCTCCTGCAGCATCTCCGTGGTTGTTAGAGACGAACGATGGGAGGAGGTTAAATCGCCATCCGACTCCCGCCAAAACCATATCCCAGCAACATTTTAGCCGTTGCCGCGGTGAATCATGTACACCGTGGCCAACATCCGACCTGGGGTTCAATGATGCACTGTGTGTGTGTGTGTGTGTGTGTGAGGGAATGCTGTATTTTGCCTTTCATTAGCAGTCATTAACATTCCGCCTCAATCAGCAGTGATCCTTCAGACAGACGGCTGCCTTCAGCTGAGACAGGAGGACACAGGAAAGTCGGGGTGACAGCAGAGGGCAGCCATAAAAAGGGCTGGTAACACACCCGCCTATGAACCAAAAGAGTCCCAAGGGTTCAAACCCCACTTGTGTCCCTGAGCAAGACACTTAAGACCGAGTGTCTCCAGGGGGACTGTCCTACAAACTACTGACTGGAGGGATGATGTGTTTGAATTAATGTGTGTGTTTCCTTGCATGTAATGCATATGTAATTCTGTATATGTGTCTGAGAAGGAGAGTGTGTATTTGCATTGTGCCATAAGGCAGACTCCGGGCAGTCCAGGTATGGAAAAGGAATTTTTCGTTCCTCAAGTCGTCATGTTGTAAATGGTCCCAAAAAAGTCCACGTCGGTTGGGCTGGTAGCATAAGTCAACACCAACGTAAATGGCACATGGAATTATGTTGAAACTGACGTCCTTGTTTTTCAATCTAATGAGAGCGTTAACAGGCCCATAAATGAACTGAATAAAGAACCACATCAAATATAGCACTCAGGGACAGACAGACAGGTGTCTCCAGACAGCCTGTCCCACGTCAGTCCCATTCACATCAGAGGTCGGCTCCCAACCGCTGGGGCCGTGTTTACCCAGACTCCCCCCTGTCCCCAGGAAAGTTCACTTACTGCAGGGGTAGGTCAGCAGGACAATGTCGTCCAGCGCGATGAAGCCCCGGCGCTCGGCGGAAACCGTGGCTTCAAACACGACCTGCCGCAAGACACAGAGAGGACAAGGTGAAGAGAAGGAACAAGTTTTGATCAGCAAACCATTCGCTTACAGCGAGAAAGTGACATGGGCGCTAAAATAAAATCGAGTCGCCTCAACTTTATCATACGGCATTTCACACTTCGTGCTGGAAGAGTTGACGCGCCACCATCATGGCACACATTGACACATTAAGTTTGCAGGAAAAGGCACACAAACACACACCTTGGGTCCATCCGCTTTTAATATACCGAGTCATTTGAATATGGACACACACGTGCACAAAAAATGCAATATTGTGTCTCTTCCCGCTTTGGGAGGAAGCTTCCTATTTCAACTGCCTGGGTGAGCTGCTCCCCGGATGGGACCGATGTCTCCAGATGTCCCCTGAGATGGATCGGGAGTGAGTGAGTGAGTGAGTGAGTGAGTTATTCGAGCAAATTTCCGCTGCGTCATGAGTTGTAAATACGAAAAAAAACCGTAGAAACGTGGGCCGGCTGTCATGGAAATGGGCATCGACACACCGATACACACACAGAGTAGACCGCACAACTCCACACAGCCCCCCCCGGCGCTGATGATACATCAGGGCGCTAAGTGCCAGCGGCGGTCGATTCCACGCAGGCCGCGGGAAGACGGATGCGGGCCCTCCGCTAATTTATTTTTATTTTTCATTCGGATGCCGGGCCATTAGAGACGTCCGCCCGATTAACTCCTCAATTCATCAGCCGCTGGTGCGTCGCGGCCATCGATTGGCTCCCCCTGAGACGCAAGCCGCCTCCCATCGCCGCGCGTTTTTTATTCCTCTTCTTCCCCGAGCTGCTCGCCGATCAGTGAGCAGCAGAACGAACAGCTCTACGCTGCCGACGGGGAAACAAAGTTTTTACTTTACTGCTGCACATTAAAAACGTCACACCGGGCCGAGGAGTCGGAATAACGTCGATAAAGTTTACAGCTCAGCTGAGCCCTCAGATAAACAGGAAGTTAAATGTTGGCGACGGGGAGAGACGGAGAGGGGGGAGATAAAGGAAGAGCGAGAGATTCTTCATAACGGGGCTCCTCTCGTCTCTGACACCTGTAACAGAGTGAGAATTACACACACCACAGAGTAGACAAAGGCCATCGTCATCATCGTCATCATCACACCACACGATGCCACGCCCAGGAACGTTCCGAGCTCGGAGCCTGATCCAGGCTCGGTTCGGAGGCGGACTGCGAATCACAGCGGAGATCAAGGCGGGCCGCACTCATGCATTTTAATGGCGCGGCCTGAGAGACCCAGGGCTCACCGGCTCATAAAAGTCAATGCGGCCGAGCGGCCGCAGCAGAATTCCAACGATCCCTGTGCCATTTAAAGCTGCCGTTCGCGCCAGTCAGAGACATTTTATAACTAACAAGAGTTGTTCGCAAGACATCGCCAGGTGCCAATTCGCGCACGCTGCAGAGCTCCGCTGCAGGGCGTGACACCTTCGGAGCATGCGTCTCACATCGGATATTCGGACAAATCGGTTCCAGTCAGAGATGTCTTCAAATGATAAGTCTGAAACACTCCATTTTTTTATAAATAAAACAGACTTGTGTTTCCGTATATTTGTGATCATGTGTGTCTTTCATATTTGCAGGTCAGTCAGTGTGTGGGATATTTTGTGTAGATATGGCAGATATGAAGCCCCCCATGTCATACACAAAGGTTTGGCCTGCTTTGGATTTGAGCTCTTCTGAGTAAAAAAATGCAAATGTGCCAGGCCTCACGGGTAATGGTGGGATGTGGAGTGACACATTCCAATGGGCCACCCATTTACAAATGAATGGGAGCCATTTGTCAGTGATTGAGTTCTTAGTTTCAAATCAAGGGGCCATTTGGCCTTCCTCTGGTAGGAATGAGGGGGTCAGAAAAACCTGGAAGTTCTAGTGTTAAAGTTTTGCAGTCCAACCTATGCCACAGAAAATGGCTGTTGCTGGAAAGGAAACGAAGGCCAGACTGTTGTAGACTGCATCCTCATGACAGCTGCAGAGATTAGTTCTCACTCACTCACTCACTCACTCACTCACAATCCATCTTAGGGTCGATGCCTCCAGAGACTTTCTGAGAACACTTGGCCGCATGCTGTGTCTGTCCGGAACATTGGCGACACATGAGAAGGTTCCAACACAATCGAATACAGGCTGAATACGGCTGTTCTTAATTCAAACCGTCATATCATGCTGCCCAGACACACATAAAAATAAATACTTCACTAAACATCGTTTCACTGCAGATTGTCATCTCTGGTGAGTTCTATTCATTTCTATGTTAAGGTAAACCCACAATGCACTTGGAAGTGAGTGGCCTTTGAAACACGGCTAGCAGTCATTACCCAAAACTTTGCTGAACCTCTAATGAAGATATTTATAAAACGTATAAAACGTAGTAGCTACCTAACAATGGTTCTGTTTCTAGCAAGGCTGCATGCTTGGGATGAGATCTTGAGTCAGTCAGCTAATATACACCTTAATGTCCTATTGTTAACCATTGTTCACGGGTGCATCTAATCAGAGTTCGTCCAAGATTGCACCGTAGACCGTGTATCAAGATAAAAGAAAAAAATCACAGAGCATAGAGAGAAATACAGTATCAAAAGACTGAAAATATTAATATTTGCACCGCCTGTACCAGATCATGAGCTACTTTCTCCGGATTTGGGGGGATTTCCCCCAAACGTAGTTCTCAGTGCGAAGTTGCCATTGCAAAGGCACGGTTCTATGTTGATGTGTTCTATGTTCTGTCAGGTTGTCTAGAAATCCATTCTGGAATCTTCAGCTCCAGGAACCCCACAAATGCAAGCCGTCCCTGCAGTGAAGGCACAGCGGGTAAGGAAGCAGCCCCATAATTAGAAAGTTGCCGGTTCGAATCCCGGGTGCCTGTTATGGCTGCCCACTGCTCACCAAGGGTGATGGTTAAAAGCAGAGGACACGTTTCGTTGTGTCACCGTGTGCTGTGCTGTGTATCACAATGACAATCACTTCACTTTCAATTCACTTCAGAGGTCATAGGGTCTCCGATCCCGAGATGAGGTTCGGAACCTTAACGGAGGGATTGAGGTACATTTTGTAGAAGTGCGGTGAGGAAGATGAGGCGTAACGAACGATAAGAGAAAGAGCCAGAAGACGAGCGGGAAATCAGCGGCGTCCGGGGGTACGTGGGTGGAGGCAGCTACGACGTCACCCCCCACCCCCTTTCCCACACCAAGGCACACATACACAGAATGTGTATTTAAAACCTCCCGTCTGGATGTTCTGGGACTCTACAGGATTATCAGTGACAAAGACGAAGCAGTTCAGTAACTCATCCCAGCAGCCCGGAGCCCCGCCCAGCATGTATCCCATAAAGCCGCCACATGTTTACGGGGCTACGCGGTGCTGGCAGGGCCGCGCTGTGATGCGGTTGCAGATTGGAGGATGACAAACAAACCAACCAAACAAAAAGAAAAGGAGAGAAGGAAAATCATTACTGCTGGTCAGAAGGGACGTGGGAGGAAGGGGCGGAGGGATGACAGGACGGGGCGGAGGGGCAGAGGCTCGCCTCGTCCGCATCGATCCGCGCAGCGCCGTAATCGCATTAAGTGCCTCCTGATTTATTGAGTCGAGCCTCGCTTGGGCCAAGGTTACGCAGGCACACGCCGCACAACTCCGCTTCCCCTGCCGGCGAAGGAGCAGGTAGGGGGTGGGGTCACACGCGAACAAGGTCAGCTGACCTGCTCCGGCTGCTTGCTCCTCATTATCGCCCTGCCTTCGGCCAGCAAATGAACTCGGGGTCGAGGGAATAAATTACCACTCATAACAAGTGGGCCGCACCAGCGCCATACTACAGCTGTAACTGCGACCTTGTGACGCGCCTGCTGCAACCCAACAGCAACACTCTGACTCAAGTCCGATTTACTGCATTGGTGCCAGATATGTTTTAATTGAACGTATAGAAAGAGGAACCATAAAATGATTCACCGGTGTGAAAAGGCCACTTTAGACCAATTGACCAGAATGTTGCACCGTTATTATCAGCAAGAGAAAGAGGCTGGTGAGTTCAGTAATGCAATTCTATTTAACCCGGTCAATATAAGGTGACCGTGAAGTGATTGTCATTGTGATACACTGCAGCACAGCACACAGTGACTCAACAAAATGTGTCCTCTGCTTTTAACCATCACCCTTGGTGAGCAGTGGGCAGCCATGACAGGCGCCCGGGGAGCAGTGTGTGGGGACGGTGCTTTGCTCAGTGGCACCTCAGTGGCTCATGGGCGGCTCGGGATTCTAACCGGCAACCCTCTGGCTTTGGGGCCGCTTCCTTAAGCGCTAGGCCACCACTGCCCCATATAGTACAAGTACCTAGTAGAACAAACAAAAACAACATTTTCTGTTAGTCAAACCCTCTTCATAATTAAAACAAGGTTATCTTATTACTATATTATTGTTGCCTTATATACTAAAGAATACATCCAATCCAGACAGGAAGACGTTCGGATTTGTTCCATGTTTTTTGACCACTAATTCTGTTTTCTTTTCCACTTCATTGTAAAGCCATCTGATAACCCATCAGAAGCATCCTATTGAATGCCGTAATTGTGTATTACGGAAGCAATACGTCCGGAGAGACACAGACATGATATAATGACGCATTTAGACAAGAGGCCATAACGTCCCGTCTAGTTTTCTTCAGCGAAAATGAAGAGACGTTTAGTCTTTAGTTAACCATATTTACTCTTGTTTTTATTTGTCAGCAATATTACACAATTTGTTATAGTTATTGCCAGATGACCAATTACGTCTCATCTTTATATCGTCAAAAAGTTTCACTGAAAAAAATATTTTGTCATAAATTTTAGCATAAATTTTATTGACAAAAACAACACTAGGTTAACTGTGTTAGTTCTCACCTGATATTCACTCGGCCAAAAGGTGCTGATGGCGAGCTCCACCTGGTGCCACTTGCGCCCATGGGACCCAGAGACGTTCCACACTGCGTTTCCCAGTGGTCCTCCATTGACCCTGATGTAGACCTGCAGGGTGCCAGGGCTGTGGCCGTCGCGGCTGTACAGGAAGTAGCTGAACTGGACGCAGTGCGTGTCATTCTCGCTCAGCGGACGCAGCATCAGGTGTCCGTGCTGCCCCGCGGCATGCTGGGAACAGTTTACCATCATGAAGGACCCTGGCGGGGATGACAGAGTGAGAGAGAGAGATTCTTCACTCAATCAAAGATAACATTCGATCAGTAATTCATATATAGATTTTATAAACCAGCAAGGTTCTAAAATGAACAATATAGATACATGGATTTGGAACGAGAGGGAGGATTTCAACACATCCAGAAAAACAACATTTGTGTTGATTGTGCGAACTCAGCCTGAACATTCATCAACACATATCCACTCCACTCTTCAACAGACCTTAGAGAGGAAATACGGTTCCAACATGACTTCTTCCAACCAAGATACTTCCAACAGTTCATTCTTATTGGCTGAGTGACACTGCATCTCTTGAAACAGCCTTTTGCCTGATTGCTTAGTGTATGAACTATTGAGCAATTTTCTCAAGAAGGATTCATCTAAAAATGTTCAGTAATCCATAAATCCATGACAATTCCTGTCAGATCATAACTGTTCATGAATTCATCGTCTGCATTCAGAGGGGGGATCCGGCCACAGCCGACTCCGGCGCCGGACCAGTGGGGGTGTCAGCAGATCACGATATTTATTTAGTAAGAACCAATGAAGAGTTTCTCTCATCTCTCATCTACTGGGGCATGAGACCCAGCACTGATCCATTAAAGCATTTGGAAGGTCTGGCCCTTGATAAACATCAGAAAGTCACTTGATTGGCTTGTGTTTTGTTCAGCCAAAAATAGGGCCCAGCACTGATTTAATTGCAGCTTTTCCTTTTATGAGGCCATCTTAACATGCATCCAATTAAATGCATCATGGAAGAAACGTTAAGCGTAAAAAGGTTGACGTTTTGTTGATGTAATGCATATTAATGAACATGCAAAACCTAATAGTAGCATAAGCAAGGTAGGTTCTTATAGTTCATGGTATAGAGTGTGTGGGGGGTTTTGTGTGTGTTTGTGTGCATGAAATGGAGTATGAATGGACTTGTTATGATTTCCTTTTAAGGCATGGAACGGGGTGGAGTGTAGCTCAGAACCACCATCTGCACAGCAGGACACTTACCATTAAAGAGAAAGTGGCACAGATGGGCTACGATGAGGAAAACACAGAAACCAAACCAAACCAAACACAGGAGCCTGCAAAGAATCCCAAACTTTGCTTCATTTGGTCCAATTGGATTCAATTTGAATTGATTCATTGCTGATTCTCAGACAACAAAAGCAGCTTTCAGAAAAACGTAAGACTCCCACGAAAGAAGTGGCCTGACCCTCTAATGCAATCACCCTAAATAGGGCAACCATCCTTTAGCCCTACAGGGCAGGGTGCATTTTGGGTAATGTAGTTAAATGGCTGTGTAATCAGTGTAGCCATGATGAGGTCTTTGCCCGCTGAAAGCCCCTCGCCATTAATCACGACGACAATGTTATTAGCCTGTAATGGAACTGAGACCAGATAGCTGAGAGTGAGCAGCACTCCAGACAAACACACACACATACACACACTCATACATAGTCTGAGGCAACATGCAATTATGAATGTGGAAGTAGACAAAGGTTGAGAAAAATGAAGCTGGGTTTAAGGTTCTGCCCTTGTTCAAAGTCTGAAATGACATTCTCATTCAGTACAGGCCAAAAGTTTGGACGCACTGAAGGCATCAAAACTATGAATGAACACATGTGGAGTTATGTACTTAACAAAAAAGGTGAAATAAGTGAAAACATGTTTTATATTCTAGTTTCTACAAAATAGCCGCCATTTGCTCTGATTACTGCTTTGAACACTTTTGGCATTCTCTCGATGAGCTTCAAGATGTCGTCATCTGAAATGGTTTTCCAACAGTCTTGAAGGAGTTCCCAGAGGTGTTTAGCACTTGTTGTCCCCTTTGCCTTCACTCTGCGGTCCAGCTCACCCCAAACCATCTCGATTTGTTTCAGGTCCGGTGACTGTGGAGGCCAGGTACATAACTCCACATGTGCCTTCAGAGAGAATCTACCAATGTCATGAAGAAAACACATTGAATGAGAAGGTGTGTCCAAACCTTTGGCCTGTACTGTATGTTCAAACATATTACAGCTATATGGGGAGAAAGTAAAACCTTTTTCAGATGTTGTCCCTAACTGTAACACTGAAGTCATGGTTTGTATGTTGAAGATTGATGTTATGAGCAAAGCTCTGAGACTAACGCAGTCTGCAGTCTTGATGTTAGAGAGAGCAGAGCGTCAGTAGAGCGATACAGGAAGCTGTTCGCACGCCGGGACACTTCCTGCCCAAACCCAGCGGCGGTCCCAGCAGAGAGAGACGCGCCGCTTCACACAGCAGGAGATACGACTGGAGATATACGCCAAGGGAGATGCTGATTCAATACACACACACCAAAACACACACAAACTATCTCAATTTAGTACACATATTACTAAACACGCATACTCTAACACATAACAACACATACACTGTCTCACTACAGTACACACATTACTAAACTCTGATACACTAACGCATAATAACACACACACTATCTCACTATGGTACACATATTAATAAACTAATACACTAACACATAATAACAAACACACTCACTCACTATGGTACACATATTAATAAACTCTAATACTCTAATGCAACAACACAAACACACACACACATACTGAAAGAAACACACCATCTCACTTTAGTACACACATTTCTATACTCTAATATTCTAACACATAATAACACACACTAAAACACACACACAATCTCACTACAGTACACACGTTACTAAACTCTAATACTCAATGCATAATAACACACACTATCTCACTATAGTATACATATTAATAAACTCTAATACACTAACACATAATAACACACGCACACTATCTCACTATAGTACACATATTAATAAACTCTTAAGCATAACACATACTATACGCACATGCATAATAACACACACACACACACACTTATATTGCAGCTTTGTAGTAAGGACTAATTTCAAGTATGATTTAAATAATGTGTTATAAATGTGTAACTAGCCACATGTATTCACCTAAACCCAACCACAGTCGTATATTAAACTACCACACAGCTCCTAACCTGTAACACACACACACCTACCCATTTTCACACATATACTAAAATGATTCAAAAGCACACCCTGCATATCCGGAGCTGTGGTAACAGGTGTCCTGGGATCCAGGACAACCTTCAGCCTACGTTCAGATGGTGGTGCCCACACCCCAGGAGAACCATGAGGGGGCAGATTAAAAGCTCAGAAACGGACACCATTCCTTCATCAGCAACATTTCCCGCTGACCCTCACATCCTTCTTCTCCCAGGCGTCCACCGGCACCAGCATGGAATTGGGAAGAACCTGTCAAGAACCCCGGGCAAGAGAACCCAGCTGCTCCATCAGGACCAGATCAGATAATTTAATCCTCCATGATGCTTTTGAAGAATGGATCAAACAAAACAGAAAAATCATTTACTTCTCCTTCAGAGTGCCTTCTGCATTTTTAAACATACATTGTACAAAAAAGCTTTTTCAGTTTCGAGACATAAAAAGGAACTGTTACGTAACAGAACTTCTTCATAAAGGAACATTTCGCTGGATGTAATTAGCCCTGAACTTGACAGCGTACAATCCTACAGTTCATGAAAAGCAGAACAGTTCTTTTCTTTCATCTGGCAGCAGAGATCTACTTTAGTCTTTTGGAAACACTGATCAGCCAGTTCTTTAAAACCAAAGTTGAATCATTTAAGGAAACTTGTTCGTCAATAATGTCCAGGTATGTGGCACGTTAACCCAAGAGTTCTCAGCAGAACGTTGTACAGAACATCACCACCTTGCCACCAGGTGCCATCTCTTCTCCATACACTTGATGGAAAAGAAAAGATGATTCATCAAACCAGGACAGCTTCTTTTTCACTGACCCATGGTCCAGTTCTGATGTCAGGATGAAGAGGAGCCGCGACTGAGGTCCCTTACAAAGTCAGCTCTGACATCTGAATGAAATAAAAGTGGAAAACTGTGCGTTCACCTCGCAGCCGGCCGAGTTTCCTAAACCGTCACCCAACTCCTGGGGGGGCAAAAGATCCGGCTGATTTACGCTTTAATTAAAAAGCCACTAATGATGATAATAATGCCATGATGAGAATTTTAACTGGATTTGAATGCTGACCTTTTATAAATCTACAGACACACACACAAAATGTGGGTGCGTTCTCAGGAAAAGGGAACCTTGCACAGGAGAAAACCATCCAATGTGAGGAAATATTATCAATTTTTTTTCCATAATTCAAAAAAAAAAAGATAAGGCAACATCTCTCTCCCCCGTGACCCATGGACGAGCAAAAAAACATCCATTAGGAGATTAGGCCGACCCAGCAGAACCGAACAGCCATGGCTCCCACCGTATTTATCACCGCTACAGCAAGGAAATGTGTGTGTGTCTCTGATTAAGAGGGAGGAAGACGGTTTAAAAGATATAGATACAAAGAGAAGAAGACAAGGACGGAAGATAAGGGACGGAGATTTTTTCCAAGTTGTGAGAACGGATCAACACGAGCAAATAAATTCCGACGCTTTTATCCTCCCGGTCTCTCACACCATTTCCACACCGTATCTCACATCAGGAAAGCTTTTCTAGAGCAGTCGGGGCTCGTCCTACACAGAAGTGTCCAGAACGTGGACGGCCAAAATCGTCTACTCATCAGTCATTTTGTGATATAAATGTCCATGACTGTAATGGGTCTAAACTCTCATTTTTCTGCATAATTAACACCTACTTGCATTCGTTTATAATCTGTGACTTGTCATTTAACCTGTTAATCTCTTAACACTAATACACTCCAGCACTTTCACTGGACTCACCCCCCCCCCAGAATACTTGCACAATTGTTTTACTCTTGCACAATTTTTTTTACTTTTTACGTTCACTTTATTCATTTGGACACCTTCACCCTACCTGTTCCACATATTTTATGGTAAAAACATAAAAGTGTAATATTTGGTCTGTAGCAGTCGCTTAACCATTTCACTGCATATCATACCGTGTATGACTGTGTATGTGACAAATAAAATTTGAATTTGATTTGTTCATTATAATACTAATGCTATTAATGAGTATTATTCCTGTTAGGTGGCCTAGCGGTTAAGGAAGCGGCAACGTAATCAGAAAGGTTGCCGGTTCGAATCCTGATCCGCCAAGGTGCCACTGAGGTGCCACTGATCACACACTGCTCCCCGGGCGCCTGTCATGGCTGCCCACTGCTCACCAAGCATTATGGTTAAAAGCAGAGCACACATTTTGTTGTGTGACCGTGTGCTGTGCTGCAGTGTATCACAATGACAATCACTTCACTTTATTATTATTATTTATTATGTTATTGTAGAATTATTGGTGATATTATCAGGCAGATATAAAGAGTCAAAGTATAAGACAAAACAATGATTTTTAGCTACAGGTGAAAATTCTCCCATCAAAACACTTGAGATATTAGGTCCCCATAAATCCTTCATAGTGCAACTTGAAATACTGTGAAAATGTGGAGAAATATGAGGGGAAAGCTGGAACGTGAGCAGAAGCGCTGGTCTCCCACCTCCCTCTCTCTGTTTATTCATGATTTATTCTCACCTGCAGCTACTTTCTATTCTGATGATATTTGAAGGGCAGAAATGGTCGATTAGTTCCATGTTTTTTCCCCTCCTTCTGTCCGTCTCAGCTGACAGAATTGTGTTCCTTCAGAACATTTTCACAAACACACACACACACACTCACACACACACACAACTCGTAACTGAAGACCAATTTTGTATGCGTCCATATTATAAATGTTTCCTAATCCTGAACCTAACTGTATCCCTGAACTGATTTTGTCTTTTTTTCGTCCAAGTTTTTTTACAAAATGTCTGTGAGGACATTTGGTCCCCACAAAATACATCAGAAGAGCACAAACACACAGAAATGCAGACTTCTGCATCATGCAGCGGTACACTCTGTCCTTGTGTAACTGTGGAAGGCCATGCAGGCTGTCTGTCCATCCGTCCTGCAGGACCCTGGCTGGAACACTGGGCGTCTGTCTGAGCTCCACGGCAGCTGGTCGCTGAAGGGCTGTCAGACAGAAGCTGCGTTCCTGGTACTGATTGGCCCAAAAACCTAAAGCAACGTTCTTGAAATGTTGATAAGACACAAAAGCAGAACTAGGAATCCATTCAGCGATGATATAATCCAATCAGATTATTCTTGTGGTAGAGAGAGCGAGAGGGAGATGTAGGGAGACACCGGCACTGTGGAAGGTGAGGAGGGGACGAGTGTCGGTGTTCGAGTCCGCGGTTGTCCGGCCACCACTGCTAATGCACTATTGATTTCTGCCATAGGGCGGAGCACGGAGTACCGAGTCCATCACAGAAGCCCTCAACTCCTTGTGTGTGTGTGTCTTGTTTTATTTCTCTAGACACAGCATTAGGTAAACAGGTCCAGTGCTACGCCACTGGTGTGTGTGTGTGTGTGTGTGGAGATGTGTGTGTTGAGCTGTGGCAAAAATATATATATTCAATAAAAACATGTTCTGATTCTCGGTTACATGATGTGTGTATATGTGCATATATTCATATATTCAAGGGCGGTGGTGGGCTCTAATCAGAAGGTTGCTGGTTCAAATCCCAAACCGCCATGGTGCCACCGAGCAAAGTACCCTCCCCACACACTGTCATTGCTGTCCACTGCTCACTAAAGGTTAAATGATGGTTAATTTCAGACACATCTGCAACGTATGCTGTGCTGCAGTGTTTCACAATGACAATCACTTCACTTTCATTCTGTGGTAGTGGCCTAGTGGGTAACACACTCGCCTATTAAGCAGACGACCTAGATTCAAACCCCACTAACTACTATCGAATCCCTGAGCAAGACACTTAAGTGTCTTCAGAGGGACTGTCCATGTAGCTACTAATTGTAAGGCGGTCCGGATAAGGTAAATGCTGTAAATGTAAATGTGTGTGTGTGTGCGTGTGTGCGTGTGTGCGTGTCACAGAACAACTCAGAACACAGAAACCAAGGAGAGCAACCAACACACACACACACACACACACACTCGATGCTGATACCCATCATGCACCAGCTGAGTGATTGCTGTTCAAAAGGTACAGGTCATATTCTTACACTTCAACATTTAAAGATCTGAATATTCTGAAATGCCAAACTCAAGAAAATATTAAGAGCAGATTAACCTTCATCTCAGACCAAAGGTCTAAGTCGAACGCGTTTAAAATCGTAATCGTGGATAGAACACATTTTTCCGTTGCTAAGCTTAACGTACTGCGGTTTGAGTACTGATTAAACCAAACATGGCCAAAGAGGCGGGGCTACGTTCAGTTTCAGGCAGAATTTGATCATTATGTGATCTTTTCTGCACAGGCTGGTTTCTGTTCAAACACAGATAATTATATTTGGCTCCACCCCAAACATCTATAGGATTTGGCGAGTGGAGAACTCATGTCAGGAAAAAAAAGGAAAGTAATCTCTCTTACAAAAAAAAAAGTAGTTTTCGGAACATTTGGATTGCTTGTTAATCGCTGGAAAACCCAGTTGCAGAAAGTAACGGCGTTACCATGACGAAATGTTCCTCCGACTGCCAGCGTTTGGCAGGAGCAGCGAGCTCCGACCAGGAACCATTTAGCTCGAAGCTAATCAACGCAGAGCATCTGACTGCACCGCACCACTTCCTGCTGACCACACCCGCCCTGCTAACGGGAAGTGGAGAGGCTGCGGGGGGCGCCAATGGTCACTGGACCCCTGCCAGGAGGAGACGGAGGGCAGGGGTGGGTGAGGATCCGGGCTGGACGGGGGCCTGGTGCCTTTTAGGGCCACGACGAGTGGTGGCGAGTCTAGGAGGCGGTGGGGTTTATGTCTGAACGTAAAGCGTAAAAAGCATCACCCTCTTAAATCCTGGATTTTATGGGAAAGAAAGAGCAACAGTCATAATCAAAATAAGTTTAGATATTCACGTTCCTAAATACCGCAGCTCAGAAATGTGCCTTTTGTAAAGTAGTTCGGGGAATTTACATAAAAACGGGCGCCACCAATGTGACTCATGCTCGTCTGGGCGGGGGGCGGAGTCAGACTGTTCCAGAACATGCTGTGATCGGAGGCCCCAGAGTTGCTGGGTTCATTAGCATTTCAACGGCTTCTAACGTCCCGAGTGTTTACCCCACACCGTTAGGGGCTTAACCCCCGCACGTGTCTCAGCTGGGATGCTTCCAGAAAAGTCTATCTTCTCAAAATCAAGGAACAAGCTGTTCTTCTGTCCAACAGCATTTGGACTTTATCTATCGGTCAAATCACGATCTGCATCATGAGTGACAAATCAAGCTGAAAACCCAGAATAAAGTGTCTCAGTTGGGTTCTGGACTTTAGCTCCTCATCCCAGGTCCTTCACTGGAAATCCAAGCCTTTCCTTCTTCAGGTCTCCCATGTCGTTCCTAATTCTGAGGCTGGAAAACCATCAGAACCTGGAGAGCCATGAGTTCTTTTTCATTTTTTTCATCAACCAATCAGCGATGCCGTTAAAGAGGGGTGTGGTCATTTTTAAATAATCTATCATTCTTTTCTCGCAGGTTCTTGTTTCCAGTCCAGTGTAAGTCTTCGGCGGCCAGCAGGTGGGGCAGTGGTAAATACCCAATCCCCAGAGGGCCAGCATGGGCGAGCCCCATCAAGGCAGCGGATTTTGGTTCGTGATTTAAGATTTAAATAGTCCATTGAATGTGGTTGCGTTTCAACAAAGCCCCCATGAGAGCAGCAGCAACGGTCTGAAAGGGAAGCCACACGAGGCGACAGAGCTTCTCAAAGAGAGACAATGCCGGCACCTCATTGGCTCCTCCAATTTCAAAACAGCCAATGGTTAAGCGGAAAAGTTACGAAGAGGCCAATGGGGAGCAACGAGTGGTTTGAAATTGTTAAAAAGGTGAGAAAAATGAGAAGGCGGGTAGGGTTGATCAACAAGGCCGTTGTCACGCTCAGTTGAAAGACGCCGTAGTCCCTGGTGACTTAATTCATGTCCCACGTCGCATCGGTTTAACAGCAGCAGCTTCAGGCGCATAAAGTCTGCAAATTAAAATCAATAGCAATAAATCAGCCTAATAAGCATCGCCACCGAGGACAGCGAGAAATACGCAGCGCCCGTAACGCCACCTTCTCCAAACAGCACCTTCGGAGATTTACGAGAGCGATGCAGAATTCTTGCCTCTTTCCCTCCCACTGTGTGTGTGTGTGTGTGTGTGTGTACAGTAGATGAATTAAAAGTAAACTCTGAGCTCTATATTAAGAACACTGACTGTGGACCCGGTGTTCCGGACCCGGACGTTGCTGATGTTCCAATAAACAGCAGAACCAAAAGCCCACAGTTGCCATGTTCTATATATAAAGCATCTGTGTGTGTGTGTGTGTGTGTGTTTGTGTGTGTGCAGCTGGTACATATATGTATGTTTATTGTGAGGTAGTGTGTGTGTGTTAATTGAATTTTTTAACCCGCGTTCCCCGTGTCTCTGCGGCGTTCCAGCTGGATTTTTCGAGGAGTGTCTCGGGTTCCGTGTGTCATGTGTGTCCCACCCGTCCCCATCTGCTGCCTAAATAAAGGTCCACCCCAAGGAACGCAGGACACACAGCAACAGCCGGTAAACACAGACCCCCGACTGCTCCTCCGACCCGCACACACGCACGTGCAGTCGGACCCAGTGATCCGGCGCTCTGCTGGGCTGTCACACTCACAGCGACGCCCTGCTGCTGCGTCTGACGTCTGCCAGGGGATGATGGGAAACCGTCAGGCCACAGGCCGACAGGAAGGCCGCCACACACGGACTGAGAGAGAGAGAGAGAGTGTGATGTCTGTCAGTGGCCTAACAGATGACGGTGACGACAAAACAAGGTCTAAGTGTGACCTCACGCCACTGCGAACAAATACATCTCACACTCATTCATGCTCGTGCAATGCAGCACAAAAAAAAAACCACCCACACACACACACACACACACACAAAGACACGCCGCCATCTGCAGCGGTCCAAACCCCCCCCACCCCTGGCGCCAGGAACCGAGCAGTCGGGAACTGGTAGTATGTCGGTAGTATATGTCTCGCGACCTTTCGTCAGGCATGCAAGAGGTCACCACGGGTCAGGCGGTCACCGGCCCGACAGCAAATACGCAGCTGTTTATATTTCATCCTCTTCGTATCAGTGCAGCAGCTGCATGAGGATATAGTCGGAGCGTAACTCAGACCGACATGGCGGCCCGTTTATTCAGCACGCCAGTCAATTGGACTGATGAGGAATTGAGCAGGAAGTAGTGAGGGGGCAGTGGTGGTCTAGCGGTTAAGGAAACGGTCCTGTAATCAGAAGGTTGCAGGTTCGATTCCCGATCCGCCAAGGTGCCACTGAGGTGCCACTGAGCACCGTCCCCACACACTGCTCCCCGGGCGCCTGTCATGGCTGCCCACTGCTCACTCAGGGTGATGGGTTAAATGCAGAGGACAAATTTCACTGTGTGCATCGTGTGCTGTGCTGCTGTGTATCACATGTGACAATCACTTCACTTTAAACACTTTTTTAATCAGAGCGTGAATTACACAGAAATCTACAGACATGGCGTCATGTGAATAACGAGTGCCGTATTAGAAACAACGCAACACTCAACGATCAGAAACATTAGCAGAGGATGGAAATGAATACCTACGCAACCGGCCTACTGTACGTTTTTCCCCTGACAGATGCAACTGAGTTCAGGTCACATTAAAGGTGCAAATTTATTGTGGTCTCCTTTCTTACAACGACTGTAGCTGTCTTGCTTTGGGAAATCTCACCTCAGATGACCAAATCAGCTACTCAAGCAGGCAGTAGCGCCTCTACATGTCAGATGTCGATATGATAAAGAACAATATTATAAATGCTCATAATTCCTAAAAGCACCATTGGTTTAGGTCTGTTTCAGTCACAGAGGTGAAAAAAAGTGAATTTGCATTCAGTCACTGTGGTATTAAATGTTGTCACTGTGGTTATGTTATGTTCATGTTACACTAACGTTACAGTCGTGAGGTGAATCTGCATGACTCTGCATGCTCAGCCGATCCTGCCGTGGAAACAGGAGCGTTGTTTTAATGAATAACACTTGACCATAAAACATCCATTTAAAACGCCCGTCATCCTGTTATGAGATTTTGAGCGACGGCCACTAAAGCCTCGCGCTAAGAGCGAAAGCTCATTAAATATGGATGTCAGGGTTTAAACGGTTTCATCTGAGTCCCCGTGCGGCGCGGCGGGAGGTACAGGTTAGCCGTGCGGCGGGGGCTCCTCCCGTCTCTGTTCCTCGCTGTGGGAACTGTCAGCATGTGAGGCGGTTTGATCAGACACCATGAAAGGCGTCCCGATCGGGTTTTATACACAGAAATCCCGTCCCCCGTGTGACGGACGCCGTCTGATGTCTGTCCCTAAGATCAGGAACTTTTAATTGCTTTATCTGTCTCAATCTGCAGCTCTGTGTGGCGAGAGAGAGAGGAGACGAGACGAAGGGGAGATTAAGAGGAAAAACTGACAGCCGAAGCGGCCGGTCTCTGGTGGAACGGCTTGGAGATGAAGAAACGATGGAGGCTTCCAGTGGGACCGGGGTCCGTTACTCAGCCCCTCGGTTTCTTTCGCGTTATTAATAGCCCGACGCATGAATAAAAGTGCATATATGCAGCATGATATCAGAACGAAGAGGGATCAGGGCTGAAAAATACAGCAGCGGTGCCTGGGATAGAGGCAGCCACCAACATATAGATAACCAGCGACTAGCAGCCACTTCCTGCCTCTGTCTGGTTATTTCTGTGAACTCTGAAGAGACTCGATGTAACATTAGGGAACATGGCCCATATGATTTGTCTATTACTGTCCCTCAATGCATAAATGATTTATTGACATATTTGCGCATCACCCAGCACTGTGTGTTAAATGACACTGTTCTGCCATTTTCTTCTTCTTCTCTCTAATTTCTTTAGTCTGTAGGGAGGAAGGGAAATGAAGCCTTTGAAGCTTTTGGCTCCTTTGTCCCACCGACTCTTTCAGTCCTGCTCCCCCACCCATTGTATCCTTGTTGCCACGGCGACTCCAAAGTCGGAATTCTAAGGTCACTACCGAGCGAACTGGACAGCACAGACCGGTATCGGGCTGTTCAAGGCCCAGACTCCTTTACTGCTCAGAAAGATGAAGTTACTACCAGCAGGCAGCCAATCAGGAAGCTTCTCCTCATTTTCAGGTTCAAATCCTTAGAATCTTGACTGAATTCACTCCCCTGAAATGTTAGTGTCACTTACATAGACTAAAAGTAAAATATTAATATATGAAGTCAAACTGCAAATGCAAATGAGTTTATAAGCAGAGCTGTGTTGTTAGAATGGAATCACTTGAATTGAATCGTTGAGAGTCAATTCCACCTCTGCTGAAAAAGACACATCCACATCAGAGGCGAAAGCTTTTTTCAATGTTTGGGTGAGAACCTACAGAAACCTCTAGAATATTCAAAGTGAAGACATTTTCTGTGCCGCCAGTGAGAGTGGCAGACTAATTAGTTAACCGAGCAGCCATGAATCAACAGAGAAGAAAAGACGGCGTGACCTCTCACGCTGGTGTGCGGGAGATTGATGAGCGTCTCAGGGACGTAATGATCTCCTGCTCTTCATCACCTTGGCCGCTCGCGTCTGGGAAGTTTCTAAATTTAACGTTATCCTAAATCAAGACGTAAAAACTAAGGACAGTTCCGTCCCTGCACATACGACCATGTTTAACAGCCGGTCGTTGGTCCTTGCGCTGCTGGTCCTCGCTTTCATCGTTACGGAGAATAAGATGTGCGGAGAGGAGCGGAACGAGAGCGATGGAGAGAAAGAGGTGACCTGTCAAAGAGACAAACGAACCAATTAACCTGGAGAAGAGGTGGGGTTAACACCTCCATCACAGCAGCGTCCAATCAGACGAGGCCACAACAAGCCGATCATTTATTTACTTACTACAGACAAGCCTGGAAAAGACCTGATACGTCTTCATCAGACAGCCGTATGAACTGTGCCGTTACGTCTGCACTCTGTAACATCAAACCAATGAAGAGATGGATTTTTTGTTGTTGCCTAAATTAATTACAAGCGAGAAACAGGAAATGTTAATTGTTCAGCCCCCTGTTATAGAGAAAGGCCGTAATTACTGTAAAATTGAGTCCACCTCCCCATAGACAGTAGTGGTGATTCAAAGTGAGAAAAACAATGAAGGTCTTTCAGGTCAAAGCAACTTTAAAACGTAAAATAATTCTCTATTTCCCTGTTGTTTACTGCCCTGGAATTCATCAAAACATTGAGCAATTATTATGAAATGTGCAAATCTGGGGATGAGTACCGTAAAAAACGAGTTCACATTGTGATGAACAATTTCCATTAGATTTACAAGGCAGGACCTTGGATACACCTGGATATTAGTAAAAAAACTGGGAAGACGGCGTTGAGAGGATGTCTGCATAAAAGTGAAAGTGAAGTGACTATGGTGCACACAGTGAAATGTGTCTTCTGCATTTAACCCATCACCCTGAGTGAGCAGTGGGCAGCCATGACTGGCGCCCGGGGAGCAGTGCGTGGGGACGGTGCTTTGCTCACCTCAGTGGCACCTTGGCAGATCGGGATTTGAACCGGCAGCCTTCTGATTACGGGGCCGCTTCCCTAATCGCTAGGCCACCACTGCCCACCGTCACCACCAGAGTCAGAGCTCCAGTCCAGTAACGTGTGCAAATTCCTGCCAAGAGCGGCAAGAACTGGCAAGAGGTACAGACGTTTTTAGGAGCAACGTTCCCTGAAGATTAACTGACTCATCACACATGACACGGGACATTTGGTTCCATTAACAGACCCATTATGGGTTTTCCTTCTTATTCCGAGGGAATGAGTTTTGTCCGGATTTCCATCACGTTGGCTTCGTTTCCAGTTCATCTACTGAGGTAAAACTGTGAAAATGCTGCATGCCTGCTTCAGTAATAAATTGCAGTCGGCGTCACATCAACACACAAAACGTGGAACGTTCCATCAAGAATTCTGAACGCGGCAGAAAACCAATTCCACGAAACAGAGGAATCCACTCAATAAACAGTCATTAGCGCAGGATCACTGCAAATCGGAGCGTCCCATCCTTCATGCGGAATTCAGAACTGAATGGGTTCCCTTTGTTCTCCAGTTTGGCCTTCA
Organism: Denticeps clupeoides; assembly: GCF_900700375.1. Lineage (NCBI taxonomy): Eukaryota > Metazoa > Chordata > Actinopteri > Clupeiformes > Denticipitidae > Denticeps > Denticeps clupeoides. Next base: position 9,989,001 of record NC_041726.1, read on the forward strand.
GGGTCTTGATGAAGAGAAAGAAATGAGTGAAATCTCCAGCTCAAGGCGGCTGCCATTCTTCATCTCCTTATCGGCCGATAACAGGTACACGTGTAAACTTGTTTAATGCATTTTTTCCGTTATTTTTATTTACGCTGGCGGTGACATAGAATCTATGGACGTTTAATTAAAGCCGTAATTAAAATCCCGCACAGCGCAGGAATGAAATTAGAGCCCCGGTCTCGCTGTCTCTTTAAATCTGTTAACAGGGGACAGCAGATGGGCTGCCGGTGCTGCGGAAATGCTCAGTGGCGTGTGGGCGGGGCTTCACAACAGAGCGATATGCTAGCCCCATAAAAATATGCTTACTTGGCAGAATTACGAACCAAATTTCCTTATCACATTATCCCGTTATGCCTTCATGCAAATACGGCAGCCACGATTTGTTGAGTATTCACGATTATATCAACTATCAAAATGATTGACAACTAATTGTGCCGCGGCGTCAACTAATCATAAAAATAATCGGTGACCAATCAACTATCAAAATAATAGTTTGTGGCAGTCCGACATACAAATGATTCCATCTTACCTAAATTTTATCTGTATTACTTTATATTTATTCAATCGCACCAGAAAATACCAGTTACCACAAGATGGGGGTTATGGAAATGTGTCCAGCAAGGATACATCCAAACGCGCGGCAGAGATAAACAAGGAAAAATGCGGCTCTCCTTATCAGATGTAGGCGCCACTGCAGAACGAAGGTCCCGTCAAGATCCCATCTCATGCCGTATTGGATTCAGCTTATCCCAGATCAGGGCCCGAGTCCATTAACCGCTTTGTCTGAGAGGGTCCGACAAAGAACAATCAGATAAACCTGAAAAATGTTATAAACGTGATACGTTTCTTACGCAACACAAACCCAACTTTATAATCGAACGAAGATACTTTCTACCTTGTGGGGTCATTCTTCTCAGGTAGAAATAGTGTTGTGATGCCCCACTGACCGGCCACACTAGAAACCAGCCAATCAGAGCAGAGCTCTTCAACATAATACTGAGCCACATGGGCATATAAATTCACATCTTGGCATCACAGACTTGCTGTGTTTACATCAGAAGTAATGCATCACAATAAAAAGGCTCGTAACCTTCGAACACAGACAGTTTTACAGAGGCAACAATAGAAGCCATTTGAGATGGTTGGCCATGTACAGGCACTTTTACTGATAAAGGACGCTGATGAAAGCCAATAATTAATGCAAATCCTCCATTAGGAGTAGATAATAAACTGGAAAGCGTTCTTTAGAGCACTGCTGGCAAAGTGTCCCGCGGGTCAAACATGACTCATGATCTCTCCGCAGGCTGCCAAAAGAGAACAAGGCTCGGAGCGCTCCCGCCACGGCCGCCCGACCACGGCACGTTCCCATGGTAACAACGGCATCATCCCGCTGCACTCTGCGTCAATCATCAGCATCAGGAAAACAGGCCGTCAAACAGCTGGTCGGCCATCTTGATGGGTTGACACATCGCTTTCTTCTCCGACGGAGAGGATGATTGCGCTCATTGATTATTCACAAAGTCGGGTTCTGTTCTATTCACCACGGTAAGACCATTAATGGTCATCATGAGGAGAAAACATCTCATACACACACATTGAAATCACTGGAATTTTAGAATGAATCATAATGGATGTTGACAGCTGTCTGTCGACTGTCTGAAAGGCTGACATTTGGTTGTTACTGTTTGGGCCAAATCACATGGTTCTAAACCAACTCTGCGGTTTTTTTTCTTTTACTCCAACAGAAGCCACAGAACTTCCACGTAGACGTCAGAGGAATAAATACTGCTAACAAAAAGACTTCAGTTCTGAACGCTGATTAATCACCATCTGTAATGCGAGCTAACAAGAGTTGTACAGTCGGGTTAATTACAGGCTCGCCAACGCCTTCGTTCAGAAATGGAGAGGCGGTGATGGTGGTGGTGGGTGAGGAGCCCTTTTGTTCTGAAGTGAATGCTAATGGAGGCCGAGTGCTAATGGAGGAACATGACCTGATTCTTTATGAACATCTTGTCCTCCAAGTGGGGTCAAGAGAACATAGAGGAAGGCCTTCACATGTACAGGACCTCAAGGAGTTCGTTTGAATGAACAAAGATGGTTGAACTCTACAGTTCAATGAAGTTTGTCCTAAGAAGAACCCAAGGCCCTGATGCTTTAGGTGAGTTTGTACTCGTAAAATGGACAAGAAACTAAGAATTTTTTGTAGCAATAGAGTTTTTAAAGAAAAAGAAACATCACCAGGAATGATGAACATCAGCACGCAAGGATGAGGAGGTGTCTCCAGTTTCCTAGGATTAGCACCTTTTCATGAAGCTCTCAGGAGGTTTTTGCTCTCCAGGAGCTTACACTTCTAATGATAATCTGCCTGTCTGCCCTGTCTACTGGGAAACATCCACAGACATCCTGCTGATAAAAACAGAAAAATGCTGATAAAAAAAAACATCCAAAACCTTCTCTAAAGCTATTCCACCAGTGCACCATACAAAAGAAGCCAGAAGACCACCGGCACACCTGTTCTCGTCTTGCTTCTTGCAAGTGTGTCACGATGGCTGGACATGGCGAGGAACGAGGACGCATATGAAACAGGGGTTTAATACCTGGTGAACATGACAGGGGGAAACAATAATGACCCGACGGCAAACAGACACGAACTGGGCAGCTTTATACAATAATACACAGATGAGAACAACCAGGAAACCTGGCAACACAGGACAAACATGAAACTCCGGTCTGAATCCCGGACCCGGAGTTGCCCCTTCCGGACCGGCTCATGACAAAGTGAGGCTGTTCTGGTTCTTTAGGGTGCAGAAAACAATAACAACCAGATTTTCCATGTCGGGGCTGTGTGGAAATGGTAAAAACTGCAAGATTAGCATATTATTGATGCTACAAAAGCAGCTTTGCATGACTTGAAGAACAATTTCTCATGCATTATAAAGGAACATCTTTACACTGAAATAATGCATAAAATGCACCAAAAAATATCCAAAATTAATGTGGAAAATAATATTTTTCACTCAAATTGTGCCTACTGAGTGACTGAAGTATTTAAATGACATGTTGTCTGTGATTATTTGTTTTAAGTCAATTTCAACTTCAAACGTCAAAACGACAAATCATAAATCACTGCTCATTTAAATAAATCCAAAAACACACATTTTTTAAAAGTTGGGTTCTGAGTTCGGGTCCAAATAAACACCACGAGGGATTACAATGATAGAAACTGATCAGAGTGTTTGCCAAACACTGTATACGTACGTACATACGTACATTTTAGTCATTGTCCCACCCCCAGTTATTTCAGTCTGCTGAGTGGTGAGAACGTGTTCCAAAATACGTTTTCATGAATAACTTTACCTTTTCCCACACTGTTTAGAGACTCCGCTTAAGCCTCTATTACAACTTATTAAGCGCCTTTCCGACGGGGATAATATATTCCCGAAAGCTCCCGAAACAACACGCTACAAAGCTGCTTCCTGAGAAGAGTGGAAACGCTTAGTGAAAGGTCGCCCTGTTACACCTCCGCATCAAAGGCAGCGCCGCATCCCCGCGCCCATGCTAATGAGCCGACCAATCCCGATCGCAGGGGCCGCGGCGCAATGCTCTGTGCTAATGCGCCATTTAAATGCAAAGAGCCATTCTGACGGAGCCGGTTAGTTTTTGTACTCAGGAGCAGCAATCATCAAAAACGGCGGGATGCGCCGCCCACCCCCCCTTCTTCTGCGGCGCCGCCCGGCTGTTTGAAGTCTTGCCGTGTGGAGCAGGGAGGTGGGACCGGGGTGGCAACAGACTTCCTGCACCGCCATGGCCCGTGCCTGCTGCACACTGAAGCGCAGGTTTCCAACGGCCAACGGGGCCCAAAAAGCTGCCGCCGTGTTCCGGGCCATGAGGAGTCGACGGGGGCCGCAATTATCGACTTCTGCCGCCAAACCTACACTGACGTGCGGTGCAGGGCCGGTGAATCTGGAGGCCAGGCTTTTCTCCGCAGTGCCCCCCCCCACCCACGCCTATCCGAGCTTCATTGCTATGCATGTGGTACCAGGAGGCAAATCGATACCATCGAGCGGCCAGCGCCAGATAAGCTAAGCTGTTGTCTCAATCGGAGTCTCTTTAGCGGCTTTGAAGGAATTGCACCCCTCCACCCCGTCCCGCCTCACCACGAGACAGGCGCCGGCCAGATGTCCACTTAGCATTTTCGTTAAAATGTCACAGTGCGCTGAATGGCAGTGCCGCGCCGCGCCGCGCCGAGTTTACACATACACAATGAAGACATATTTCATTTAATGAGTAAGAGCGGTCGATAGCGAGGCCTTCATCGCTGATTATTAAAACCGCACCAGCGAACTATGCTAATCGAGGCCGCCGCTCTGGGGGTCCGGTAGAGGATGGCGAGGCTGGAAAAAAAAAAAAAAACGCTCCCCTCAGCGGAAGTACCGGAAGCTGCGAACAGCGCTGACCCGTCCTGAACGCCGCCAATCGCAGGGAGGGAAGCGGCGATGCCGACATTCCCCCGCAGGGGGTGAAGCGTGGATCCAACAACGGACCGGGAATTATTCCGGAAAGGCAGGCGCGCCCTCGGGGGGGGGGCACCTTCTCAGCAAAATTAAACGCAAGCGCAAAGGCTTCCACCGCCAAGGGCGTTCAGAGGCGGAGGAGAAAGCGACTTTCCGACTTAAAAAGAGATGCGCAGGGTACTTCGCCCCGGCCTTCTCTAAAGCAGGGTCCGAGATAACCCATCACCTGTCTCTCCGTGAGCTCACCACCTGTGGCGAAGGGACAGATGCATGCTGGGAAGACAGGTGGCGCAGCAGAACTCACCGCGGAGGAGGTCGGTCGTTCCGTACGGCCAGCCGTAGGTGCGGACGAGCTGCCAGTCGAAGTCGTCCTGCTGGCCCTGGTTGTACTCGCAGAGGCCGGGGTCCGAGTCGTCCTCAAACGTGCATCCCGCTGGGGATAGAAGCACAAACCGAGTAAAAAAACAGCGTATTATCATAGCAGGCAGTGGTGGCCTAGCGGTTAAGGAAGCGGCCCCGCAATCAGAAGGTTGCCGGTTCGAATCCCGCCAAGGTGCCACTGAGCAAATTACCGTCCCCACACACTGCTCCCCGGGCGCCTGTCATGGCTGCACACTGTTCACTTAGGGTGATGGGTTAAATGCAGAGGACAAATTTCACTGTGTGCACCGTGTGCTGTGCTGCTGTGTATCACATGTGACAATCACTTCACTTTACTTTTCTTTACCGTCAGATGGTGCGCGCCGAGTCCACGCGATTAGAATTCTGTCCACGCACTGTTCACGTGTCTCGCATAAATAAAGTCATTTTCAATCTTTGTCCCCTACTGTGAATTTCATAAAAGTGTTTACAGTCACACTGAGACTACAAAGAAGCAGAAGTCTAGAAAGTTTATGTTTATGACGTGTAAAATAGACGTTTCTCTGTATAAATGTGTTTAATGCTGCAGGCCCCCTGGAGAAAAAGTCTCTCTTGTTTGTCTCCCCCCCCGTTCGGTTTAATTATATTTAATGCACCCCGCTGGGCCCGGTGTGGAGAGCCGCTGTCCATTTGGTCCCCGCACACATCCATTTCCCTCAATTAGCCCTGTGGTGAGAAAATGACAGGAGCGGCGGCGGGTCGCCGGGTAAGCACTCAGCGCCGGGGTGGCCGCAGCTGGGCGGGAACCGCCGACTTCCTGCCCGGCTCCCTTCCCGAAAGCAGCGAAGAGCTGCTCCCGGCAAAAAATGACACCTATTCCCATCCCATTAGAGACAGGCAGGATGTAATGACTCCCGGGGGATGAGAGGTGCATTATGGGCAGGGAGGGGGGCCGTTTTGGGGCCGGGCGAGTGTGGAGGTGCGCCGCTGGAGAGAACTCTTGTTAGGGGAGATCATTACGCCGCTTGCCGCTTTAACAGCAGGCAGCGTCTCGCCACAGAGAGCAGATAAAGTCCTGGTTCCTGCCTCCCCCACCCACCACCCAAAGGTGCGACTGCTGCGCCGGGCAAATGCAGTTGTACACTTTTTACTGTAATATTGTGCTTGTTGCATTAATATACAGGGTGGGCCATTTTTATGGATACACCTTAATAAAATGGGAATGGTTGGTGACATTGAACACATTTTATAAGTGGTCAGAAACTTGTAAATAACTCATGAAAGAATAAAGTTACGTTAGAACCAAACACACCATTGTTTTTCTTGTGAAATTACCAATACATTTGATGTCACATGACCCTCTTCCTATTGAAAAAACAAAAGTTGGATCCAAGATGGCCGACTTCAAAATGGCCACTATGGTCACCACCCATCTTGAAAAGTTTTCCCCCTCACATATACTAATGTGCCACAAACAGGACGTTAACATCACCAATCATTCCCATTTTATTAAGGTGTATCCATATAAATGGCCCACCCTGTACTGTCATGGCCAAACGTTTTGAGAAGGACACAAATACTTCTTTTCACAAGGTTTGCTGCTTCCGTTTTTATTATGGCAATCTGCATATACTCCAGAATCTTATAAAGAGCGATCAGATTAATTGCAAAGACCCTCTTTGCCATTAAATTGAACTTGAAAACCATTTCCACTTCATTTCAGCCCTGCCACAAAAGGAGATCATTTCAGTGCTCCTCTCATTAAGTGAGAGTGTTGAGGAGCACAAGGCTGGAGATCATTCTGTCATGCTGATTGAGTTAGAATTGTGTTGCATAAAAAGGGCATCACCAGCCCAGCAAGCACCAGGACCGTCTCCTAAAGAGGACTCAGCTGCGGGATCGGGGTGCCACCAGTGCAGAGCTTGGTCAAGAATGGCAGCAGGCAGGTGTGAGCACACAGTGAAGATGACTTGGTGACAAGAAGGACAGCAAAGAAGACAGACTGAGATTCTGCAAAAAGTACAGTGATTAGACTGCTGTGTGACTGGAGTAAAGTCATTTTCTCTGATGAAGCCCCCTTTTGGATTGTTTGGGGAAACGATTTTCCGGAAAAATGATTTTCTGTAGAAGAAAAGTCCTGTCTGAATCAGTCCTGTCTCGTGCCAACAGTAAAGCATCCTGAGACCATATATGTGTGGGGATGCTTCTCATCCACTCACAGTTTTGCCTCAGAAAACAGCCACGCCTTTTCCAGCATGACGGAGCACCGTCACAAAAGGCCAAAGTGAGAACTAAGTAACTCGAGGAACAAAACATTGACATTTTGGGTCCATGGCCAGGAAACTCCCCGGAACTTAATCCAATTGAGAACTTGTTGTCACTCCTCAAGAGGCGAGTGGACAAACAAAAACCCACAAATTCTTACAAACTCCAAGCACTGATTATGAAGAACCGGGTTACCATCAGTCAGGATTTGGCCCAGAAGTTGATTGACAGCATGTCAGAGGTCTTGCATAAACTTGATGTAATTGTCAGTAAAAGCCTTTGCAACTTATAAAATACTTTTAATTATACTCCAGCGCACCACAGAAACATTTGACAAAAAGATCTAAAAACACCGAAGCAGCAAACCTTGTGAAAAACAGCACTTGTGTCATTCTCGAAACCTTTGGCAACAACTGTATATTGTAGTATTGTGTTGGTCAGAGCAATGCGTGAATGTGCATCTTGGTACTTATACTGTAATACGCTGCTTATGGGGTAATGCATTAATGTGCACCAGTGTGCGTTTCAGCAGAATTGTGTCTTGATATTTATACACTGAGTAGATTGTTAGAGTTTCAGGTAATGCATCGACGTGCACAACTTTCTCCAGATAACAGATTGTAACTGGAAACTGAGCTTTTTAACATTTGATCGTGTAGCGTGGATTTTACACACACACACACACACACACACACACACACACACACACAAACAGGTGATTGCATAAGTGGAGTTCTGATGCAGTGTGGAGGCTGATGGGTAACGGCCCCCTGCACCGCCCACACGCGGCCCCTCCCCCTCCATCGTAGTGTCGAAATGTCACCAGCAGGGCCGAGCCACGCGCCGCGTAAGCTGCCTCGCCATCTGTTCTGTTTACCGACACGGGCCAACTTCGCTTCTCGCCGAAAAACCTCAAGTGGAGGCCGCCTGCCTCCCACCGCGCACAACTCATTCATATTAAAACCTTTTTACTCCACATCGCGAAGGAAGAAGAAATTCCTCCCACCCGCCGCAGTGCTGCCAACATACCGCCGGAAATGAACAGGTTCCCTCGCGCCTGCTCGGTGTGTTAAAATAACACCGGATTTTTATTGCTCGCCACTGTTCCTCCTGCCCTATGATCCATAGGAATCTGGTCCTGATCCTGATCCGTAGCTGTGGTTTGAATCTATATAAAATGTTAGCCCCTGTTGCGCCGATGATAAATCCCGAATCTTAACGTCTGCTTCCGAACTGCAAAGATGTCTGGAGATAAAAAGTAGGGCTGGGTGGCGTACGCATAATACGGATTTTACACGAATTCTACGTGCCGCTGCCGTTACTCACGCTCGATCGGAAAAAAAAAAAAAAAACTCAAACACAGTCTCCAAGGAGACGACGACAGCTTTCGGTGCATGCGACACACACCCTCATCACACAAAACACGCCCTGAGATCAGAACCACGGCTCCATCACCGGGCCGGAGCCGTTCGGACCTACATGACCATGTAGGACCAGATTTTTTTGAAACATGTATGTTGTTAAAAACGTGTATGAATGGAATCCATCTCTAATAAAAGATGAGAACGCGAGGCAGGGTAAAGGCGCGGCACTGAGGAGATGGCGCAGGCCTGGCGCTGACGGAGGGCCCGTGCCCGACCCAGTCTGATGCCGAGGCGCGGACCATCCCTCACCTGCAGGAAAAATGACACCATTACAGACGTCCCGCCGACTCCCCTCATTACCGCGACGTTTTCCCATGACCCTCTGCTCCCGTCACACGGAGCTGTCTGGCCCCCACCGGCCCCGACTGCACGCCGCGGCGGGCGCCCGCGGTTCCAGCCGGCCGCGTTTAGCAGATGACGGGAAAAACTTCGCCCTGGTCATTCATCCTGGTCTGGAAGAGCCGACTGAGGCTCACATGATGGTGAACCTACTGACACCGGACCGCCACACAACTCCATCAGCACCGCTACACAACCTTCTGCCAAAATACCCGAAAAAAGTCCTATAAATGTGTGACGTTCAAAACCGGCGGCGATACTAATTTTAACAATGGGGTTTTATAAACTGTCTCAGAACATTAAGAACTTAACTGCTGCAGATCCGGCAGTATCCCGGCACGGGGCGGTGCTGCCGGGGACGGGCTGACCAGGAGGACAGCAGTTCTGGACGACAGGACAGCTGCTGTCTTGCTGTCTCCATTGAAGAAAATTGAAACACATTCGCAATTTGCTGCAGTTTCTACTGAATCGTCTCAGATTTGTCATTCGTGCATAAACGCAGGAGCAAAAGATGTTCTGGCCTCGTTTGGAACCATCACGCCTCATTGGCGGTGAGAAGCGGTTACGGCGGAACAGATGCTTCACGTTCACACCTCGGAAACCCACCTCGCATCTGCAGGACGGGAAATAAAAATGAATCTCTGCTTCCCATGATGCTTCGGGCAACCGAGTCCCTGGAGAGGTGAGAGTGTGACCAATAATACGGTGGTGACCAGGGGACACCATCTACCTCTGGAGAGCTGGAGTAAATAATATGTTTTTTTTTTTTTTTTATCAACCGCACCTGAAGGCGCAGATCTACACCGTACAGAGTCACACGGAGAAGAACAGACAGGTTTACACAGGCCTCTGATATCATAACCTGTCACCCCTTCTCCTGGGGAATATCCTGAACACGAAATATGAGAACGTGCTCTTAAATGTGGAAATAAAAATGAACTTCCGACAATTAATCAATGTGTGATTCGTTTTTGTCGATGGACAACTCCCGTACGTCATAGGTTCAGGACCACGAGTAGAATTTTACCACAAACAGGTGATTCACGTCTGAGCTTTGATTCGAGAATTGCGGAATACGGCTGAAGGTTCGACAGAGGTTCGATCGATCTGCGTTCCATGCGAGTTGGGCGCTGCAGGCCGGCGGCAGAATGGCGGTAAGCAGGCGCGCCGGTGGCCCGGCAGCTTTCATCAAGTCTCATTGTGGCGAGAGAAGTGGATGCTGGGATATCATGTTCCCATAAAGCCCACAGCAGATCAATGAGTGTCTTCGAGCCCAACTGGCCCGCCGCGGCGTCACATGATCAGTGATTTATGCGTCGGCCAACGAGGAGCTGGCAAATCAATCCCCACTCGATGTTTCTCTCGGTCGCAACATAAAAAATATTTACTCTGTCTGGCTCCCCGTCTCCATCAACTCCTCCAGTGGAGTGTGTGTGTGTGTGTGTGTGTGTGATTGGGACCGCGTGCCACGCCGCTCGTGGAACTCAGGCATACAGCATGGCGAGATTGGCACCGCGGGGCATCGGCTGTTGTGTGAAATTGTTTCATTTCGACGGCACACTGGTGCCCATCTCACCATACACACACACACACACACACACACACAAATCGACCTCCAGCTTTGATACAAACTTCAGACGATTTTCAGATGCTTTTATCTACAGAAAACAAAGTTTACCAAGTGTGTGTGTGTGTGTGTACAAAATGTCGCTATTGTTCTTTTTTCTTAATTGCATTCAATATTTCTTCCTCATATGATTTTATCTGAATGAGAGAGGAGGGCAGGGGGACAGGCCAATGTGTCATATCCTGTGTCACTTCTGACGTCTCTTTTCATGACAAAACTTTGTCTTGGAGGCACAACGTACTAGACGGGGGTGAAAGATCTGTCCCCTTCAACAGAATCACAAGTCAGAAGGATCTGAACTAGTGTGATACTCGCTTCTCCATCTGTTCCCAAAAGCCACGTTCCTGGACAGAGTGGCCTGTTCTGATGAAAAAGACCGTTTTTACTTTTACCGTGACATCCAGGGCACCTTACAGTCAGTAGTGACAGGGACAGTCCCCCTGTAGTGTAAGTGGGCTCTGAACCTGAGACTTGGCAAGTGTCTTCCCCACCAGGTAGTAGGCAGAGCAGGAGATGTTGGAGAAGTTCGGACCCAGACTGGTTCTCATCAAAGGACCTGCCTCAACAAGAACTGTGCTTTCTCCACAATATATCCCTGGTTTTCAGTGTGTGTGTGTGTGTGTGTGTGTGTGTGTGAAGGCCACTCTTCATATCCCATTAGTGAGTGTATCAATTACCCCGGCCCCTAATCTGCCAGCAGAAGACAGCGTTGCGCTGTTGATTAAGAAAAACGCCACCCTTTCATTTTTCATTTAATGCTTCCCCTCCGCCCATGCCAGGCCCCGCCCTCCCCGTCCACGCAGCCAATAACGCCGCAGCGCAGTCGATCAGGCGGTGAATGGGTGCTGATGAGCGTTTAAACGGAATTAAAAGAGGAAAAGGAAAGGAGGCGATATGAACGAGCGAGATGCACATCGGGCTAATTAAGGCAAAGCCAGCTCTTCTCCCCACACCTGCTTCATGCCGCCGGGAATCATGGGAGGTGGAAAAATTAACGTTTCGTTTTGTCTTTGCACAGTGTGAGGGGTTGTGTCAACGTTCTGCAAGGAAGGGAACCGTCACTATTACTACCACGTTCCCCCATTCCTGTTTGTTTCTTCGTCTTCTCGGGGGCTTGCAGCGACGACGCCGATACTGAATACCAAGTGGGCAGCTGTGAGGCTGGAGGAGAGCTGCTCACCCCGCCCACCTCCTTCTGTCCCCCAGGCCCCGCCTCCAGTCACCAAGAGCCCAGAGCTGGGGGCGCGACCCCCATTACAGCAACTCAGCCTGCAGTGTGGCTCTCAGACAGCTGACCCCCGAAAACACACACACTCCCTCAAGCAATTTCTCTTACACACACACACACACACACACACCTGAACACATACAAACAGTTCAAACATACACACCTGAACACATACAAACAGTTCAAGCACACACAGACACACACACACACACACCTAGACACATACAAACAGTTCAAACACACACACCTGAATACATACAAACAGTTCAAGCACACACAGACACACACACACACACACACACACACACCTGGACACATACAAACAGTTCAAATCACTCACACACATACACACACCTGGACACATACAAACAGTTCAAACCACTCACACACATACAAACACACACCTGGACACATACAAACAGTTCAAGCACACACACACACACCTGGACACATACAAACAGTTCAAACATACACACCTGAACACATACAAACAGTTCAAGCACACACAGACACACACACACACACACCTAGACACATACAAACAGTTCAAACACACACACCTGAACACATACAAACAGTTCAAGCACACACAGACACACACACACACACACCTAGACACATACAAACAGTTCAAACACACACACCTGAACACATACAAACAGTTCAAGCACACACACACACACACACCTGGACACATACAAACAGTTCAAATCACTCACACACACACACACACACTTGGACACATACAAACAGTTCAAGCACACACACACACACACACACACACACCTGGACACATACAAACAGTTCAAATCACTCACACACACACACACACACCTGGACACATACAAACAGTAACAGTTAAAATCACTCAAACACACTCACACACACCTGAACACATACAAACAGTGCAAATCACACACACACACTCACACATATGGACACATCCAAACAGTTCAAATCACACACATTTACAAACACACACACACCTGAACACACACACACTCTCTCTCTCACACACACACACACACACACACACAGAGGAAAAGCAGCATTAATCAGCTCTCCACTGAGAGCAGCTGAAAATCCGTCTCTAATTTAGTTCAATCAGAGATCCACGCCCCTCCACTGCGTCTAGTGAGCCGAGCGGCGGAACGCTCCCCCCTTCATTCCACCATTCCTGCTCCCTCACTCCGGTTTTCTGATTCAGGGAGTGAGAAATGCTGAACTCGCAGCAATACCAACACCTCTGCATGGAGGAGAAATCTGGATGATTTGGAAAGTGCCTCGTTTCTCACTCAGTGGGATCTAGTGGCATCTCATTACATTACATTTTATATTTCAGGCATTTACCAGACGTCCTTACAGGGACAGAGTCCCCCTGGAGACACTCAGGGTTAAGTGTCTTGCTCAGGAACACAATGGTGGTAAGTGGGGTTTATATAACAAAATGTGTCCTCTGCATTTCACCATCACCCATGGCGGGCAGTGGGCAGCCATGACAGGTGCCCGGGGAGCAGTGTGTGGGGACGGTACCTTGATCAAGGGGACTTGATCAGTGGCACTTTGGCAGATTGATATTCGAACCAGCAACTAACAGATTATGGACCCGCTAGGCCGTCATTATTAAAATATCTTGACGCTACAATAACATTGAATGTTATTGGCACACACGATCCATAACTAATCACTTTAGACACAACAGATCAGGCTATAAAACAACACAGACAGGCAATGTAGACTATTTACATATTTTAATAGCTTCATCTTGCTAAATGGCTCTGAAACACCTTTTTATTCGCAGCTCTTATGGAAATGACAAAAATCCCAGAGGAGCGTCAAATGAGTTTCTCCTAAAGAGCTTATTGTTATCACGCTCATAAAACATTCTTCAAATACGCTGCGCAAACAGAGGTGGTCTGAGAAACACGCGCAGGGAATCTCACCGTGACTGTGTGTTTTTTTTTTTACAGTTATTGTTCCAGGTTACACGGTTTCTCACAATGTGGAGCGAAATTGGACACGGTGACACGGTGACAAGGTGCTAAACATCTTAAAGCAGAAATCCAGTGATATGATTATTTATTGCCTTATTTTACGACTGTAACCGACTGATAAGAGCTGTTTCATCAAATGACACCAGGCGTCTCACAAACTCACGTGCCTGGTCTTTTGTGAATTATTGATAAATGACGGTGCCATAGAATACAGATTGGTTCTATAATGCGACGATTGGCTCACATAAATGCATCGTTCTTTTTTACATGACAGGCAGATGGTATGTGACCCTACTGTTCCATACTGACGACGGTTGTCACATGGACATAATCAGGTCCTCTTTTAACTCGGCATAAGAGTCAACGCTGCAGGCCGGGCTTTGAAGAAACCCCCTGCAGAGTTTTCCCTGTTTACTCAACTTTAGAATTATTTATATGAAAATGTAAAAAGTAGAATTTTAGTTATGAAGCTGCTCCATGCTCTCAAAGCAGCAGATGATGGTGAGAAGGTGGCACAAACGTAAAATGTATGCCACTCTGCATTTGCATTTAAATGACACTCCGTTGGGTAACAAACCAGCGTTCAGGTTTGCAGGTGACCTGGTATGGTGACCTCCTGACTAGGGTTGTCACAAATCTAGGATTTCAAACTGTGATACTGTCACGACTACGGACTTACGGGGGAAGGAAGCGCAGAGGTCTGACATACTAGGAAGGGGGTTTTATTACAACATACAATAAACAAATACAAATAAACAATGGCGCGGTGGCCGAAAACGATTTAACTTAAATACAGATAAACTAAAACTAACCCGTAGGCGTGTGGCGATTGCCAGAACTCAAATTACAAACAGTGTTACCAACTGAAGTTCACGAAAATGCCAGCGACCCCGAACGGGCTGAAACTTCCGGCATTTATGGGGCGTCAGGATTGGATTCCGGTGTGGAGCCCAGCTGCAGGCATCCTGACAGAGCCCCCCCCTCCAAGGGCTACGTCCTCGGAGCCCCAACAGTACCATCAGTGGAGGCGGCGGGGCGGACGGCGGCAACCACAGGGCTCCTGCCCTGCTGTATCCTCCCCCTTGGAGGACCCGGTCCCTCGGGCTGGCTCCCCGGCGTGGTCAGGCGTGGCGGCCCCGGTCCTTCGGGCTGGCTCCCCGGCGTGGTCAGGCGTGGCGGCCCCGGTCCCTCGGGCTGGCTCCCCGGCGTGGTCAGGCGTGGCGGCCCCGGTGCCTCGGGCTGGCTCCCCAGCGTGGTCAGGCGTGGCGGCCCCGTGCCTCGGGCTGGCTCCCCGGCGTGGTCAGACGTGGCGCCCCGGTGCCTCGGGCTGGCTCCCCGGCGTGGTCCCGCTTGGCGGCCCCGGACCCTCGGCCTGGCTCCCCGGCGTGGTCCCGCTTGGCGGCCCCCGGACCCTCGGCCTGGCTCCCCGGCGTGGTCCCGCATTGGCGGCCCCGGACCCTCGGCCCTGGCTTCCCGGCGTGGTCCCGCTTGGCGGCCCCGGACCCTCGGCCTGGCTCCCCGGCGTGGTCCCGCATGGCGGCCCCGGACCCTCGGCCTGGCTCCCCGGCGTGGTCCCGCATGGCGGCCCCGGACCCTCGGCCTGGCTCCCCGGCGTGGTCCCGCATGGCGGCCCCGGAACTCCCGTACCTGCACACAATATTCAGGGCCGATCCATCTGGGTACGTGTGGGCCCTGTCTCCACATGTCCCCTCTGACACGTCTTGTGTCACCCCCTGCACCGCGCAGGGAGATTGTCCCAGAGCCTCCGGCGACTGTTCCAGGCACCCCAGGCTGGTGCCTTCTGGGACTATGCAGCCCCTCTCGCTGCACGGCCCTGGTGCCAAGGGGGGGGCATTGCCAGACCATCCGGCTAGCCCCTTCTGCGTCCGTTGGGACAAGCAGGCCCTCTTCCTGCCTGTCCCAGCTGAGGACCCAGCTCCATCGCTCCCCTCCCCTCAGGAGGAGTCCCCAACCCGAACTGCACCCCCCCAAAAAATTCTTTGGGGGAGCACCCCCCCCGGCTGGACTTAGGGGTACCTTGGGGCTTGTCCACCTCGCCTTGGACCAGCACATTCGGGTCAGGAACCTCCTCCCTGGGGTTCGGCTCCGCGGCTGGGTCGCCATCTGGTGGACACAAAGAGGGGAAGTGGGGGCGACATACGGACACATATACCACGCACACACACACACAGACAGAGACAGACAAAAGAGAGGGTCGTCTGGCTCCCTCTCTGGGCTCTCCGGGACCTCCTCAGGGGGCACAGCCAGGATCTCGGGAGGAGCGACCTTCTCGTCGCCCACCAGTGCTGGGTCTTCTTGCCCCGGATCCTGACTGGCGCTGGATGTGGTGGAGGGGCAGAGTTCGATCCCTGGCTCAGGCCGATCAAACTCCGCCCTCAGTCTCTGTTGGAAGTCCCGAAAACTCCTGTCTGTCTCTCCCTGCTGCCAGAGGGTTGTGCTCCAGCCCCATGCTGACCCAGTCAGACACGTGAGGATGGTGGTGGTCTTATCCGTGTCTGCTGCCCCACTGAAGGGTCCTGGGACAATTGGGCTGTCCCACACGGGGCTGGGCACGTCGCTGGAGATGGTGGTGGGCGTGTGGCGTGGGGGGTGGTGGACGTCTTCTCCAGCATGCGGGGGCGCTGGTGATGCGCTGCCGTTCAGCTGGGGAACGTCCGAGCAGAGGGAAGGCAGATCGGCGACTGGAGCTGGGAGGGCATCTTCCCTGTGAGGCAGTTCCGGCAGTGCAGTTGCTGGTTGGCGACCTCCTGTCGCCCTGTTCCACCAGCTTACCCCCGCATCGCTGTCCTCCTCCTCACTGTTGTCGCACCTCTGGGACTGACGTGGGTTTCCACGGACCTCGCAACGATCATGGACGGGCACGATGGGCGGAGCCATCCCGGCACCGACTGCCCAATCGGCGTCATCCTCGTGTTGGTCCGTGTCGACCTCATACCCTCGGAAGTCACGTGGATCTTCACGGATGTCGCGACAATCTCGGACGCGCGCGCTGGGTGGAGCCATCCCGGCCCCGACTGCCCAACGAAAATCCACGTCATTGTCGCTTTCGTCATCCGTGTCCTCCCACCTGTGACTCCGAGGGTCGTCCACCCTGCGGACATCCTGGACCCAGGGTGCGATCAACTCCCAGGGACAGTACTCTGGCCCTTCGGGCTGGAGCCTGCCCACCTCCTCGCTGGAGGGACGCCGCCGTTGTCGCTTCTCACCCCCCTGGAAGTGACGTGGGTCCCCACGGACCTTGCGACGATCTCAGACTGGCGCGATGGGCGGAGCCCAACTCTCGTCTCCCGTGCTCTCGTCGTCGTCTGTGTCGTCCCAGTCCACGGGGAGCCTTGCCAGCAGAGCGCAGAGTTCTTGGCTCGACATGCCGAAGATCGTGGGGGTCGCATCTTCTGCGCTCGCTGCCCACGTCACTTCCTCGCTGCTGCCGACGCCAACGTCCTCGCTCCGCCCACTCACCCGCCGACGTTGTCGCTTCCGGGTTTCGCGGAGTTTCCCGGGGGTGACGTCATCACGCGGCGCCGCGTACCACGGCTTCTCGGGGAGAAAACGCTCCACCAGAACGGGCGGCGCGTCTCTCCCCTGGCGTCCGCGTTCGCCGCGCCGGGCTGCGTCCTTCGCGGCGTTTCTTCTCCTCTGCTTTCTACCTCTGCGCTTTTGTGGGGGTCGCTGGCATTCTGTCACGACTACGGAAGCGCAGAGGTCTGACATACTAGGAAGGGGGTTTTATTACAACATACAATAAACAAATACAAATAAACAATGGCGCGGTGGCCGAAAACGATTTAACTTAAATACAGATAAACTAAAACTAACCCGTAGGCGTGTGGCGATTGCCAGAACTCAAATTACAAACAGTGTTACCAACTGAAGTTCACGAAAATGCCAGCGACCCCGAACGGGCTGAAACTTCCGGCATTTATGGGGCGTCAGGATTGGATTCCGGTGTGGAGCCCAGCTGCAGGCAATCCTGACAGATACCCAGAAAAATTCTCAATCCTCCATAGCATTTTCAGCACCATGGGGGAGGTGACCAATATTAAGAGGCATATTCATTTTAATAACAAAGTTTATAATAAGGATTAAAATTTGTTCCCACAGCTTCTGTCAGTCTTGGAAATTTACGTTATTGCTTTATTATTATCCATAGCCGCTAGTAACGCAATGCTAATCTGGCAGACCACTAATCTGGCTGCCGGAAATGTCACAGATTCGGTGTAGATGAAGTGTGACACAGAGCTGGAAACCTGAAAACATTCACCTACGGGGCAGTGGTGGCCTAGCGGTTAAGGAAGCGGTCCCGTAATCAGAAGGTTGCCAGATAGAATCCCGATCTGCCAAGGTGCCACTGAGCACCGTCCCCACACACTGCTCCCCGGGCGCCTGTCAATGCTGCCCACTGCTCACTCAGGGTGATGGGTTAAATGCAGAGGGCAAATTTCACTGTGTGCACCGTGTGCTGTGCTGCTGTGTATCACATGTGACAATCACTTCACTTTAAACTTTAAAACTTTACTAGTTGCCCAGGGGAGAGTCAATTAAATTCAAATGTGTGTGTCGTTCCATGCTCCGGTTCCCAATGCGTGCTGGGGACCCACCCATTTTACGTGTGCTGGGGACCGTCACCAAGAAATGCACGGTCGTGTGCATCCCCTGAAGCTGGGTTAATTAATGGGAATTGTAATGTCATTCATTGGCATAGCGTACTTTTTATGTCAATATTACTTTCCCAACATCGATTCTGTTTTCCGTGCATCCATTTTCCAACTTTTTGTTGCACAACAACTCTCATTTGCCAACTCATTTGCTGCAACCCGGTTGCATCTGGGTCACCGCGCCTTTTCACACTGATGGGTGCGGATATTTAGCTCACTGGATACCTTACAGGCACCTGCAAAGCATCAGCGAGTCTCTCAGATCGCGGCATCGAACAGTTCACAAGCCGCCATTGATCGGCGATTTGCCCGCGCTGAGCTCGCGTCGATTTCTTCCTGACCCGGGGGTTGTCTCGCCAATCTCAAAAATACTGCTGCTGGGCGGGAAATTAAGAGCCTAGGATTTACTCCAACCACACCATCTGCCTCCACCCCAACCATCAGCCCAGCTGCCTGTGTATCTTAGCGGAAATTAGCATTGGGGTTTTCTCAGCTTCCGTCGCCACTCCTGGTAATCACTCTTCCACAAATCCTACAGGAGAAACCAGCCAATCAGAGGTGGCCGGGTCTGTGTTCAAACCGGCAATCCCAGCAGTCCGAGCTTCACCCACCCGGCATCCTGCCGAGATGCACGCTGGACTGTAATCTCGGGTTCGGTGAAGGTCTTATCCTTTTCCAGGAGGCAGGCCCAAAATCCTCCTCAGGAACCTTAATATCGAACCATAAATAGAACCAAAGCTCCACCGAGCCTGAGAACGTCCTGGAAGAGGCAGCTGTTACTCAACTCTTAAGAGAGACGTAATCGGCATGTCATTAGGGCGAACAAAATAAAGTTCGGGGTGGCTTGAATGGCCTTACAGAAAAGGCCAGGATGCGATAACCCCTTCTGAACTGACCAGGGTCGTGTTCAACTTGGCTTGTTGGGTGGGCTGGTCAGAAGACACAAAAGCCTTCAACCGAAAAACCAACAGCTTTTATCCACCGGACCCAAGACTCTGTCGTCAAACCTTTAGGGTTTTTTCACTGGAACGTAAAACTAATGAACCAACGACCTTTAACTAGTTCTAGAATGCGACTGGTCAGCCACGTCTAATGAGTGTGAGAAGCAGACGAAGGAGAGGTGACAGGAGGGAGTAAAGAAGATAAAGATGACAGGAGAGAAGTGAAGCAGAAGGAAGCGGGACACACAGGCGGCTTTAAGAAGGAACCAGGATTTATGGGCAAGTGCGATGTACAATAGACAACACACACACTCAAGGGTGTCCAATGAAACCTTGCCCAGCGCAGCACCAGTCCGAGAACCATCTGGGCAGCAGTTAATGAGAGAGGGGACAATGCAGGAAGTCAGGACAAACACTCTGCGAGGGCACTTATCTCCGTCTCCTGGACGTTGTTCAAGGCCCCGTCCAACAAACACCCACGCAGCCCATCCGTCATCTGCGCCGCCGTGTGTTTGTCGTCGCGTGAAGTGGAAATGGGGTGCGAGTGTGGAGTGGGAGACGAATTGCTGCGCGGTAGTGGCGCTATGACTGATAAATAAATGAGGCCGTTCACAAAATATACCCACATGAATATGAAATTGTCCAGATTCTAAAGATCAATGCAGAGGGATGTAACGATTAGGGGTGTTGAAATTAATATCATGCATCGCGATGCAGACGTGGACGGTTCTGCATGGCTGCAGTGCGGAACATAATCGATCATATCATAATGTCATGGACTCACTCCGGAGGGGACATTCCGGCTTTTTTTTTCAGCGTTATCCTGATTGAGTGTTTAAATGTCGCCTCTAGTCTCGCTTCGCTGTCGGGCCCGTAATCTGTACGTCCTGTTCTGCTGCGTGGTCCTGTTTTATGTAATAAACCCCCCTGCTAATGAAGCTGTGCGAATGTGTCCATCCCTGCACCATGCCGCCTTGACAGAAGGACCCGACCATCCCATGGACACAGCCAGCTTGACCTTACATCCTTACATCCCGGCTTCTCAGCTCACCCGAAGACACCGCCAGTCCCCTGTTTCCACGCCAAAGGCTTGGCTTACATTTACATTTACATAATCTATCAGTCGCCCTTATCCAGAGTCAGTAGTTACAGGCACAGTCCCCCTGAAGACACTCAGGGTTAAGTGTCTTGCTCAGGGACACGAAGGTAGTAGGTGGGGTTTGAACCTGGGTCTTCTGGTTGATAATGTGTAACCCACTAGGCTACTACCACCCATCATGTCCTTTATATGATATGGCTTCATGTCCAGCAGGGTCCCAACGTGCTACCATGTTCGCTGAGCGGTGGAGGACGCCTGCACCATGTCCCTTCGCAGGCGGAGGGTGACGGGGAGGATAAGCGGCTTGTCCTGGTTTGTTTTTTTTTTTTTAATAAAATGCTGATTTATTTGCAGCTTTAAAAGGGAACTTTATATTTTGCACGGTTTCAATCAAAATTTGTCTACAGCTCATTCTGTAGAAAGCAAACGAAACTTAAATATAGTACATTTTTGAATTTGAATGAATGAATCGTACTAAACCACAACCGTACGTTGATTAATGTAAATTTATTATTAAAAAAAAAACATTTATTATTACTTTCTTTTCTGCAGTCAAGAAGAGCTTCGTCATGTCTGTAAGTATTAAATCTAAAGTGACTTTGTAAACTTTTGAACAGCGATTATTTTTGCAAAGTGTCATCACTACATTACCCATAAGCCTCTGTGGTTTTGAATCCTGATGATTAATAATTAAAACACTGCCCTGCGATTTCAGATCAAGTCAGATTGTAAACGTGACCGAACTGTCGGGTACGAAATATTCAGCCATGAAATATCCAGCCACTGGTGCCGGAATACGACTGCGACTGCGAGCCCGACGGTGAAATGAGAGGGCACAGAGGGGGGAACAGGTGGAGATTTACGTGGCCAGCACGAGCCACCTTCCCATCCAGACTCTGGTGCCCAGACAGACGCCCACCGAGCGGAGCGGAATGATCCAGGAGTCCTGATGGGCGGCGGGGGGCGGCGCTGCTGCCGGAGATAAGTGGAGGGGCTTGGCAGGCCGAGGAGGCTACGAGCTTCGTGGACCAATTTGCTTTCCTCCTGTTCGCTCCCTCTTTTTCGGTCGGCCTCCTGCTTCGGACGAGATCCTGGCAAGATTCTGTTTCGTTTCCTTTGGAGTTCATCTCTCCAGCTACGCTGACCGACGGAGACGTTGGTCAGATGTTGGAACCTAATCGGACCCCCGTTTCCCCACTCGTTAGCCTCCCCGGCGTGGCTTCAGTTCACGTCGGTTCGTCCCCGTGGGCCCGCCTCCCCGCCAGTCCCTACATACAGATGGAGACGGACACTGAAGGAGTTTTAGGGCCGAGTTACACCACAACTGCACATTTACAGTAATTTCAAATTATTTCAACTTTCTGCAATGAGAGGGGGGAGTTAATTGCCGTAACAAACTTAAATTGGGCTATCAAATGGTCAGTTTCAATAAAAATGATCTTCATCTTACTGTTCAGGGAAGAAATTGATCGTACTTACATGCACATTTTCATGAACTCAATGACAGTATAATAGACCAAAAAAAGATAACGGGCCAATAAATCAGGATCCCATCCAGCGTCCGTGATTGGGTCGTATTGGAACAGTGCGAATAGTGTAAGGCACCCCCCCCCCACACACACACACCATACATCACATACATACTCAGTGCTAAGCTGAGCACTGAGCACAGTGTAGTAATATTTTTGTGGATTCAAAGAACATAATTATTGAAGAGTAACGGGCAGAGTTATTGACGACTACCCTTGGTGAAATATTTTGAATGACACTCAGGCCCAGTCAGACCACAGTGTGGAATTATCCTCATCTTCCCAGCATTCCCTGTTGTGACACCCCATCAGTGGAAACATGT
This sequence comes from Denticeps clupeoides, assembly GCF_900700375.1. Taxonomy (NCBI): domain Eukaryota; kingdom Metazoa; phylum Chordata; class Actinopteri; order Clupeiformes; family Denticipitidae; genus Denticeps; species Denticeps clupeoides. The sequence goes on from NC_041726.1 coordinate 10,011,362, forward strand.
CCAAAGCGTTTTTTATAAGCGCCGCATGAAAAAAAATAAATAAATAACATAACCTGCAGACAAATATGCCAGGGGTGCCGGTTTGCATGCGGAGGATAAATATTGTTTCATTTGGCATCCCACTTTTGAAGGAAGTTGTTTTTCTTCAGAAACGCCGTGGCGGTTCTTTGCCCTGTAGGGCCACGATTTTAATGAAATGCGGCGGGGACGGTGGAGACTGCACAGCGCACGGAATAAACAGCACGAATATAAAACAGTCAGCGGGGTTACCTGCACAGAACATTGAGTTACAAGAAGACACTTCCTCTACCGGCACAACACAAAGGTCACGCCTGCAAATAGAAGAGAAATGCGGCGGAGACTTCGCTCCCGGGCCCCCGAGCGAGAGGAAGGAGACTTAAGCGGAACTGTTTTCACAGGTCAAATCTCCGTAGGGAAAAATTGCGGCAGCCCCAAGGTTATTATCCCCGTGGCTGGCAGTGCGAGGTCATCATGGCAGCGGCTCTACAGAAAGGTCATCATGCTGTTGTCATGGCAGCACCACTTTCTCTGAGTTTGCAAGAAACGGATTAATGTCCTACCCAATTGTGGACGTTCACCATTGGACGGCCATGAACGTTGGATGGGATTCTGAATTATTGGTCTATTATACAGTCATTCAATTTATTAAAATGTGTCTGTTCAACGATCAACTATTTCCAAGAACATTAAGATGATGATATTTTTTGTTGAAACTGACCATTTGAAAGCCCAATTAAGTCAATTAACCAGTTGCAAGTAGTCTGTATTTGTTTCTTTACAGTCCACCCAACTCCAGGAGCACCTGAGGAGAAGGAACTCAACTAGCCGGTCAGGAGGAGTTCCTGAAAGAGCTCCGCCGGCGATGAAGGCCTCAAGGTTTGGTTCTGTCAGGGGAGGGATTGGCCTCGCTGAAGTCCCAACGCGGACAGGAGGGGGAGGAAAGGGGACAGAAGCGGTCATCTTCAGCACGCCGCCTGCCAAACGGGAGACGGGGGGACAGGAGCGGGAGACCCGGACAGGAGGGACTGGCAGAAGAACGAGACGAGTGCAGGCAGTCAGCGCACGAAGAACAACTGCTGTCGAAAGGGCCAAGCGTTCGCGCGGCTTTCTGAGCGAATACGGTTGAGCACAGAGAGAAAGCGTGTCAGCCTTCCAGCGCTGCAACACCTCGGTAGTGACACTGACACTTCCAGCCCAAGTGACTTGCCGTGCCGGCGTTGGTTTTTAATTAATAGTGACCATGTGCCACGTCCCTCGCCGAGCTGTCCTCCGCGGATGAGCTGTATACCCCAGGAATCAGTCCGCCCCCCCCACTAATTATCATCATTTACCCGCCCCCCGTCCCCCCGAAAGCCGAGCGCGGCGCCCCGACCGCTGAGAAAATCGTCCCCTATCCAGCCGACCCCCGGAGCGTCGTCAAACACATGCTCACCACCAAAAAAAAAAAAAAGAAAGGAAGAAAGAAAGAAAGAAAGTGGAATTGCAGGCAAAGAAGGGAGGGAGTGCGAGTGATGAAATCGGGGCCTTTCTACATGTAAGGCAGGAGCATCTGGACCGTCATTTCACCTGAATAGAACAGTGGGCGTAGCATGGTGTGTTCCCAGGTCCCCAGGTAAACGTCCCTTTTGAAGTCCCTGTCACATTCCCCTCCTCGTATAAAATAATTCAAGCCCCTGCATGTGTGCGCGCACACACACACACACACACACACACACACACAGAGAGAGTAACAGCAGGAGCAGGTAGAAAATGCAATTTGTGGAGGGAAATTGAATTGTGTGGCAGCGGGCGCTCCGTACGGCACTAAAACAAAGATCAGGTCCGATTTCCATCGGCAGTTTTTCCATCGCCCTCTACTAGACGACCACCCGGACAGCCAGCGGAGTGTGAGTTTATTTTTCATTAGGCGGACCCACCCGAGCAACGAGGGTGGAATAAAAGAGCAGCCACGCACGCGAACGCGGCCGTCTGATTGGGCCCGGCGGGGCCGGCGACTTTCCAGGGGAACGCGGGCTCGCCGCGACCCGGGCCGACCTCTGCCTCGTCTCAGGGATCAGAGGGTCACAGGATGACGCCGCATCAGCAACGAGCCAGACAGCTCATGAAACATTCAGCGCCGCGAGGTGGTCTCCGTGGCGATGGAGCCGGCAGCTCGGGGCCGGTACGTGAAGGCGGAACACTCCGAGCCCCGGGGGGGAGGGGAAAAGGAGAAGAAACTCTCAGGCCTTCAATTAATCAGTGTCAGAACCTGGGAGAAGGTTTGGGGAGGTGGCCCTCATCGAGTCCACTGATGGATGCAGTGCCGGGGCCGCGGCACTGAGCGCTCGGCGCTATCGATCGAGCGGTCAGGGGGTGGAGGAATTTATTCAGGCGTACAAAGCACCGGAGGCGGGCGGAGCCTTTCGCGCGTCCAGGCCGACGTCTCTTTCTGAAGAGCTGAAGCGCTCAATTAAGAAGTCAACGTCCGGCCTTCCAGGCAGCGTGCAAAGACCAGGAGACGATGAAGGACCGTGTCGATCCCGCTAACTTCGCGCTCATTTGCATACAAGCTCACGACCTGTTTTTAGCGAATGCAGAAGCGTGGACTGAGGTGTGACTTTTGGGGGACACAAACGTATACTAAACTAAACAGGGTACAGGGTCCCTCACACAGTAACCAAACATGATACGAATGGTAGAAAATGGCACGTAACAGAACGAAGAAGACATTTATAAGAATTGTCCTGGTAATCAGGGCATCAGTAAGCAGGATTGTGACAGAAACTCACCCCAGGGTCACTGAAGTGAAGTTAAAGTGAAGTGATTGTCATTGTGAAGCACAGCACACGGTGCACATAAAGGTGATTAGGTGATTTTTTTTAACCAATCAGAGGGCAGCCATGAAAGACGCTCGGGGAGCAGTGTGTAAGGACACAAATAGTTTCGGTTCAAGCCAGATGAACCTTGCAGAAAGGAAAAAAAGGTGCAAAGGACCTCTGCTCTGAGGGGCGGTGGTGGCCTAGCGGTTAAGGAAGCGGACCCGTAATCAGAAGGCTGCCGGTTTGAATCCCGATGCCACTGAGCAAGGTGCCGTCCGCACACACTGCTCCCCGGGCGCCTGTCATGGCTGCCCACTGCTCACCAAGAGTGATGGGTGAATACAGAGGACACATTTAGTCGTGTCGCCGCGTGCTGTGCTGCAGTGTTTCACAATGACAATCACTTCACTTTCACTATTAGAACCAGCCGTCAGTGTTGATACGTGGAAAGGAATGCTGCACAGCGAAGAAGCATCTTGGGAAGTGTGCTGCGGATTTTTGGTGGCACGGAAGAACATCTGACGCCGTCTGGCTCCGTAAGCTCTATTTAAAAAAAACTGGAACTCATGAGGAACTCGTTCTGACCTCGGACTTCCTCAGCGGGGCGCATAGCTGTCACCACTCCAGGGTCCTTTTTTTTCGAGAAGGTGCAAGTGAAGAGGTAGTTTTCTATTTCAGGTGCGGGGGAGAGGAGACACGTTTGATCCCCACAGGACAGCGCTGAAGGTGAACCCTGGGGCGAGCCTCTAATGAGTTGCCACAATTCCGGCAAGAAAAGCCCGGTCCCTGTCGGCGAGGCTGAGAGATGGGCTCGGTGCTGGTGTTGCACATTACCCAAAAGAGGCTTGTTTATCACCAGGACGGGAAGCGGGGAGACCTCACTAATGGCCTTCTGCAGGAGGAATAACGAAGGGCCGCCGCGGAGGCAGAGAAATGTCCAGAACCAGATCATTATTTCCCTCCCCGAGCCGCTCCGCTCTGGCGTCTTATTTTATCACAAGGTCACAGCCGCCGCTCTCCGAGAGTTGCGATGGGCACAGCTGCAGCGAACGCCCGGCGGCGTGTCGACTGCGCCCCGATGTGCCCGCATGGCAGTGTGTGGGTGAGAGATGTTGTGTTTGCTGTGGCGAGGCAGAGGACGATCCGGAGGTGTCACGAGCGTGTGGAGGATCATCAGACACGTGTGGGAGGAGATGGACCTTGCCATCGTGATCAGAGCACCGATGTGATTCATAAATGAACATAAATGAGTTGAGAATGAATTTACATAAATAAAGACAGAGGGAGAGAATATACAACATGCATACAAAAAGTGCTATGGTACCAGCAGAAATACTGCAATACACAATCTATAACTCATAAAGTCACAAATATGCCAGCCTCATGTCACGGAGGCCAGAAGGGAAAAGCTGAGAGGGTGTCTTTCTGGTATTCTGGTGTACCCTGCCCCACCTGTCAATCAGGAGGCAGGTACATACAGTACAGGCAGAAAAATTTGGACACACCTTCTCATTCAATGTGTTTTCTTTATTTTCATGATCATTTACGTTGGTAGATTCTCACTGAAGGCATCAAAACTATGAATGAACACATGTGGAGTTATTTACTTAACAAAAAGTGGAGACCTGACCTCCACAGTCACCGGACCTGAACCCAGTCGAGATGATTTGGGGTGAGCTGGACCACAGAGTGAAGGCAAAAGGGCCAAAAACACTTCTGGGAACTCCTTCAAGACTGTTGGAGAACCATTTCATGTGACAACCTCTTGAAGCTCATCGAGAGAATGCCAAGAGTGTTCAAAGCAGTAATCAGAGCAAAGAAACTAGAATATAAAACATGTTTTCACTTATTTCACCTTTTTTTGTTAAGTACATAACTCCACATGTGTTCATTCATAGTTTTGATGCCTTCAGTGAGAATCTACCAATGTAAATGGTCCTGAAAATAAAGAAAACACATTGAATGAAAGGTGTGTCCAAACTTTTGACCTGTACTGTATACATCAAAAGATAGCATTTACAGGAATTTATTCACTCTGTTCCAAGCTGCAGCTGAGCACAACTTTTATTACATTTTTATTAGCACGTGTCATCCCATAGCTGATTAGTATTTCTGCGTTGGAGCTGGCAATCGTTAAAAAAAAAAGAATATTAAAAAAACAGGTTTAATTGAAGGTGTAAAATCTTACCAGCAAGGAAAACCATTAGCCAAACTGCCACTGTAACTTTCTGAGCGACACGTAATTACGGGGACTCTTTAGGGACAGAGACAGTTTGGTTCCTCAGCCTCTTAAACACATTAGACATCATTAATCAAATCTCACTAATGGAACAGTCCGCAACATGGACCACAGCAGAGTTCAGGCATTTCCGTAATATAAGCTGACAAAATAACCGCAGGCCAGAGAATTAAGCGCATCAATATTATCCCACTCGATAACCTGCGAAACGGCGGGGATGCAGCCATCGACGCGCTCGCCCGTTAATGCAGACGGGGCACGGCGGAGAGAGAATGTGACGGTGACAGTGGCCAATCAGTTCAAATTAGAGAAGGAATGGCTTCACCGTCCTCAAAGTCCGGACAATCCACAGGGATCGGGTTGGGGGGGACAAGTCAAACTGTCGCGGTCTTAAGGGAACCAGTGTTGGGAGCGAAATGGAGCTAATTAAGGAGCCGCTAAACGATCCATCTGGCCGCCACTGAAAGGGGACCGTTACGGAGTTGAGGGACGTCCATGCTACTGGTGGCGGAGCGCCTATCCGCCCCTTCCTCACAAAGTGGCACGGTGTCATCCTCTGGAATGGCATTTTGGTCACACATCTGTGGAACAACCGGATGCGGGGCCAGGTGACGTTGGTGCCCAGGCTAATTTGCACTGAGAGCCCCGTCCGGTAATGGGAGGCAGGTGGTCTCGCTCCGGTTTCAGAGATGGACCCTCGAACTCTGGCATCCCAAAGAGGGGTCAGAGGTCAACATGCAGAAATTAGCACCTGTGAAAGTCCTGCCTGTACCAGCCAGCCCGTCCTCGAGGGACCCGAATAGTCTCTACTAACAACCAATAAGAGATGATAATGTGTTGGGTAAACAAACCCTGAGTCCCAGGGAGTTGATTATTTGGCCTGGAGAGTAGTTCTCGTTACAATTAGGCTGTAGTTAATCACCCATATCCATAGCTGCACAAAGACCTCTCTTCTTGTCCCTGATGAGATGTGCAATTCAACGGAAACAATGGTCTTAGAGGACGAGCTTTAACAGGCGGCATTAGCATCCCCTCCAATTCCACAGGAAACGCACACGTGAATCCAATCTGAAGCTGGGATCTCCGGGGGATTCACGTAATCAGCCGCTCCTGTCCCCCGACTGGTACTTTACGCCGGGCCCAGCAGGGCAGGTAATCCCGACGGTGGGGCTGGGGGAGCGTGAGCCTGCACACCGCTCAGCGGCTCCCGGCCGCCAGTCACGTCTGGGCTCCTGATCCCAGCCAGCACGGTGAGATACGCAGAGATATACTCGACCGTCATTACCGACCAATTACAGCAGGAAGGACGCATTCGCGATGACCCGCCAAAGACTACACATGATAGGACTGCATTGAAACACACGCTTAGGGCAATCAGAGTGATAACGGTGACAACATTTTTCCATGGTCCTGTGTGCAGCAAATCCAGATGACATTCCTTAATGGTACAAAAATCCAATTCATTCATGGCAGGCCTCGCTCAGTGCGTACGGCATGGTTGCTGGTTTTGTACGTGTCTTCTTGTACAGAGGAGAATGTGATGCATGATGTGCAAAACAAAGGTGCGTTTTTTTAACAAAACACTGAAACCTAGTATTTACACACAAAGTGTAATTGAAGAAGATCTGGCAACCTTGCTCGAAACTTTTCTCATCTTGGATGCAACGTCATGGAATGAACAGAATCTGAGCATCGTTTTCGGTCCTGTCCCTTCTCTGTTCCATTCAGGTCAACCATGCATGGGCGTGATTGGATCAAAATGAATTATAACGGGAACCGACTTCTTGTGTGAGCGTGAGATTGATGATGAAAGCGTGAGCGCATCATGCAGATCTGAGTTTCACCATAAAACTCTCACACAGAGTGACAGAAGCTCTTCTATGGAATTTGTGGTGGGAGGACTGAGAGGACCGGTGAAGGGGGAAGCGGGTGGGAAGGGCGGGGTGAAGACGTAAAAGAAGGGGGTGCAGAGGGGCTCTGCTGACTAACGCCTTATTCATCCAAAAACACACACATACACACACACTCACAGCACAGCCCAGGGCTCCCTTGTTCGCACCACTGAGGTAAATAAATATGGAGAAAATTTCTAAAGGCGTAATCACTAACCTCACACACACACACACACACAAAGACACACATACACAAACTTCATTGTTGTGCTCACAGCCCTACACACAGGGATCTAAATACACACACACAATTCATCACAGAATGTGGGTCTTTCAAAACACTGTAGAGAAGAGAAGTGTGTGTTGAGCGGGCAGGTGGAATAGAGTCATTGTGCATTGATTATCTGCATAATTAATGCACTGCAAATGTTCGTGTTTTTAATCGTTTTTTTAGGGGCGGGGCACCTTTCTCTTCATTTATAACCCATTTTGTTTTTGCCCTTTATGCCACAACTCGCATCAGCTAGAAGGTATGGCTGGACTGGCCAGAACTGGACAAAATGAATCAGCCCTGTAAGTTCTCTATTGATATTTATATCATTTATGGATTCATATGAAATGCCCTTTGCCTGAATTTTTTTTCTGGGCCGAGTAAAATGTAAAAATCTGGCAGCTGTGAGACGTTCTGTTTTCTGTAATAATGTTACTGGTGCTGTTTTCTTTTGGAATTTCATTTTTCTGTTTATTTTTTTTTCAGTTCAATTCCTGCCAAGTTCCTGCCAACATTCTGCTCTTCTCCACAGCCACCCGAAGGCATACGAACAGGAACGTCCAAAGGTGAGCATCTGCCCAGGACCACTTCCAAGGTCACCCCTGGGTTGGAATGACTCGCACATCTGAGCAGCCAATAAGAGCACTCCACATTTATCTTCACTACAGGCCAGAGCCGGAACGTCAGGACGTATCAGAACTTACTCATGAGGACTAATGGTAGCAGTGGGGACACAGCCAAGATAACAATTCCGGGCCCAGAGACACTCGAAGGGCACCTTTCCATGAGAGATGTCCCAGAAAAATGTTAGTGTTCATACACACACACACACACACTGACATACACAAACACACACATTTTGAATGGAGATACTACTTGGCCCATTTATCAGACATGAACACTGAAGGTGACATGAATGGTTTTCCATCATTCGCCACCAGACACTCAACCTCAATCACCACCATCACCTCAAACACCACAATCACAACCACCACCTCCATCACCCCCATCACCAACGTCGTCACCACCACCACATTACCTTCATCACCACCACCTCCATCATCGCCATCACCTCGATTATCACCATCTCAACCACCATCACAACCATTACCTCCGTCACACCCATCATCACCACTTCCATCATCACCATCACCCCAACAATCACAACCATGTGATTGTTATCACCACCACTATCACCTCCATAATCACTACAAACAGCACCACCACAATCACCACCATCATCACCACCACATCCATAACCACAATCATTATCACCATCACCTCCATCACCACCATCACAACCACCACCACCATCAATCCATCACCACCACGTGCCTCACCACTATTACCTCCATCACCATCACCACCACCATCACCACCATCACCTCCATCACCACCATCATCACCACCACATCCATCACCATCACCTCCAGCATCACCATCCCACCACCACCACCATCACGAACATGACCTCCATCACCACCTGCACCACCATGCCAGGGGGCCGAATATTTACTGATAATTACTGTAAAGTTATTGTGCAGTGGACGCCCTACTACAGACACCACAGACAGAAAATCATCTAGAAATACAGTGGGTTGCAAAAGTATTCGCCCCCCATTTTGTCACATTACAGCCACAAACAGGAATCTATTTTATTGGAATTCCACGTGAAAGACCAATACAAAGTGGCGTACACTTGAGAAGTGGAAAATCATACATGATTCCAAACATTTTTTACAAATAAATAACTGAAAAAAAAGTGGGGTGTAATTATTCAGCCCCCTTTGGTCTGAGTGCAGTCAGTTGCCGATAGACATTGCCTGATGAGAGCTAATGACTAAATAGAGTGCACCTGTTTGTAATCTAATGTCAGTACAAATACAGCTGCTCTGTGACGGCCTCAGAGGTTGTTTAAGAGAATATTGGGAGCAACAACACCATGAATTGCAAAAAACACACCAGACAGGTCAGGGATAAAGTTATTCAGAAATCTATAGCAGGCTTAGGCTACAAAAAGATTTCCCAAGTCTTGAATATCCCACGGAGCACTGTTCAAGCGATCATTCAGAAATGGAAGGAGTATGGCACAACCGTTAACCCAACCAAGACAAGGCCGTCCGCCTAAACTCACAAGCGAGAACAAGGACAGCGCTGATCAGAAATGCAGCCAAGAGGACCATGGTGACTCTGAACGCACTGCAGAGATCTACAGCTCAGGTGGGGGAATCTGTCCATAGGACAACTATTAGTCGTGCACTCCACAAAGTTGGCCTTTATGGAAGAGTGGCAAGAAGAAAGCCATTGTTAAAAGAAAACCATAAGAAGTCCCGTTTGCAGTTTGCCACAAGCCATGTGGGGGGGGATAGCAAACATGTGGAAGAAGGTGCTCTGGTCAGAATGGAATGTTTTGGCCAAAATGCAAAATGCTATGTGTGGCGGAAAACTAACACCGCACATCACTCTGAACACATCATCCCAGCTGTCAAATATGGTGGTGGCAGCATCATGCTCTGCTGGTGCTTCTCTTCAGCAGGGACAGGGAAGCTGGTCAGAGTTGAATGGAGCCAAATACCGGGCAATCTTGCAAGGAAACCTTTTGGAGTCTGCAAAACACTTGAGACTGGGGCGGAGGTTCACCTTCCAGCAGGACAATGACCCTAAACATAAAGCCAGGGCAACAATGGAATGGTTTAAAACAACACATATCCATGCGGTAGAATGGCCCAGTCATAGTCCAGATCTAAATCCAATCGAGAATCTGTGGCAGGACCTGAAAACTGCTGTTCACAAACGCTGACCATCTAATCTGACTGAGCTGGAGCTGTTTTGTAAAGAAGAATGGGCAAGAATTTCAGTCTCTAGATGTGCAAAGCTGGTAGAGACATACCCTGAAAGACTGGCAGCAGTAATTGCAGCAAAAGGTGGTTCTACACAGTATTGACTCAGGGGGCTGAATAATTACGCACACCCCACTTTTCAGTTATTTATTTGTAAAAAATGTTTGGAATCGTGTATGATTTTCGTTCCACTTCTCAAGTGTACACCACTTTGTATTGGTCTTTCACGTGGAATTCCAATAAAATAGATTCCTGTTTGTGGCTGTAATGTGACAAAATATGGAAACGTTCAAGGAGGCCGAATACTTTTGCAACCCGCTGTATGATTCAAAGAGTGACACACACACACATTCCACCTGCTTTTCCTCAACTTTCACTCTTTCAGCATGTCTGTCACTTCTTATTTCCATCTTATTCTCTCCATGAACACAAACACTGTCTCTCTCTCTGTCTCTCGCTCTCTCACATTAACACTCTAACATGTGCGCACACACACACACACGCACACACACACACGTTCCACTGCTCAACGCACCTGAAATGCACCACACTGGCAGCCACTGCAGCTCACTGGACCTGAACAAATCCAGCGCTGGCGGTGTGGGGCACCATCCTGAAACCAAGTACCCAGTAAAACACACACACACACACACACACACACACCACTAACTCCAGAGCAGCCTCAGCCTCTCCCAAACGCACTCCGCCTTCAAGCTGCCTAATCGGCTGGAAAAGGCTACTGCCGCCCAGCTAATTAAACAGCGCTTTCCTACCCAAATCACACCCACACACACACACACACACACACACACACACGCGCGCACATGCATGGCAGCACACAAGAATTTCACATGCCAGCGAGCTCGGGTTCCGCGTTCCACGAAGCACGAGCGCAATTGTGTAGAAGAAGCCGCTTCCTCCTACAGCATATTCAACACGTCCAACTCATTAAAGCCCAGCTGTCACAGAAAACACACCCAACTGAAGTGCAGATACAGAACCGGTACAGAACCTGTGTGACCCGCCCGAACTCCCAAACCCCGCCCACTTGACACACCCACCAGTGCCCCAGATGCCATATCATCACTGGATCATTTCCTCTAAAATATCATTCTGGACAGTTATTATTGTTTATATAAGTCTCAAGTTTACAGCGGCAGTTTTATTTTATTTAGATACCCCTAATGCACATTTATCCTTAAATTGCTATAAAGCTGCAATATCGCAGCAAATGAATAAATTATGTGACTCTCAGGCTCTCAGTGTGGCTGAGGGAATTATTCCTGTTCTTAAAGAATTCGGTTGCATAAGCTACTACTTATTAAATTATACATTTCGGGTGAAAACGTCCCTTAAAATTAGAAGGTTTTAATTAAACTTGCAGCGCGCCTTTTAATCAGGCCGCGGCATTGTTTTCCGGAAAGTGCCGGAGAGTGGCTGCGTCTGATTTTGTGCACATGTTTGTGCATCTCAATATGATACATTTGCATATTGGCAGCAAACGCGCAGTTTTTTTCGGGACGGCACTTCACAAGTTCACTTCCAGAACGTTCCTTCACACTCTCTGGCCCAATTACTCACTATCAAACCAAATGGCTTAAACAATGAGCTCAGAACTCGTTTCGGGTCCTACAGATTTAGGTTCCACTGACACTCCTGTGTTCCATCGCTGTTTGCTGATGAAACTGCTTATTATGAAAGGACAATTTTAATGGAAGGACCGCATTGCCGGGATCTTCTCAACTGGTCCTCCAGAACGTCGTGAAGACAGCTTCTGGGTAAAATTTGTCCCCATTGGTGTTGTTCTTGCCACAAATTCTTGTCTTTTTATGTTCCGTGTCCTTCAGTTGATTTTTTGGTCGTGTTCTAATCAGAGTTGGTGGTTCTTTTTTATTTGCTCTCTGAGGTGTATGTAATAATTATTGTTTCTGAATTTGAAGGCGGGAATGAGGGGACGGTGAAATAAATAAAGCGAGCGGCGGTGTTAATGACTGGTCTCTCCCGGCCCGATCCCAGTGTCCTGGAGCCTAATCCCTCTCCAGCCGACGCTTAATTAAACAGGCAGGACACAAGGCCGCCAAAACAGGACCCATCACCAGCGGGAAAAAAAACAACTCTAACCCTAATCCCGCCCACCAATTAATTCCGTTCCGTGTCTGTTTCCCATTGTCCCGGGATCCTGCCTTAACAATGGAGATTTGCTGCGGCCGATTAGAAGCGCGGCTACTTGCTGCGGAAATCTCTCTCCGGGTGATTGGCAGCTTTAATTAAGAGTTTTTTTTCCCCCTCCCTGCTCAGGCTGGAAGGGGTGGTGGATCCCCGGAATACATGCAGGGAGGGAGGGAGAGATGAAGACACAAAGTGGGAAAAAACACAATGCATAACCTACTTTCCCTCCAGATACAGTAATGGGCTGTCTGGGGAGTTCCGGCAAGGCGGAGGAGGCGTGGCCGGGGAAAACAAAGCGGAATCGGGACAAGACGAGGCCGACGCATCGTTACCACGTACTAACAAACTGAAATCTGGCAGCAGCGAGGCTTGTCAGGCTGAAGTGAGTTTCTCCTCCATCGCCTCCCACTCGCAGCGTTCCAGTACGAGGCGGTAAAGCGTTGCCACGCCCACGCTGACTTCTGAATAAACTCGCCAACGCGCTGCCACATCGCCTGCATTCGTCCCCATGCTTGGCATGTCCAAACCCCGCGACCTCCGTGACATGGCCAAACAACACCAGTTTGACCCTCTAGCTGTTGGGGTTCGAGGTCCCTCCCACCACGCCTGCTGGAGCTTCAGCCGGTCCTGAATCAGCTTGGGAGCGTCAGCATCACAACACCATCTGTTGCCAAGGTGAGAGTGACAGTTGTGGGTCACGAGGTCAGGTGCCGGGTGGGGACGCCCCCTCTCCCTGTGGCATTAGATTAGGGGCAGGAGTCTGCACTGCAGGAAACAGGAAAGTTGGGTTCTCCTGCAGCCATCTGGAGATTATGAGGAACGTTGGGGACAAATCAGAGGAACGAGGTCAGCGGTCAGACTCCAAAATATTGGCTGGAGAAAAATTGAGCTTTGGACAGAAAGCCAGAAAATTCGCAGAAGACGCCTCTTCACCGATGGTTTCACTGGTCCGAGTTGAAATTTGACAGCTGGGAACTGACAGCTGACGCTCAAGAGTAGACTTCTAAAGTCCAAAAATCGTCATCTAAATTAGAGTTTTCATGAAGGTCAATGGCTTGGTCATGATTATCTTAGTTTACACTTAGTTACACACCCTGACCTAAAGGAAAGCGGCTTCCACCAAAATGTTCCTCTTGTGTTTGTTGGTTCCATCAGTCCACCTGCCAGGTCAACAACAAAATCGATTTGGTTTTGCCTGGCGTCTGAGGGGCGCTGACCTTCACACCGGCAGGTGGCCCGGGGGAGGCAGCAGGGGGCGCCCACGGCAGCTGCTGTCCAAGGTGCCGCCTGTCAATGTCACCTTCATCTCCCACTCGGAGCCAAGGTGCCCACTCAGCCCTTGCACACGGCGGGGGAGAAGAAGAAAGGTATGGAGAGGAGGGATGATGGACGCCCTTTACACAAGCACATGAGACGGGGGAGATTAAAAAAAAAACGGAGATACGCGTATGTCAGCATGTACACGCCCATCCTGAACCTGGCAACGTGTTTTACACCGGGCCATCGATAAACCCTCACGATATCAACACTCAAGAGTTTCAACGTTCTATCACTAAAAGAAGGAAGAAAACTTTATTATCTACAGGGCTGTGAAGAAGATGCAGCAAGCCCCGTCGGGTTTGATATCTGTTGCTGCGGGGTTTTAAGGGTCTGATAAAAAAAATAAAGCAATTATTTTTAGAAAAGAAATACAGCGTGTCCTGATGTGGCAGGACTGGCAACCTTGAGTCGTTAGCGTCCGGTAGCATTTCCGTTCTTCTCTCGGACACCCGCAGCTGCGAGTGCCGACTGCGCTGTCGGACCTCCAACCCTGATCCAGTGCTGGCAGCTGCCGCTGTTACATCACAGACCAGAATCACGCAGCAGCGGGGGTCAGGATGGGCTGTCACCGCCCCGAAACGCCGGTGGCGGTCTGAGGCCGCAACACTGACAAGCGAAGGTGCTCCTGACATATTTATGTGTGTCACTGTGCAGGTTTGTGTGTGTGTGTGTGTGTGTGTGTGCGTGTTTCCATGTTTGCTGACCTGCACTGTTGTCAGGGACATGCTGGCCTGACTGGTCAGGAGATGTCACGAACGGGCAGATCAGCCTCCACATCCACATCCTGCAGAGTCGTCAACTTCAGAAACTCCCCAAACCATTCGGTTCTCCAACGTCTCACACACACACACACACACACACACACACACACACCGGGCTCTGGACCTGAATCTGAGACTAGTGTGTTGGTCCACCTCCAGCTGACCAGATCGGACCTTTAAAAAAAACAGTTCCATCATTTATTTTAATTCAGTAACACAGAAGCCCCAATTCTCTTCAGAAGTAAGGAACAGATGGTCGCAAATTTCCATCACAACACAATTACAACGCGATCACAACACAATCTCTCCCTGCCAGTTACCCAACGTGCAGATAATGAAGAGCACTTTGATACCCAACACACCGCAGCAGATCCCTGAATAAAACGTACTAATCACATTTATTTTACATTTATAAAAAATCCTTATCCAGAGCGATTTACCGCGTGCTTTCATGTTGCCATGAGTGAAGTAATCAGTTCTGGGGGCCAGTGGAGGGCGTGTAGCGGTGGGGCGGTGAGGGAGAACTTGGGAAGGTGCTGCTGAACTCTGTGTTAGTTGTAGAGGCCGGATGGATTTCAGAGGTAGACCTGCTAGAGTTACAGTAATCCGGTCGTGAGATTACTGGGAACTGAACGTTACTGCGGAGGTTAATCTCATGAACGAGCCTGACGGGTCGCTGGAGATATTTCAACACATCCGGAACATCCGTGTTCTTCTGTAGAAATGTTACAGTGTTACCGCGGAGATTAATCTCATGAATGAGCCTGACAAACCGCTGGAGATGTTTCAACGCATCCGGAACATCCGTGTTCTTCTGTAGAAATGTTACAGTGTTACCGCAGAGATTAATCTCATGAACAAGCCTGACGAGTCGCTGGAGATGTTTCAACGCATCCGGAACATCCGTGTTCTTCTGTAGAAATGTTACAGTGTTACCACAGAGATTAATCTCATGAATGAGCCTGACAAACCGCTGGAGACACTTCAATGCATCCAGAACATCCGTGTTCTTCTGTAGAAATGTTACAGTGTTACCACAGAGATTAATCTCATGAACGAGCCTGACGAGTTGCTGGAGATGTTTCAACGCATCCGGAACATCCAAGTTCTTCTGAAGAAATGTAGCTGCGTTACCGCGAATGTTAATCTCATGAAGGAGCCTGACGGGCCACGCCCCGGAACATCCAGGTTCTTCTATGGAAATATAGCCGCGTTACCGCGAATGTTAATCTCATGAAGGAGCCTGACGGGCTGCGCCCAGGCCACTGGCGTGAAGGCATCTGTCTAATAACGACTCTGTGGTGTTCCAGTCAGGGGGGGTTCGACATGCTGATAGTACCTGGAAAGTGGAGTGACAGGTGAAAGGACCACCCCCCCTCTCTCTCGCCAGTTCCCATGAGCCCTCAGAGGCCGAGTGCAGGAAATCCGTTGGGGCTGTCAGATCTATTAACCGGGCGTGGCGGAGACAGGAGAGCAGCGACGTAGCAACACAACCAGGAGCGGTCGGTTCTAATCAGTGTCACAGCCACAGTGGAACACGGCGCGTGTACTTGACAAGCGCCGACATGGCGGAACGAAGACCCACCCCCACGCCCCGCCTCCTTTCAACCCCCCATTCACCTCAGGACCACCTGCCAACACACACACAGGGACACGCACACTTGTGTGAAAAGTGAGAAATGCAGTTGCAGGAGAAAGTCACTTCCCAGCTTAGCCAGCACAGCCGATGAGTGTGTGTGTGCAAGTGTGTGTGCGAGTGTGTTTGTGTGTGTGTGTGAATACTGATGGTCTCCCCCGTATCAGTGGACCTCGGTGTGACACGGCTGAACCGCCACTCCGCTCTTGCACTCAATTTATCCTCCCGCGCCTCTGGACTCTGATATCATCCCGACTTCCTGTCGTCCTGTTCTCTGGCCAGCCCAGGAGGATTCTGGGATTTAACTGCGTCGCTGTGCCGCCCCCCCCCCCCCCCCCCCCCCCGCCTCCAATCACTTCATTTTCCGGCAGGAAAAAAATGGGCCCAGCTGCCAACGCTGTGCACAACTGACCTCCGCACAACCCAGGAACCCGATAAGAGCCAATCTTTCTTCTTCTCCTTTTTTGATAAAGGAGTGGAGAGGGAAAAGTGCGCACATACACACACACACACACACACTTACACATACAAATAGCAGGGTCTGGTGACGACTAACTTGGGCAACGCACCGAAACGCCGGAGCAGCTGCTGGTTCGGTAATCCACTTACACACCTCTGTCCTTGGGTGGACAATTCAGATTCAAAATAATTCCACAATATTTTTAATAGTGATAATGATATTTATAACTTGGTTATTTAAAATTGGTGACTGCTGCTTGCTGGTGGTATTATTTATCAATTATTTATTAACTACAGCTGTTGTAGGCATTGATCACCACAATTAATTTTCAAAATGAAAAAAATGTAACTGGTAATGCAACTGTATTTTGTTTACAAAAAACTCACCGGTGGGCGTGTCTGTAATGCGGCAACCAGGAGCGACCACCAATCATGGTTGGCCCAACTGATTTGATTGGCTGGCGGTGGCGTCAAACATTTTTTATATTTCTGCATCAAGCAACATAAATGACGTCACTGAAACAATGAAACTAACTCAAACTAATCTGATACCAACCTCTTCTAATCAAATTCACCAAATCAACACCCAACCGACCCTCTACTGCACCTCCATCACCACCCACTAACAAAACCAAAAAACACCAATCAACTGTCTACTGCACCTCCATCACCACCCACTAACAAAACCAAAAAACACCAATCAACTGTCTACTGCACCTCCATCATCACCCACTAACAAAACCAAAAAACTCCACCCAAACCTCTACTGTAGCTCCATCACCACCCAATAACACAACCAAAAAACACAAACCAACCCTCTACTGCACCTCCATCACCACCCACTAACACAACCAAAAACACCAACCAACCCTCTACTGCACCTCCATCACCACCCACTAACAAATAAAGAAACTTCACCTAACCCTTTACTGCACCTCCATCACCACCCACTAACAAAACCAAAAAACTCCAACCAACCCTCTACAGCACCTTCATAACCACCCACTAAGAATAAAAAAAACTTCACCTAACCCTGTACCTCCATCACCACTCACTTACACAACCAAAAAACACCAAACAACACTCTACTGTACCTTCATCACCACCCACTAACAAATAAAATCTTCACCTAACCCTCTACTGCACCTCCAGCACCACCCACTAACACAACCAAAAAACACCAACCAACTCTCTACTGCACCTCCATCATCACCCACTAACAAAACCAAAAAACTCCAACCAACCTTCTACTGCACCTCCATCACCACCCATTAACAAAACCAAAAACTCAAACCAACCCTCTACTGCACCTCCATCACGACCCACTAACAAAACCAAAAAACACCAACCAACCCTCTACTGCACCTCTATCACCACCCACTAACAAAACCACAAAACCCCAAACAACCCTCTATTGCACCTCCATCGCCACCCACTAACAAAACCAAAAAACTCCAACCAACCCTATACTGCACCTCCATCACCACCCACTAACAAAACCATAAAACCCCAAACAACCCTCTACTGCACCTCCATTGCCACCCACTAACAAAACCAAAAAACTCCAACCTACCCTCTACTGCACCTCCATCACCACCCTCTAACACAACTAAAGAACTCAAACCAACGCACTACTGCACCTCCATCACCACCCACTAACAAAAACGAAAAACTCCATCCAACCCTCTACTGCACCTCAATCACTACCCACTAACAAATGAAAAAACTCCAACCAACCTTCTACTGCACCTCCATCACCACCCACTAACAAAGCCATAAAAACACCAGATGACTTTCTACTGCACCTCCATCACTACACACTAACAAAGCCATACAACCTTAACCAACCCTCTATTGCACTTCCATCACCAGCCAACATGCAGCTTCACCCCCAACAACAAAATAAGTCTAACTGAGCCCATCACAACACACTAACAAAACCATAAAACCCCAAACAACCCTCTACATGCAACTCCATGACAACACACTAACAAAACCAAAAAATTCCAACCAACCCTCTAATGCACCTCCATCACCACCCACTAACAAAGCCAAAAAAAAACAACCTACCCTATACTGCACCTACCTCACTACCCACTAACAAAAACAAAAAACTCCAACCAACCTTCTACTGCACCTCCATCACCACCCATTAACAAAACCAAAAACTCAAACCAACCCTCTACTGCACCTCCATCATCACCCACTAACAAAACCAAAAACCTCCAACCAACCCTCTACTGCACCTCCATCACCACCCACTAACAAAAAAAACTCCAACCAACCATCTACTGTACCTCCATCACCATTCACTAACAAAACCAGAAAACTCCAACCAACCATCTACATGCACCTCCATCATCACCCACTAACAAATAAAAAAACTTCACCTAACCCTCTACTGCACCTCCATCACCATCCACTAACAAATAAAAAGGCTTCACCTAACCCTCTACTGTACCTCCATCACCACCCACTAACAAAACCAGAAAAGTCCACCCAACCCTCTACTGCACCTCCATCACCACCCCCTAACACAACCAAAAAACACCAACCAACCCTCTACTGCACCTCCATCGCCACCCACTAACAAAACCAGAAAAGTCCAACCAACCCTCTACTGCACCTCCATCACCACCCCCTAACACAACCAAAAAACACCAACCAACCCTCTACTGTACCTCAATCACCACCCCCTAACACAACCAAAAAATCCCAACCAACCCTCTACTGCACCTCCATCACCACCCCCTAACACAACCAAAAAATCCCAACCAACCCTCTACTGCACCTCCATTACCACCAACGTAACCTGAAAAAAACATGCTTCACCCTCACCTACAAAAGAAAACTCCAACTGACCTGTTTAGTCACTACTATCCCCACTATCCCACTCCATTTACACCTTCATTAGCAACCCCCATCAGACCCAAACCCCCTGACCCTCTACACACTTCTACATTGTCATCACCACCCCATGACCCTTTACAAGACAAATTACAACCTCTTTAAACCTACCAGTGTCCCAGCAACCCCCTCCACCCGAGAAAAACTTGTTCTACTTGACCTGTACCATGTTTTTACACCCCTCCTCCCCACTGTGCCCCAATCACCACCAGCAGATCTAGACACCCACCCCCCATAACCCATCACCACCCCAAAAAAAGCACAGCCTGCCCTCATGCAGTCTACTCCACCCCCCAAAACAGCACACACACTGCAGAGCAGCGGCGCCCGCTCACATCCAATCACAACGCCTCACACACACACACCCTGTCACTACCAACCAGGGCGTGTGGGTGTAATGGTGTACGTGGGGAAATGTGTGTGTATGGATTTCGATTAAGTGCTTTACTGCGTGTGTTTTCAAGTCCATGGACTTCACTGAGACTGGGTGTGTGTATGTGTGTGTGTGTGTGTGAGTAAGAGACAGAGAGAGAGTGCAAGGTCAGCAGTGGAGAAGTCACTGTTTGGAGTGGCCACTCAGAGGGTCTGATTATAACACAGCCCAGAGGAACGTCCACAGGTCCACAGGACAGAAAGTCCCGACACACACACACACACACACACATACACACACACTCATATTGCAGCTCATGCAGCTACTGAATTTTCGATGAAGACACTCCAATCATGAATACATTTGGAACGTTGTGTATCGCTGGCATCGACATTTCAACCCAACACATAAGAACCTTTAAAAATGCAGGAGAAGATGTAAAAATCCAACTTCAGAAGAAAAAGGAACCTGCGGTGTGGAGTATCTACAGCAGCTTCTTCGGGCTTCTGGGCTCTAAATTACCCATCAGATGTTACAAAAAAGCCCCCGTCAACAGGGATGACTCCCCCCTTAATTACATCAAGGTTAATTCCACAGCCCTTCATCTCCAACATCAGGAATAATGAGCGGCAGGAGGAAGCACCATCAGCACCACCTTCATCTTCCTCTCCAGCAGCCGGAGCAGAGCAGCCGAGAGGGACTTTCTGCTGGGCGACCTCGCCTTCTCCCTCACTCCCTCCCTGGCGACTTATACGAAGAGATCGATCAACTTCTCCGCCATTCTGCCCCGTCCTGCGCGCATCTTTAATTGTGTGTGTGTGTGTGTGTGTGTGTGTGTGTGTGTGTGTGTGTGTGTGTGTGTGTGTGTGTGTGTGTGTGTGTGTGTGTGTGTGCGTGTGTGCCTGTGTGTGTTGGGGTACAGCTGCCTCCCTCCGCGCTGCAGATGCCGAGCTGTGGAGGAGCGTTCGGAACGTTCGGAACGCGCAATTAACTTTCTCGCGACCGCGGGAGAAGAGCCGCGGCGCCGTGGACCGGGTCCCACGCAGCCCGAGCGGAGTTTGGGGACTTTAACAAGTGCCGCTTACCTGTTGGCGCCTCCGCGTTCTCGGCGTAGACCCGCACGAACAGCACGAGCAGCACCGCGCCGGGATTCATGGTCCCGTTTTAAAGTCCAGTTCGGGTCCGGAGGGGCGGTACCGGGTGCCGGGTGCCGGGACGCTGCCGCGCACCCACAGCCGCTTATCCGGGCGCGAGTCTCCGCGAGAGCCCGAGCCGCGCCGGCTGACGTCAGGGGGCGAGTGGGTTTTTAAAAAAAAGAATAAAAACGGGGGTCTGAGCGTTTTTTTTTTTTTTACCGCAGCACCCCGCTCCCACCGACGTCCGATGGCGCCCCCCTGCGGCCTCCGTCCGAACACACACAAACGTGGAAAACTTCACTGATAACCATCAGCAAATACAAACTGGTCATTTTTCCCAGAATTACTTCGGAAACTGCCGAACGGATGCACGTTTTCACGGACGTTTATTGTTATTTGATGTGTAAAGAAATCTGAAATTGATATATCATACTGATGCATTTCAGTTCCGGCCCCACGTCAAATTTCAGCTTTCAGCTTCTTCGTGGGAAGAACATTCCCACACGAATCACTCTTTATTGTGAAGACGTTCCTCCTGCCACGTTCTGAGGTTGATCGTTCCCACGCTGCGTCACCGTAACGCACCGCGAGCGGGGTGGTCGCGTCGCAGCACAATCGGCGTTGATTATGATTATGAAATATATAAATGTGCGCCTCCGTCCCTGTGATCCGATCTCCGGAGGAAGTGGGGGAGTAAAGACGGAAAATTGCGCGCGCGCGCACGCACGCACCGCTGCATCGCGGCCGACGGGGCGCGGTGAAGACGCGCTTCGGGGACGATAACGCGCCGCGTTTCCCGCGACGCTGACCTTTCCGCGCGGAATTTTTTCCCGGGAAAAGGAAGAAGAAGAAAAAACGGAGCCGGACATTAACATAAATATGAATTTATGCAAACCCCCAAAGCAGGGCTCTGTTCTCTTTAGATAGTTGTGGGGGGGGGGGATCAAACAGCTTTCCACTGCACTCGTTTAAAAAAGAAAATGAGAGACCAAGTCCGCCCACGCAGAATAGATTTCCTCTTTTTGCGGAGAAATAAATTCACTTTCCTCGTTTTTTTGAAGAAATCGGCGGAGGATCAGAGGTCTTCGTGGTCTTTTTCATTCCTTGTTTAGTTGATATCGTTTTTTTAAAAAAAAAAAAACTATAACGTGTAGAGGATTAAAGTAATTATGCCGACTGCTATCAATTTTCCAATCACGTCACGTTCCGCGCTAGAGAGACGCTCAATAAAAAAAAAATCAAATGTTTAATTAATGTGGAGACGTCCAAAAAGGGCCGATTCAAGGTTTATGGTTCTCTTAATCTCATGGATGTAATTATACAGCCATTCAACCCATCCTCTCCAGTATCTTCACCAGTGTGGAGGTCTCTAGTGGGTACCAGAGTGAAGACAAAAGTCCCAGGTTCAAACCCCACTTACTACAATCGTGTCCCTGGGGGGACTGTCCCTGTAACCACTGATGGGGTAAGGGCGTTTGGTAAATGCTGTAAAGGTTGGATCTTCCCCAGGGTCCAGCTTGGTGTGGGGTTTGCAGTGTAGGTTGAATGAATTAAGGTGCAGCAGATCATCTTTTTCTATAGTAAGGTCATAACTGTGTAATGTCACCTGCAGCATGTTGGCTTGTTTTATTTATTCAGTCCACACACGCTGTAAGGGTCGCGGTCACACTCAGGACTTGTGGGTCGGTGGTGTTCTCCACCGAGCAAATGAACAACGAGCCGCCGGTGCAGGAGGAGCCTCAGCCGTCCGCGGCGAGGCTGGCAGGCCAGAGCAACGTCCACATCCAGCAGAGGAGAGGAGGAGGAAGTTCGCGGCCTCAGCAGAGCGGGCGGATGGAATGCTAATGCGGGACGCGTGGCAGGGGGCGCCCGTCGGCGAGGCCCGCGGAGCGGGAGGGTTCACCCAGGCGGTGCCTCATGCGTCTCAGCGGGAGCCAGGCGGCCCGTTCTGACAGCCCAGAGCAGCCGCGCCTGATGCCAGGCGACACCCTGATGCCCGCTGCGGCAGGCCCGCGGTGGCCGCTCACCCCTCGTCAGCATTTATTTTCATAAGTGCAGCGACGGGGCCCTGTCACCGCGCCGGCGGGGCATCTCTCTCGCGCACACACACACACTGTAGCTGACGCTGCTGGGGTTGGACAGCGTGGATCTATGAATACTGAACACCTGTTTACCAAGAAACACTAGATTCCTTCCCCTGCTGCTCCTCTCCTACCCGCGACTTTGTCTCGCACCACCGCCAAAGTCTTCCTGTCATTAGACGAGCATGTAAACAATGAAAGTAGATTCGTCGCCCCTGAGGGTGAAAAGCAAATTATTTACATTTACAGCATTTATCAGACGCCCTTATCCAGAGCGACTTACATTCAGTAGTTACAGGGACAGTCCCCCCCTGGAGACACTTAGGGTTAAGTGTCTTGCTCAGGGACACAATGGTAGTAAGTGGGATTTGAACCTGGGTCTTCTGGTTCACGGCCGAAAAGGTTACCCACTAGGCTACTACCACCAAATTATCTTGTAACGTTACAATGACACCATGAACACCTTGGTTCCTCCTTCTTCCTACATTGAGGACTGATAGCTTCCATTTTCTGGACCTCGGGGACGGTGACGGGGTCACTGTCATCTAGTAACTTCTTCTAGGCCTTCATGAGACCTCCCCGGTTCCTCTGCTCCTCCCGCAGCCCGCCAGTAGTTGCTGCACGCGGCGCCGCCTCGTCAGGGTCCCCGATGAAAAGGCGGCGCCTGCAGCGGGGTGAGGGAGTCCGGGGACGGGGACACAACGAGCCGACCCCGAACCGCCTTCACGCTGGGGCCAGGAGCGGCCGAATGCAACACACACCAAATTAATGCCTCACATTGAAAGTAATTGAAACTAGCTTTTTAAAGTACATTCCTGCTGGGTGTAATTAAAAACCATGGGCGGGCATCTGCGACGTTAATTGAAAATTAATGTGATGTAAAAAAATATAAAAAAATGTACCGTAACTATTTTATTACGGCATTTCTCAATAGTCGCAATATCTTGGTGTGGAGAATGGCAACATCCAATAACGGACCGTGTCCTTGCTTCTTGGAGAAATGGCAAGAAATTGACACCCAAGGAACCCGTGGTAGGAACCCAAGTCCACTTCCGAAGGACGTCCGTCTTTGTCACCTCCTCCAATTGCACCTGCCATGAACCGTCCATGGCATGTTTGATGGTGGCTATAAAAAAACCCAAAACCTGAGGAATTTTCTATTGGGGCAGTGGTGGCCTAGCGGTTAAGGAAGTGGCCCCATAATCAGAAGGTTGCCGGTTCGAATCCCGATCCGCCAAGGTGCCACTGTCATGGCTGCTCACCGAGGGTGATGGGTTAATTGCAGAGGACACATTTCACTGTGTGCACCGTGTGCTGTGCTGCTGTGTATCACAAGTGACAATAACTACTGGATGGTAGTAGCCTAGTGGGTAACACACTTGCCTATGAACCAGAAGACTCCAGAGTCACAGGTTCAAATCCCACTTACTACCATTGTGTCCCTGAGCAAGACACTTAACCCTAAGTTGCTCCAGGGGGACTGTCCCTGTAACTACTGATTGTAAGTCGCTCTGGATAAGAGCGTCTGATAAATGCCGTAAATGTAAAAATGTAAATGTAAATAACTTGACTTTTCAGAATTGGAGGAGAGCGGACATTAAAGGGGCGGAGTCACAACAGAGCCATCGTCTTGGAATCAATAAAGCCAGGCCGGGGTCCACGAAGCCGATAACAGAGAGAGGCTGGACCTCTGTCTCCGGAAAGCAATTCCAGATAATAAAGGTCTGCTTGCATTGTATGCTTTCGTAACTGAGACGCTTGGTTTCATGTTAGCATGAAACCAATGCCATGAGCAATGCCTTCTTGACCTTGCTAAGTTCTATAGCCCCGGCACGTCAGCCCACCGGCATACGCTTTATGCTAATCCAGGCAGAAAAATGTCTACGTGAAAAGAAATCCGGGTTGGTAAGTGAAGCTGCAAATTACTGGAAGGACGAGTGGACGGTCAATTCCCACTCCAACATAGATTTTCACCTCCAAGCTACTTCAGATGATAACTGCAGGCCAGTAGCATTCTAACAGCGTCCCTCCCCAACGTCCTGGACAACCTCCTTAATGCAAACGTCCCTCTTGCCGCCGTCTCTTATCACACCCTCTTTTTTTTTACGTTCCTGGAGCCACACGCATTTAAATGCTGCTGACAGACAGCCCCTCTCCACGGGAAGACGGCAGCCTGTCTGCGGCATTTTAACAAGAGCTCACGTCTCCATCCAAATCCTCATCTCCCCGCTCACCAATCTGCCTCCCTCTTAAGCTCCGAGCAAAAGGTGGTTATTAAGCAGCGAGAATTCTCATTTCAGGCCGCCTGCATCTCATTCTCCCGCCGAAAATCACCAACAGAGACGTGCCCGCGTTCCAGAGCCTCGCGGAGGAACGCTTCAACACGTCACTCATCTTCGCCCACAAACACGACTCTGTTTTGTTCAGGCATTAACCTGTCACTCATTCCTGTCTCCGCAAATCTGTTACCTTTTAACATCGTTCGATATTTAAACGGAACTCCTGGATCTCAGCGTTCTTCCAGCCACTCGCCCTCGAGAGACCTTCTTTCATCTGGCGTGGTGACCATCGGTGAAAAGTCATGTGCTGTGGATGTGGGTGTGACCATCCTGGAAGTGGCCGCTCCCACGTTCTACAGATCGGCAGTGCACCTTCACTGAAGCCCAGTACATGTATCAGAATCATATCCCTGGTGGATAAGCCAGGGATCTTTCATGCCAAGATCATCCAACTTGGTCGGGTCGAGCCAAGGTCGGGTCGGGGTTGGGTTCGGACTCAATTTCATTTTCGACGGGTCAGGACGGGTCGAGCTCGTGCGGTACATGATCGATCTGCAAACACGAACTACCAGTCCTTTCCGTATGATTCTTTTTGCCCGCACATGTTGTAAATAAGCTTTATTAAATGTCAATTTTTTAAATGAAACGTAAGTTTGATTTGAAATTCTCGTCGTTTTAATTATCGCGAGAGAGATGCGAAAATGGATGCTGAGGAGGTGAAACGGAGGTCAGCCTCTGGCAGTTCTCTCCTTTCCTTCTCAGTCTGGTGCTCGAAGCGGGTTTTAGGCTCGATTGCAGCTCTAGTCCAGCTCTCTCCCTGCCAGACCCTTGATGGTTGAAAAGTCACCGATGATCAGATCAGGCAGTTTGAGAACAAGTTTTAAACGTTGTGTGGTCCGAAGTGGATTTACTGTGGTGCTTGGTTCATTTTGTGAAACACTAGCAGGGCATGGATGCTCCTGCCATCGATCACTTCTCATGCCGTTCGTATAATAAAGGACTCCGTTAATGGCCGGGTTCTCTTATTACAGATTCGGCGCCTGTGCTCATGATCTCAGCAGGAACGCAGTAAAAGTTTCGCCGCGAACGCAGGGGCCTGTCAGAGACGCTCTCCGGCGATGGACACTTCCGGGCGGGGGGCAGAAAGAAAGAGCGGGGAAGGAGGCGGTCTCTCGCTCTGACAGCTGCGCCTGTAGTCCCTGCACACAAGATAAGGACACGGTGACCGACAGGGTGACGATCGCCGGCCAATTCTATTTCCCCAAATGTAAACAAGCGGGACTCCTATCTGCTCTTTGACTGATGGGGGTTCGCACCTCCGCCTCCCCCCTCTCCGGCTCTCTGCTTTTTTTGTCACCGTTCATACTTCAGTCACTGCAGAGGGGGACGGCACCTCACCCACGGCTGCCAACGTGTCTGCAGTGGTGGGGTTGCAGGGGGCAGAGAGCGGCCCGAGCTGCCAGGACGATATCTCTGCTTCGCACAGTCCACTGTCCAATGACAGGCCGTGGAAACACAGACACACACACAAACACACACACACACACAGCTTTGGTGTTTTCCATGCAGGGGCTTTTAAACAGCATCCTGGGTGTAACGCTGGAAACAACGACAACAGAAGCAAAGCTCTGTCAGAACAGTGACTCATGGGGAATTGAGGGCGTGACCCCGGATACTGATTTTCACCCCACCCCCCCTCACTCTACCGCATGGCAGCATATGACACCATATGGAAATATTTCTTTTTTTGCCTCTATTGGAACAAATTATTTGATTGTGGCCTACAAAGTGCTTTTCTCCCCACCTCGGGGGCGTGGGCGGTCCTCGAACCGCAGTGTATCATGCAGCTTAAACATAAAGACATTGAAAGATGGGACACAGCAAGAACTGCTGGTTTGTCCCGATGTCCTACATTTACATTTACATTCAAGCCATTTGGCAGACGCACTTATCCAGAGCGACTTACAACGTGCTTTCATGTTACCATCAATGAAGTGATCAGTTCTGGTTCACTAGGACCCCCGACTATGAATACATGAACTACATCAACTATGAACCTTTTTATTCACTCTGTTGTAGTTTCTATACATAAGTCAGACAATAAGGTTACAAATTAATCTAAATATTCTCTAAAGTGGAAGGTCTTGAGCTGTCGTTTGAAGGTGCTCAGTGACTGAGCTGATCTGACCTCGAGGGGAAGTTCATTCCACCACTGAAGGGCCGAGACAGAGGAGAGCCTACAGTAGATGAGTGTCTTCCTTTTACCTTCAGAGATGGAGGGACCAGGCAAGCAGTACTGGAGGCTCGGAGTATACGAGGTAACCTATAACCTTTTTCAGTTATGTCATGGCTGCATAGTTGAGAACTAATTTATATTGTATTGTGATTCCTCTGTCATCGTAAATGAGTATTTTATTGTATGGAAGGACTGGATCAGCATACTGTACACCTCGCACCATGACCCTGGTTCTAGATGTGCTTCGTTCTGCAGCGGGAACGTTTCGCACCCCTGGTTTACAGCATCCGTGTTACGATGTCACTTCGTGTCATTTCACAGCGGTCATGCCGCGTATCTGTAGGCCCAGTTCCGGAAAATACGGAAAGCCAATTACAGACCCAACCCGGTCCCCACGACTGTAAACAGCAGGTAGGGCGTGACAGAATGACGTCTGGATTATCCAGCTCACGCATCCCGACGGGACGGCTCGGAATGAGCAGGATCTCTGGGCTCGTTAGAAGCGTTCCGCTGCTCTGACGGGCGACCCAAATGCCCTGTCAACACGCTTCATCCCAGGTAACGGCCCCGCCCACCACGGCAGCGGCCCGTGACAGCCCAGATTACACATCACTCAGCAGCAGGGAGATTAAGAGAGTCCAGGCAGCCTATTTTTACCGTTTTATTGGTACAGCAACCTCCTACTCATTTTCACTCCCACCAGCACGCGCACACACACACACACACACACACGCTCTTAACGTGAGCCACATGGTTCTCTACTGGCCCCTTGTGGCAAGGCAGTGAAATTACATCAAGTCGTAATTAGCCAACATAGTTATTTTATTGAAATAATTGCTTTTTACAAACTCCAACTTATATAACAGGGAAGATTTTGCCACTGCATTCTAGAAATAGTCAATTAAAGAATAGAAGAGTGAGGAGGTGTTAAAACCATGACCACTGGTGCTTCTAGTTGGCCAACACTCCACACTGTGAGAACAAATAAAGGAGCGGAAAGAAAACGTGTGTGTTTGTGTTCTATGAAAAATAAAAAACTCGGAGAAACGTGGAGGTTCTTCCAGCTCCTCGCTTGGCTCTAATTACAAAGTGCAACCCGCTAATGCAACTGAATAAATAAGGAAAGAAATCTACTGCAGAACTCAAGACACCTTCAGATGACTTCAGTCTGTTCCACTCCATCCTCACGCATCATCTCTCAACTTAGGCGAGGTGTCTCAGGACGTCTGGAAGCTCAGGGCAGTGTTATTTCTGAGAGGGGGCGTTCTGACAAGTCCACCACCCATCTAACACCAGACCAAGAGGACGCTGGAGGAGAATCCACAAAAAATACTGAATAATGGAGAACTGATACTGAAACGGTGAACACTGGCCATGCAGGGTACATGCAGGGACGGGCCAGATCCAGAGTCTCTCTTGGCCGCCTCCTCCCGCTGCTCCACCTCCACCTACGATCATTTGACCTTATTCTCCTCGATCACCATGATCTGCAGGCCCTCCAGATGTCTATGGCCATCCAGCTGCAGGGCCGCCTCCACCTGTTGCCCAGTGCCCTGCGCCTCCACTTCCTCAGACTCAGTCTGGAGCTCCAGCTGCACCGCCTCATGGCCCTCCTCCACCAGCTGGTCCTGCATCATCACTGTGGCGTCCATCTGCTCAGTCACCTCCTCTGTGGCGGTCCCTTCCTCCAGCTGGAGCTCCACGACCCCCACGGCATGGCGCTCCTCTGGCGCAGGGTCGATCTCGATGACGGTAGTGTGTGACTCTTCCTCCTGGACCAATACGGTGTCCTCCGAGGGGACCGCCATGCCCTGTTCAGCGCCTCCTCCCTGGCTCAGCTGCACCAGTTCCATGGGGCTCACCACCGCCCCCAGCTGGCGGGAGTCCTGCACCGCGGTGCCCACCAGCGTCAGCCCGGAGCCGGGGTGGAGGGTGATGGTGTCGCCCTTGCCGTCGGCGGCGGGAGTGGCGTAGCGGGTGAAGATCTGGGAGCCGCCGGGCAGGGTGTGGAGGGTGACTGTGTTGGACGGCTGTGCCAGGGTGGCGAGGGGCAAGCCAGCCACGGTGAACGGCTGGCCCACGGAGGACAGTGTGATCGGGGAGATGACGGTGAACTGCTGCGGCTGTAGGCTGATGGGCGGGGCCACGCTCGACCCCAGGACGGTGGTGGATGCGGGCCTCTGCAGACGGGGCCGCTTTGGGGGGCGCTTGGCCGGCGGCGTGGACTGGAGCATCATGTTGTTGAGGGCCAACCAGTTCTGAGCCTGCTGCTTTTTCTGTTCGTCCAGCTGCTGCTCCAAAGCTGCAGACATTGAACAACCGACCAATCAACACTGATGAACATCAACACAATACACAACAATAAAATAACTGATATTACACTAGTCCCGCTGGTGGAGCATCTAATAACAAAATTCTTCATTGTATGAATTTAAATGTGAGGAATTTTATAAAAACTGGTGTTAGAGCTGGTCACATGACCCGTGATGCCCCTCCCCTTCTGTGTTGAACTCACTGGCCAGCATTTTGATGACCTGCTCTTCGGTCGGGTCCGTCTGCTGCCGTCGATCGTTCAGGATTCTCTTGATGGAGTCCAGCAGGCCAAAGACCTGGGCCAGGTTACTGAGCACGGCGACCTCTTCTCGGGGCAGGGAAGGCGGAGGTCAGAGTTCAGAAGTCACGTTCCCAGCATAGCGTGCCAAGGACTCGCGGAGGGGCGGGGCTTACCGGTGTCCTGCAGCGCGGCCTGGTCCGAGCGGAGCTGCACGCCCCTCAGCATCTCCAGCAGCTCCGTGCGAATATTGGACACCACCTCGCCCATCAGGCCCACGTCGGCAATGCCGTTCCAGAAATTCAGAGCGTCCTCTGAGGAGGAATCAACATCAAGTTGGATACTTGGAAATATGGAAAACGTGGAAAACTTGAGCCGACCTACAGATCTGACAACCTCAGATCTTACCCGAGATCTCCAACACCTCCTTCTTCTCTGTTGATTCCACGATGCCATTGTTCCACTCAACAGATCCAGCAGCATCGTCGGACTTCTCATCTCCGATGCCGATCTGACCCCCGTTCCCCACGCCTAAAATGACAGCCAGATTCAGAGAAAAGCCACTTGACCTCTGACCCCTGGGCTGGAGGAGTCCTGCCTCACCTGTGATGGAGGAGGGCGTGGTCAGCAGGCTGCAGTCAGGCGGCAGGCGGGTGTTGCTGATCAGCAGGTCGAACTTGGTGCTTCGGCAGGTGTTGGTGCAAAGTGTGGTGTGCTCATAGAAATCCAGCTGCCCAGAGTCCATCATCTTCCTGCAGAAAAAAAACAGAAGTTCTCCAGACAGCTGATGTTCTGCAACCTCTCCTAAGTCTTCTCTGTTGCTACTGCTGCCCTCCTCACTTCGTTTTCAGCCATTTAGCTGTTCGACAGTTTTACGCAGTGAACCGCGTGTCAATTGGTACAGCGGGCATTACTTCTGTGTTGAATTTAAAAGTAAATACATACATAAAAGATGATCAAAATGGCAGAAATCTGCACCATAATGAATCATACAATAAAAAGTCATTCAATATTAATTGTATTTTATCGCTGAAATTTTGGAGTTGCTAAAAAAAAAAAAAAAAACAATGAGAATTTTATGACAACCCTGAAAAGTTGAAATTAAATGACAGAGTGTTTCTTCCTCCAAGTTTGCGTAGGCCCGTGTAAAATGTGTTGCATGCAAACTTTGATTAGGAATTTGATTTACTTCCGTTTCGCTACCCTTCACACATCTGCTCATAATTCCATCTCTCGTACAAACTGTACAATGTTTATTTTCTCTACACCTACAGTCACTAGCGGTAAAGCCCCGTTAATCGGTTAGTGACTAAAAGCGCGTTCGGACTTCTATCTGTGTAAATAGTTTGGACGTGTCACACATTAGCTGTACTGAGACAATGGATATTGCAGGTAGTCCCGACATGCCCGTACGGACAGTGTTTAGACCTCCGGCAGCTCTATAACATATTCATAACATTTCTAACCGTTTCTCCCCATTAAACCAAAACTCCCATTCAAGGGGAACGCGCTTTCATAATTGGCCGTCCTATTTTTAGAAACGCGAAAATAATGTCTCCAACTAGCATGGTTAACTGCATTCCTGGGGCTAGAGTGACCGACATCAAATCAAGTCTAAACATGCTGGCAAAAAATAAACATGGATTTTCTAAACTTGTACGAGTGATTCAGTATGAAATGACCAAAAATAATATTTAAGAGGTCGGTAATGTGCTCTTGTTCCATCAAAACTGACGTGGCGATGAAATGTAGAGTGGGCTTTCATCCCTGAATAGCTGGATAACTGAGAGGTTTTCACAAAATAACATCGGTTTTGTAAATAATTGGATATTATTTCAGGGGAGGCCTGGACTAATAAGGAGAGACTGCATCCATCCCACCCAGAGACCCCGGTAGTCACTTTCACTTTGTTGAGACTGTGTCTGTTGCCCGCGTTATCTACAGACCCCCAGGTCCATACTCTGCTTTTCTAGATGATTTCTCTGATTTCTTCTCCAAAACTGTGGTGGCCAATTATCCTAATTGGTGACTTTACTGTTCATGTTGAAAAGTTACATGTTGAAAAATGCTTTTACTTCTTTTCGCGATTCCTTTGGTGTCACCAAAGTGTGATAATCCCTTCCCATAACTGTGGACACACTCTTGATCTTGTTCCTAGTTTTGGTATTGTAGTTGAGAACCTGATCGTCCATCCTCATGTTTCGGTTCTCTCAGACCACTTCTTGTCACATTTAATATATGCTTATGAGTCTGCACTTCGAGACCCACAAAATACTGAGAGCAGCGCATATTTACTATTTCCATGTGTACAGAATTGACTCAAAACTTGAAGTCTTGCCTGGAAAGACAGTCTCATCAAAAATATCGAAAAGATCTTTCCTCTGCTAGAGTTGCTCATCTGTCACCTTTGATAGAAGAAAACAAGAATCCTTGATTCTTTTTTGACAGCATTGCTAGACTAACAAGATCTGATGATAATTCCATAGAGCTAAAAAATGCAATAAGCAGCAGCACTTTTATGGACTACTTTGACAATAAGATCAATCAGATGAGTCCAGAACATCTTAGAAAATAATCCAGTGGATGACCGTATCTTCCTGATGACCTCATGGATCAGTCTGAACCTACACTTGATTTCTTTGGCCCGATTACACTCTCTGAACTTGTTGTCTTGGTCTCCTCATGTAAACCACCAACCTGTATCCTTGACCCAATACCTTCTAGACTACTTTAGGAGGTACTGCCTATGTTAGGTGAATCATTCCTGGGCTTATTCAACTCATGTTTAATCAGCAGTGGTTTTATAACAGGTGTCTTTAGACATAAAAGAACATAGCTAAGATAAATGGATGATTTATGTTTGCTATTACTTTATGTCTAAAAACACCTGTTATAGAACCACTGCTTAAGAAATCAACTCATAATACTGGGGTTTTATCAAATTACATACCTATTTCTAACCTTCCATTCATGTCCAACACGTTCTAGCATAAGTAGTAGCTTTTTTGACCACAAATAACATATTAGATCATTTTCAGTCAGGTTTTAGACAGAACCATAACGCAGAAACCGCCCTACTGAAGGTATTAAAATACCTTCTTTTACCTGCTGACCTGGACCTTATCATTTACAGCATTTATCAGACGCCCTTATCCAGAGCGACTTACAATCAGTAGTTACAGGGACAGTCCCCCAGGAACAATTTAGGGTTAAGTGTCTTGCTCAGGGACACAATGGTAGTACTCTTAGACCTTAGTGTAGCCTTTGACACCACAGACCATAACATCCTAATATTAAATACTTTGGACAGCTATCTCCTGGTTCAAATCCTACTTACCGGATCGCTTTCACTTTGTTGGCTTGGAAAGTGAAATACAGGGTTCCACAGGGCTCAGTACTGGGCCCTTTGTTATTTTCATTGTACATGCTGGCACTCAATCAGTTAATCCGTAGACATGGGTAAATTTTTAATTTTTATGCAGACGACACCCAAGTGTACATCTCCAACAAACCAGATGAAGTTCACTACCTCCTTAAACTTGAAAATTGTCTGAAGTACATGAAAGACAAAATGATCCACAATTTCCATTTGCAAGAGTCTAAAGAGTTTGGGTGTGACTTTTGATGCTGATTTGTCATTTGATTGTCACTTTCAAAATATTTCCAGGACTGCGTATTTCCACCTAAGAAACATTGCTAGAGTTAGTAAGTTTCTCCACATCTCTATTGCAGAGAAATTTGTTCATACATTCATAATATCTAGACTGGATTACTGTAATTCTGTTTTCTGGTTGATCTGCTGCTCCATTGAATAAACTTCAGCTCGTCCAAAACTCTGCAGCCAGGGTACACATGCTAGAAGGTATGATCACATTACGGCTGTATTGTCTTTGTATTGGCTTCCACTTAAGTTCTGTATTGACTTCATGATTCTGCTTGTCACCTATAAAGCTTTGCATGGTTTTGTCTTATCATAACTCACCATGCTCCCTTCGTTCTCTGGGAGAAGGCTTACTGGCTGTTCCCTGTATACCCAAATCACTGCTGGAAATGGAGTATTTGCTTATGAAGTCATAAATCTTTGGAACAATCTTTCGAGGAATGTATGGGATTCAGATACAGTATCAGTATTTGAATCTAGGCTAATGTCTAGTTCTCTGTTCAGTTACGGTCTTTTGTTGCTAACTCAACACTAACTCACTCTTCTCTTTTCTCTATCCTACACCATGCACTCCACTGTGGATGGAATTTCCTGCCAAGGGATGTTTCCTGGTCCGGAGTGATCATGTGACAAGGCCATGGACTCCATGGACTGTCCTACTTGGCCCTCTGCTGACCACATCTAATAGTCACCTGCATACTACTGCATAACATACTACCTGGGTGCTACTTCATTATACACAAGGCAACTGCAATAAGCTTCATATGCCATCACTTTTTGGATGTATTTCATTGTAATCCAGTGCTGACCAGAGGAGAATGGGTTCCGCTTGCTGAGTCTAGGTTCCTCTTAAGGTTTTTTCCTGTTAGAGGGAGTTTTCTCCTTGCCACTGTTGCCTCTGGTTCGCTCACCTGGGGCTTTGGGCACTGTACAATGTAGCATGTGACTTGGTTCAATACGTAAAGACAGCAAATATACTATAGACTTGCGCTAGATTTAAACATTGAATTTGTAAATGCAGAAAAAACATTTCTTGCGCAGTCTTCCCGGAACTATGTACACATTCATGTGTCAATCAGATTTCAAGAATTTAGTTTATTTCATATTCCAAAACTTTTCAAGACTTGGAAAATTCTCTTTTCAACTTCCATGACTTCTCCAGGTTTTTAATGACTGTAAGAAAACTCGGTGTTTGTGTTACATTTCACTTTCTGTTTGTTGAGGGGTCTGTAAATGGACAGGATTGATGTACCTGGTTAACGCAGAAGAAAACTACAGTGAACATGTTCTGGGTGATACGCTGCAGATACATGTTTTATTCTGTGCCACGCTGTCCCTTTAAGACAATTTTGTTCAATTGCAGAAAATGTCACCTGAGCATGATGCCACCCATCCTAATGGCTCTTTTCCAGTCCTTCAGGGTGGCCTTTCCTGACATGTGCACAAACTGCTTGGGGCTGATGAGCTGGTCTTCATACTGCAGGAGACGAAGAGCATGGAGCATCAACGTGACAAGGTAAAACAACAGCTGAACATTTTCTCTGACCAGACACTGGACCGTGGGAGGTTGTTGTCAAGGGAACATATGACTAAGATTCTGATGAAAGTGTAAAGGGTAAAATGTCCTGAATGACATCAGGTGCAGGTTTAATAATGAGCACACAGACCTTCACACACTTCACGTTGATCCCAGGGCACACAAACTTCTTAAAGATCAGCACTGCTTTACTCTCCCCACAGGTGATAGGATACCCCAGCTCCACCTCGTCCTCCTCGCCTACACCTTCTAAAGGGAGATGCACAGATGAGATCAGATTCCGCATGTACAGAAGGCGCAGAGCTGACGTGCAAAATCACAGCCCCCACCTTGTTCATCTATAGCCACCACCGTCGTATCCGCCTCCCCTGACTCCACCCCTAACCTGGCAAAAAAAAAAAAAAAAGTTCGCAACTGTTATCTATGAAAAAATAATTTCACCTGGAGTAAGCTGGAGTAAAGACAAGTGAATGACGTGACTGTGTTTTCAGAATGATGTGAGCACTGCTGAGATGGTCTCTGTTCACCACTCCACCTTACCCGGGCGTGATGGGCTGGAGCTGCAAGATGACCTGAGCCTTGCCACCTTCGACCGCTTCCCCATCCTCCTCGGCCGCCTTCACCACCACCATGTCCCCCATGGACACGGTGACCTCGGCATTGGCCATGGCTGATTAGTTTGGACACTGTAGTGATTCAAGTTTCAGATTCAGGATTCAGTGACAGAAAATGGGGTTTACACTGCAGTAGCATTGGAGAACGAAACACAAATGGTCAAACAAATTTTTACTCTAGAAAAAATTAATAATCGACTGCCATGTGCACATTAAAACAGATAGTTGAAGAGTAACACTGATCACAGGCCAGTTTATAGAATCCATGCCCGGCTCTATCCACAGAAAGAAAGATCTTATTCCGACTGATCTGGACTCAGGATTCTGGTTTTGAATTCAAAATAAACGAGATTTTATTTTAAAGTAAACGTCTACAATACGTAATAGTCGTAGTTTTTATTACATGTGTATTATGTGTTTTAATTTGTAAATGTGTACATTTGATGCGGGACCATATTTGTAAACAGTAAATAAACCTGATAAAAAAATGCTCTTCTACAAGATTTTTAAGACACTTTTTACTCGTGTTACGAACGGATTGGAAAGACGTAAATCAGACCCGGTTTAGCAACCTGCTAATCCAAACAGAGCCCCGGGAAACGGGGTTTAAACTGGTTTTCTGCACGTAGTCCATAGCGGTTGATTGCGGTTTAATATTTTACTTTATTTTTTACTTAATTCGCCACTTCTTTGCAAGTCTCTGGGACTGGGAGTTTAGCGGCTACGTTAGCAACGTGCTAACGCTACAGCGGTGCGTGGTCCGACGCACGCCGGTAACCGCGTCGTGTTTGCGGGCAGCAGCAGCTGCTGCAGCCGGCGCTGCACCGCAGGTAGACGAGGAGGAGGCGGAGGAGGTGGAGGAGGAGGAGGACGGCGACGTACGACGACGTACGACGTGCCCCTCGTTTCTACAGTAACGTTAACGTACGTACGTCCGTCGCGCCGCTTCGCACCCGCGAAACATGACGTGTCGCCGTGCGGCGGCACGTACGCGCCGTGCGGCGGCGGCGGCGTCGGCGACGTTCCGCCATTCCGGGGCGAATAAGACGCAGCCGAGAGCCCCGCTTCAGCGCGGCGCAAACCTCGTCCCCACAACGAAACGCAAGCCGCCGCCGCCGCCGTTTTTCTTACCCGTTTTACCGCGACGTCGGACGCATCGTTAGATTGTGGAGCGGCGGCGCGCATGCGCGGTGTGGAGCGGACGCGCTTCCTGGTCGCCGCGGGATGTAGCGTTCACGTTCCCCTCATTTTATAAACCGTTTAAATACTACGGTTTATTCCATATTACTATACATATTGGCGCTAGTAGCCAACGAACCAGAAGACCCAGGTTCGAATCCCACTTATCACCGTTGTGTCCCTGGGCAAGGGGACTGTCCCAGCCACTAGCTCTGGACGGAGGCGTCTGGTGAAAGCTGTGAATGTCATCGGCAGTCTGCACTATAGAGTGATTTCGCGGACACGCAGAGTCCATATTCTAATGGTTGTTTTTATAACATGCAAGTTTGGGGCGCCAAGACTCGCGGTCATCAGCAGCCCCGCTTAACAAAAATTGTGCATCCGAAATCTCTTGATCGCGATTCCGCAGGGCGGACGGTGACCCGCCCTCCCCGTGCCACTCACGGCAGATGCCCTTTTTAACCAGACCGCGGCGGAACCGGGGACTCGGCGGTACCGCCAGGTCTTCTCCCGGACGGTGGTTCTCATTTCTCGGGCGCCGCATTTCCCGGCGTCCCACAGACCTCCGTCCGCGCTCGTTTATTACCGAACAGCCACAACACGCCGGCAGAAGCACAGCGCGGGCCGCCGAGTAAAGTTGAGGATTTCCCGGCGGCGCAAGGCATGCTGGGATACCCCTTCACCGGTCGCGACTATTCGTTTGTTCACAATCGCAGACGACCCCCGAAGACTTTTTATTTTTATTTTAAACGTACGACTGTCTGCGAAACCGTTCCTCTGTTTTAAATAGGTGTTCCCTGTTATATTTGTGCAGGGGTGAAATTAACTACTCGGCCTGGGGGAGCTGGAGAAGTTCTACACCGGGCTGCGTGCATTTTCATCCGGCAGCAGGCGGCGCCACCGCCCGCACTGTCGCGACATTATTCTGATGTCGCCCGATACAACGAAATCCAGAGCGACTTACCATCAGTAGTTACAGGGACAGTCCCCCCCTGGAGACACTCAGGGTTAAGTGTCTTGCTCAGGGACACAATGGCAGTAAGTGGGGTTTGAACCCCACTTCTGGTTCATAGGCGAGCGTGTTATCCCCTGTGTTATCCCCAGTATCCCCGGTGGCCGCGCCCAGTTCAGCCAGTATTTCACCGCATCATAACTGAACCAGAAGACCCAGGTTCAAATCCCACTGACTATCATTGTGTCCCTGAGCAAGACACTTAACCCTGAGTGTCTCCAGGGGGGGACTGTCCCTGTAACTACTGATTGTAAGTCGTAATGTAAATGTAAATGTGTTACCCACTAGGCTACTACCCACCCAAAGGGTGCTTGTTATTTAATTATTTGGGTGGGGCAGTTGTATTTGCACCACCAGTTAAAAGTCTGGATGCCCCGACTCTGTGGCAGTTCTGGAATGTAAGAAACAAATTTAGTATTTGTTGTATGAGGAGAAAGTGGCGCTAGTAGAATTTTTACCTTCACGGCTGCTTTGTTCACTGTTTTCATCATCAAAAGGTGCATGATGAGACGCTCATTAACATTTATATCAGCATAAACCTTCGGGCCGTCCCCGTTGTTCAACCTTTGGTGGTGGAGAGAAGCCAAGAGTGTGAAGTGCTGCCAGCTCCCTGCTTTGGAACTTTTTCTTTATTACCTAACCTGGCAGGCGTTATTTCATGCGTCTTGGACTGGACGGACTGGAAGTGTAAATCTAGTGAGAGTCTCTTCATTGCATGTCCATGAGTCAACTTTTATTTATCAAAAAAAAAAAAAAAAAAATCACAGCAACGAAACAGTATCTCCCCGGTGGCCGCGCCCAGTTCAGCCGGTATTTCGCCGCATCATAACTGAAGCACTTCACCTGTTATCGTGTCATCACAACCGGCAGCAAAACAATTATTAGTGGTTCACGGCCGGATTTAAATATCTTGTTTTACAACCATAATAACCTGGGGGAAAAAACGCATTTCTACGTCATGTATACGGAGCTTGTGGTTTTTTTTTTGGTTTTTTTTTTAAAGAAACATTCATTTGACTGAATGGTTTTCATGATTATAGTTTAGTTGCCAGTGACGCCACGTGACCGCTGCACCTCAGTGGCGTCCAGGGTTCTGGAAGCTTCCGCTGGACGCAGCCAGGCCGGCGTTGCCGCTCCCCAGGGCCACGTTGTGGGTGCCGGCGCCTCCGTTACAGCCGGTTTCGGTGAACTGCCCCCCAAAAATGGTTCCGTTATGGTTCTGACAGCTTTGTCGTTTGGAAACCGCTCAGTCCGAACAAGTCAGATTGTGCGCAGCGGAGGATGAGTGTGATGGTGAGCGTGGTGATGATGGTGTGCAGATGGTATGAACATGTGCCCGGCCTTACCGGCCTTTCCTGAATAACAGACTTCTCCAGCAAAGCATGTGAGACAGCCCATTTATTACACGTCAGGGACTCCGCTGAAGGAACGAGAGGAGCTTCGCAGCGTCCCCGTCCACACAACAACGTTTTTCTCTAAAACGGGTTACAGTTTACAGTTTACGGGTTACAGTTCCTAAAACGGGTTTAGGAAAGCCTGACCTACGCGTCCTACATACGACAATGGCGAATACAACATCCAACCCGTTGGTGGTTGTTTCAAGTAAGTAAGTGTAAAGTGATTGTCACTTGTGATACACAGCACACAGTGCACACAGTGAACTTTGTCCTCTGCATTTAACCCATCACCCTTAGTGAGCAGTGGGCAGCCGTGACAAGCGCCCGGGGAGCAGTGTGTGGGGACGGTTCTTTGCTCAGTGGCACCTCAGTGGCACCTTGGCGGATCGGGATTCAAACCGGCAACCTTCTGATTACGAGGCTGCTTCCTTAACCGCTAGGCCACCACTGCAGCAGCTACAAGAAATCCTCTCTACGGCGCACATTTCTCATGAAAAGACGCGGCTGGAGAACAACGTCATATTACCAGAAGACCCAGGTTCAAATCCCACTTACTACCATTGTGTCCCTGAGCAAGACACTTAACCCTGAGTTTCTCCAGGGGGGGACTGTCCCTGTAATACTGATTGTAAGTCGCTCTGGATAAGGGCGCCTGATAAATGCTGTAAATGTAAATGTAAATAAGCTGAGCGGGGAGATACGGCGCCACCTACAGGTGTGGAAGGGGGTTAAAACAGGGACGTTCTCCGCATCTCCGTCTGGACGACAATGTTTCAGATAACGCTCCCGTGTGGACGCAGGTTTTTAAACGCCGAAAACCCAATTTAGAGAACAACGGTCTCACGTGAACGGGACCTCAATGTCTTCACATTCGAAATGTCATTTAAACTTAAACCTTAAGCAGGTGAAGTCTGGTACGCAAGCACACCAGGGGACAATTTTAAACCGGTAGACGTTGTACGCCGACTCCGGCCGACCACTTGGTCACGATCACGCAGCTCCATCTAGTGGTGCTTCCTTAAACGGAACAGCCCCCCACCTCTCCTCACCCCAGCCTTGTAGGAGGTGGAGGAGGTGGTATGGACGCCGACGTCCATGCCGGGTAACAGTGACATCTTTGTTTCTGTGCTTGTTGTTTTGTGTGCGCGCTTGTGGAACAGTTCC
The DNA here is from genome assembly GCF_900700375.1 of Denticeps clupeoides. NCBI lineage: Eukaryota > Metazoa > Chordata > Actinopteri > Clupeiformes > Denticipitidae > Denticeps > Denticeps clupeoides. The sequence continues at coordinate 10,051,895 of NC_041726.1, forward strand.
GTTTGGTGGAATCTGATATTTCACATGCTACTGTTCCTTTCATAAAACCAGGAAATGAAGGCAGCAACAATCTGCGATAATCAGCAGACGCCACGTGGGCGCTCGTGTCCTCGTCACACGTTGCTTCAGGTGAAGTATGCAAGCAGGAACGCAGCAAAACACCAATATCATGATTAGATTTCTGTCCACAACAAGGAAGCTGCCAGAATTTGGAGAACAATTATGTCCAGGGTATTGTTTGCAAGAACAAAAAAAAAGAACATTCAAAACTGTGCCAAAGAATATAACCCTAACACTTGTTATAAAGAATGTTTTAAAATTAACATTTGAATCAATTTACCAATAAGGAACAATAAATGGCAGATGACAAAACTTTTAATGCAGCATAAATTTTACATGCGAGTGTTGTTTTACATGGAGAACTTTAACTGTACATTTAACTGTAAAGATTTTATTCTGTAATTCTTAATACAGGGGATCTAAAAAGGGCAAATTTCTGACACTTCAAAAGGCGCCTCATTTCTCATTCATTCTGATGTAAGAACGCTGGTTAAAATAATTCCCTTCTTAGGAAATCAGTATAACACGTCACTGCTTTTACTCAGAACAAAGATCAGCACCAGCAGCACCTTGGTCATTGTGGGAGTTCTTATTCAGATGGGCTGGTGACGTCTCCTCTGCATCTCCAGGGTGCAGAGACAGTCTCCTGGCCCTCATTTTATCACATTAATCATCTGTGATGAAATGTGTCAACTTTGGTGGGACGTATTCTGTTGTCTTTGTGCATAATTGATCAATGTGTGTTCTTCAAAGGGGATGATCAAATCTTCTTCAGAGGATACAAGATACATTGAATGACGTTTTACTGGGTGAAAATTACTGGTGTGATGAGCAGCACAAACCTGCCATGGTGCTTCCATCCAGAGACCTTAACAAAGGCGGCCCCGAACACAGCAAACTGTCAACTTTCTATCAGAACCAGCATGAACCCATTCTCAGATATTTAAGCTACAGAAGTTCGGTCATTAATGACTCTTGACCCTGCGAGCCTGTCAGTACAACATTTTTCCTTCTCTGGACTACTTTTGGTAGGTTCGGAGGAACATCCCAGGAGCTCTGCAGTTTTGGATCTACTCTGACAATGTTGTCATTTGTCAGCGTTGTATGTTGTCATTATGATGTGGCTGGTGTGTGAATAACAATAATTGTCCTCCTGGCTCCCTGAATAATCGTCTTGTAGAGCGCACGGTCCGCGACATCAGTTCTCCAACCTTTTGTAAACTATTGAAAATGAAAGCAGTAAAAATGTTATGCTGCTGCTGCTGCTTTATTATTGGATTTCATCCAGTATTTCATCAAACATAAGTGGTTTTATTCATAGAATTATAGAAATAAGCCTTTCCGCTTTGCCGTGCTGTGTATGTTAAGAAAAGGTCTACTGGATAGGATCTTCTACCCACAGCATGTGGTTTTTCCAGACAGACCGGTTGCCTCCAATACATGAAATAAAAATTCTGTTCAGCTTGTGAGGCTTTTCATCGAGGAATGAACGTGCAGTCGTTTCCACACGTTTTGACAGAACTTTATTCAACATTCAGATCATTTTCAAAGTCATGTCAATATTTCATCAAATAAGACAAGCAAGAATAAACATGACGTCACTGAAGGATAAATTAAGTAAAAGTCAGGGTTTAAAAAAAAACATGCAAGACTAACAATACTTTTTAAACACTTGCTAACACAAGACACTTTCATCGGTTATTGATTAAGGACCTTCATGCATGACGTGTCCAGAACTGCCGAGGACACGCCTAATAAAATGTGTAAAAGTTGTGGTGTGGATGTTCCTCGGGGTGGGGAGGGCGCTGTATAATTGTTAAATAATTCAGATGCTGGGCGGGGTCGGCTCTCACATCAGACAAAATCTTTTTGAAATCACGGTGAGATCTTCAGGAAGGCTGCTGGTTGGCTGGGTGGACGTGTTCTGGGACGGGCAGGGTTCTTTAGTAAACGCCGCTGGCCCACACTGTGGCCAGCAGGGCGGAGACGGCGGTGAAGCTCATGGAGACGTAGGTGGACGGAGCCGCGTTCTGCGTCGGGTTGCAGCTGTTTGAGCTGCAGCAGGTGTAGACCGAGGTGAAGCTGGCTCCCAGGACGCTGCCAGTCGTGGTGGTGTTGCAGGTGGAGCTGGCCATGCAGCCCTGGCTGTTGAAGCCCAGGAAGCTGATGCCGCTGAAACCTGTCGGAGAAAGACGGACATCACAGAAGACCTTAGAGTTTTTCATCAGTTCAGAGGTTCTTGGTGCTTCTTGAAGGCCCGGCTGCTGGGTTTCTACTTACTGGCCTTCCCAGTGAAGCAGTTGGTCTGGTTGGCAGGGCAGGTGATGGAACTGGGAATGAGACACACTCCCACCACGCCCACGGAGCAGTAGTTGCATGTGAGGGACTCCACTGGAGATCAGGGAGAAGAAGGTCATGTTTGAGTTTTACGGCAGGTGCATCACGAGGAGATACAGCCGGGATGCTGTTGTGTAACATTTGAGTAGAACAACGGAGCATGGAAAACACGCCAATGGAGGTGTGTTTGTTCAGAGTGCGCTATAGTACAGTTCTCTTCGGAAGAACAAATGAACAAACACAAAGGGTTCTTTCATCAGTCTGATCCTTGCCCCAACATCAAGAAGAACGTCAGGAACACTCCTGGGTGGTGTCTCGTCAATAAAGATCTTTCATGACGATTCATGATCTGAATGAGGCCAGATATCTGATCTGAGATCATAACTTCACCACTATCAGTGATTTTCTCTGTTTTTAAGTGTTTTGTGAAGGATGTTTCTACATAAATAAAACAGATTAATCTGGGAAGAAATCAAACCCGAAACTCACCCAGCGCGGCGGAGGCGATCACAGCCAGGACTCCGACCAGGACCTTAATCATCTTGACGTTTCACCAAGCAACAGTTCTCCTCAGTTCTTCTACACAGGTATCCACCAGAGCAAGCCACAGACTGGTAAGCCCAGTTTCCCCAGCCCTCATATAGTCCCAACTGGGAGGGGTACTGGTGGGTTGGGTTCAGCCAGTCCCTCTCCAAATAAAAGGTGAGGAATGTCTATGTGTGGAATGGAGTCAGGTGGGTTATGTAGAAGCCACACTGTTACAATGGGCACATCGTGCACTCTGGGTAATGATCATGTTCAGATATGGAACTTCCCCAGCCCTGATCGGGTGATAGATCATGTGTACGAATGTCACTGTGTGTCTGACCAGCCAAAACTCCGGTCCCAGACTATAAATAATCAGAATCGCGTTTATTAGCCAAGTACGTGATTGAACACATACAATGAATTTCATTTCATTATTCAGTCAGTATAAAGAACAACAACAATATAACATATCATCTAATATAATCCCTCTGTTGACCCCATCTAATAGTCACCCTCTGGGACTCTAACATACTACTTGGATGCCAATTCATTATACACAACTTAACTGCAATAACCTTCATATGCCATCATTTTCTGGATGTATTTCAACGTAATCCAGTGCTGACCAGAGGAGAATGGGTTCCCCTTGCTGAGTCTAGGTTCCTCTCTTTTCTTCCTGTTCTTGCCACTGTTGCCTCTGGTTTTCTCACCTGCGACTTTAAAGCACTGTTCTATTTGTTACTCCCTTGTGACAATGTAAACTGTAAAAGGCACCATATAAATAAAGATTGAAATTTGGAAAAATGGTGAGAAACTGTCCCGGCCATGTGAAGATGGGGATTATCCTGATCTAGAGTCGTCTTCGCCCTGAAACACGCACCAGTCACATAACAATCCTACTGTACTGGTACTATTCATTCTGTTTCTATCTCATACATGGATAAAGGCAAGGTGGCTTTCATGTTGTGACAGTTTCCCCTTGGCCAGGACACTGAAAGGGAGTCCTTGTGACCTCCTGAGTGCACTTTTCTCTTTGGTGTGTATATAAGGTGCAGCTGTGAGAATAAATATTCAGAATAAATAAATACTGAAAAGATTCCAGCAAACAATCAAGCTTTTCAGTCCCGACTGCAGAGGAGGGATTTTTGAAGAACGTGTTTCACCAAACGTTCACAATGATGGTGTTCCAGGAACTGGCCTTTCACAAAATACACAAAATCTGAACCATCTGAAATATTCGTGGTTGAAGGGGAGCCCTGCAGTGGATGTGTGTGTGTGTGTGTGTGTGTGTGTGTGTGTGTGTGAGTGCGCACAGTATGGACGATTCAGTGAATCTTTAGTTCTGGTTCTGATTCTGTAGAGGATAACGGAGCCGATTGATAATCATCAGTTTGAAATGGAGAAGGTAGCACTCTGGCTGATACTTGATGTTCCTGTTCAACTCATTGCTGATATTTCAGAATTTCCTTGTGTGTGTTTGTGTGTGTGTGTGTGTGTGTGTTTGTGTTTTGTGTGTGAATCCAGAGAAAAGGCCAGCAGAGATGGACATGAGATGACCAGATCCACCAGAAAAAGCTGCAGTCTGCTGGACTTCCAGCCATGAGTTCAGAGTTCTGTTGGAACTCTAATTATAAAATCTGAGATTTTATAATTATTAAACAATTTTTGTTTCACTCTATCAGCGGTCTTTTATAAAAGATTCCCCAGAAAGAAATCTTCCACGTTCTATTAACGATTCCTATAATGTTACTGTAAAGGCCACCTTTAGACCGTGTTCCTCATTTACATTTACATTTACGGCATTTATCAGACGCCCTTATCCACAGTGACTTACAATCAGTAGTTTTTTAGTGTCTTGCTCAGGGACACAATGGTAGTAAGTGGGATTTGAACCTGGGTCTTCTGGTTCATAGGCTTCTACAACCCTTTTTGGAACGAACTGGTACAAGTGTGTGACTTCAGGTGAGGAGGGGACGTGCAGACAGGGCCGCGCATGGCCTGCTGGAGAAACCTGCCTGTCTGGCCTGTCAGGTTGAGAAACTTTACATATGCAAGAGATGCATTACGTGTTCTACTCTGTGTGTGAGTGCGTGTGTGTCAACTCGGCCTGAAATCACACACACGACCAGCGGTTCCTTCGCGTACCTGTGAGTTGTAAGAAGAACCTGTTCTTCAGCATGGTTCTTTACTCCACTGCAGGTGCTGAACGAGACGAATCATGACAGTAAACATTTACAAACGTCATTACCGATCATTTCTTCTAACACTTGCATTTTCTACTAATATCTAATAACTAAAAACATTTCTGTCAACAGCAGACGAAGAAATAAAAGTCGGTGTTGAGCTGGGCAGACGTCTTTATTGGACACGGGTTGGGTTGTTACACAAATACACTTTCAACATGAAATATATTAATTCTATAGCAATCATCAGGCAATTTCATGAAAAGCATCTCATCCGCCAGCCATTAATATCCATAAAAACAACATTTATAACGGCCAGAGAACCGTGGAATAAAGACATTACAAAAGAATAGCGCCAAAATGAAATCTCTTACATTTTTATGTTATTGGGTAAGTATGTAGAAACGTGGCCGTGTGTGTGTGTGTGTGTGTGTGTCCACTGAATGTGTGTGTGTGTGTGGTGTGTATGTGTGTGAAAGAGCGCTACACCAGCGCTGTGGTCATCAGGGCTGTGATCCCACTGGTCACCAGCAGGGTCAGGACGCTGAGGCTGACCACGCCCGGGCCCGAGTTGCACAGGTCGGTGGCGCAGCACGTCTTGGTCATCTTGTAGATTGTAGTGTTGGAGGATGAAGGGAAGTTGACGTCTGAAGTCTGGTTACACAAACCAATGTCCAGGCAGCCCTTCATCTTGATGTTGATGACCTGGGCTGTTGGAGAACAGGAGATGTGAGTCTTTGACCTCTGACCTTCATTTACCTCAATGAAGATCACCTGCACTGTCCTGCAGACTACAGTGTGTGATGTAGAAAAGCACACGGAGGAGAGGACAGTCGAGAACAGTCAGGCCAAAGAAAACCTGTGTGAAGCTGTAAGAAAGTCTTTGTGTGTGTGTGTCTGTGTGTGTGTGTGTGTGTGTGTGTGTGTGTGTGTGATGAACATATATAAGAAGACTAAGAGGAGATATGAGAGGATTAATGATGTGGGGAAAAAAGATCCACGGGTCCAATTTTGCAGGTTTTGTTGGGATTAGATGAACTCTAAGAGTATAATTATATATATTTATATGAATATATTTATACAGCATCTATTATAGACAAATCAAACACAAACTCATACAAGTCCATTAATAATAGTAAAAATGAATACTACAGTCATTACACGACACGATGAGGATGTCGGGCTTCTTACCAGCTTTCCCCACTCCGCTGAAGCACTGCTGATTGGCTGCACAAGTCATTTGGCTGGTGACGCACAGGTTAAAAAATCCGATGTCACATTTGTAGCAGAGCAAGGTCTCACCTGGACAGACAGACAGACAGACAGTGGGACGATTAACATGCTGATTTCATTTAAGGAAAGTGCAGTGCAGTGGTCTGACGTGAATTTACTACTCTTACACTTGCAGACAAAATGCTGTGCTGGTGTTACCATTCGAGATATTCACCACGTTAAACATGCGTTATCTTTACTGTACGATGGTGGGCGTGGCCGCCCTGCAGGGAGCACAGGAGAGGAAACCAATCGCCGTTTCTCGCTTGTCACTCCGCGCGTGAAATGTTCAACATTTTTCTACTTACTTGCCGCAAGCGACACAAAGCGACGGAGCCTCTACAACACACCTGTCTCTGTTAAAGTTTCTACCGTTCTAGCAAGCTTTAGTCTTAATAATTAATCACTTAATTTGGTAAAAGATTTTAATCGATAGACCGTCTAATAGATATACATAATTGTACGGTTATAAAAGTTTTCGTAGACTACAGTAAAGAACAAAAGTTAAATGGAAGTTCCACTTATGAAAGGTTTATTTGAAATGAGACGTGAGTCAGATACTGGAGGTGACCTTGAGGTGACGTTTTTGCTCAGCTGCCTTTTTTTGTTTGTTGGGAGGTTTTTGTTTGCGTTTGGTGGCCGCCACGTCAACGTGACGCCAGATCTGGGATGAGCCCAGTGTCACGGGTGGACGGGAAAGGAGGGTGAGACTGCAATCCTCTACATAATCATACTTCTGTCTGTTATTATCATCATTTAACTGATGTCAAAATTAACCAGGAAGTCACTGCGGCTGCCACACCCTGGAAAATGCATAACCTGCTGTTCCGGCCACACATGAAACACACACACACACACACACACACACACAATATTATATTAGAACGTATGTGTTCCACCTGGTGGAACACATACGTGCATTCATCAATCCTTCTTCTACACAACACAACACACACTCACAGATGGGTTTCGGTCGAACCCTGCAGGCATTCATTAAAGTCTTAGGTTACACACCGGGGTGCCACGCCCGACTCTGACACACCACGAAAAAGCATAGCACTGATGTACAAACACTGCAGAACACAACACAGACACAGGTCCCACGCAGACAGGTCAATTACAGGGGTGTGTGTGTGTGTGTGTGTGTGTGTGTGTGTGTGTGTGTGTGTGAGACCATCGATGAGTCAACATCACACACTCATACCCCAGTGTTAAATAACCAGGGTTCTTCTGGTTCCTAATATCACATGGGTATCATGCTGAGGTAAACCAGCGAAACCTGTTTCATCTACACTGTGTGTGTGTATGTTTGAGTGTGTTGTGTGTATATGTGTGAGTGGTGTGTGTATACATGTGTGTGTGTCAGTGTGTGGTGTCTGCATGTGAGTGTGTGTGGTGTGTGTGTGGTTTGAGTGTGTGGTGTGTGTGTGGTGTATGTGGGTGTGTATGTGTGTGTGGTGTGTGTATGCGTGTGTGTGAGTATGTGTGGTGTGTCTGTGGTGTGAGTTAGTGGTGTGTGTTTGAGTGTGTGGTGTGAGTGTGTGTGTTAGTGTGTGGTGTGTGTGTGTGTGTGTGTGTCAGTGTGTGTACAGGACAGTTAGCAGCGGAGATCCTGTGTTTCACTGTGAAATGTATTAATTTTATTAGAAATGAGTTTGATGTAAAGTGGGGGATTCTAACGCAGCAGGACGTTGAAAGATGGAAAGTCCTGAGTTGTGGCCTTTTTTTCTTGTTCACAGTTTCTTGTTTTTTCTCATTCCCACAGGAGGAGTCATGAACCGGTGGAAGAGCTAGAGCGCCATCTACTGTAAAGCCACCTCCCCATGAAGTGTGGGCCACACCCAAACCTCTAAGCCCCTCAGCCCTTCAGGCCGATCTTCACCCGGACCTGAGGAGCTTGTGGCGGGCTGGAGGTCAATATCCTTTCCCACCACCAGATGTCGCCACCACGTTTCACATTTTCCCTCATGTCCCTCTTTTCATTTATTAACTTTTTATAGCTGATAACAATACTGATATTAAACTCCAGAGGAACCGAGCAGCAGCTCAGTATTACTTACATATCTATATATGTATATCTATATATCTATATAAGGGAGAAGCGGTTTTTCCTCCGGCGCAATAAATAATAATCGTAAACACACCACGCACGGAAAAGTCTGGGCTTGTCCTGACCGGAGGCAACAGGGTGGGGTAAAAAAACACACACACTCATACACACGCACACACGCATGCACACACGCACACAGAGATATTAATGCATTATGACATATATTATAAATAATAATGAAGCATTAGTGGTGGCCCGCAGCAGCGGTCCCGGAGAACCGTTGTTCGGAAGCGGTCGGACGGGACAATAGACCGTGCAGGGCGTGACCGCATAAAGCGGAATAAAAAAAAGTCTAAAACAAAATTAGAATAATATCTGGCCGCAACAGGCATTTTAAAACAGATTTACTGTGACACGGTTGTAAATTATAACGGAGGAGGTTTATTATAACGCATCCTTTTTTTTAAATGACAAGTTGGGACTCACCCACGGCGAAACACAGGGCAACTGCGACGATGCTCGCCACGATCCGGCTCATTTTTCCGCGGAGGTCGACTCCCGTGTGCGCGGCCGCGGGTCCCGCCGGGTTTTATCCGCGCGCCCACCGCGCCACGCCACGCCACGCCACGCCCCGCCCCGCGTCGCCGTTATTCCGCGTCCAGGAACGAGGAAGCGATGCTGAGCCGCTCCTGCCGCCTCCACCTGTAAGTGAGATCTGGGGTGGAGAGGTTCGTGTTGGTGATAGAAGAAGGTGTAGGGTGGTAGTAGCCTAGTGGGTAACACACTCGCCTATTAACCCGAAGACCCAGGTTCAAATCCCACTTACTACCATTGACGCTTAACTTTTTTAAGTCTTTAAAGTGAAGTGATTGTCACATGTGATGCACAGCACACGGTGCACACAGTGAAATTTGTCCTCTGCATTTAACCATCACCCTGAGTGAGCAGTGGGCAGCCATGACAGGCGCCCGGGGTCCAGCGGCGTGTGGGGACGGTGCTTTGCTCAGTGGCACCTCAGTGGCACCTTGGCGGATCAGGATTCGAACCGGCTACCTTCTGATTAAGGGGCCGCTTCCTTAACTGCTAGGCCACCACTGCCCCTAAGTGTCCCTGAGTGTCTCCAGGGGGGGACTGTCCCTGTAACTACTGATTGTAAGTTGCTCTGGATAAGGGCGTCTGATAAATGCTGTAAATGTATGGTGTGGTGATGGCCAGGAGTGTGACACTTGGGGACGGCCTGAAAGTGGAACCTAGCTGGTGGGGGGGCATCAAAGTGAGAGCAGAACTGGGTGTGCGATCCACCATCTTAAACTTCCCCAAACAGCAAAATTGGTGTGGAGTGTTGTACATGGTGAATAAGCCACACACACACACAATTGAGCAACACAACACACGCTCAGGGGCGGTGCCACTGCAGGATAAAACTGCTTCTATCACAAATGAACTTGTAAATTATTAACAGTCACCAAACCGAACCCTGGGTCCTGCATTCATATGGGCGTCACACATTCTGCAAAACCTCAACACCCCTCATAGAAACACTATTCCCTGATGGCAGAAATGCTTCAATGGTTTGAGGAACACAAGAGGAACTTGTTGAATTGCCCTCCAAATTCTTCAGACCTCAGTCCTATCCAGCATCTGTTGGACATGCTGGAAAAACACAACCGATTTATGAGGCAGAGCCTGATCTTACCTGCTACTGACGGCCTGGTGGCAGAGAACACAGTAGATGCCTTCAGAGGTCTTATAAGGTACCATGACATGACAGGTCAGGGGGTTTTATTTTCCTCTAAAGAACCACCTGCACCTCCTGCCTCAGATCTTCACACAGACACATCTGGAACATGATGCTGAGAACATGCTCTGAGATACCCAAAGGTGATCCACCATCTTAACCAGCTCCACCAGCCACCATGTTGAGTGGTGCGGCTGTATGGGCTGAGATGTGTGTCAATCAAAGCTGAATTTGAAGTAAATATATTTAAATCTGCAGTTTCACATTCAGCTTCAAATTCAGCTTCTACTGGCACAAATATCCGCTCTATTCTAAGTGTCAGGTGGGTGGAAGCTCAGAAAGAAAAGCTATTCAGCAGAACATAAAAGGTCCTCCGATTACCCCACATCCTTCCTTCTCCAGTTCCCTCCGGGTCAGAGGTCGCCCAGAGCTCCGCCCATCTGGGCCTACTCTAGTTCATAGGGTTCTGCCAGGGTTCCTTACGCCAGACCTGGTGACTGTAAACACCAGGAACTGGCCGCTGGACCATACGTGACAATGGGATTCCGTATTAACGCAACACGTTTATGTTGCTGTTGGGTTGCTAGGCAACGCAACCACTGGCCGAAAAGTTCAACAATAGTTCTATATTGAACCGAGTTCCTGCTGATTATGAGTGGAACCATCATCCCACCTTCTCCCCAGCATTCTGGAGATGTTTACAGCTCTGGCTGCACGTCACCACAAGTCTGAACAGGTTCCTGCGGAGGGACCAGAAACTATGAGGGTCTGATGCTGGCTGGAGCAGGAGGGGACAACGTGGTCATCAGCGTCACCTCGGTGCAGACCACAGTAACGAGGGCAGGCACTGGGAGAGGAACGCTTGTGGTCCCAGGGCGGGTTCTAGGGGGACGTGTGAGGAGAAATTATGAAACGACTGAGTCAGAGTCGCAGCCCTAAATGCTGAAATAAGGAGGCGGCTGTTCCTGCTTTGCAGAATGGCATCTTTGTTGTTCCACATTTCCCAACCGCTGCTGTCTGTTCCACGGCATAAACAACACAAGTGGGCGCGGCAGGGGACGATGTAAGACGGGTCCTGAAGAGCCATGAGGCATTTCACACGAACCCGTAACCGAACATTACACTCGCAGAACCCGTCTCACGGTCTATTTACAGAGGAGGCGCCCAATCGTTCCTGCTGCTGGCAAGCAGGTTCCGAGCAGCAGACAGGGAGCTGGCGGCAATGTGGGCTCCTGTCCTGACATGCAGCGGAATGGCAGAACAGGGCGGAACTGGAGGGCTGGACCGGGACCTGGATTACTCAGCGAGCCGCTCCTGTTTTTCCTCCTCCCCCCCGCTGGAAAAAGTGACACCACCAGAGCCGGGGTGTGTCCCTGCCAGGTCTCGGCGGAGCTTTTCCAAAGCCCCTGGACCCGCAGGCACAGTGGAACCAGAGGCGCAGATGAACTGGACTCCTGCAGGATGGGATCACGTGATCGGGTGGAAATCCCTGAAGTTGTTTCGACACACAGGACGTTGCAGCCGTTAATCTGAGGTCTGGTTCGTCACCAGTGCCTGGTTCCTGAGTCACGTGGGGGCGGAGTTAATTACTGGAGTAAATTAGCCAGGAATCCGCCAAAGGATAGTGAAGATACCTGATAACTTCACTGTGGTTCCTCTCCCACGCAGCGTCGTGCTGGACCCCTCACGTCCCTCACACGGACTCCGCACACTCCCGCAGCCCCAGAAGAAGATACTGCAGCATCAGAGCCATAGCTGCCAGGTTGAGGAACAGCTTTTACACCCAGGCTGCCCAGCTCCTCAATACCACGCTGCTCCCAGTATAATCCACATCAACTCAAACACCTCTGAAGCCCTAAATCGTCTCCAGAACTCCAACACAGCCAATTTTCTGCAAACTGCATACAACAAACTGAGCAGTACTGCACTCTGCATTTTAATACATCCCTCATCACCTCACACTGTGCTGCTGTATTATCATTATTATCATATTATTATATTATGTCATATTATGGAGCAGTGGTGACCTAGCGGTTAAGGAAGTGGCCCCGTAATCAGACTGTTGCTGGTTCGAATCCTGAGCTGCCAAGGTGCCACTGAGCAAAGCACCGTCCCCACACACTGCTCCCCAGGTGCCTGTCATGGCTGCCCACTGCTCACCAAGAGTGATGGTTAAAAGCAGATGACACGTTTCACTGTGTGCACTGTGTGCTGTGCTGCTGTGTATGACAATCACTTCACTTTTTTTCTTTATTTCTTATTACTACTGGTAATAATTATTACTTATTACTACTTATTACTACATGGGGCAGTGGTGGCCTAGTGGCTAAGGAAGTGGCCCTGCAATCAGAAGGTTGCCGGTTCGAATCCCGAACTGCCAAGGTGCCACTGAGGTGCCACTGAGCAAAGCACCGTCCCCACACACTGCAGTGGCTGCCCACTGCTCAATCAGGGTGATGGGTTAAATGCAGAGGACAAATTTCACTGTGTGCACCGTGTGCTGTGCTGCTGTGTATCACATGTGACAATCACTTCACCTTTTTTATCATATAATATCATATACTGTATGCACTATATGTACTAAATAACCCATTCACTGATTTATTATCATATTGCTGCACTATATTATGGTTTGGTGCACAGCGTCCTTTGTCATGTTGTTGTGCTGTGTGTTATTTCACATCAATCAGACTCAAAATCGAAAAACTTTATTAATCCAATATCGAAATATCAAATTGCTTGATATAATATGATGATATCACTTGATATCATATGATGATATCACTTGATATCATCATAGTGCCAACTAGTTTATGAACTTTGTTATGAATAGAGATAAGAAATTAATTAAACTAATCTCATTGTCAAATCAATGTATTTGCGTATTAGATCTGCTTCCTACAAGATTCCTTAAACAATACATGATGTTATAAATCTTATCAATGTTATAAATCCTATCCTTAAATTGATTAATTCGTTGCTTAGCACCGGCCACGTACCAAGGTCCTTCAAGGTAGAAGTCAAAAAAATGATTTTGATTGCAGTCAGCTTTCGAATTCTAGACCGATATCCAACCTTCCGTTTATATCGAAACCTTTTTAGAAAAAGTCGTAGCCCAGCAGCTGTGCGCGTACCTGAAAGTGATGTCAAAGTGAAGTGATTTTCATTGTGAAACACAGCACACGGTGCACACCACAAAATGTGTCCTCTGCTTTTAACCATCACCCTTGGTGAGCAGTGGCCAGTTCTGGTTAGGGGGCTGCTTCCTTAACCGCTAGGCCACCACTGTCCCACTCCCTCTACCTAGACAGCAACAACATTCATGAAGTATATAAATCGGGATTTAGACCTCATCATAGGACTGAGATGACGATGGTTAAAGTGGTTAATGACCTGCTGTTAGCCTCTGATAGGCAGCTGGGAGCAGATCCTTCTCATATAAAGCTCCGCATTTGTGGAACGACTCAGACTCAGTCTCAGTGTTTAAATCTAAACATCTGTTCACTCTGGCCTTCTGTTTAAATCCCAGACACGGTGTCAATTATTAAGTCACTTTATCACACAGTCACCCTGTCAAGCACAGACAGTTTTAAATGAACCTTAGTTAGGCAGTCCTAGTTAGGGTACCAGGCCACTATTACACAAATGTAACACTATAACCACGTATTTGTTTACCAGTTGTACAATGCCACCGTCTGCCGCTGCTTCTGTTTGTTTTCTCCGAGGCACTGAATCAAGCGCCCAGACCACCTCCGGTCTGTCAAAGCCCATTGAGACATACTGTATGTGATTGTGGGCTATATAAGAAATAAATGTTGTTTATGTTGTTGTTTTAAATGTACAACTTTTTGTAAATAGCACACTACGAATCCTGAAACTCCGTATATGTTGAGAATAAAGTTGACTTCAACAGAAGCTTCACGCGAGGATGAGAAGGGATGCAAATGTAATGTAAATGTAAATGTAACCGCTTCCTGGTTCTGAAGCGACAGACAGGCAGACGTAGAATCAGCCCTTTCTAGATCTGGTGCCAGTGCTGACATGATGTGGGAAATACAATCCTGTGATGACATGTGACCCACTTTTTACTTTTATTATTATGACCTTTATTGACCTTTTCTTTTCCATTTCACCTTCGAACTCTGCCCTCGTTACCCTGTGAAAGGATATTGTTCTCCCCACAGTGGTACGACCTTCATACTTTTGAGGTCGGCAGTGGCAGAAAACAACAGATAAGATGTGATAAGAGGCGAGGGACAGTGAGGTGGCGCGGCAGGACGAGGACATGGGTCTTCAATCCACGTCCATCTGTCAGGAGAAAAGACCAGAAAACAACAGAATCTGGCAAAAATACACACACCCACAAACACACACACATCACCGGATTCTGGTAGAAACATGGCAACGTAGTGGCAGTGAAAGAGTTAAAGTGATAAAAAAACATTCCTGGACCCGGTCACACACAGAACACACAACGGAAAACAGTCACCACGTCTGGCACTGTGTGACAAACACACACACACACACACACACACACCACAACATTTGCACTCTGTAGTGACACCTAGTGGTTAGAATCCATCACAGCTTCTCTTCACAGACTTGTGGTTGTTTCTAAAAGACATAAGCTGCCCCACCTGGCATCCACCTCCACCGCTGCTGTGTTAATAGCATACGAAGCTCAACATAGACTGTGTGTCCCTGATTACCTGAGTGACTTGTTAGCAGACTATCATGAGAATTACACTCAAAAGGCTCTGGGTTCTTTCTGGTACCGAGAATGAACAGATTCACAGCAGGTGCACCAGCTTTCTGCTACAGAGCTCTCCTGCTTTGGAAAAGCCTTCCTGCTAATGTTCGGAAACCAGATACAGTGTCAATATTTAAGTCCAGGTTAAAGACATCTTTTTAGCCGAGCGTTCCATAACCGATAAAACTCACTTATACTATGGTAGATAGTCCACCATTGTTGCACTCAACATGTACACAAGCATCTACCTTAACACTCGTTCCCAGCCATTCAAGTCTAATCTGTCTCTGAGTTACTCTACATCCTGGTTCCTGACTTGTACCTGCATAAAATGTACCAGAAGGTCACCACAGCCACCAACACCATAATGGCTGAAGCTTCAGGGATCTTCAAATGGACCAGTAGCATCATAATGGACCAGGACACTGTACTGGATGAAACTTGTTCTTACACCTATTGGACAGTTTCTCTAGACAAAATTATCCCCAACCCTGCTATGATACCTACTGCACCCTAACTCCACCCTGTGAGGACGTCCCTCAGTTTTTATCTCCAGGAGTTTTAGTGAAAGTGCTCAGAGTGTGTTGAGTGTCACTGTAGGACCTGTGAAACTAGATGTGATTTTGGGGTAAGTAAGAAATAAATGTGGTTGCTGTTGCATGACTTTAAATGCACTGACCGCTGCAGAACAGCATTTCACAAGCTGGTGTGGCTCAGTGGGTGAAGATTTTTTTTTCATTCAAAACCAAAGATGTGATTGAAGGAGTGGTTGTGAAAGGCACCAAACCCAAATTTGGATTGTTTGCAGACAATGTTTTAATCTATCTGAACACCCCAAATGGAGTTCTGGACAATACATTTAAACAATGGACAAACCAAGACAGTACAAAGTGAAGTAATTGTAGCATTGTGAAACACTGCAGCACAGCACACGGTGACACAATGAAATGTGTCCTCTGCTTTTAAACATCACCCTTGGTGAGCAGTGGGCAGTCATGACAGGCGCCTGGGGAGCAGTGTGTGGGGACGGTGCTTTACTCAGTGGCACCTTGGAGGATCAGGATTTGAACCAACAACCTTCTGCCCTCAGGAGCCATCCAATATGACTGTAATACTGTGCACTTACAGAGGCTTACAACAGAGAAGTGGAAAATCCACACTCAAGGACACATCTGCACAAATGCTGTTCATAGATTTCAGTTCAGCACCATCATTCCACAGCACCTGGTCGGCAAGACCTCAGTCTGTCCAAATCGGGAACAGCATTGCCAGAACCACCACACAGAACACTGGAGCTCCTCAGGGCTGTCTGCTCAGTCCAAGGCTGTTAAGTGTTACGCTTGCACTGTCCGTGTATATTAGTATATATTAGTACAAAAGGTTCTTTAAATGTTGCATGGAGCACCAGGTTCCGGAGAAACGTTGTTTCATTTCACTAGGTACCGTCTTCAACTTCAGATACTGGATTTCCTGTCAGAGAGACCTCAGTCCGTCCGAATCGGCGAGAACGTTTCCAGCACCATCAAGCTGAGTACCGGAGCCCCTCAGGGCTGCGTTCTCAGTCCACTTCTGTTCACACTCCTGACTCACGACTGCACCGCCCTGCACAGCTCGAACCACATCATCAAATTCACCAACGACACGACCGTGGTGGGGCTCATCAGCAACAACGATGAGTCGGCTTACAGAGATGAGGTACAGCAGCTGGCCGCCTGGTGCAGTGAGAACAACCTGTCGCTGAATGTGGACAAAACAAAGGAAATGATCGTCGACTTCAGGAGAACTCGCCCCACACACACCCCACTCAGCATCCACGGCTCCACGGTTGAGACCGTAAAAGACACCAAGTTCCTGGGAGTCCACATCTCAGACGATCTCACCTGGACCACCAACATCACCTCTATTACCAAAAAGGCCCAGCAGCGTCTCCACTTTCTGAGACGGCTGAAGCGAGCCAACCCTCACCGTGTTTTACAGGGGCACCATAGAGAGTGTCCTGACCAGCTGCATCTCCGCCTGGTTCGGTAACAGTACTGTTGCCGATATCAGGCAGCTCCAAAGGATCATCAAAGCAGCTGGTAACATCATCGGAGCGTCTCTTCCGCCACTGCAGGAGATCTTCTACAAGCGCTGCATCAGAAGAACCTCCTGCATCGTGCTCGAACCCTCACATCCATCACATGGACTTTTTACACTCCTCCCATCCGGCAGACGCTACCGCAGCATCAGGTCTCGATCCTCCAGGATGCGTGATAGCTTCTTCCCACAAGCCATCAGGCTCCTGAATACACTACCTGCGCTCATACTTCCCCCCACACACACTCGCACTGTGGACTAACTCTGTTGCACCTCTGCACTTTATACCTCATTGCTGCAAATATGCACACGCTGCTATACGGACTACCTCTTCTTGTTGCACTGAAACCAATATTTGTACTATCACTACTGTTGTTTATTTGCACAGTCTAAACATGTATATATCACTGGTCACTTTTTAACACTACATTTTTAGCTAAATTGTATATTCTGTATCCTATTTATTTATATATTGTATTTCATGTGACGCATCTGTTTTGTTTTTTTTGTTGTCTACTTTTATGTTGCACTGTAAACTGGAGCCACGTCTTCTCGTCTCTCTGTATATCTGCACAATATATAGAAAAGATGACAATAAAGGTCACTTGAACTTGATAAATGGGGAAAAAGAAAACAAGATACCACTGACTACAGGAGACTGGTATAAAATATGTGAGAATCAGAAATCTATATTTACATTTACATTTACGGCATTTATCAGACGCTCTTATCCAGAGCGACTTACAATCAGTAGTTACAGGGAGCAACTTAGGGTTAAGTGTCTTGCTCAGGGACACAATGGTAGTAAGTGGGATTTGAACCTGTGACTCTGTAGTCTTCTGGTTCATAGGCAAGTGTGTTACCCACTAGGCTACTACCATCCCTATCTCAAGAGTGTCTTTACTTTTTTATTTCATTATTATTATTTAGTTCATAAATAAAATTTAAGTTAAAAAAAAAAGATTTTTTTTTTTTTTTTTACTCTTTAGAATTATTGATTTGACACATACCAATCATGAATGCATTTGATTTGGGGGGGGAGTGAGGTTTATTTTGAATCTTTCTTGTCACTGAAATAAAATTAAAATAAGCTTACAAACCAGTAAGAAAAGTTTATTGAGAATCTCGAACCCGGGTTCAATTCCAGCCAAAAGAAAAAAAGCAAATGCATTGAGCATAAACCACAATTACAATCCACAGATCTGAAATATTGTCCCATAACTTAATGAGCTGGACATTCCTCCTCCCTCACAAACAAACAAAAACAAGCAGCATTCCCCTCGCGGGAGGAGCTAGAGGAGCAGAGGCGGGTCGGCCCGGCGCCAGCTCGGGTCTCTAAGTGATGAAGATTAACGGGTTCGGGCGGGGTTTTCAACCACCAGACCTCAAAGGCATAAAACCTCCAAGAACAGAAATTGATTTGTTGGGACATTAAACAAAAAAATAATAATAATAAAAAATTTAAGTGATTGACGATCATAGAAAGTGTTGAGTGGAGGTTCATGCACGAAGGTCACATGATGATGAAACCCCGCCCCCCCAGATGGACATTGGGTGACCAACACAAGATCGACACGCATTGTGTGTCGCTCACCCACTCAGACAGCATCCTAATCTAAAACGACATTTTATTCTTCCATTTTATTCGCCCCTGGTCCTGCCAGCCACGCCCCTCGTCCACGCCCTAGCGGATGGCCTTCACGGGGCTCTTGAAGCTGGAGGCGGCCTGCAGCTGGAGCTGGTATGCCATGGGGTGGATCTTGAAGCCATAGAGCCTGAAGTGAGGAGAAGATGTGTTGAGAGGAGGAGGAGGAGGAAGAAGAGGAGGTTCTGGAGAACTGCGCCTCACCTGGGCACGAACTGGTTGGCCGGCCGCTTGGGCCTGTACTCGGGGTGCACCATGAACAGCATGTGCGGGAAGCCGGTGCCGAAGTACGCGCCGTCTGTGTGGTGGTGCCGGGAGGATTTGGGCGTGTAGACGTCCATGCACTTGGGACAGTAGAGCTTCACCATCGCCTCGCCCGGGATGTCAGACAGGCCTGAGGAGCAGCGGTCACATCAACATCAATCTAGAGCTTCTACAGCTTTCGCTAATTACAAAATTAAAAAACAAAATAGTCCACTGACTGGGCGTGGCTTAATCAGATATTCTTCAAGCTGACCTATCAGAGAAGCTCTAAGCTGCAGTTCTTCTGGAACCACATGAGAGAGAAAACTCTTGACACGAGTTCTCAGTAACTGTCTGCATTCTTTCAATTTCATCTCAGACAAGTGGGAAACAGAACACTCCAGAACGCTGGACACATTTTGAGCACGGAACAGGCCACGTTTCAGGTGGTGAGGCCCTTTTCAAATCATCTCGTAGATGAGGGAACTCACCGATGGGGAGCATGGGCTGGTTCTCACAGTAAACCCTGGGACAGTAGCCAAAATCCCCCTGCTGGTACTTCTCCAGCTGCCAGAGAGAAGGATAGATAAAATTAACAATAATGACAATAACGTGAGGCGGGGAAAGACGGGAATAAGAGGGACCCGCACCATCTGGCCGATGCCGCGGTTGGTCAGGATGTAGCGGGCGTGGATCAGGCCGTACAGCATCTCAGCCGCCTGCTCGATCAGGTCGCTCTGGTTCGGGTTGTCCTCGAGTTCCTCGTCTGGAGGATGAGGAGCGAGATGAGATAAAAACTACCTACACTCAGCTTAAAGGTCCCCTGACATGAACCTGAATGAGGAGGAGAGCGCTCTATAGAAGTCAGCGGACATTCGCGGTAAAGACGTCAACACCACCATTCACCAACTACAGTGTTTGGCGAAGACAAGAAGTCGTGTAACCTTTCCCCTTATGACGCTCTCTGAATGGGGAAGCAGAATGATCAAAGCAGTCCTATCGCCATCTCTAGCCACTGCAGGACCATAGACTCACACCCCAGGTCGTCCACAACACGGAGGACCGGTCCCGGGGCGTGATCTGAACAGACCTGATGAAGGAGGCTCAGCAGAGACTCATTTCTTCAGGGTTCTGCTCGTGTCCTTCTACCGCTGTTGAATTGAGAGCATCATGTGCTAAATCAGTACAGCGGATTGTGGAGACGCTGCCTCAAGAGAGCACAGAACATCATATAAGGTCTCCTCACATCCCGATCACGACCTGTTCCAACTGCTGCCATCAGGCAAGAGATACAGGAGAACGGGAACAGCTTCTTCCCGGTTTCCACCAGGGCACTTGATGTCATTTCATCAATGAGTCGGAGGTGTAAACAATCTCTTTTTTTGTTTTTTACAAATTTGAATCATATTTTGTATTATATTAGTATATGACTTCTTTAAAGCTAGCTTTTTTTGTCTTTTTACACACACAGAATTTAAGATATCACTCCGGCTCAGGGAACTGCATCTAATTTCATGGTACTCAATAAGGATATTCTGATTCTGACAGACTAGGGGAACTCATACTAATGTTAAATAAAAGAATGATCATAATAGGGGACCTTTAACAGAGTCTACCGTGTTGGATCAGGACCATAAAGGTCTCATTGTCTACATGTTAATAGAAATATTAACGCCTCCACGGCCACCTGGTTCCAGGTCCAGGATCATGTCCAGGGCCTGCCTGTAGTGCGGAACTTGCTCGTTCAGGCCCGTCAGGTTGAACTTGTCCTGGATGTAGTCCTCATCCACCTGCAACAGCGCGGCACCGGGTTAGTTCTCCCCGCGGCGTGTGCGGCGGGTGTCGAGTGCGGAGTGAGCGTGCTTTCCGACCTCGCAGAAGAACTCGTTCCCCCGCAGTCCACAGAACCAGGAGATCCACGACACTTCCTCGGAGCTGCTCATGGCGGGAGGCTGCGGGCACCAGCAGGGGCCGGGCTGTGTTCTGGAGCTGCAGGAGAATCCGGCTAACGCCGCTTAGCCGCTAAACGCTAGAAGACGGAGAGAGCAACGCATCAAGACAGATCGGCCACAATACACGGATAAAAACACGCTAACAGCGGCCGGCGCGGCCAGACAGCCGTTTCCGGTTTAAAGTAAGCGCCTTCAGCGGTTCCAGGTCGGGATGTTCGCAAGTTAGCCGCGCTAGGCCGCATTACAGCAGGCCTCGGGGTCTTCCGACCCCCGGCGTTCCTCTCGTCGTCTGGTTTAAGGCCGAGCCGGTCGTGCCAAATACTCGGAATATTAAAACAAAATAAAATACCGCTTTAAAATTAATCTATATGTTTTAAGTCAATAATACCTCGTTTCCCGGTATCCGTACGAGCAGCAGGAAGAGCCTCTCGCGTTTTACACCTTTAGCTGCGTGATGACGTCAAAACACGCGTCGTTGCATGCCGCACAGGTTTCTGGGATTTGTGGTTCAACATTTCCCCACTGTAATTATGGATTTGTATGCATTATTATAATTTTAAAAAAATAACACCCGACAAATGGTCCATTAAAACAAAAGAAATTTATTTCTTCTCTGTATACTTTTATAATAATAAGACACTTCTCTGCTTGTACATTGCTCCCTTGAACTTAAAAAATGGCAACATTTGTAACTGGGAATGTAAGTTGGGGTAGACAACTTAGATACATACCAATATACATACACGTGTGTATATTATGCTTCTGATAATGAACCAACAGCCTGAACCACTCCAGGTACCTTGGTAATTCTGAATATAGTACAATCTTCCGAGAATTTCAGAAATACATTGGGTTTTTTTTCTTCTTTATTTTTATTTAAACGTGGGTACATACAATATGACCACATCAATAGATAAAAGGAGGGGTAGGGCATCAGAGCCTGAATAATATTATTATGGCTACCAAAGAGTAATGGGCTCAGAAAGCTGTCCATGCTTGGTAAATTGTGTGAAACCGGCGGAAAAATAAAACATGAACAAACAATGGATGCCCACATCATTTGCCTACCTTAGCATATAAAGCAGTGCTCTTTAGTCTGTCCCGGAGCCCCATAGCCCAGCACAGTTCACCTTTACCCCCACCCCCCCAGGGCCAAAGCAGAGATGAAGGTTTCGTTCACTTTGTGAGGTCAACCACTAGTGTGAGAAGTGAAGAAATGTGGGGCGCAAGGACCACAAGTGAAGAACACTGATTACAAAGAAATATCAAGCTAGCCGACCATCAACTGCTTCACAATGTTTCCACTGTAAGTACTTCATTTGGATTAACACACACGCACGCGCACACACACTTGTGTATTTGTGAATGAATGGAGGAGATGTAAATCTACTAAGCGGTAGAATGTGTGCATATACTGGGACAAATGTGGGTTCTGTCCATCTTCACCTACACACTCCTCCCCCAATAAAAAAAAAAAAAAAAAAAAAAAAACACTCGTACAACAACCCCCGAAACATTCAAACCCCAACTTACAGCTGTGAAACATGAACATGAAGACTGCGCGCACACACACACACAAAAAAAAAAAATCCGACATTTTCTGGCGTGTGTGTGTTGTTCTGCAAGCGTAACACTTTTTTTGAAGGAAGAGAGTGACTTCTTCCCATCGTAATAAACTGCGTATGTAGAGACCCCCAACATCAGAACAGCAGCATGGGGGGGGGGGGGGACACGGCGCAATGCAGAACTGCTACCAGCATGCAGGGGGAACAACCGAAAACCACGCCAACAAAAAACCAAACCATCAGGTTCCAAGGAGTGCTCTCTAGTTACCTGCGTTCTATCGCAGCCAAAAAAAAAAAAAATATCAAAACAGAACACTAAAGAAAATTATAATTTAAAAAAAAATCATTTAGCCTCTATGAATAATGTGATGTTATAACATAATTCATTCCATTGGGACAACATGTCTTCGAATAAGAAAGGACCATCCTGGGAAGGGATCAGAAGTCGATTATTTTGTTATCGTTTTAAACCAAGGTGATGGGTGGTGTTCACAGTACGTAATGTGATGTACTCGCTGACCGGGCAAAAGATGAGAAAGATGAATGTTGCATAAAAAGTTATTTAATATTAATAATAATAATAATAATAATATGACCTGCTTTACAAAAGAGAGGAAAAAAAGGTACAAGAGCCCTAACATGAAGTCAGAGACACAAATAAAGGAGAAGATAGGGGCGGGGCAGGGGAAACGATAACAGAACTGCCTTCAGTCCACAGTTTGGTATAAACAGACACCTTTGACCCCTGCTTGACCCTGTTGGTGGGTGGCGGTCGTCAGCGTATTGTGCTTGTGAGCAGACATGTCGGTGACGCTCAGTCAGAAAGTTTGTCTGTAAAATTCGACTGGAAAGTGGGTGGGTCTAAAGCGAACGAGACAGAAAGGGGGAGGGGCTTTCTAGAACAACTGTGACTCAGGTCTCTGTAACTACGTACTGTACGCTAACGTGCTACGATGAGGGAGGGGGCAAACTAAAGAAGGCGGTGACAAAACTAATTGAAATGATTTTGTTTTTTGGAGTAAAAACTACTTCCTGTTTTTGGGAGAAGGCCAATTGCCACGCCTCTCACCGCGACTCATGCCACCATTGTCGGCTCCACCTCCTCCTCCACCACCACCGGGCGGAGCCCTGGGACCTCTTCCTCCTCCGCCACCAGTGTTGACTCTGCGGTTCTGCCGCTCCATGCCGGGACGCTGGCTTGAGAAGCTTCGCTTGTTGGCGGCCAACTCTTTGGCCATCATCTCGCGGTCTCCGCCCCCTCCGAATGGTCGGCCCTGAGCAGGGTGGTGGTGGTGGGCGTTATACGGTTTGCCGCCGCCTCCTCCTCCTCCTCCTCCCGCCTCGCGCTCACGGAACTCGTTGAAGTCGCTGCTCTCGGAGGCCGTCTCCCACTCTTCGTTGGCCTGGTCCGAGTTCTGGTTGGAGATGTCTGGGGACTTGGCGCCGGCAGCAGTGGGTGGGTTGTGGTGGTGCTGAGGGTGGGGTTGCGGGGCGCTGCTCTGGCTGTAGTGATGGTGGCGGTGACTCCCTAGGTGCCCGTTGTTATTGTTGTTGTTCGCTGTTGCCGTGGTGTTGCTATGATTGCTGTTGGTAACAGCAGGGGTGGTGGTGGAGGTGGCGTTGGCCACTTCTGTTTCGGTGGCTGGTGATGAGGGTCCAATGATGGCTCCACCCCCGTTGATCCGGGCGGCGTTCTCGCGCTCCTGCTTGAGGCGGCGGAATCGCGGCGGTTTGTCTTGCTGATGCTGAGAGCGGCCATGGCGCCGGCGGCGAGGGGGGCGGTCAAAGCCGCGCGGAGGGAAGGGACGCCCGTCAGGGCCAGACAGAGGCGGTGGCGGCTGCGTGCCAGAGCCCACAGAGTTTGACGTCTGATTGGCTAAGGGAAGCTGATTGGCCACACCTCCATTCTCAGACACACCCTGCTGAGCAGGTGTAGGTGGGGCTATGACAGTCGGCAGCGCGGCCTGGTTTGGGGGTGGAGTCTGCTCTACTGGCTTCTCTTTCTTCTCTGGCCCGCCCCCACGAGCCGAGTCTTTGGGAGGGGGGGGCTGAAGAGGAGGGTGCTGCTTTCGGGCCGTGGATGAAGATTTGGAGGACCAGCTATGAGGGCCAGAGCCCGGTGCTGAGCGGTGACCTCCAGACATTCCTCCTCCACCGCCGCCGCCCACTTCGGTAAGGACCTCCCCCAGCACCTCCGCCGCCTCTGCCCCTTCTGGAGGGCACTCCTCTTGGGGTGAAGACCCGAGCCTGGGAGTTTCTAGGCGGAGCCGAGGAGGCACAGGTACCGGGCGCGGGGTTCTCTGAGCTGTTTTTGGTGTTGGGTTTGCGATCGTCCTTCTCCGAGTGGTCGCTGGCTGCGCTCTCACTCCCGGTCTCAGAGTCTCTCTGCCTTCTCCTCTTCGGGACCTCCTCGTACTCGGAGCCCTCACTGCGAGTCTCGCTGCGGTTCCGGGCCCGGGCCGGGTTCGTATGGGCTCCACCCTGGACGTGACGGCCGTTGCCCGCTGGGGCTTCGTGTTTATAGTCCTGGCCGGGGTGGTGGTAGCCACCGCTGGATCTGAAGTCACGGCTGCTTCTGCTACCTGCCCTTCCTCGGCTGCCGCCTCCTCCGGCGCTGCCTGTGTAGGTGCCCCTGTATCCACGGCCACGGCTGTAGAACTCCCCCCTGGCACGACTGGCCCTGCTGCCCCTCGAGGAGGAGGTGGGGTGGTACGTCACACCACCTCCGGCGTTGCCTCCTTCGTGAGACCGTTCCCGATCCCGCTTGGAGGAGGGAGCTGAGAAGCCATCTCCATCTTTGGACACTTTGCCTCCTCCACCAGCTCGATCCTTGCCTCCGTTTCTAGGCTTGCCGGAGGGGCCGGAGTCATCCTTGTTGGGAGCGACAGATGAGGACACCTGGGAGGGTGGCCCACCCTCCTGCTCCTTCTCTTTCCCGGTGCTTCCACCAACCTTCTCAGCCCCTTCTCCTTCTCCTCCCTCTCTCTTGTTTTCTTTTAGCACCGGCCTCTTGATGGATCCGACCCTCTTGTTGCCGCCAGTCTGGTTGGAGGATCTGTGGTCAGTGACAGAACTGACCGATTCCTCAGTGTTTGCTTTCCTGCCATGGGAGGAGCCTGTGGAGCTGGTTCCAGGGCGCGGCCCCCACTGAGTCTCAGTTTTGTGTTCTCGTCCACGCTGGTTTGGCTTTAAGTGCTGCTGCTGAAATGCATGCTGGGAGGACTGAGGTGCACTGCCCATCTTGTCTCCCTTTCTTCCACCACCTTGCACAGGTACATTGTGGTCATGCTCATGCTTGGGGGGGCGGAGGTGGCCAGGATGCTTGCCGCTGCCATCCTCCCTAGCTGAGGAAGAGGAGGAGGATGAAGAGGAGCAGGAGGAGGACAGGGAGGGCTGATGAAGAGATGAAGCAGCGGTTTTCTTGGGTTCCCCTGCTCGGCCATTCTCCTGCTTGTGGGGGTAGAGAGAGAAGTGGGGAGCTGGAGGGTGTCCATGGTGGTGCTGGACGTGGGGGTTGTTCTCCATGGGAGAGATGTCAGCCCGCCCATTCCTGTCATACTGGGGGTGCGGGGGTCCCCAAATATGACCCTGCTGCCCACCTCTAGTGCCCTCATCCTGATGGCTGAAGCCATGAAGCAAACCAGCAGCACTGCCCCTCTGTTGCTGCTGGGATGACATTCTGGTTCCAGCGTCCGGGAAGCCACTGTAACTCCCGCCAGCACCCATGAATGGCTGGTGGTGAGGGTGGTGGCCACCTCCCTGACCTCCGACCTGTGTGCCTACAGGTGGTGGTGTCTGGTTTTGGGCATTGGAGGGTGAAGTGGGGGTCACCATGGGACCTGGTCCAGAGTCTCTTATGCGAACCGGAGGGGTGTTGCTCCTGTAAAGCAAAACAAAGAACTTTTACTAAACCACCTGATCATGTGGGATATTTACACAACATGAATGGAGGGGTTTTAAAGAGTCCAGAATGACTACAATCTTCTGGGTGTCAGAAATAACTACACACCAGCAATCCTATCCAACATACAGACAGCTCGCAAGCAGCCACTTCTTATTTCCTTCCAGTAAATCTGTCTTTTTCTCACCTCAGACCCTTCCCGACCTCCTCCTCTTCCAAAGGCTGCTTCTGTCTCAAAGGAGAGCTGAGGGCCCGGCCTTCTCCGTCTCCAGGGAAGACCTCGGGTCCCCAGGCCAGTTTTGGGTCAATGGGGGGAGTTCCACGATGAGGATGAGAGGGTCCTCCATGCTGCTGTCTGTCAAAGGGGTCAGATCCAGATCCACCAGAATCGGAGCGCTCCCGACCCATGAGTCCTGAAGACAGGAGATATAAAGAAATATTCAGACCTGCAGGGTTAGGGTTTATAAATTAACTTACCGAAAACATTTAATAAAAAATAAATAAAAAAAACTAACCAGTAGGGTGCATGTTTGGAGCGTAGTAGTCCATTGGTGGGGGGCGGCCCTGCATCATCCTGGGGTCCATATAGGGCATCATCATCCACCGAGGGTCAAAGTTCATGGGCAGGTGTGGAGGACGACCCATGGAGCCGGGCGGGTACAGCTGAGGCTGCTTGGGGCCGGCCTGTGGAGCGGTCCCTGGGGCCGGGCCCTGTTGCGCCGGGGGCTGGGACTGCAGGGGACCCTGAGCTGCCTGGCCATGCTGCTGCTGCCACTGCTGCTGCTGCTTCAACAGCTGCTCCTGAGAGGAGACAATCCAGTTTACCCAGGAATAGAGAAACATGCAGAAACTCCCACCGGTTTATCAATAAGGCAGGACTCTGCAGGAATGGGAATGTTTGGGAATATATAGTCACAAAAAAAAAATACTCATTTTATTAATCGATGACAAATTGTTTCAATTTTGATATCAATTATCACTGGTAGCGATTATTAAATGGCAGTTTTGCATCTGCCGGAAATAGTCAGATTACAGCAATTTTCAACAGGCATTGCAGCGGGCAGCCCCTCCCCCCGGCTGTGCAGCTGCTGCAAAAACGATGAATTGGAGCACCGACCTGCTGTTGCCTCTGGAACCGAGGCGGTAGAGACTTCTGGTATTTAGAGTAGCCCTGTCCGGGGGGTCCGCAGGTCTGGCGCCCACCTCCTCCCAACACTGTTTCCACCTTCAGAGCCTCATCTCTGCGGATGACCGGCACGCCCAGCGCCTCCTCTTTGCCATCTCTGGCCACTGCAGAATCCACAGGCTGCTGCTGAGCTGGAGGAGGGGGCGGAGCTTGCTGGGTTTCTGTAGAGAATATGAACGTGATAAAGGTGGAGAAAGAGACATACAGACGGAAAAGTTAGCGAATCTTATGCTACTGACCAGTGCTGGAGTCGTAGCTGCTGTTGCTGCTGGCTCTCTGCCGGTTATGAACGCCTCCACCAGCGGGTGCAGCAGGCTGAGGGGACAGGCGTGGCGCTTCATCGGTGTCCACGCAGGGCGAGGCTGGCTGGCTGACGTTGGGTGACGGGGAAGGACTGGGGCTGGTGGCAGGAACGCTCTCAGAAGTGGCGACCAGTTTGGAGCTCTGCTGCTGCTGCTGCTGCTTCTCGTCCAGGCGCTTCAACTTCTCTGCACAGGCGGCACGCCGCTCTTCCTCCATCCTGCGCTCCTCCTCCTCACGGCGGCGCCGCGCCCTCTCCACCGCTGCGGAGATCTCGGAGGACGACTGCTTCCGCCGCT
Source organism: Denticeps clupeoides (assembly GCF_900700375.1). Classification (NCBI taxonomy): domain Eukaryota; kingdom Metazoa; phylum Chordata; class Actinopteri; order Clupeiformes; family Denticipitidae; genus Denticeps; species Denticeps clupeoides. Next base: position 10,079,980 of record NC_041726.1, read on the forward strand.
GCCTCCACGTCTCGTCCTCGTCCTCAGCGGCCGGCTGGTGGAGCAACACTCCAGACGAGGGCGGAGGAGGAGTGATGCCACCCGATGCTCCGGCCTGCTGCTGGGAGGAGGAGACTGTGGGTCCAGACGAACGGTCCTGAGGGAGGGTACATGGGCGAATATCAGTTAGTGGTGGATAACACCTTCAACCGGTCAGTCACACACTGGTCCCACGATCCAATTACGATTATCAGTACCTTCAAGTACAATTATCAATACCAAACAAAGCTACAATGCGGCATAAAAATGTCTGCGTGGACGAGGCCGAACTTCTACCCAGAGTGGCGCTGTACTCAGATTAAGACGACACAGTCTCTACTACAACTAGAAAATTAAAAGGCATCATCATTATGATATGGACAATTATGTTATCAATAGTCCACGTCTGCATCGGCGTGCATCAATTATTAGATTAATTTCAACACTGAGCAGGTGTAGGAACTGTACCTGGCCACCCCAGCCCTCTTCGGCCCATCCTGGCTTGCTGGAGGTGGGTGGCGGGCTGTCGGCGGTAGCAGCAGAGGGAGGGGTGCGGCGTGTGTCTCCCCCACTATCGGAGGTTCGGGGACGGTGGTTCGGGCAATCTGGAGGTCTCAGCTGTTCACAGGACTCTCTGGTGACATTATGTCAATAATGTGTTGGTATCATGAAACCTTTGTTGTTACATGATCATCTCCCCTCTGTCAGTAACGTACCGAGCTCCATTCTTACGGTCGCTCTTCTCGTCTTCACCGTCTTCTTCCCCTTCGTCGTCACTGAACTTCAGTTTGGCGGAGTAATCAATCTCCTCCTGTGCCCCTGAGGATGGATGATCAGTTCAAATGATCAGTTCAAACTGAAGAACTGTAGTATAGCAGTTTGCCTGAGGATGTAATGTAAGTCAAGCGCCTGGATTCCATCACACCTGAACCCAAGTCGGTTCTGCCACCTACACCCAGCATGCACTTCTCACCTGTTTACATGACATAGTATATTTCACAATATTCAGGAAACTGTCAACACCTGAGCGCGCTGTTTTTTTAGCCGGTGGTTACACATTAAAGACTAAACAAATCCCCCAAGATGCTGTAAATGCCCTTTACCTGCCCAGCCTTCATCTCCGTCGTGGTCAAGCTCATCAAGCTCCTTCAGGTCATCCTGCTTTAGGATAGAGGGACGCTTCACCACCTCACCTCCTCCACGAGGGCCACCAGTGGTCCTCCCATCCGGGCCCGGCCCGCCCTGGGCTCGGGAGAACCTGCAGACGTTGGAATGAAGACGGCCGGTTAGGTGACGCCCGGTTCCTGCCCATGGCAGGAACAGAATAAAGTTGTAGAAGAGACCTGGAAACTACCACCAAGAGAGCTAACACAAAAGACTCCGGTTCAAACCCCACTTACTACATTGTGTCCCTGAGGCAGACTCATAACCCTGAGTGTCTCCACTAGGACAATCCCTGTCACTACTGATTGTAAGGCGCTCTGGATAAGGGCGTGTGGTAAATGTAAACAGGTGCAATGCAGGTAAAGGCGACGCACCTGGGGGCCTCGTTGGGCGGCGGGTACCTGTATGGCCCTTGGGGACCATATGGAGCAGGGAAGGGCAGGTACATCTGTCACCAGAGAGCAGAGTGTCACAGACCAAACATACAATTCAAATAAAAAACGGTCAGAACAATATGATTCTATTACCAACATTTAAACAATCGTGCAAACATAACCAAAACAACATTAATTAAAGGAATTGACTTACAAATGGAGGCATGAGCCCCCGGTAGGCGGGGAATTGGGGGCCAACAGGGGGCTGAGGGAGGGGCAGGGCAGGGCTGCCAGCGGGCGGATTCCTAGGTGGCCCGTGGGAAGGCGGGTTCTGCTGTTGGAGGGGAGGGGCCCCAGCCGCACCCTCCATCACCAGGGCTCCTGCGGCCCCGCCCTCCACCACCGCCTCCCCTGGTTGGGTGGGCGCCATGACGCGGCCCCCACCATCCCGCCAACTCGTCACATCTGCGAGAGGACGGTAGATCACTGTCAAACCACTTCCAAAAACACACAGCATTTACAAGAGGATGCGAGTGCTGTAGTAGTGGGCGGAGCTCACTCTGGGGGCGGAGGCTTGGTCCGGGCCCATACCACTGATCTGCAGTGGCCTGTTCTCTGCCAGCTTTGTCCGGCTCTCCAGCCGCCTGCAGGGTGGGAAATTCCTCGCGAGAGAATGGCGACGGTTGGTTTGATCCCTTTCCACCTGGACAGAGGAGACAGGTGAGCACATGACCCAGACTCACCACATCAGGCCTAAAATGTTAGACCCAGTCAAGTACAGCTTTTAAAAAGCCTGGCCTGGCTTTATTTAAGAGGGAAAGGAAATTATTGTGTTTAGAACTTAAATCGGCCGATGCAATTCACCTCATCAGTGTCACCTCCCCACATTCACATCTCTCACAATAATTAAAATGAATCACCTGACGACATGGCTGAGAACTGCACAATCAAATCAACTTCTCATAAAATATTTCAATTATTAAACAAATTTACAACATGTGAAACACTTTTGCAAACCACAAAAATTACAAGCAGCAAAATCAAACGAAAAGGATTAGATGGCCCAGCTAAAACGATAGAAATCATGCCCGAACCAGAGATTTACCGCTGTACTCACCATCTCCTTGTGTTCCATGCGTAACACTGGCCTGTGCCCAGGATCTTGCCCCTGCGGCCAAAGCTGAAACTGGGGCCTGAAACACAGAGGCCCGACAGTGAGATCCGACTCATTCAAACACGCACCACCTTCTCAAGAAACGGGCGTGGTACCTCCGGAGCTGGTGGTGTTCTCGGCTGGGTCGGCACAGGTGTCGGTGAAGCCACAGGCTGCTGCAACTCCAGCTGCGGTGCTGACAATACATCGGTACTGAGAAGGAAGTGAGAAAGAAAAAATTGTCCTCTGCATTTAACCCATCACCCTGAGTGAGCAGTAGGCAGCCATGACAGGCGCCCGGGGAGCAGTGTGTGTGGACGGTGCTTTGCTCAGTGGCACCTTGGTGGCTCGGGATTCGAACCGGCAACCTTCTGATTACAGGGATTACAATAACCACTAGGAAGGAAGGGGAAGACCACCACGCCTCAAATTATCATCACCTCCACTGCATGTAAATTTACAATGCCACTACTATCCGTGCTCTAGATTTTACCCTCAGAAGATTTCGATTATAAAAAATTAAACAAATTTCATGGGGCACCGGTACTTGCTGGCTTTATAGCTGTAAGCAAATCATGACAAGCAGACATTCACAGGTGTGAACCGCAGGGTTCAAAAAGATGTCAGGCAGTTTCCATGGTAACACAGGAGTGGTCCACTGCTGAACACTGCTTAAAGGACCCCTACCATGAAAATGTCACTGTCTACAGTCTTGCAGTGGCTAGAAAAGGCAATTGGTCTAAAGAGTGCTTTGGTCATTCAGAGAGCGGCAGCTCAGACGGTCAGATCTGGAATTTGCCTCATTATATCATCATAAGAGGAAAGGTTACCCCCGTTTCTTGAGCTATTTCAACCCAGAGAATTTCCCACCCCTCCCATAAAACATTATCTCCACTGACTATCATGGCTCCAAACGTGTGAGGCACTGCAAAACATTTCTTTAGTTCAGACACATGAAACAATGAAGAACCGATGGGTTTAGTTTTTTCTGGAAAAACGCAGACACGAATTCCACATTGTTGCGGGTGAATGGTGGCGATGACGTAATTTCGTCAAATGCCCGCTCAACTTCTACAGGTCGCTCTCCTTCTCATCCCGATTCTCTCCTCCTCAATATCATTTAAAGCTAGACACCGAAACGGAGAGTCCTGGGGAAATCTCATTGTGGGACTGGATCAAAGTGGCTGTAATTCCACACTAAGGCTGAGTTTCGGAAAGAGACTTCAGATACAGTATTAGGTGACCAATAAGACCAATATAAAAGCAGGGGACCTTCAAAACTGAACCCATTTTTTAGGGCATCTGCTGTGAAACATCCACCAACGTCCACCCATGGTGCTGAAGTGGCTCTTCGGTTACAGTATGTTCCAGGTGTGCTAGATGCTGACCCGGTGGGACACGCACCTCTTTGGCTCTGCTGGTTCCTGTTTGCTTGCCCATGTTGTGCGGTCTTTGGGAACGAGCGAGACGTTGGGGTCGTTGCCTTTGTTCTCCGCCTTCAGACTGGGCAGGTTGGCAGGTGGGGGCATGCGCCGAGTTGAGGCAACTTTACCAAGAGACTGCAAGCCATGACGAGCGGGGACTGAGGAAAAAGGAAGAGTCAAGTTCAGCAATATTACTTTACTGGTCCTGGAGGAAAATGATAGTTAGTTAGATCGATGGTTATAAAACAAGAAATGTATACAATGCACAGCCAATTAGATCACTCTAAAAGTGAAAAAATGCAGGTAGTGTAGCGGAAATGTGGTTTCAGAGAAGGGACAGAAACTGTAAATGTGGAAGGCAGGGTTCTCCCTACAACCTACAGGGCGGTGTGAGATACACCAGTACCTGTGCCCTGTAATGGTCATCATTCTGTATTCTATAATCTTTGTTCTATCATTTTTCTGATTCCTACTACATTGTATCTTGTTGATGTTCTTTATCAGTCGGAATCAAATTCCTTGAATGTGTTCACTCACCTACTTGGCCAATAAATAAATGCGATTCTGACATACACATTACCATCATGGCACTTTCTTCTGAATAATAAAAAATATGCCAAAGCGACTAAAGGGATTTTGGACACTTTTCAGGCAAAACATTTAAACCAGATAATGTCTACTGACATCACCGAAACAGGAAGAGCCATCTGACCTCCAGAGGGTCACAGACTCACCAACAGGCTTCTGCGCTTCGAGGCTTTTTCCTTTGTAGGTATCAAACAGGTTGAGAGATGCATATTTGGTTTTGCCATCCTTCCCCTTTGCCGTTTGCCCAGAGCGCTCGGACATTGCGCTGTCCGCTCATTGAGTATGGTGAGCCCTGAGACTGGGAGAGAACAACATTCACAGTCAAAACTACACAGGAACAAACCAGAACCGGCGTTGCCATGGCAACACATTTACAGACGCTGTTCCTCCTGTGTCTGCCTTGAGAGGGGATGTTTCCATGGCAACACCAGGGCCGAGGACGTTCAGATTCACGCACTGGAACTCTGACTTCCCAGGAGGAGACAGGTACTAACCAATCCCACACACACTAATAATTATAATCTCATCAAAACCTTCAAAACAGACAGAATTCTGAGCAATTTCAATACACATTTTCAAAATGGTTTAAATTAGAAGAAAATCCCACTACAGAACCAAAAACTGGCATTTCACCATTGGCGATAAAAAATTCTCATTCCCCCTGCATACAGCACCATGTATTTCAAGTGTCACGTGATGTAAATTTTAGCAATGTATGTGTTTCCAATGTGCATAGTCCCTATGCGGGTAAGTGAAAGTGTGTCTCATGTGCATTCCATGGTGCTCGCTACAGGACAAGTCACCTTAATGTGATCAAAATATAAGTAAAACAAACGCAGTCATACTGGACCCCGAGATGCCACAAACTCACTAATTTCCACGTTACAGCCCCACCCCTGCAGTAAACCCGAAATGTTAAAGCTCGGCGACAGAACAGAGAGATTAAGAAAGTGGGTCGCGGGACAGCCAGCGGCCTGAGATTATCTGTCCACAGGATCTCACCTCTAACTTAGACGCTCGACAGAAAAACATTTATTTCTTCATACCAGCAAGCGTAGCAGCTGTATAACCCTCACTAAGAACTACCGCCGGTATAATCTGCTAATAGAAACAGAACAGAAATGTGCAGTACACAGTGTTCCGTAGATTTTGCTTTCATTTCTAACCTAGTGATGACAATAATGGAGGGAAGGCCTGATTATCCACCATAAACCCAGGACTGTGGTGCAAAATAAAAAAAACCATCAGGCAGGTAGGATCTGGTGTCTCTCTGGGGTCATGACCTTTACCGCACTTTCCTGTGCCTTGTGAAAGTCACCGAGCCGTCTGCGGTGGAGGTGACAACTGCAGCGACACATCACATCCCACCACGCCGCTGCTGCTGCTTTTTGTGTGTATGTGGTCGGACAGGTTGAGGTGACCGGACGCGTCCGGCGCGGCCTACGCGTTTCGCGTCTCACCGCAGCGGAGAGACCAGCGGCAGCCCCGCCGCGCCCGGGTCCACCCCGCGTCCGGAGTCCCTCGGCCGACGAAAACCGGCAAGACCGAGCGGAGCGACGCGCCGAGCCCGCCCGACCAGATCTGGTTCCGTGCGGAGAACAAAACAAAATGGCGCCTGCGCGCTGCAGGCCCACAACAGACCGGTGTCGCGCCGAAATAACCCTCCCCAGACGGCGGCTTGCGGGCCTCCGGCAGCACGCCCGAAAACAGTCGCTCTGCGACGGCTTGAGTGCGGCGCCGCGGACGCGTCTTTAGGCACGAGATGACTAAACCAGGTCCGAACAAACCATCAAATCACAAATCCGGAGACATTTTATAATAACAGCGACTATAAAAACATAAATTACCCGAGAGCCCAATTTCCGGCGGGGTGCGATTTCGGCACAACAGCAGGCCGACGTCGCAACAAACCCGCATCAAACCGCGACAAAAGCCAGCGGCTTTTAGCCAGAAGGAAGTCAACGGGCCCGGTTTAAAGCCCGACCAGGTTCTGCGGCGTGCCGGATCCCAGCAGAACCCGCTGGCCCGGTCCATTAGCCCGCTAGCGCTAACGCTCCGGCCGTGCGGCGCAGATTTAAGAAGCTGCGAGGAGAAACAGAAATAATAAACCGTGCAGCTACTAACCTGGTCGTGTCCCGCCTGGTCTGGGGTGAGTATCGCTGGATAATGAAACAGTGAAGGTTTAATCCGGTTAGTTTAATTAAAAACGCACTAAAGCAGCAGAAGGCTCGCGCTAGCATTAGCTAGTTAGCAGCTAGCTGCCTCGGAGCCTGTAAAAAGAAAACCCAGAATAAAAACAGAAGAGGCTTTTTTATTCATTTCTAACCTGAGAAATTAGAATTTACACAATCATATACTCGGCGTGCGTGATGCGGCTTACTTGTACTCCGGTGCTTTTCTCTTTTTTCCCACAAAACAAATGAAAAAAGGAAAAAGAAAATATTACAGAGCGGCGCTCGGTCCGTCACTACAAGAGCCGTTAACGGCTACTGGAGGGCGGGGCGCCGCTTGGGGGCGGAGCAACGTGCGGTGGGCGTGGCCACGCGTCCAAGCCTCCTCACCTGGTACCGGCGGGAGGCGTTCTGCAGCCTCCTCAGCCCAGATTTGTTCAGTCATTTTCACAATGTTTCATGTAAATTCCTCAAATAAAGGAAGACGAATAACGATTCTCCTGTAGTCTTTTCTGTGACCGTGTGGGAACCCGGGAAAAAATAGAATCGAAGCAGAAGTCCACGGACCTCACCTCAGGCAATAATCCATCAGCGTTGAGAGTGTTGTTAAATAAACAAACAGCCTAAAGATGACAAGAAGTTCCCGGACTACCTAATAAAGGTCAAATGGACACTAGCCATACCTGAGGGTGCTCTGGTTTTATTTATTAATGTTAATAATAATAGTCAAAGTCCCCAGGGCAGGGGTGGCCTAGCAGGTAAGCAAGTGGACCCGAATTGCCATGGTGCCACTGAGAAAAGCACCGTCCCCACTCACTGCTCCCCGGGCGCCTTTCATGGCTGCCCACTGCTCACCAAGGGTGATGGGTAAAAGCAGAAGACACATTTTGTTGTGTCACCGTGTGCTGAGCTGTGTTTCACAATGACACTTCACTTTCACTATTAAAAAGAATTAATTTGTAACTCAGGGTTCATGCAGGGAGAGAAGGACTGACGAACACGGGGAATTTACTAAGTAACAAACAGGGCATGCAGGCCCTGACATAAGCACACAGGACAAACACAATGACCAGACAGGGACAAGACAAAGTCAAAGGATACATTTATACGTTTACACATAATCAGGAAATCAGAAACATGCACAATGGACATGGAATGTGGAACCGGAGCACCCCAAAAGGTCAGGATATGACAATAACACACTTCACATTTTTAGCCGAAAAACTCGACATGATACATTATAAAAGCAAAAGAAACTTATATAAAACACTTGAGACTAAGTTGACGAAGAGCTGTATATTCTACTAAAAAGGAAGGTCTTCAATTCTGGTTTTATACTGTCCACAAACTGTGATGCTCTCAGGGCAGCAGTACAGAAGGCCCATCACCCATAGCAAAGAGTTTACACCTTGTTTGTGATGTTAATAGATCTTTAGGGTAGGGGGTGGTTCCATACATTTTACATTTACAGCATTTATCAGACACCCTTATCCAGAGCGACTTACAATCAGTAGTTACAGTCCCCCCTGGAGACACTCAGGGTTAAATGTCTTGCTCAGGGACACAATGGTAGTAAGTGGAATTTGAACCTGGGTCTTCTGGTTCATAGTTGAGTGTGTTACCCACTAGGCTACTAACACCCCTACCTACATGCACTGGTGTGTGAGGATGGAGATGGAAAGTTATGATCGGAGAAGGTAAATCTTGTTATGGGTGAAGTCTGAATCTGGTGAGGAGTTCCAACAAGCATAGCTTCAGTCTTGGAAGAAGATGGTACCATCCACACCTTTATCTCCTCTAGACAGATGAGAAGTGAAATCTAGAACCTCCTGACTAAACAACTTCTTCTTCCCTGCTCCCATACACTGTAAACCCGAACAGTACTACTAACTTATAAAAAACGAGAACACCATAATTAAAATCGGTTACATAGTTTATTGAACTTAAAACTATAGCACTTTTTGAACAAATGACTTAACGTTAATTTTGCGTTGCTCGTCATTTTTGAGTATACATTGCCAATGAAGTGATATTTTTTAAGTGTACGACGTCATCTACGTCAGGACGTACGCCATCGTTCTACCTGATGCTACCACAAGATGGCGGACACTCATGCGAGTCTGGACGCATGTGAGGAGATTTGTAAGTAAATGCTTTTTTAATCTGCTTTTTTATTTTATCGTAATAACTATATCTTTTAAACGTGTTTCGCGTTTGGCGTTGCTGTCTTTTTACCGGTATCGGTACCGGTCTCATCGATAATGTCGAAAGCTCCACAAGCATCTCTGCATTGCTTTGCTTCGCGCGCATTTTTTAACCTTTAACCCACTGCCATATTTAATTTATAAGTAACGTTAATATTGTAATCCGTTAGTCGGCGGGACCCAGTCAGCAACATAGCTTTGGCCCAGATCCGATCCATACGGAGCCCGGGAGGTGCCACGGAGGAGAAACAAAATATAGGGTGAAGAAAAAAGTAAACCGTTTGCACGGATTGCGCACAGTGTTAGCCTAAACTGTGTGTTCATTCACATGATGTTGTAGCAGAAATCTGCTTCAGATTGTCCAGTGAGCATAAACAGTTCACCTGTAAACTACGATGATTTTGTGGCTATTTGAGCTGCCAGAGAGGAACACACGGGTCATTTGTAACTTGATTAAGTATTCCGTGCGCACGGTTTACTTTTTTTTTTTTTCTCCTCCGTGACACCTCCCGGGCTCCGTTCTGGAAAATGCGAATTTATGCTTGCCTTCAGCTGTTAATGTACTTGCGGCTAGCTGTAACTTTTATCCATTACGTTAAGGATAATGACACAAAGTTAGCAATACATTGGAAAAATAGTTAATAATAAGAGTTGTGAAAACTAGGGATGGTAGAGACATCCCGGCAAGCTGGCATTAACATTTACATATTTTTGGCCTTGTAGGCTAAAGTGGATGCAGAGTCTGTGAATATGGTAAGTATCCTTTTTTCGTTTACTTTAGATATTTTTAACAGCTTCACACGTAACCCTGCATTGAATATTTATCTAATTTTGTACAGATCAAGTTAGCAACTGGATCTGGATGCCTGGAGGTGTCGGTCAACACAGGCAAAAGAAGTAAGAACAATCCTGACAAAGACCCTCCCCACTCCAACATAAAACGAGCAAGACGAGCAGAAGTGAACTTCCTTCCAAACTTTCCAAAGGGACAAAACCAGGCCAGTTTGGAAGAAATGAGATTAGACATTCTACACGAAGTTGAGAAGAGTGAGAAAAACCTGTTGTTGATAGATAATCTAATGCAGATGACATTTTCCCTTCGTCGCCAAGAGATCGTACAAGAAAACCCATCGTTGAAAGACTTCCTGGTGAAATGGCCAGCACTTCAGATTGAGTCGCAGGTAAAACAAACACTAACAAACTAGTTGTCAGTGAGACTTGAACTATTGGACTTTGTTGGTGTTTATTAGCATTTGACATTTGTTGAAATTTATTGAATGTGTGTGAATTGGCTACTACTTAATCTTTCAAAGATAGCAAAAACTTTTTTCTATCAAGATGATTGCATTGTATGTTTCTCTAAGGCTGTTTTGATGCCCAAAATTTATACATTTTGTGTATTTATGATTTTGTAGGTTTGTGCAGAGTTTCATCGCATCACAAACACCAATCTTCGAAACCAGTTCTATGCCGAATTGGACAGGCATACACCACAACTATTTGCCTTGTACAGGCAAAAAGCGTCACATACTGGCAAGGTCTCGGAGGTGCTGCGTGACATCCTCAGGATTTATGATCGTGAGGTGAGTTAAAGACTGTACAACTCTAGTATTGAACCCAGAATAACTTTGCTTGTTTGTTCATTGTTATTTTTGCTTGTCTTTCAAGGATATGCATGATATCAACATAAAGCGCACTGTGGTTCTTCGTGCCCTAGCAGTGTACTTACGTGAAGATGACCCACAGTTTTTTAAGACATGGAATGTTAAGTACTCGGTGTGCTCACCAAACAGGATCAGTTTTTGTGCTTATCAGGGTTTTTTTTATCTTAGCTTCATTAACAAATTACCATAACAACATATATTCAACTTTTTTTCTCTACTGTTGCAAATTCTCTATGTGTGTTCTTGTCTAGTTTTTAAATTTGGGCCAATTCAGTGTAAACTGAAAAGGCCTACCTGGGTAAGTATGATACTATATTAAAGTGATAGTTAACCAAAAAATTCTGATGCTGTAATTCATTACTAGACATGTTTACAGTTGGACACTCTTTGTGCATTCCAGGTGGATGATTCCGATGAGCCAGACATCACCTAGACATCACCTAGTTCCTGCTAAGTAGTTTTGTAAGCGCATGTTGTAGAAAATGTAGTTTTTAGATTTGGTATGTTGTCTTCTGCACCAAATCTACCTCAGTTGCACTTCTACAACAAAAACTTTTTGCAATCAGATTGTATTTTTTTTATTCTAAGGTGTTTTACAAGTGTATGTTGTTAAACATGTAGTTTAAACATTTGGTAGGTTGTTACTTTAATATTGTCACTTCCTCTGTTTATCTCAATTTGTTTTATAAGCTAAACATGTAGTTTACAGCAGTTTTACATTTAGTAGGTTGTCTTCTGCACCAGATCTACCCCAGTTGCACTCTTACACTAGAAACTTGATATTTGTAATCAGATTTTGTTTATTTTAAGGTTGTTTACAAGTGTCTACTGTTTAACATGTAGTTTAAACATTTGGTAAGTTGTTAGACCTACCTCAGTTGCACTTTACACAATGAAACATTGTGTAGTTTAAAGCATTTAAATGTTTACATTTACATTTTTTACAATCTATCTCTGTTGCATATTTCATGTAACAAATACTTGGTTTTGAAATCAGGTATGTATTATTTTTTGTGTTTTGACATTCATTTATTGTTTTTATTTCCTATAAATTATAATTTTTAACATTTCTTTTTAAAGGAGCTTTATTTATTTTATTTATTTTGATTTGCCGTGTTGCAAAATAATGGCAATGGATGTAAAACAATTTTTAATCACTGTTTTAACACTTTCCAATTTAGTTTGTTACATGTTTACAGAGATTTATATAAACAGTCATACAAAATAGACAGAGAATTTAATAGTAAATAAAAACCCTTTAATTATATGTCAACAGTTCTGTGTGTGCTTATTTTTAGTATTTTGAACTCAAATATGTATCAGGCTATGAGTTATTCAAAATGAGTTTATTTCTTGAATAAAACTTTATTTATATAAGTGGTAATTAATTAAAAACAATAAGTATTGAAAACATAACTTTAGTGTATCATATGTACAGTTTTAAGTACACTGAACTTAAAATAAATAAAAAAGGAAAGAAAAATATTTAAGTTTAGTGTCATTGTAATTTTAAAGTATGTTTACTTAAAAAATCTTAGGTAATCAGTTTCCATAAAAGTTTTGAGTACTCTGAACTTATCGGGTATTACAGTGTATGACTTCTTAACAGCTGACCTACCTCAAGTGTAATTTTCCACATTTAACTAATATTTGAAAGTGAAGTGATTGTCACATGTGATACACAGCAGCACAGCACACGGTGCACACAGTGAAATTTGCCCCATCACCCTTGGTGAGCAGTGGGCAGCCATGACAGGCGCCCGGGGAGCAGTGTGTGGGGACGGTGCTTTGCTCGGTGGCACCTCAGTGGCACCTTAGCGAATCGGGATTCGAACCGGCAACCTTCTGATTATGGGGCTGTTTCCTTAACCGCTAGGAAACACCCTGTCCGTCGAACTCATACTGAAATTTTCCTCTTCTCTGCACATTTGCACATCAAACTGTCATTTTTCTTTCTTACTGTAAAGTTTCTGCTCCTTGCAAATTTCTTTCACCTTGCAAATCCACAGTTATTCACATTCACACGCATAAGTCCTCACTAACTTTTGTTAATTTTATTTATATTAAACTCTTAACTTGACATTTCTATGTGGAGAAGCAAAAAAAAAAAGAGAAATGTACAAAGAAATGTAATTTCTGCACAATAAATGCTTTGAAGCTTTGAAACATTGATGGGATAAAAGACGATGGGAGTGATGATGCTGAAGGTACAGAAGTCGCTGTAGTCGTGGCTGATGATATGTCCAAGGATGAAGAGGATGGGGCAGAGTACGGACCCCTGAGGAACTCCACACTCCACTTGGATTTTCCCAGTGAAATTAGTTCTGTTCTGTTGGTGAGGAGTGATGCAGGCCATTGATAAGTATTCCATGGTCAACACTGATGAATGCAACATTATTTCCAAGTTTTGTGGTCACGTTATTCAAACACGATTGTCTTCATGTCAGGAATATGCAAGTGTGAGCTCGTATGAAAATCATCAGAACTATCACACAAACTGTCTTTCCTGCAGACCTCTTATTCAGGACTCAAAATGTTTAGACAAATAAATACTTTAAAGGAATGTTGAAAGTGTTTGGCTCCAGATACCTTTGATACTGAAGTATCAAAATTAAAGGTTCTAATGTCCTTTTAATTTTAGATAAAAAGAAAGGGATAAAAGTGTTTTCAAATAGAAAAAAAAATTAAAGTAGAAATAAAGAAAAACTCCTGGTTTGAGAACATTCTAGCTTTGACCTGAGGAAGAACATCTTGACCTAGAGACCTGTAGTAAGAGTATGGAGACATTTTCATGATATTTTATTAGTTAGAAATATTATTTATTAGATATTAGTTCTCAGTTTTTCCCTTTTATTCTCCCCAACTTTTCTCCACGGTCCAAACCCTGAGCTCTTGTCATTTCTATCTGTCTAGTGTTCAGTTTCTAAAAATTATTTTAAAAGAATTATCTACCTGATCTTTTGTTGCTCTAAAACAATTTCCTTGGTATCAGATGTTCATGTTTAAAACCGTCTGTCACGCACACAAAATAGGAAATTTGCAATGATGCAAAGCACCAAATCATCATGGGACACAGATGTCTTTTGTTGGCAAGTAAAGAGCTCCAGTTTCCAGTTTGACTGGTGCAAGAGGAGCGGCCCTGGTGTGGCAACCTGGTCTTCACTGTGTCTTGCTGGTACATCACAGAGAGCAGGTTGACTAGATTTGAGGTCATATTATGAAAATGTGAGATGAATTACTGGACCCTGCACTGAGACGTCTGCTCTTCCGTTACAGCAACATGATCCGTTTTCTGCTCTACCTGCCAGGTGAGTTGTTTCTTCTTTTGACAGGAAATGGTGAAAATCCCTTTGATGTCCTGCGTGTTTTCCAGTGAGCTTGCTCTCAGCGCACGTGCCCATCATCCTGGTGAATAAAACACTGAATTGGAGTTCAGCACAGGACTTCTGTCGACAGTATTACACCGACCTGGCCGCGATCGAAAGCTTAGAAGCTGATGATGTTCTGGGGGACCTGTCTAACACGTCGGCCTGGGTGGGCCTTTACTGGGACTGTGCAGAGAACTGGCAGTGGTCAGATGGGCAGAAGATCAACTACACCGCATGGGATGAGATGGTCTGCTGCTCCCTGCGCCTCCCGACAACTGCCAAATGCACAGATCAGCGTTTCAATTTCTGTCGTGGTCAGTGGGATGCAGCTACATCATTCATTTATAACACTGGTGGAGTATGTTGTATTGCTGATTAATTCGGTTGATGTTTGCACCCTCTACCTTCACAGACAACAACTTCAACGTTTCACTCCCAATATGTTTACACACACAGTTCTTCTGCAACAACTCGATCTGTCCGACCTGCCTCATTGATTTCATGGTAATTCATATTTTACCATTGTTAGAGGTACTAGCAACTAAAATCCAGTAAATGCTGAGTTTCTGTTCTGTGCGCTTCTATTAAAAAAGGTGGAGGGAATTGGAAGCTGCGGCTTGGACAAGATTATTGGGCCCATCTGTGTCAGCACCAGCAACAATGGATGGGTGGAAAGCAACTGTGAAAAACAGCTGCCGTTCATCTGCAGAGGTAATTTACAGTTGAACTGCATATAATCTGCACCTTAAAACATGTAATAAGTCCACACAACACACTGATCCGCAGGGCACAATTTCACCCTCAACAACGTCTTGGCCAACTGGACAGAGGCTTTGAAATCCTGCCGTGCGCAAGGCAAAGACCTGGCCACTGTGAAGAACCAGGCGGAGCAGGAAGAGATAAAGGGACTCATGGATCGGTTTCATGAACAGGCAGCATGGATCGGCCTCTTTCACAGCCCGTGGAGGTGGTCGAACAACAGAAGTCTCAATGGAAAAATAAGTTTTCCAAATAATGTGACTAAAAACAAAGGTTCTACAAGTAAGTAGCAGTAATTTTGCAGCATGACAAAGAGGAGATATTATAAAAAAATTCCTTTTGTTTTTTGGTTTATAGAAGCAATGTGTGCTATTATTCTAAATAGAACCACAATGGAAACACTGAGATGTGAAGTCTCAAAACCGTTCTATTGTTATTTTGGTAAGACCATCTTTTCCTTTATCACACCCAGCCATTTTAACATTAGAAGACCCTTCCAACGCATTTCTTTTAGTCACACATACTGTGACATAGAAGGTATGAATGTGTGACCACCACCTTCTCCAGAGAGCAGTCAGCCCATGACACCTGAGAAGCTGAACTGGGAGAAGGCCATGAATAAGTGCACCCTGGTCTACATCGACTCGGATCAGGATCAGATGAAGACCTGGAGCCGGGCCCGGAGCGGGAACTCCAGCACGGAGTGGGTGTGGATCGGACTCAGGCAGAGCCAGCTCTTCGGCTTCTGGTGGTGGGCTGGCCCCTACTACCACAATGAGCTGAAGCTTCTGGTTTACAAAAACTGGATGGACGGTCAGTGCGTTTCTTTAATCTGCTGAACCGTTCAGTGTTGGGGTCATGTGATTATGGCAAATGTTATGTGTAGGTGTTCAACAGGTTGTTGAGAATAATCAGGCGAAATTTTTTTTTAATAACGTTCATACGGAACAAATGGAACTTCCAGGATTAAGTCAGTGCATTCACAGCATGATGAATAAAACAGTCAACAGTCTGGATTCTAAATTCATCCATATGAACAGAAACAGAAACGAAATGTTCTCTGTCGTCTGCAGATATCGAGCCCAGCCTGCCGCGCTCCTACCCCTGCGGAGCCCTGAACAAGGTCACGGGGAAATGGAAGGACATGAACTGCAAAACGGAGCTCTCGTACCTCTGCAGTGAAAAATGAAAAAAATCAACAACATTATTCTTTTTGTATACTCTTGCTGAGAATAAATGTCTTCTGAATATCCTGTTTATAATTTTGTTGTTTTCAGATACTCCACTGCATTTAATTGTCATAATATAATTAAATGTATTCCTGTTTAATTGTTTCTGTAAAGGACTTAAATAAAGAATTAAATAGTGAAAACACAGGCCTTCAGCATATCCTGTGATATAACAAAGTTATTACTGTTATTTTTCATATTGAAGATAATAACCCATTATTAGTCCGCCAAGTGGGGAAATTTGCATTAACACGCCAGAAAGTGGACAGGATAAGAGTGGCAGGATAAAAACCTATATAAACAGTACAATAAAGAAGGTTCACTAAACAAACAATCTGTGGGGCATCTTGATGTGAATTCCAGTAAAGTTTCGTGGCACTTTTGACGACCAGATGACAACACACTCCGCCACAGAGCTGAGCTCCTGCTATTAACTCAAATGGAACCCTTTTAGCATTTTATTGCTTTATCGACGCTTAAACCTGGAAAACATTTAAACGAAATAATGAAATCATATTTTAAGATATTGCAGAGGACATGGTCTCGTGAAAAATCTGTTCCTGTTTCGGGGTAGGGGGCAGAAACGTAAACGCGGAAGTGGCCTTATTTGCACCACGTGACGAGCGCTGCGGTCACATGACCGCGTCGCTTCGCCAGGACAGGAAGGAGCAGCCTGCCGCCGACAGCAGCGACGCAAAATGCCGCTTCTCCAGCCTGCGCCCGCGTTCCTGTGCGCCGCCGCCCTCCTGCTTTCCGCGGCCGGAGCCAAGTACACGCCGGACTGGCGCAGCCTGGACTCCAGGCCGCTGCCGCGGTGGTACGACGAGGCCAAGGTGGGCATCTTCCTCCACTGGGGGGTCTTCTCCGTGCCCGCGTTCGGCAGCGAGTGGTTCTGGTGGCACTGGCAGGGCGAGAAGAACCCGACGTACGTGAGCTACATGGAGAAGAACTTCCCCCCGCACTTCACCTACCCCGACTTCGCCCCACAATTCCATGCGCAGTTCTTCGACCCGGACGAGTGGGCGGGGCTCTTCGCGGCCGCGGGGGCCAAGTAAGCGGTTTTTATCATTAATTTCCCGGGAAAATATTTCATATCCGACCAATCAGAGCGCAGCGTGACCTGCTTTTTACTCCGCACCGGTGCAGGTACGTGGTGCTCACCACCAAACACCATGAGGGCTTCACCAACTGGGGCTCCCCGAATTCCTGGAACTGGAATTCTGTCGACACGGGTCCCCACAGGGACCTGGTCGGGGACCTGGGTGTCGCCGTAAGGAAGAGGTGGGTGGTGCCGCAGCTCATGCCCCGCCCCTGCCTGCAGGCGCACCATCCCCTGACCTTTCATGCCGTTACAGGTCCATACGCTACGGCGTGTACAACTCCCTGTTCGAGTGGTTCCACCCGGTGTACCTGAGCGACAAGCAGAATGGATTCCAGACCCAGGAGTTTCCGCGGGACAAACTTCTGCCTGAGCTGCGCAACCTGGTCATGCGGTGAGGAGAGGGGCTGCAGTAAAACGGTGATAAAAGGCTGTAAACGGTCAATCTGTAACCATCCTCCGCTCTAGATACAAACCCGACCTCATATGGTCCGATGGGGACTGGGAAGCGCCGGACTCATACTGGAATTCCACAGAATTCCTGGCCTGGCTCTATAACGACAGCCCCGTGAAGGTAGACCGTTTATAGGTTTGACCTGGATGCATGTTTCCTTTTTTGTTTTATTCTGATAAAAGCGGCGCTGTCCATGTGCATTACAGGACGTGGTGGTGACCAACGACCGGTGGGGTGCGGGCTGCGCCTGTAAACATGGCGGCTACTACAACTGCGAAGACAAGTACACGCCAGGCGTTCTGCCCAAGCACAAGTGGGAGAAGTGCACGTCGGTGGACACGCAGTCCTGGGGCTTCCGCAGGAACATGCGCGTCCACGAGCTGATGGACCTCCCCGCCATCGTCCAGGTGAGTTCGGCCGCAGCGCTTCACTCCGCGCTGGAGGTGGCCTGACGTCACTGATGAGGGTAAATGTCTGCAGGACCTGGTGCGCACCATCTCCTTCGGAGGGAACTACCTGCTGAACGTCGGCCCCACCCCCGACGGGATGATCCCGCCCATTTTCCAGGAGCGCCTGCTGGGATTGGGCAGCTGGCTCAAGGTTAATGGCGAAGCCATCTACGAGTCCACACCCTGCAGGGTCCAGGAGGAGAACGGGACTGTTCCAGTGTGGTGAGGACACGTCAGTCTTCATGTTTAGGCAGTGGTGGCCTAGCGGTCAAGGATGCAACCCCGTAATCAGAAGGTTGCTAGTTCGAATTTCCTTCAGGATTAATAAAGTATTATATATATATAGTATTATAGTATTATATATATTATATATGAGTATTATAGTATATTCTGCCATCTGAAGCCTTTTCTGTTGACTATAGGTACACCTGCAAAGACTCAAGTGTGTATGCAGTCTTCCTCATGAAACCACCACCATCATCCTCGTTCAGCCTACCCTCACCCAAAACATCGGCCTCCACTGTGGTCAGTCTGAATTACATTTCATCTGAATATTTACAGCTTTAAAGGTCACTTTGTGACATTATTTCACATGTATAAGAGTTCCCCTGGCCTGTCTATGGTCCTTTAGTGGCTAGAAATGGTGATAGGTGTTTTGGTCGTTCTGCTTTGCTGTTCAGAGAGCAGCATATCAGACTGTCTGATCTGGTATTTGTCCTTACATGCAGACTTCCTGTCTGTGCCAAACCTTTTGGTTGGTGAATGGTGTTGATGAATGCCCACTCACTTCTATAGGCTGCTCTACTCCTTGTCCCGTCTCTCTCCTCCTCATTGGCATTTAACAGCGCGTCCTGGGGAAATCTCATTGTGGGACTGGGTCAAAGTGGCTTTAATTCTGCACCAAGGCTGAATTCTGGAAAGAGACTTTAGATACAGTATTAGGGGATCAACAAGACCATGTTCATGTCAGGGGACCTTTAAAAGGCTTCATCTAAGAGAATATTGATATTTAAAAGTGTGGTGCTGCGTGCAGGTGACGCTGCTGGGAAACCCGGCGCCACTGGACTGGGCTCCTCTGCACCCCGCTGGCCTGGTGGTTCTGCTGCCCGACTTGCCCCCCTCTCCTGGACACGGATGGACCCTGAAGCTGGACGGTGCAACCTGAGACGCGTCTCTCTCTCTCTCTCTCCCCCACCCTCACAGATAAAAGGGAACCGGCTGTGAATTTCATGTCAGCGTTTTTCTTTTTTCATTTCAGATGATTTCACTTGCGACAGAGCACTTCATGTTTTTGGAAATCTGGATGTGTTTTAATTATTAAAAACTATTTTTTTATCATTTACAAGTGATGTCTGTATCATTTTTACACACCTTTGAAAAAACGCCTGGGCGAGTACTTCATATTTCTTTAAAAAATTATGATAAACATAAATAAAAACGAGAAATATTCTGTATTATTCAGACCTGATTAGATTCCAGGATGAAATATTTCATCTGAATTCATATAAATGATTTTATATCAAGTGTGGTTATGAATTATGAAAGCATGTGGATGTTGGCCCAGGCTGGAATGCTGTAGTGTTGCATTGTGCTATAGGAAGCAGTAACTTCACAACGATTCTGTGTGTTCATATGTTTATTTATATGTATATTTAAATTTTATATAGAAATCTGTGTTTCACGATGCTTTCACAGAAGAAAACAGACCATAACGCAGTAACGGCGACACGACAGAATCACAAGGACAAAAGCTTCCGGAGCTCTGGAGCTACCCTCTGAACTCAGATCTGAGTTCACGTCCCACACCGCCTCTCAACTACAGACATGTGCTGATGAGGACAACAATGGTGATGAAGAGGCAATCATGACTGCATTTGATAAATGGTCAGATCAGATTGTTCTGATCGCCGCTCACCCCGCCTTTAAAAATAAAACAAAACAATAATCTACCTTATTTTCAACCAACAGCATGAAGAAGAAAACAAGAAACGACAACGCCATCCTATGCCATACATATTTAACTAAAGTTCTACATATTACAGTGCTTTTTTATTTTCCTTTTTCTTGTTTTAAATGCATCTAGCATCACCTAAATATAAAAGCTTCATGTCCACGAACGTGGCGGAGAGGTCGTCCCTCAGCAAACAGCTCAGATTTAGCAGCGATCATCCTTTTATTTTAGAGAGGAGCTGAAACGCCACTCCTCTGTGTGGCTCCAGATCGCCGTTAACGTTCAGGGGTAGAACTTTTAAATATGAATTTATCTGGTACATTGAAAGTTTTTCCCAAACAGTAACGCATTTGAAAATTGAAGTTTTCAAGGGTGCAGACATTCGTTAAACACACACGCTTACACACTAAAAATATCTGTACATCTATAAATCGTTTGTGGCTAAGGATGTGTACACTACCACAACAAAGCAGGCTTCGTCCGAGCCTTACAGTAAAAGTTCTGACTCCGCCCCCTCCCGCCCTGGTGGTCCCCACGCGAGTCCAGGCTTCCGCACGGGCCGCACCCGTTTCGGGCCCACTGTCCAGGAGCTGGAGGAGGGGAGGCGTGGTCCACGCCAGCCGCAGCCGGGTTCAGGGGTGGACCTTGAAGGCCAGCAGCTGCTCGGAGTGCATGTTGTTGAGGGAGCGCAGGTCGGGCAGCTTCAGCAGCAGCTTGGTGAAGACGGCGCTGTCGTTGGGGTGGTTCTTTGTGATCAGGCTCCGGAGGGCGCGGATCAGCGTCTCCTGCAGCGCCTCCACGGAGTTCACGTTCTCGATTCCGGAACGATCTGCAGGAAAATACAGCTTACATCAACTTGTATTCCTACTGTATTTGTATTCCTATTTTTCTACGTAAAATATATATTAGGGACAGGGACGCTATGGTCCTAATCCACTTTTTACTGGCTTCCTGTTACTGGCTCTCTACGAGACAACAGAAACTGAAGGACTAGATTATGTCCAAACTGTCACTAAACCAGCTGGACTACAGTCAGTGATGTGTGTCGGTGCCCTGATTTGCGGACTGGGACTCCCTACCGGCTGACACCAGGACCACCGCTGTGAAGAGGCTCATCTCCTCCTCGCTCAGGCCGAGCGACAGCAGCTTCTCGCTGAAGTCAAACATGGAGTTGAGCAGGTCCCCAGCGCCCATGGAGCGCAGCGCCTCCACGCTGTACTTCTTCCCACTCAGGAATGTCACCGCGCGCTCCTTCGCGTCGAACAGCGACGTGAAGCGAACCACCAGAACCTGCCCAGCAGAACAGAGGGAAGGTGAGGGGCGTGGCCTGTTACATTTCTCGATTATGAAGTGATCTCGTGACCTTTACCTCGAAGGTTCCTGCCTTCAGCAGGCTGACTTGGTCGTGCTGCGAGAGGTCGCGGAAGCCGGGGATGCGCTTGGCGAACTCCACCACCTCGCGGACTGCTGGCGTGAAGCTCTGGGAGAACTCCTCCCAGATGCTGTGGCCAGACTTGTGCGGGTCCACAAATGGGGACATGTTCATCGGGCACACCTGGCAGAGGGGACACAAGCTGGTGTTTGATAAACTGTGCAGATGTAGAGCAGAAACCGGGCCGGAGCAGAACTCACCAGGTGCATCCTGTTGGTTCCACTCCACACTGGTCCACAGAATCCAGCGCCGGCGCTCATCTCGTTGCGGGGCCGATGTGACAGCAGGTGGGCGCTGGCAGGGCAGCGGCCACTAGGGGCGCTGCTGTGCTGCAGGCAATGCCAGGGGGCGTTCTCCTCTCGCCGAGGGGCGGAGCTTTGGGCCATCACCGTGACCACATCATTCCTGTGGTTCCAGGCGTCCTGCATCGTCCTGCTCTGGGCCCCGCCCATCGAGTTCTGCAGCTCGGACAACGGACTGGCCTGCTCCTGGTTGTACATGAAGGTCTCCTGGTGCGTCCGGGTCACCTTGCCGATGACCTCCTCCTCCCCGCTGTCTGACACGCTAGAGGAGGCGGAGCTCGGGCTCATGTCCATGGAAACGAAGGCGTCGGGGTCTGCGCTGGCCTCCGACTGGCTGCTGCTGCTGCTGCTGGGGGAAGAGGAAGGCGAGCAGGAGGTGGCGGCACCCTCCGGTGGGCGGGGCTGGCGCTGGTTGCCGTGGAGCTGGATGTGCAGCTGGCCGCTGTTCATCATATTGCTCATGGCGCTCTGCATCTCCAGCAGCATGCGCTGCTTCTCGCGCTTCGGGATCCGGCCGAACCGCACAGCTGCAAGGAGCAGAACAGGTGTCAGCCCACCCGGCACAGCCAACGTTACGCCGCGAAAAAAAAAAAAACATACGGGGGAAAAAACAAAAAAAAAAAAAAAAAGACCGATAGCTTGAACAGAATGTGAAGTTTTAACAACAACTAACCATTGAGGTCCACTTGTCATGAATAGTAGTCTGTTGAGGTCTAGATCAAAGAGAAAACAACAGGCTTCACACAGTCTCACGTTCTGGAGCGGGAGAACTCACCATCCCGGGACATGCCCACCAGCAGACACTTCTTAAAGCGGCACTGCTGGCAGCGGTTCCGGTTGGTCCGCACGATGGGGCAGGTTGCGTTCTTAAGGCACTTTTTGTACTGGATGTTCTGCTGGATGCTCCGCCGGAAGAAGCCCTGCGAAGAGACCGGTGGTGGGGATGAGCACGCGTTTTTGGGGGGTTGGGAGGCCACCGGCTCCTCGAACCCAGTGTGGGGCTGACGTAGCAAACAAAGTGAGGGTGTGGAGATCATTTTAAAACAAACCGCCAAATCCTGCTGAGGGAAACTGTGTGTGTGGATATAATTTTCACATGGACAGTAGAGTCAAAATTCATTTAATGGGCTTGTCTTTATTATAATGTGTTTTTTTCCTGCAGAAAGAATCCAAAATGGTCCCAGCTGTGGGGTTTGACGTTAATATTTCATGTTTTTTGTACTAGTATACAGTACAGGTCAAAAGTTTGGACACACCTTCTCATTCAATGTGTTTTCTTTATTTTCATGACCATTTACGTTGGTAGATTCTCATTGAAGGCATCAAAACTATGAATGAACACATGTGGAGTTATGTACTTAACATAAAAAAGGTGAAATAACTGAAAACATGTTTTATATTCTAGTTTCTTCAAAATAGCCGCCCTTTGCTCTGATTACTGCTTTGCACACTCTTGGCATTCTCTCGATGAGCTTCTCGATGAGCAAAGCAGTAATCAGTGCAAAGGGCGGCTATTTTGAAGAAACTAGAATATAAAACATGTTTATAAAACACATTGAATGAGAAGGTGTGTGCCTGTACTGTATATATGAGTAAGTATGTAATAAAACAAGTTTCCAACGTTTGGTGGTGCTGCTGCGCCGGTGCTCACCTTGCAGCCCTCGCAGGCGTGGACCCCGTAGTGAAACCCTGATGCCACGTCACCGCAGACCTTACACAACAGCACCAGGCCGCTGATCTCTGCGGCAGAACACACACTTCAAGTCAGGCAGGGCACAGGATGGAGAGCCAACGCGCTCGTATCTTAACCTGTACTCACTGGTGACGCCACTCCGGGCCGATGGGGCGGGCCGCATCTTCCCGGCAGGCTGCCGGCGGGGCGGCGAGGATGACCGGCAGCTGCTGTTGGAGCTGTCGCTGTGGCACGACTCGGGGCTGGAGGCCGAGCTGGAGGAACTGATGTAGGCGATGACGCCCCCTGCTGGCACAGACACCTGGTTAATCTGGCCCCGCCCACACTGCATTACTTCCACGCCTCCAATCTCTATTCATAACGGCAGCCCTTCACCATTCACATCTTAACGAATTTAATTCACAACATGATGACAAATAATAAACATCTATAAATCATTATCCTCCTGTTGGCTCTCTGCACCATGGAAACCAAGCTGCGTCCAGTTCTACTCACAATGCACGGCGACGGCAGGGGAAAAGTAGACCAGACTAAATTAAAGTCAAGGAAATTTCATATAAAATAACATAGACATTACCCTACAAATGTACATCTTTTCACGTGCTCATTTCTGTGGACGACACCCTGAAGATTTGTTTGGTTAAAAAGTTTATTAAAAACAGATCCAAATCTGACCTTGCTGAACCTATTTATAGGTAGGTTGAATGAGGCTAAGCCCCGCCCACCCGAGAGAATTCTCAGGCGTGAAACGTAAAGGTAAAACGGGGCGGGGCGACTGAGAAGCCAGCAGTGAAAGTCTCCCAAGCGAAAATTAAAAACAGTGACTTGTAAGCAATGGCGTGTTTTATCAAAATTCCATTTTACGTTTATTTTACATTTCAACGTCGTATTTTCGTCTGATATTAGGAGAGTTTTGTTTTGGCACTATATAGGTATATGTGTGTGTGTGACTATGGTGTGTGTACATCTGTGCACGTAGACCAGACGGACTTTCTACCCACAATGCACCGCTGCAGCAAGGGGAAAGTAGACCAGACGGACTGATTCTCTCTTTTTTTCCAGCCTGACCTGATTTCCCCACTCCGCGGTTAGATAACGACATTACATAACGCCGGGCGCCCGTTTACAGACGAGACCTCGGCCAAAAAAAACAAGCTATTTTATTTTATTTATTTACTGAACTATGACCCAAAAAAACAGAATCAGTTGTGGTGCAATTTTTCTTAGAAAAAAAAAAGAGAGATCTGGTCAACAGTAAAATATCTGCAAGTAACATATGAAAATCTTCACACACACACACACACACACAGAGAGAGACTGAAATCTTTATTTTATGAAAACAGATGCTGTGTAAAGTAAGGATTTCAAATTTGCGCCATAAGAAACGTACTGTGGAGAAGTATCAATGAAAATGCCATTTAACACGTATTATTGTTAATATTATTATTATAATGCAGTAAATGTACATATTTACTGAGTAGGAAAAGAACATGAGTGGGAAAAGAACGGAATAAAAGCTCTAGGTTCTGGACGGGAATCTAGGTCGCCGCGCGTCTCACGTGTGTCGGCGGCGCGCCGCCGCGCCAGCGCCCGCGCGGAATTATGCAACGGACCCACGTCACGCCGCCGCTCGGCCAATCGGCGGCGACGCACGGCGTGCGTAAACACAGCGGCACATGGCGAGGGCGCGCGTCCCATGTGAGTCCCGGGGAAACGGCGCGTATCCCGCGACCCACCTGCCTTGGCGGACTCCATTTCCCGCGCCGCCGCCGTCGCCGTCGCCCGGGGTCCGGGTCCGAACTCTCCCGGTTCCGGTCCTGGTTGTGCGCCGTGCTGCAGGTCTCCCTTCTCTCCTAAAGAGCAGGTTCCTGTCCACAGACAGCGAGCTGGAGGCTGGAGAGAACAGCTCCTGCGCGGAGGTTCTGATGGACCGGGCCAGAACTGGGCCAGGTGCGGGTGTCTGTGTGTGTGGGGACGTAATGAAGCTCCAGCGCCACTGACTGCTGCTAGTAAAAGGCTCACCGGTGACCATGTGACCCACTTCAGCGCCTCCTCCTCCTCCTCCTCCTCCTCCTCCTCCCTGCTTCTGCAAGCCTCCTCCTCTCACTATAACCCACTGACACACTTTCAGGCCTCCACCCCTAGGCCAGGGGTCAGAGGACATGACCCCTGAGCTCCATCAGCCTTTAAAAAGCCCATCACGTGTTGGCCATGAACTAACCCCTTAAACTCTGGAGCTCGCCGAGTTCCTGCATCTGGGTCAAATTTCTACCATTCTGCCCCAATAGAAACGCGTCGGAATCCGATACAGAAGACTAAATAACGCTGTTGAATTTCTCAAGAGCCACCGTTCATCTGAGATGCAAGCTAAACGCATCTTTTCATGAAATGATGACAAACTCAGTACAGTACAAAAAGCAGTACAGAATCCTTCTCCGTCTGATGAGTTGGGGGAGACCCAGTTCTTCTAACACATCTCTGCATATCAACACTTTCACCATTTAATCAGAGTTATTTGTGTGTTTTACACTTTTTGAAATGGTCCCTTCCTGAAAAACTACTGAATTAAACATCTACACAGTCCGTGTATATTTTATCATTTTGCATAATCCAATTTACATCTCTTACCTCACTTGACCACTATGATATCTATCATAGAACCGTATGTCCATTGTTAAACAATGATAATAGAAAATGATAAGAGAAAAACATTCTCTTCTTTATCATTGAGCAGAAGAAGAGGCGTGTTTTTTTTTTTAATAATTACTGATAATGACTAAAACATACATTATTACCACTTTTCCCATTCGCTTTCTCTGAATGGAATTCTGATTATTGGCAATTCTTTTTTTTTATGTTTTTAATGTTCTGGAGAGGTGCCGCGCGCTGTCCATCCCCGGACTGAGATTAGAACTCATAAATACAGAGCGGAACGTGTAAACAGGTGAAGGTGGGGTCGCCCTCACCGTCCTGTTCCCTGGCTAAATTTTAACCCCAGCAGGTCCCGGGGTCACGAGCTCACTGCCAGCCGGAGCTAAAAATGTCCGATGGCAAGGACGGCAGGTGTGTGTGTACGTGTGTGTTGGAGGCGTTTTGAGATTGGGATTTCTGAATCAGCCTTCTTTTATTGGTGGTGGCTGCTGTTTGTTTCCTGCCTGCGCCGTCTTCACGTGACTCCTCATAAAATTATGGGTGCTCAAAACAATAATAGGCCAAAGGTCAAGTGCGATAAAAAAGTTACACAAGCCTCGATTCCAGCTGCCCCACGCCTACGTACACGACATTTTAATATGTGATAATCAGGTCATTACTGAGGCTGATTATTGCATCGCGGCCTTTGACCTGGATCAGGTGAGAAGGTTTTTGTTGAAGCAGATGAATAATTCACCAGTCTGTGTCCCGGCGTGACGCCGGTCAGCGTACGTGACGGAGGCCCGGCGATAAATCAGGACGCCAGCAGCTGGGGGGAAACGAGGAGGGTGCAGCGAGCCCCAGAAAAGCATCTCTTTCATTTCCATTCATTTTTTCCTATTGTCCAGCATTAATCTTTTTCCTGCACTTTCAAAACGACCCACAATTCAGTTGGGAGGCGCATGACGTTGCCCAACTCGGCCTCAGCCTCATTTCAACTCTCATCTCTGCAAAAGTTTCAAATATTTGAGCAAACTTGAACCAGAATGAATGTTCTAACCGATTGACAGTCCTTGCTGAATTTTGCGCTGCCAGTATGTTTTTAGTTTGACAGCCAGCCATGTCCACGTGTCCATACCATGAACCAGAATAGCACAAAGTCCCAGGTTCAAACCCCACTTACTACCATTGTGTCCCTGAGCAAGACACCTAACCCTGAGTGTCTACAGGGGGGGACTGTCCCTGTCACTACTGATTGTAAGGCGCTCTGGATGAGGGTGTCTGATAAATGCTGAAAATATTTGGTCAAATCTGTCATTATTTGATTTTTGTCAAGAGATCCACAACATGTGAGGAAACATGTAGAGCGCTGCTTCTCTCCCTGATCCACACCAGCTCTAGAGGGTTAGATGATAAGATGATCCTTTATTAGCGGGAAATTTACAGATGAAAGGGAAAAGGGGGATTCTGAAATCAGTCTACCGAATACGATCTCAGATTTAATCAGGATCAAACCTTCAAAAGTTTGAATCTGGATTAATTTGATTCCAAAATCCCGGATACGCCTGATCCCACCACAATGGTGGATTCAGTGCAACCTGAGAATTTATGTTTATAATGTAGGAAATAAAACATGAAGCTGATTGGATAAAATCAAAAGACCAAATCCTCCTTACCAATCTAAAAAAAAAAAAAGCTTCTCTCTTCTCCAATGTGGGAAAAACCACGGTGCATACATGGTGAAATGACTGTTTCTTTTGAATTAATATCTCTTCTTGTGAGATTGAATCGGACTCAAGTCTGTTTTCTAGCTTCTTACTGGTCTGCCCGTCGTTTTTTCATGGCCAGTGAGTTCCATTTGAAATACCAGTAAACTGGATTTGCTCATCCTGGAATCTATGTAGTAAAAAAGTGAAATTGATGTGGTAGTCATTGTGAAACACAGCAGCACAGCACACGGTGAAATGAGTCCTCTGCTTTTAACCATTACCTTAGTGAGCAGTGGGCAGCCATGACAGGTGCCCGGGGAGCAGTGTGTGGGGACAGAACTTTGATCAGAGGCACCTTGGCAGTGCTTGACTTGAACAGACAAGCATCCGATTAAGAGTCCACTTCCTTACCCACTTGGCCATCGCAGCCCTGTATTTGGTTAACAGGGATCTAATTAGTGCTGCCTTGTAAACTGGATTAGCAGATGCCAGGCAGCAAAACTGATTTCAAAATCCAGATTATAAGTTTGAACAAGGTTGTGACATCTGATTAACTTAATTCTTTATTTCATCTCTCAGAAACTGCATTTATGCATAGGATTAATACGGTCAATTTTAAATGCAGGGATTCATGTGACACTCAGACTAATCCTAATAATTGATCAATAATCTGTCTTTATAGGAGCTGGGAGGAAAGCATGCATATCAGACATTTGTGGAATGAACTTAAGCAAGGGACACCTGCACATTTTCGTCTCGGATCAGTAATGATAAACGAAGGTAGGGAAAAAAAAACAAAAAAAAAAAAAAAAACCAGGGTGACCTCTGACCCAAACCTCAGGAGATATGTAATAAGAAACAAGACACCGGAGGCGAGGTTCTGCCACAGAACGGGCTTTATTGGGTAAATGTACAGGCCTAGCGGTAGCGGTGCAGCTGCAGGGTGTTGCGGCGTCTCCATGCTGCACGGCGTGACCCGCCGATGGTCATGTGGAACTTGTGGCCCTTGCCCAGGCCGCGGCTCTTCTTGCCGGCGGACGTCAGGCCACGCATCTCTCTGTGTTTGTGCACCGGCTTGGTGAGCCACTGGGTGTCCGGGTTGCGTCTGATGGCCTTGTGGAAGATGTCGACGAGGACGACCTCGAAGAACTTGTAGGTGGAGTCCTCACCCACCCAGTAGGAGCTCAGGACCCGCAGGCCACCGCAGTGACGACCGGCACGCTCCTGCAGGACCGGAAACGAGAGGTGAACAACTCATTTACATTTACAGCATTTATCAGGCGCCCTTATCCAGAGCGACTTACAATCGCTCTGGATAAGTAGTTACAAAGTAGTTACAGGGACAGTCCCCCTGGAGACACTCAGGGTTAAGAGACTTGCTCAGGGACACAATGGTATTAAGTAGGGTTTGAACCTGGGTCTTCTGGTTCAAAGGAGAGTATCTTACTTACTAGGATACTACCACTCACAATAACTGACTAAAGATAAGGGACTGCCTCTCAAAAGTCCCGCCCCTAAACCACACACACACACACACACACTGTAGTAAGCTTGCCAGGGTTCTTACATATTTTTTTTTTATGAAGAATTTCAAGCACCACACGACATGGTTCACTACGTAAAAGCCAGCAAAGATACTACAGACCTGCGTTCGTTTTAAACGTAGAAAAGACCTAGAAATTTCTTGTGCAGTCTTACAGGTACTACGCATTTCATGTTATATTGACATCAGATTTCAATGACTTCTCCAGAACTTTGTATGTTGATTTCGTATTCCAAATCTTTGCACGGCATAGAAAATTCTAGGTTTTTAATGACCTTAAGAACCCTGCCTAGTGGGTTGAAACGAGTCAACGGGCAAGCCACTACCATCGTACCTCAGCGACGGATTGCAGGCTGCGAGCAAACTTCAGCTGGTTTACTCCGTGGTGCACCGGCTTGCCGTAGGTGGCACCCTTGGGAACAGGGCGCTTGCGGCCACCACGGCGCACGCGGACTCGGTAGATAACGTAGCCTGAGGGGGAAGAAACAGGCGCTGGGTCAGAACGTTGCCTCGGCACGGGTCCGGTCCCGGCCCGCTCCGTTTCTCACACACACCCACCCTGTTTAGCCTTGTATCCCAGGCGACGGGCCTTGTCGGGCCGGGTTGGTCTTGGGGCGCGGTGCAGGCTGGACAGCTGGCGATACTGCCAGCAGCGGACACGCAGCAGGAAGCGCATCACGTCCGACTGCTTCTTCCTCCATAACTCCTGCATGTACTTGTACGCTCCCATGATGTCTCAGCTGCACAACAGAGAGACAAGGGGACATCATGAGACAGAGACTAACACCGAGCAAAACTCAAACGGGAGCCACACAGAGACAAGGGGACATCATGAGACACCAAGCAGGCTGTAGCCAAATGGGTAACACACTAGTCCACAAACCAAAAGCCCCAGGATCAAACCAAACCTACTACCATTGTGCCCCTGAGCAAAACACTGAACCCAGAGTGTCTCCAGGATGATTGTCCCTGTCACTACTGGTTGTAATTTAAATGCAGAACTGCAGCAGGAGCCACGTTTAAACACTCACTACGGCCGCTCAGACGATAAGTCGTGTACAACGGCTGATGGGTATCAGCACGGTATTGTGCGTGAATAAACAACCTGCCATTATTTTATTACAATTAAATGGGTCGAGCGTCCAAAAAGCACATTATGAGCAGCACGGTGTAGCAACGAGCTAAGCTAACGACTGGCTAGACTTACAAAGGACTTTTATCCTCGTCAGAAGTGAAACGACAAACTCCCTGTATCATTCGTTTCCATTAAAAACGAGAAGGGCGAGGAAAGGTAGTTTAAACTAAAAAACCAGAAGCAGACACTCGCATTCACGCCGCAACTAAACAGCCTCAAAACACGCCATCCAGACGAAAAAAAGGAAAAATATCGCGCATCCGACCGCTTCGGGCGTCCGACTACGCGTGTTTTAGAGGCGCGAAGCGCGATCGGGTTCATGTGAGGAGATTTTTGGCAGATTTTGGTTTCAGAAAATCAGAAAACTCGGGCTTACATGATGGCGTAGCAGCCGGAAAGGAAGAGGAACTCTCCCAGCATGCCTTATGGCCAACACATGCGACGACTTCCGGTGCGACGCGCGGTGCCTCCTGGGAAATGTATTATTTATATTTACAGCGTTTGGGCATACGCTTTCTCCAGAGCAACTTTCTTATATGCCTTAAATATCCTTGAAATCCGTCGTTTGGTGAACTCAGGACCTAATACATTACTGTTTATTAGCCTATTATTATTACTGTTTCTAATAATAATAAAAATATTTGTGCTTGTATTATTTAATAACAACGAAAACAACAATTCTATGACTAACAATAATATGTCTCTTTTATCTAAAACAATTAATCTAATAATATTAAAATGACTTATTGCTTTCTGATGTGTCTGATTATGGATTATGAAATATTTGGGGTTTTTTTCCAAACTTTTTGAGACTTTTTTTTTAATCAATAAAAAATAAGGATCGCTGTGTATATACGTCATCATTATGCGCAAATAACAAGTCATTTCCAGCCAAGAGGGGTGACTCTGAATTACCTTTGCGTTGAGTCACGTGCAGTGATTTTGGTCATTTGATTGGTTACAACAATTTACTCGCGACGTAAAACGTTACAATCAGGTGAGAAGGTGAATTGGGTGCAAAAGGTGAGAAGTAAAATCTGCAACGTATTAATATTTTAAGCGATATTTATGCGATATTTTAATGCATTTACACACGGGTTTCAGCCGAGCTTTACGAACTTCCAGCCTGTCGTGTGGTTCGCCAGATGAGAGTCGTCCGTCTGGTCAGGAAACGCGCTTTAACCCCATGACCCTTCGGCGACGCTACACGACCCACGACTGAGGAGTTAAAACAGCGAACTATACCGGGTCCGGGATGGGGAAGGGCTGTAAAGTGGTGGTGTGCGGCCTGGCGTCCGTGGGGAAGACGGCGATACTGGAGCAGCTGCTGTACGGGAACCACACCGTGGGTATGTGCCCTGCTGGACCGGGTCCTGCTGGCATCACAAAACAGAAATGTGGGAATATAAGAAATTAAGTGCGTGTTTGTTTGGGGAGTGGAGAAGTAAAATTTTCTTACATTTTACGTGCCTGATTTTGATATTAATGTAGGTAGGTATAAGTAGAGATGTACTTTATTAATATGGTAGTTCTGAATCCTGCATGGTTGCATGCAGAATACCGTGACTACCTGGAAGCCATGGTGTCACTCTGAGCTCCACTTGGGTCTACAGGCTGTTTGAACCCTGGTCTTTGTGAGCTTGGACTAACATCCCCTTCAGGTGGCCTTTTTTGTTCTTCTCCCCTGCAGGCTCCGAGTCGGCCGAGACGCAGGAGGACGTCTACGTGGCCTCGGTGGAGACGGACCGGGGTGTGAGGGAGCAGCTGCGGCTCTACGACACCAGGGGTCTCCACGACAATGCAGACCTGCCCAAGCACTACTTTTCCGTGGCGGACGGCTTCGTCCTGGTCTACAGTGTGGACAACCTGGAGTCCTTCAGGAGGGTGGATGCTCTGAAGAGGGAGATCGACAAGTCCAGGGACAAGAAGGAGGTGTGGCATCAGATAATAAGTACATTTGTGGTTCTAGTGCACCTCCCAGCAGATAACACATTCTCATACGAACCAGAAGACCCAGGTTCAAACCCCACTTACTACCATTGTGTCCCTGAGCAAGACACTTAATCCTGAGTGTCTCCAGGGGGGGACTGTCCCTGTAACTACTGATTAAGGCGCTCTGGTAAATACTGCAAATAAGAAACTAGTTCATTTATTCATTAATTTAATAACTATAATGCATAATAATAACAGATTATGTTTCAGTCATGCAGCATTTTATTTCTTTCCAGAGATGGTCTGGTGTTTGGTGTTTAATTAATTTTACTTCTGATGTGTTGTGTGAAGAGAGGCTCTTGGTTGAAGTGTCTGGTGTGATTATGCGGTTTTCCCTCCTGGCCGCAGGTGACCATCATCGTCCTGGGTAACAAGGTGGACCTGCGTGAGCGGCGTCAGGTCGAGTTGGACACGGCGCAGCAGTGGGCGCGGGCCGAGAAGGTGAAGCTGTGGGAGGTCAGCGTGACTGAGCGGAGCTCGCTGATCGAGCCGTTCACCAGCCTCACCAGCCGCCTCACGCAGCCGCAGAGCAAGTCCGCCTTCCCACTGCCCGGCCGCAAGAGCAAAGGCACGCCGTCCAATGACATGTGACCCCGCCCCGCCCAGACCACGGTGGCTGGGTCAGACGGAAGCAGGTGCGCAGGCCCTGCAGCCAATCAGATTCATTTGTAATCTGTCTACCCTGGAGCTGCAGGATCTGAAGAGGTGGTGGCGTGGTGTTGGTTGGCGTGGATTCTGCCAGTCTGAACTGGTTTATTTATATTAAATTATTTGTGTCACTGATCTTGGTGTCTCTATTATAACCTGAACTGTCTTTGTAGCTGGAATTTTTTTTTTTTCCCAATAAAACATCTGCATTTCCGCGTCTTGTCCCCTGAACGTCTTTCATTTGCAGAAAAGCATGAAGCAATTAGCAAAATTTCTGCTAAAATTCTCATGCGGATGTGATCATGTGATGCAGATGGTTTATTAATCTCTGGTCCAGCTGCTCACATGACCTCAGCCTTGTGTTGTTCAGAGTTATTTATGTGTAGGACACCATGCTGATCTTTTCTAGAGATCTTGACCGAGAAGACGCATCTGTGGAATTTATATCAAAACTTCACTGTCTCCATGACTACTCATTCCAGAATTCCACCCACTGACCTGCCCACCATGCCACACTCAGTCATGAAAAGTATGTGAACAACAGCCACCAGTGTGAGACTAGAAGAACGTTGCCGTCACATCACTTAAATTTTTCTATCCAAATGTGTGGATACAATGAAGGACATTTTAACAGACAGATCAACACCATTTTTTGGTTCTAACATTGCTACTGTATTTCTTGGATCAGCCATTAATAACTTAAATAATCTGATTATTACAGACATTTTCCAACCTTTTCTGTTCTTCTGTTCTGTTGACATTAAGGTTATTGATAACGTCTTTGGAACTGGGAACACTGGGATCATACCTGGTTCTGATTTGGCCTAGGCACATAATAAACAGGATCAGAAACAGACCTGCTTTACTGGAACTCTTACAGATGAAGCCTGACAAGAATCCAATGAGACATAACTATATTTACAGCATTTAGCAGGCACCTTCACACAGGTCCACTTCTGTTTCGTAGGCTATTATCACCCTGAGATAATCCACTCAGACATGCATGTCTTTTCCCAGACATGCATCCGACACGCAACCATGATACAATGTACAACTACACCAAACCATGATTCAAGGTATATCTGTGACCTTCACCCAATCAGGATACAATGTTATCTACACATAATGATTATAGCAAGCTACCTCCATCTAAGCCTGAGAAAATCTTCCCAAAAAAGGTCCCTGGGCCCTGATGACTTCCTGTCTGTTTCTAGTCCTGCTGCACTCCTGTCTTACCTCACCTCACCTGCTGCAGACTGGTTGCTCAACATGTTTTTTAACCACAGTGTGAAACTCTTCTGCATCAGAACGCTCCACATCAGGTTCTCTAACCTCACCCCATTCAAGGTCAGGAAGAGTCTTCACTGAGCATCACAACGGATCATGGTTCAAAAATGTCAACTCATTCAGCACCTTTTCAGCACCAAAACTGTAGTCTGGGCTTCTGGTCAGTTGTTCTCCAGATGTGATAGTTATTGTGGAAAAAAAAAAAACCTGTGTGAACTTTTCAACCAATTCCACAATTTCATTTCATCCCACATTTCATCCTTTATTATTTGGGCAACTGGTCTGTATGTTCAGGACGTTTCTGTAAGAAACAAGCCTTTCTGCTGAGGGACCCGTAAGGCATGAGGAGATGCAGACAGATGGATTCATTACAATTTCTTTTCCGCAATCTGAGCAGCAGAACCACCACGTGCCGTCCTTTGGGAACATTTGCATGCTTGGAATGTCCTCACTGATTACAGAGCAACGGTGGAATTTAGGCCAGACGTGTGAAGCTACAGCTGATGTGCATCTGCACATGGAGATTTTAAAATGTATATTTATACGAAAAAAGCACAGTGAATAACGTATGTCTGCATTTCAGAAGAATTAGAATTGTATCTTTTAATGGCACTTCTTCCAACGTGAAATGAGAGATTTCATGATTTCACTGCAACACAGCACATGGTGACACAACGAAATGTGTCTCATCACACTTGGTGAGCAGTGGGCAGCCATGATAGGTGCCCAGGGAACTCTGTGTGGGGACGGTACTTTGCTCAGGTGTCACCTCAGTGGCAACTTGGCAGATCGGGGTTCGAACCTGCAACCTTCTGATTACAGGGGCCAATTCCTTAACAGCTAGGCCACCACGGCCCCACCATTCAGCAGAACATTCAGCACAGTTTTACTGAGTTACAGGCTGTGCATCGGACTCAGTTCTTCAACAGGTTTACAGACATCCTTCTGCAGGAAGTACCAGCTGGCCGTGAGTGCAACACACTGGGCAGGATCCGGGTGCAAGACGCAGCCAGCAAACTTTATTCTGGTTATGAAGGTATCTGCTGCGGTTCCTCTGTAGTCTGACAGCAGATGGTCGCCATGGTAATACTCACATACAAATCATCTCGTGGGGGCGGGGATTACAGGTAAAGGTAGCGGGGGGGGGGAGAAACTGGTTACGACTGACCTTTTACCGTGTCAGTGTCAGTTCATGAGGCATGTTTAGTCATGACCAAAAAAAACAAAAATCTGCAGATTGGAAAATACAATCCAATCGACTCTTGAATACATAATATACTGTATAAAAAAAGTTTCAAGTCAACAGGGCATTCACTCTGAGTTTTTTTTTCTTTGCAGAAGGGCGAACACAAGGTGGGAGGTGGGCGGGGTGAAGGGCGGGGTCAGGGCCAGGTGTGCTTTAAGAGTTTCAGGGGCCAGAAAGGAAGGGGCATGGTCTATGTGGCGTAGCGCTTGGTCCACTGTTTGGCTATCCTGTCGTGCTCAGCTCTGTTGGTCAGGTACTGAGTGGCGATGCTTCCGACCAGCGGGTCAGCTGAGGGTGGAGAAAAACAATAATTATTTCCATTTTCATGTTGATTAGCATATCTTCACTGCATAATAAACGTTGTCTTATTTGAAAACAGTAATTAGAGATTACTTTATGTAGAAAATCTGCATCACCACGCTGCCATTGTCTGGACGTTAATCGTAAATAAAGGATGCGGGAGCACTGATGAAATTACACTTATCTGTGGCCATATAGACGCAACGCCCAGGAGGAAGTGCCACTTTCGCCTTGTTGCTAGGATACGCAGGGGGTGTATTGATAATTGTGCCGGAGAGGGTTTATTTATGGGGCTCAGAAACCAGGACAAGCAGGTCAAAATATCGCCACCATCAACCTGCCTACTGATCGCGTCTCCTCAAATTAAAACATGAGTCAGGGGTTGTTTTTTGGAGACAGGACCTGTTATGTCACTAGTGAGGGGTGGGGAGAAGGGGCGTGTCCTACCGGGATTGCAGTCTGTGAGGAGGGAACAGATGGACAGAAGGACCTTGGAGATGGTGAGGGCGGGGCTCCAGTTGTCCTTCAGGATGTCCAGGCAGATGACGCCCTGGCTGTTGATGTTGCAGTGATAGATCCGCGTTCGGAACGTCACCTGAGTGGGAAAATAAATAAGTAAGTAAGTAAGTAAGTAAGTAAATAAATAAAATAAAATCAACAGCAACATTCCGCAATTTCCATTTATAATACAATTAGCAGGACATCAAATTCACAACATTATGCACTAAGCAAACGACAAAAGGGTCATTTTAAAAATGTTTTATTACAAATATTTTACCAAAAAAGGCCCTGATGACACAACACATGAGCAGAGTGACTTCCTGTCTGTTTCTATTCCTGCTGCACCTCTGTCTCACCTCACCTCCACCCGCTGCAGACTCGGTGCTCAACGTGTTTTTTAACCACAGTGTGAAACCCAAAAAGGGGTCATTTAAAAAAAGTCTTATTACAAACATGGTCATTGTACATACATGTAATCAGACCTGTGTGTAAAACAAACAGAATATTACATTTTAATACATATTGACTTGTACTGGTTTAACCTGTAGAAACACACACACACACACACACACACACACACACACACACACACACACACACACACACCATTCCCACTTACATTCCACTTGTTACACTGAACTCAACAGACTCTTCCCTCACTTCTCATCTCACAGGGGCCACGGCCTTTCTTCTTCTCTCAAGGTGATATACGTGTGTGTGTTTGTGTGTGTATGTGTGAGAGAGTAGCCTAGGGGGTAGTAGCCTATTGGGTAACACACTCGCTTATGAACCAGAAGACCCAGGTTCAAACCCCACTTACTACCATTGTGTCCCTGAGCAAGACACTTAACCCTAAGTTGCTCCAGAGGGGGACTGTCCCTGTAACTACTGATTGTAAGTCGCTCTGGATAAGGGCGTCTGGTAAATGCTGTAAATGTAAATGTAAATGAGAGAGACATACTGGATTGCTGGATACATTACATTATCCTTAGGTGTTGACCTCTGACCACCCGGCAGCCAGAAGTAGACTGGATCATTACAGCAGCAGGAGGAGGTGACCCCCACAACCTCATAGAACACGATTATCTCCTGGCTAGAAACAAACTTGCATGACCTTTGACCCCAGAGGCTGGTGGGGAGAATTGCGTTCTTCCCGGTTCACTTTCCTTCGCTTTGCAGGAAGTTTTACCTTTTAAAAACGTGAAATTGTGAAATGATTCACAATATCATCATTGTTTCTGATGAAACTGATGCAGAAATTAAGTTCTGCCAGTAAATTGGTTTAGAATATAAGCAAAAAAAATAATTATTTTGCAGTAAGAACCGGTACCGATAGCTCTAATTTAGGTTGTGTGTGACAGATCTACTGGTCCTGACCAGCAGCCAGTTAGGAGAGGTCTTGCCTCCACCACTCAGTCAGGAGCGAAAGTGATTGTCATTGTGATACACAGGAGCACAGCACACGGTGCACACACTGACATGTGTCTTCTGCATTTAACCCATCACCCTTAGTGAGCAGTGAGCAGCCATGACAGGCGCCCGGGGAGCAGTGTGTGGGGATGTTGCTTTGCTCAGTGGCCCCTCAGTGGCACCTTGGCGGATCGGTATTCGAACCAGTAACCTTCTGATTATGGGTCCGCTTCCTTAACCGCTAGGCCACCACTGCATCCATTGTGTAATCACATCCACAACATATGGCCACATTCTATTCCTCTTGCTCTCCACCACACGGCCCCAGGTGTGTTAGGTGATGCGCTCACACGGCCCCAGATGTACAGAAGCAGAGACCTGGGATGCTCCAAGGCCGGTGGTGTAATCAGATTTCAGACCACTGAACTAACGGCTGCATGAATAATCAGTAAATGGAGACGTTCTTCTGTCTGACGGACATTTCTGACATCTTATCCAAATTCACTCATGTTGTGGCTGAACACAGGGGTTTCAGTAGAACCCTGGAATTAAATCGCTGATAAGCAGCATGTTGGTGTTGGCAGTGGGCGTGAGGGTATTAGGAGTATAGAGAATGGAGGGAAGATGGAGATGGAGAAAGGGGAATGATGGACGTTGTGCTACACCTGGACATGTCAAGTTCGTCAGCTAAAACATGCAATGCGGTAAAAATAGTTCTGTCTGCTGCGACAACAGAAAATAAATGTCAGTTCCTTTAAAAAAAGCACCAGAGCAGCACATGGACGTGGAGGATGCTTCACCTTGGGCGGTTTGAAGGGGTAGTCTGGTGTGAAGGCGATGTCCAGGAAGAAGACCCCGCCCTCGTAGACCGAGCCTGGTGGGCCCAGGATGGTGGACCTCCACTCATAGATGTTGTCTCCCTTTGGACCAGCGCTGCAACACAAATGGAGGGATTTTACAAAATGAAAGTGTCACCAATGTCATAAACTGCCTATGATAAACTGCCTATTCAATACAATTTCAATAAACCGCAAAGAATAAATAATAAATAACTAAATAAAATGCATTATCAACACACATTGTTAATTGTTATTTGATTAATATATCATATGTTGGTATATATATCATATATTAATATATCATATGTTGGTATATACATGTTGGTTATAATGCTGGATATAAACAGGATGGTACGGCCTCTGTGGCCTGGTTCAGTGGAGAAGCTCCCCCCAACCCCCATGCCACTCTGCATCACACCACTTCCTGTTTCTTCCTGGAGCTGAGAGACTCACTTCATCCAATAACAACTCTGACATGCAAATACATCACATCCTGCTGCTGCAGCCAGTATAGCATCATGTTTCTCTGTGTCTCTATGTGTGTGTGTGTGTGTGTGTGTGTGAGAGAGAGAGAGAGAAAGAACTCTGGAGAACTTGTCCATCCCAACGCTTTGAGCCAGATGTGTTTCCTGCGATCACAGGCCAGAAAAATAAACACACACACAAAACACATCAGTGTCCCTCGTTTCTCTGGTAATTAGACAAATCATTAACTAAACCTCATTCGTCTTCCCCCTGATCATAACCGAGGAACCCGGGGTGGACCCGCCCAAAAAGTACACAGCATGTGTCTCTACCAAACTACCAAAACTCTCACAACGGCATGGGGTCAAAGGTCATCCTTGCTCAAACTGCCCAGAGTCTGCAGCGAGTCCATCCCTCCAAGGAGACACACGTCACATAAACATGAATTATGGGATTATCCGCCCTGTTGTCATGGTAACACACACTCACCACACCCGCCTTCGGCGTCACTGCCCTGGGAGTGGAGACTGAAATGGAGAAGATAAAGAGCCAGGTAGACCAGGTGCAGGCAAGAACATGTCATCAAACACCATCAGACAGGAGCCTTAATGCTCATTTAATCCCGCCCTGTCCAGATTTGGGTTTAACGGGATTACACTGGGCGACAGATGATACGGCGCTGCCATTAAATCTTCGTCCACAATAAAACACAACATTCAAATCAACAAATGATCACATGTGAATGATGCTAAACAACTAATGAATGCATTATTAAATTACATACTAATATACATAATAGCAGCAACACGAAATTAAGAAGGGTTTAAGAGTCAGGATGGAACAGGACATTTAAATCCACAGCAGGGTTCTTCCCTTGTTTCTTGAGATTTGGTACATCATCTAATGTTCTATTCTTGGCTGTCAACTAAAAAAAATGTAAAACGAGACATTTCAGAATTAATTTATTGCAAAGAATTCTAAAGACTAAAGGTTGCTGTATTATTTAAAACAGATAAGAGGCTCTGTCCACCAAGTCTTGATTTTAACACAGTTACTAATACATTCACTCTGACAGCCCTCATATTATTATTATATTTACATTTACATTTAAGGCATTTGGCAGACACCCTTATCCAGAGCAACTTATAACACGCTGCCATGTTACAATCAATGAAGTGATCAATTCTGGTTCACTAGGACCCCCAACTATGAATACAATCTTTTTATTCACTATGTTGTAGTTTCTATACATAACTAAGACAATAAGACAATAAGTTAACATATGTTCTCTAAAGAGGAAGGTCTTGAGCTGCCGTTTGAAAGTGCTCAGTGACTGAGCTGTTCTGAGCTCCAGGGGAAGTTCATTCCACCACCGAGGGGCCAAGATGGAGAAGAGTCTAGATGAGTGTCATCCTTTTACATTCAGAGATGGAGGGACCAGGCGAGCAGTAATGGAGGCTCAGAGTATACGAGGTGCAGTGAGAGGTATAATAAGGGGTATAATAATTAAATCATAGCAGAAAGGCTGGGAATTTTCAGGCTTGTTCCCCTCGTTCATACAACTGTGCTGACAAAGCAGAAGTGCATCAGCAACGCTCCTGGCTGTAGCCTCGGCGAACCCTGACCCCTGAATCGGTGCTAAACCAACAATAACAAGTCCCGCTGGCAGCGGCCCGTTGCCTGGCAACCTCATCCAGAGGGGGTGGGTTCCTGCAGAAGATGCATTTCCATGGAAACCATGGACGGGGCTGAGCTGTGTGTTTGTGTGAGAGATGGATGGTATAATTTGGCTGTCAGAAGAAATAAGACTTCATTGGGCTTCAGTGGGGTCACTGGTTGTCATCATCATCATGTTCATGTGACGTCCATGTTCTTCCATGATTATTACTGACAACTTCTTTAACCTCAAAAATGTAAGCATGTGATTGGCTGCTGACCAACACAATACACCAGTGCAGGGCCCTCTGCAATGATGTGATGACAATCATGATTTAAAAACTGATTTAAACGTCATATTCTGTATGTCTACCTCTGGTTCATTTCACATTCTATTAATTCTATTATTAAAAATAACAGTCCACTTATTGTTGATTCTACAAGCTTCTGGTAGTTAGCTGGAGCAGATTTCACTTTTTATCACTTTCTATCACAAAAGCCCACACTTTATCCCTGACCCTGCTGTTTCCACCAGTCGTGTGTTGGGGAATGGAGGTGGCCTTTACATCACAGCCAATCACAGCAAAATAAGGAAACAAACTGTTTAGAGGAAGATTTAAAAAAATGCTCAGGTTCCCACCTGCTCCCCATGTTCCTCCTTCACAAATCAAACATCTGCTGCCCTTCACAGAGGCGTAAAGCCTGGACAGCAGAGGTGGAGATGGCAAACAGAGCATTAGAAGGTCCACTCACATCTGCAGCCCCTCCAGAAACCTTCACACCTCCATGGAATCATTAATAAACACCGCCCAACACCAGCTTTCAGGACAGGAGAACACTCCGCCTGCACACAGAACTGACAGTCAGGAAAATACAAGAAGAGAATGAAGGAAAGCGGAGGAAAAAGGGAGGAGATGGACGCTGTGCAAACCTGGCGTGTCATGTATTCTTGGATAGGGGCGGATGGCGGATGGATGGTAAAAATTATTTTTCTGTTTGGCCCTTTGTACTATTTTGTGTGCTGAAGAATCTGAAAAGAGGTGGCAGGGTGTATGCATACAATTTAGAAAATAAGGGGAGAAAATGTATTTGATTTATTACTATATTCAGTACAGGCCAAAAGTTTGGACACACCTTCTCCTTCAATGTGTTTTCTTTATGAATGAACACATGTGGAGTTATGTACTTGACAAAAAAATAACCGAAAACAGGTTTTATATTCTAGTTTATTCAAATTAGCCGCCCTTTGCTCTGATTACTGCTTTGCACACTCAATAGGTCACCTGAAATGGTTTTCCAACAGTCTTGAAAGAGTTCCCAGAGGTGTTTTTGGCAATTTTGCCTTCACTCTGTGGTCCAGCTCACCCCAAACCATCTGGATTGGGTTCAGGTCCGGTGACTGTGGAGGCCAGGTCTCCACTTTTTGTTAAGTACATAACTCCACATGTGTTCATTCATAGTTTTGATGCCTTCAGTGAGAATATACCAATGTAAATGGTCATGAAAATAAAGAAAACACATTGAATGAGAAGGTGCGTCCAAACTTTTGGAATGTACTGTATATCTTGTCTCAACTCCCTGTTGGTCTGGTCATGACAAGTGGGTTTGTGTGTGTTGCTGCTGCTTGAACTTCAGTTCTGTGTTTGCAGTGACAACAAACCTCACACCATTTCAAAACAGGATTAATATTCTCATGGTCTCGAAGGCAAATCGATGCTCATACATCATCTAGAGGATACAACAACCAAGCTGTTACATGCACACTTCAGCCTGGTAGTGTGGTGAAAAGACTGGAACCTTCATTTGTCCGATAGGCCACCACTGTCCCGTTAAGAAGCGGCCCCGTAATCAGAATCCCAACCCGCCAGGGTGCCACTGAAATGCCACTGAGCAAAGCACCGTCACCACACACTGCTCCCCGGGCGCTCACCAAGGGTGATGGTTAAAAGCAGAGCACACATTTTGTTGTGTCACCGTGTGCTGCGCTGCAGTGTTTCACAATGACAATCACTTCACTTTCACTTCTCTGTTACTGACATGACCACTGAGAATATACAATTCCAGCTGATTATTACAGGAAACTCTAATAAACTGCCACATAGATATACACATATCACTCACACAAACACCAAACCTCAACAAAACAGGCAATTTACTGAGATTTTTTAATCTCAGACTGATCCACGGTTGCAGAGAAAAAGACGGAAGAGGCGGAGTGAAAGAGGAAGTGTGTTCACAACAGACAGAAAATAAACTGAAAAGACGAGTTGTTGTTCTCTGATTTATCAGAAAACAGGCACCTTCAACGTGTGTGTGAGATCCTGATTTCACTACGTCTCCTGAATTAAGGACAAAGCCAAAACGTTGAAGACCAGAGCGGATTCCAATCAAGATTGTCTTTAAGGAACAGGCCTCTGACACTTGACCCCAGATTGACCCAGGCGGGGACCATGAATTCATTATCAGTGTGAATTCTCTCAATCAGGACAGAAACCTGGCACATAATTCATAATTATTAATAAATGATTATTACTACACTTTAATCAATTTTAGAATGTTGTTCTTCTATCCTATAACATAAAGCTCACTTGAACTTGAACAATTCTACTTCTTCTAAAAGAGCCATAAAATAGAAAACACAGAGAGCCACAAAATTATTTTTGTCATGTAAAATAATGATAAAAGATATTATAGCTATCTAGGCTAATGTGTTGCTTGTGTAATTTTATTTATGCAAAGAAAATTGTTGTGGGGTGAGGGTTTCAAATTTCAAACAAATAAAAAAATAAATACCCGCCATGGAACCATACGGGTTGCCGACCCCTGGACTACACCTTGGTGCAGCTTTGGACACAGGTGACCATGGTATCTGCTTTCTCATTTAGAACACATACAGTAATTAATGGAATTAGAAGGTCTACATTACAATGGTTTAAAGCCTATTTGAGTGAGGGAGGATTTACAGTTAATCTGGGCAACATGTTCTCTTCTCTGTGGCATCCCTCAGGGGTATATCCTTGACCCAGTGCTCTTTTCACTTTAGGCTTCAGTTAGGCTAAATTCTTTTAAAAATATGGCATCTGATTTCACTGCTATGTGGACGACATTCAGATTTACCTGCCAGTGAAAGAAGGTACAGCAACACCCCTTAGACATCTGTCTAAAATTAGACAGTGTGGAAGACGTTAAGACGTGGATGAAAAAACTCCTGACTCCTGACCGTGGCCCCATAAGGGAACAGATAGTGTCCTTTGTTAAGGAATCTAGATTTGACTTAACAAATTGAACTTTACAAAGCACATAAAAACAAGCTTTTTCCAACTCCAACTACTTCCAAAGATAAAGTCAGTTTTTGGCTTTAGGGACTTTGAAAAGATTTACATTTACAGCATTTATCAGACGTCCTTATCCAGAGTGACTTACAATCAGTTGTTACAGTCCCCCGCTGGAGCAATTTAGGGTTAAGTGTCTTGCTCAGGGACACAATGGTAGTAAGTGGGATTTGAACCTGGGTCTTCTGGTTCATAGGGAAGTGTGTTACCCACTAGGCTACAACCATCCTACCACCCTAGATGTCCTCTGCCCTGGACTACTGAAATTGAGGTTGGTACAGAACGGGACAACATATCACCCATACTGGCTTCTTCTGGCTCCCTGTACATTTTAGAATCGATTTTATCCTCTTCTAGATCACTATGATCACTGTTGCTGGGTCCAGGTTAAAAACACAGTTGCAGCTGCCAGACTGTGGAATAAAATGCCCT
Source organism: Denticeps clupeoides (assembly GCF_900700375.1). Classification (NCBI taxonomy): domain Eukaryota; kingdom Metazoa; phylum Chordata; class Actinopteri; order Clupeiformes; family Denticipitidae; genus Denticeps; species Denticeps clupeoides. Next base: position 10,124,602 of record NC_041726.1, read on the forward strand.
TGTACATCAGGTCTTCACCATCTTTAGACGTTCAAGGTAAATCAAGATTGAAAACTCATTTTTATACATTGGCTTTTAACTCAGTTTGACTGTGTATATGTTTTGTTTAACTTTGAATTCCCAAATATGTTTGGTAAATGTTCATTGCATAGCACTTTGGTTGTTTTTAAATGTGTTCTATAAATAATATTAATCTGACCAAGAAATATCAAAATATCATACACAGAACATGAATTCATGATGGACCAGGCTGGTTTACGGTCTCTGGTTTACAGCAGAACAGATTTCCCGAAGCTACAATTCAATTCATTTCCTGCCAAATCCTCTAACGCACGATTCATGCCTCTTACATGCATCCAAACCCCATAAATCTGATCCCGGGTCTTACTGGATCATCACGCACACACACACACACACACACACACACACACAGACTACAAACAGCTGACTCACTAAAAAACGGGCTGAAAACACACACCAGTTGTGAATGACAGATGTGTGTAACCTTCTGTATGTGTATGAGATCCAAACAAATCCCTTTGACGAAGACCACCAGTCAGCAGTTCCTGCACTCAAAAAGCCCCCTGGACGGACACACACACACACACACATGCGCACACACAGTAAGTAAACAGTGTCAATCATCTGTTTCTCTTTCTTCTGCAGCTGACGCCCCTCACAACAAAGGTCCTCGTTGTTCCGAGTGGCGCTGGCAGATCTGGGATTGGTCACATGTCCACATCGAAATGCTGGCGAATAATCTACTCCAGATACGCTCACTCAGATAAATAAGCAGGTGAAGCAGAGCAGCTCCTACCTGCAGTTGGGTGGAGGGTCCAGGGTGATTTCTGCCAGTTCCTTCTGGATCCTGCAGAGAACAACAGAGAACATCAAGAACACTGAACAGAGTGAAAGATCACCGTTATTAGAAGAGCGAGGAAGAGGAGCCAGATGTCAGCGTTCCTCAAACCTCACACTGTGTGAAGACTGAAAACCATGAATGAAGGCAAAGAGAATCACACTGGAGCACGAGAACCTGCCCGGACATCTCTCCTTTACTGGCTATGTGGAACATATATCCTCACACCAGAACCTCATTAAGAACACTGGAATTTGGTTCCAGACCCTTCTGTATATCTAGAACCTCCAGCATGGCGAGCCGGGGTCAGATTCACTCAAGCGGTGGCCTGAGTGTTGGCAGCACGCTTTCCCACTCTCACACATAGGAGAGGTTGCCGTGCCGACAGGTTGGATGAGGCTTGTCAGGCAGAAGGTGGTGGAGCTGTGGAAATGACATCATCAGCAGCGCAGAACATGCTTCTGCAGTGAAGGACATACAAAAACAATCAGGTTAGGCAGGCGTTTGTGTGCCGCATGGCATGCTGGGTAATTTGATCTTCAGGTTTTTCCCCCTGCGGTGGCACATTCACGCTGCCAAGTCTCTGGTTTCCTCCTCCTCCTCAGATGACGATGATGATGATGATGATAACTGGGTTGATAAAAGGCTGTGCAGGTTGGAAAATCATCCTGCCTCATTTTTGACAAGGGACCTTATATAAAATCTTTACAAAACACGGTCATTTGGATGTTTGGAACATTTTTCCCCTTTAGTGAATCCTGACTCCCCCCACCCCCCCACCCCACACCTCCCCAGACGAAGGAACCAATGGCAGCCAGGCATGGCGGAAAAAAATTTCCGGATCTACCTCTTGGCACTGGTGGAGAGCTTGGCGGCCGTCTTGCTGGAGATCTTGGCCTCCTTCCTCTTGGGCTGGGTCGGACCTTGGTCCCTCTCCGCAGCCGGATCGTCAGGCTCCGCCACCTGCAGCTCCACGTCCGAGCTGCCGCCGCTGGTGTCGGGACTGTCATCCGGCCTCTGCTGCACCTCACTGGACATCCTGTTCAACCACAGAGGGGCAGGTCCGTCAGTCCAAAACACACACACACACCCTCACTGCAGGGCAGGTTTACACTTTGTTTGGAGTGCATCTACAATACTGAAAGCAGAACTAAGACGTTCACTCCTTTCCAGCTCCAGGGAAGCGCTTTAAAAAGGTCCTGTGCTAGACCATTGACCTCGACAAGATCAGGACGCCATCCAGCCACGTGTTGTATTTATACGATGATGGAGAAGGGGTCCATCACTCCATCTGCACCAGCGTTTTCAGTGGAATGTTCAAATATTGGATGGAGAAGATAGGTGGTTTGAGAGAGGAGTGGGGGAAGCTTTGCATGTGCAAATCAACAACCCCTCACTCAACAGAGGTGGAGGCCTCAGACACAACGTATCTCCGACCTACAATGCTGCCCTTTCATCCATCCGCAGGAAAATCAGGCCCAATTCACACGTCCGCCAGGTTGGCATACTTAACTACCCGCTTAATGCGGGCAGGAGGAGCTGCCGGGTGTGGGGCTGTCACATCTACCCACGCCCTCCCCGGCTTCAAGGCAGGAGTGAGGTGAAGACAACCTGGAGGACAAATTAGTGGTCACAAGCCAACTTCCCTCAGATTGACAAAGTTCTGTGGATGCAGAATGAAAAGTATCTACATTAAAGAACGAAAGTCCAGCTGACATGACTCCACTTTCAAGACCTTTCCTTTTAAAATCCCCTCACAATTTTCCAGTACGATACATTTTAGCGGAATGATGAAAGTCCTTTCGAAATTTCAATTTCAAGTGTAGCTCTGCGTCGCACCGTCGTGTGATGAAGCTGGCTGTGAGAAATCAGCAGACCTCCAGACGAAAAAAAACCCGGAGTAAAGCTGCCACACCGTACCGCTGCCGGACCGAGTTCCGTCCAGTTTCCTGGCGGGGAACCGGCTGAACGAGCGCAAACAACGGCGGACCGACGAGATGAGGGACCGCGACGCCACCAGCCCCCACCCCCGGGGAAACGGACCAGTCCAGAACCGAACCCGCGGGAGAGGGAGAGAGCCTACCTGTCACCGCACGACGCAGAAGAGTGTGTGTATGTGTGTGTGTGTGTGTGTGTGTAAGTCCCAGCGCCTCTTGGACACTGGCCGCTCGGGAGCGCGCATCGGTCGCTGTGCGTGTGCGCGGAATTTTCCGTTCCACCTTAAACGCGCCTGATCCGGGTGCGGTCGCGCTGTTCCTCCTGCAGGGGGAGCCCCGCACCTTCAAAACAGCAGAAACTGCGTCAGCAGCTGCGCGCAACTGCTGACCTTTCTGTACACGATCACGGCTGCGTCCAATAAAGAGTGGTCGGCGCAGTAGTTCCCAACACGAGGTCCGCTAAATTACATTATGTAAAAAAAAAAAAACACACTCAATAGGGTCGTCAAAACTCTCCACAAGAGTAGTTTTTAGTTTTAGTTTCATGCCTTTGTTGTCATTGCACTGAAGCAGGAGGCTACTCTACGGCGCAAACAAATACAGACAAAGCAGCGCAGACAATATGCACAGTATAGACAATAAAACCCGGTAAACGCCAGACATGAAGCTACGGACAACTATGGCACGCAATCTACAGGTGTTTGCACCAAATGAGTAATAGGTACAAAATACACTACAGAGGAATAAATAGATGCGCGTGTTGTACATAGCTGAGATTATAGCTGAGCCGGGTGATCTTGTCGAGTTCGTGTGTATTTAGTGCAATGATGGCTTGTGGGAGGAAGACTATAATGTAAAACACAGACAAGTGTCAATTTTACACTAATAAAGATTTGATTTGAACTCCGTTTCAGATAACATTTAGTCCCACTCTAAACTAGAGTACATTTTGCTCTATGGCCAGTGTTGAAATGTATGAGTTAATTATACTGAATTATACTCAATTTAGTGTCAAATTAACAATGAAATATGTAAAACTATTTAATACTGAGGTATATTCACCCCACTAAAAGCACGAAAAAAGCTGTTGTCTTGTCCTCATGTATGGACCTGGAGCATATAAAATGAAAAATAAATAGAATCATGTCTACTGATGTCTGTTGTTGTTATGACGTCTGGTGTTCGCTGCACTGTTCACTACGGCAAATATGTAGAAAACACACACGGGCAAAATGAAAAACATGCTATTATACCCGAAATCACATTTTAGAAAGCGCCACGTTTCATGAGCGCTGCGCGGCCGGAAGCTCCCCGTCACGCGGAACCAGTGTTCGCGTTGCACGTTTCCCGCCGGTCCTTCTGGCGGACGGACTCGACAGGCGGACGCGGTGTGAAGTCGCGACGTCGGGCTGAAGCGGGTCGTGCTGCTTTGTTCCCGCTGGAAGCGCGATGGAGACGATTTTGGAGCAGCAGCGCCGCTACCACGAGGAGCGGGAGCGGCTGATGGACGCCGAGACGAAGGAGATGCTGCAGAAGAAGGCGGCGGTGCGTACGCTGGCTCATTAGCTAGCGCTAATGCTAATTCCACCGACATGCGGCGGCTCTCTCGTTCGCGGCCCACCTTGTTTTTAAGATTTTGTCTGCTTTCTGATGGAGAACTTTTATCACAGTTTAACCTTCCTGGAACTCCCAGAGACTGTACAGAAGGTTTTCGTGCAATCTCATCTGGTATTTGTATGTTATTTACGGATAGATTATAGGGCGTTGGATACGTTTTCCCCCGTGTATTTACATGTTGGAGAAGCTTTCAAACAGAGTTAACCTAGTTAAAACATACATTGTAAAAGTTTTTAAGATATCTTGTCATTATGACTCCGCTCAGATGCCTGTTCATCCCCACCCTGGAGCAACTTAGGTTGTAAGTGGGGTTCTGGTTCTTAGGCGTGTGTGTTACCCACTAGGCTACTACCACCTACTATATATCTAGTATATTGCTGTATAAGATTTTGTTTCTTTTGAATGTTGTTGCATTTGATTGACTGTTCAGTAAAATAAATCCACTCTGTCTGTTCCCAGTTACGGGATCAGATAAACTCAGACCACCGGGTCAGGGCCATGCTGGATGTGAGTTTTTCTTCATGTATTTTTTTTTTTGTCCATTTGATCCTTGATTAATATTCACCATGGTCTGCTTTTGTTTTTTTATTCAGAGATACATGGAAGTGAGTGCGAACCTCAGGGACTCCTATGAAGATAAAGACGGGTGAGTGAATTTGTAGAAGCAGGAATTTTAACGGACTGTGTTCAACTGCAAATTGGTGAGTTAAAATTTTTCTTCTCCAGAATGAGGAAGGATGAGCTGAACGCCATATCAGGACCAAACGAATTTGCAGAATTCTACAACCGACTGAAGCAGATCAAAGAGTTCCACCGGAAGCACCCGAATGAGGTGACATATTTTACTCTCATCTTACCTTACCATGTCTTGGATGTGTTTTTGTTTTCATTGGGAACCAGCCCTGATTCCCTGTGGATTTTCAGATCTGCATCCCCATGTCCGTGGAGTTTGAAGAGCTGATGAAAGCACATGACAACCCGAGCGAGGAGGCACAGAGTAAGTCACTAATCGCGCCTTTCATCAGTGTCTTCGTCCTGTTGCATGATTGTGTTCAACCTGACTTGTTCTCCAGATCTGGTGGAGTTTACAGATGAGGAGGGCTACGGCCGCTACCTGGACCTCCACGACTGTTACCTGAAGTATATCAATCTGAAGAGTGTGGAGGTGCTGCGTCGCTCCTTCTTTACTCACCGGGGTTTCTTTTCTTTGCTGAACTTCATTCTTTCATTGTTGTGTTTTGCCGCTTTCAGAAAGTGGACTACATCTCCTACCTGTCCTCATTCGATCAGCTGTTTGACATTTCCAAAGACAGGAAGAATGCTGAATATAAGAAGTAAGTGAGAGAGAAGGCACAAGCCACGTTTTACTGTCTGCAGCATGTGTGAAGAAGTGACCGCGATGCTCCTCTTCTCTGCAGGTATCTGGAGATGCTGCTGGAGTACCTGCAGGAGTACACGGATCGCGTCAAGCCGCTGCTGGACCAGAACGAGCTCTACGGCAAAATCCTCGCCGACTTTGAGAAGAAGTGGGACAACGGCTCGTTCCCAGGCTGGCCTGTACGCCTCACATTTCACGTTGTAGTCAACTCGCTATAGATATAGAAATTGGCAATAACATAGTTATATATAGTTATAGAGCAAGTAATGGCAAAACTACAGACCGTGATCTATTTTTTTTTATAAATCCACTAGCTAGGGCGATCAGGTGATATGTAAGATTTTGATGTGACTATGAAGATTTAGATTTTGCTGGGGTCATGAAAGAGTATTAACGCAGATGTTCAATCTCACTGAGTAATAATGCAGATGTAGCTATAGAGCAGTGAGCTTGGAACAAGTAATTGTGTATACAGATATATAGTACTTAATTAGAACTTAGTAATAATGTGGCTATAGAGCAGTTGGTTATGCGTAAAGTTTGTTCCCCTTGTTATATGCAACATTTTTGTCATTTGTCTATATGAATATCAAATGTGTTAAGAGTACTGTTCCTCTGTAGTCCCTCCTACTGATATGTTTGCTAGAGGAGTTTAGTTGAAGGTGAAGGTGTGTTTGAAGGTGACTGGTTTCTTGCGGGGTTTTCGTCTGACAGAAAGAGACGAGCAGCGCTCTAACCCACGCCGGCGCCCACCTGGACCTGTCCGCTTTCTCCTCCTGGGAGGTAAGGCCCTCGCTCCTGTACGCAGTTTCTTTTTAGCCAGTGGGACGCAGCGCTTGGTGTGTTGACGTGTGTGTCTGGCTGACGCTGCCCGCAGGAGCTGGCTTCTCTGGGTCTGGACAGGCTGAAGTCGGCCCTCATGGCCCTGGGTCTGAAGTGTGGAGGGTAGGTCTGTTTATGAGCCCTCCTGTTCTTAAGCAGGTCTTATTCAGCCGGTGCTGATCTGGTTCATGGTTCTTGTTTGTCTGCAGAACGTTGGAGGAGAGAGCACAGCGGCTGTTCAGCACCAAAGGAAAGTCTCTGGAGTCTCTGCACCCTGCCCTGTTTGCCAAGAATCCCAAATCCAAAGGACCAAAAAAGTAGGAGTCTGTTCACTGCACTGGTAGAGTTGCGCCGAGCACACGTCCGATTCTGCGGCTCTTTCTTCCCCTGCAGGGACACTGAGCGCAACAAGGAGATCGGCTTCCTGGAGGCCCAGATATACGAGTACGTGGAGATTCTCGGGGTGAGTCGGACATTTCCACGCCATATTGGTACAAAGCGCCTCGCATGAAGGCGACTGTGGCAAGGAGGAACAGAACAAGGAACTTCATTCATGCAGGAAATTCTCCAATCGAGAGATTATTGTAGAGCTATGATTAGGGGTGTTTTAGGGGTGTCCTAATCATTGCATCGCGATGGAGACAGACATGGCCAATTCAGTGTGGATTCAGTGCAGAACATAACCGATTAAATCATGATGTTGCTTGCAGATTTTTTGGTGGCAGTGTAAGAGTTCTACTTGAAAAGCTTGGTAGTTCGGCACGTTTGTGTAGGTGTTTTTTCCCCCCGATGTTCACTTGACGCCATGTATTTCTCTGTTTAACATTTGTCGGAATTTCAACAGACGCCATTGTGTGCATGGTTTGATGTTCAGTCCATGTAAACGGGGCCTTAATTCTCATCTCGCTGACTTATCTGAAAACGTTGTGTAGAGAAATTGATGGGACGCATCGTACTCAAGTCGTGAGGTTGAGTGCGTTGACCGGTTCCACGTGTATCCCAAGTTGACACCCGCAGGTCTGATGTGCATCCAGCAGGTGGAGTGGACCGTTAACTGTGCGCGTGTCTCCGCAGGAACAGCGGCAGCTGACCCACGAGAACGTGCAGAGGAAGCAGGCCCGCACCGGCGAGGAGCGCGACGAGGAGGACGAGGAGCAGCCGAGCGAAAGCGAGAGCGAAGACGAGGACAACGAGATCATCTACAACCCCAAAAACCTGCCGCTGGGCTGGGATGGAAAGGTTCTTGTAGACGCCGCCCCGCCTTACCCTGACTGACTGGTTCTAGGTTACGTGGTGGTCTGATTTATTAATTTTTTTTTTTTTCGGTTTAGCCTATTCCGTACTGGCTGTACAAGCTGCACGGACTCAACATCAACTACAACTGTGAGATCTGCGGGAACTACACCTACCGAGGGCCCAAGGCCTTCCAGAGGCACTTTGCAGTACGTTCGCTCTCCCTGTGTGGGTTTGCACGTGTTTGTGTGTTTCCGTGCATGTGCGTGTGAGTTTTAGCACGCTCACGTTAACGTCTCTTCTCCGCGTGTTCAGGAGTGGCGCCACGCCCACGGCATGCGCTGTCTGGGAATCCCAAACACGGCCCACTTCGCCAACGTCACCCAGATCGAGGACGCCGTGTCACGTGAGTTCTGAAAACTGACTCCGCCCACGTACTCACATAGTGTATATAACAGAGTAAATAACGCCACTTCCTCACCTCGATCCATCAACAGTGTGGGCCAAGCTGAAGTCACAGAAGGCGTTGGAGCGATGGCAGCCCGACACTGAGGTGAGACCTTCATCTGAAAAATGGGCTTTGTTTTCCTGGGTGTTTTCAGGAGGGGGCGCTGTGTAACAAACCTCTGACCCTATACCCATAGGAGGAGTATGAGGACTCCAGCGGGAACGTGGTCAACAAGAAGACCTACGAGGATCTGAAGCGTCAGGGTCTGCTGTGAACGCGGCCGTTTTTTTTCTGCGTTCTAGTCCTGTCTGTGTTGGTCTATTTTTATGAACTCTAGTTTTCCCGGCACGCTGCGGGAATAGATCTTGATTATTTTTTCCTTTTTGTTCAATAAACGTGTGTAAATTTGTAAACCATGCAGTCGCTTCATTCTTTTTGAATTCATTAAACAATTACAATCTTCTACTGAACCTGTGTTTTTATTTTCTGTGTGGAATATGGACGTTTTACCTCATTATTTTTATTATGATGATTCCTTGAAGTGTGTTTGTGTGTGTACTGTCCTATTCAGAATATTCCATACCACAGATGGGAGGAACAGTCAACTATTTTGGTAAAACAAGTCAAAAACCATAATTGTTACGCACAGCATTAGTAATGTATATAATTGCATTTTTAATTGATGTGATGTGCTAAACGAGAGGAACTCTCTTATCGGGAGGTCCGGGACGATTCCTGGTGTCAGGCTTGGGCTGTGAGAACCGGTGGCTTTTTTTTTGTGTGTGGTTTTTTTTTTTTTTTTCAGTCTTGGGACTGAATTGATCACGTTGCAGGTACCGCGTTCCCTTTATATTTACAGCATTTATCATTTTATCAGATGCCCTTATCCAGAGCGACTTACCATCAGTGGTTACAGGGACAGTCTCCCCCTGGAGCAATTTTTTTTTAGGGTTAAGTGGGACTTGAACCTGTGTTACCCCACTAGGCTACTAGCACCCTATTTTTTTGTAGATGCGCCCTCGTCAGTGGTGTTTGAAAGACGGAAAGTAGAAAGAACGAGGCAGCGCCTAGAAGGCTAGAATTTTAAAACAGACGCAGCTACATGTGCAAAGATCGCCAACTTTTTCCACAAATACGAGCTTGCGGCCTGTAATGTCAAGCGAGGATGATGATGATGATGAGCTCTGCAGTTCAAGTTCGTTATCAAGTCGGCGAATCGTGCATATAACGTGGTATATAACGTGAATAACAAGCTTGCAATTTGCTTGACTCTTGATATTAGAGAAAAGGACACTCTGATATTGTAAAGAGTGGCATTAGAGATTTGCCCTTTAACTCATATTTTTTCTCAAATTTGTGAGTTCTAAGTTGTGATGGAGCAGTTTTATTTCTTTTCAGATCTTTTATTTCATTTGTAAAGTTTGGATATCTGTGAACACTTTTTTGAACAGAATAAAGAGTCTGATATTGTTGAAAAGAATTATGTTGGAGATGCGTCTCATGTTGAAATGGTCTACGTTGTTAAGTAACCCTTACTTTCCCTGAATTGAAAGTGAAGTGATTGTCGTTGTGAGACACTGCAGCGCAGCACTCGGTGACACAACGAAATATGTCCTCTGCATTTATGACAGGAGCAGTGTGTGGGGACGGTGCTTTGCTTGGTGGCACCTTGGCGACTCGGGATTAGAAAGGGCAACCTTCTGAGTATGGGGCCACTTCCTTAACCACCACTGCCCCTCAGACCCCATCTCCAGCATCTGACCTGGCCTCAATGTAAATTGAAGAGACTAGAGCAGTAGTGCCTAGCGAGTAAGGAAACGGAAACGTTGTGGGTTTGAATCCCAAGCCGCCATGGTGCCACACACTGCTCCCCGGGTGCCTGTCATGGCTGCCCATTGCACACCAAGGGTCATGGTTAACAGAAGAGGACACATTTCGTTGTGTCACCGTGTGTTGTGCTGCAGTGTTTCACATTGACAATCACTTCACTTTCATGTGTGTTCATTCAGTTCATCTGGTTCATCCAGTTCCCGGTGTAATCCTGGACCCAAGGTGTGTAAGACATTCTGGTGCGTGGCGCTCAGGAGAAGCTGTGTAGGATGGGACACAACTACTGTGAGGTGGGTTGATTGTCCCTTAAAGAGTATGATTTTGTCTGCAGATGAAGAAGTCACACATTCAGGTCACATGGAGCCAGAGCACAGTTGCCTGGAGCGACTGCAGGTGGGCCACACCCCGCTTCCCCCTCAAAACCTATCGATGTCACCAGGAGTGCTGAACGGCCACCTCCTGCCTCAGACTCGTCCCTGAAACCAGCAGCTCCTGTCCCCCGCCAACGCAGAGCGCCACTGTGCTGTTCTCCTGTCTGATCTGCTTCCTGTTTCCATGGTGACCACTCTTCATTTGATGATTAAAGTACCAACTACTCTGAAATCTGTCCGTATTGGGTGTGCTGTATGAATTACAGGAGATTTTAAAGTTTGGTGAACTTTAGGTCGCATGACCTGTGGTGGCTTTAATTGAGATTTTATTTCATTATTTGCTCATTTTAGGATGTTTTACATGTGACATTTCTCTTCAACTGCAGCTTTCTAGCAGTAGTGTATCTGGTTTTTAGTTCATTTTGGACCTTTTTCCAGGACAGACCTGCATGTGCTTCTGAACCAAGAAACACGGTCGAGGGAACCAGGTTTTTATTAAAATGGATCTGCAGGGTGAAACGGTGATGGTACGATGACGGGTTCCCTCGACTTTTTTTTGTCACATAAAAATAATGAAAACTGCACAATATTATTAATTTATTATATTAAGAAATATTTTTTTTTAATAATTTGACTGTAATTTCTTTTGTAAAAATTAATTGTCTAGACACTGCACCGATAAATCATCAGTACGCATCATACTCATTTTTTTTGTCTGTGTGTCTGTGTGGGGGGGCGGTCGTCGTGCAGTAATAGATAATAAAAAATTTTTAAAAAAACACTTATTCAGCGCTTTTCAGCAGCTGTCCGTGGTGCTGAATATTTCTTGTTTTTAATTTATAGAAAATATCGTTTTATTTCAGTGAAAGCGTGTGTGAACACGTGATACGTTATTGTCCTCCATCATCCTTTTTGTTCAGAGATGGAACGTGTGGTGGCCGTTTCCATGGCGACGCCAGTAGATCTTCAGTGTGGTCAGCACCAGAGGATGGGAGCAGCTGCTGATGGAGATGAAGAACTGAAGACCCCGCCCCTTTCGGACAAAAATCCTGAACATCCAGCACCTGCACAAACACTGTTTCATGTCTTAGGAATTTGTATAAAATTCTACGGGACACCAGTGGAGCCAGTAACGGAGCTGCTCATCCCAGCAGGTGCCTGGCGGCGCTGAGTCGCGCCTCGGGTTCCGGGTTCTGTTCCCCTCTGAGTCGTTCCTCGGGTTCCGGGTTCCGGGTTCTGTTCCCCTCTGAGTCGTTCCTCGGGTTCCGGGTTCTGTTCCCCTCTGAGTCGCGCCTCGGGTTCCGGGTTCTGTTCCCCTCTGAGTCGTTCCTCGGGTTCCGGGGTCCGGGTTCTGTTCCCCTCTGAGTCGTTCCTCGGGTTCCGGGTTCTGTTCCCCTCTGAGTCGCGCCTCGGGTTCCGGGTTCTGTTCCCCTCTGAGTCGTTCCTCGGGTTCCGGGGTCCGGGTTCTGTTCCCCTCTGAGTCGTTCCTCGGGTTCCGGGGTCCGGGTTCTCTTCCCTTCTGAGTCACGCCTCGGGTTCCGGGGTCCGGGTTCTGTTCCCCTCTGAGTCGCGCCTGGGTTCCGGGGTCCGGGTTCTGTTCCCCTCTGAGTCGCGCCTGGGTTCCGGGGGTTCTGCGCCTTCGGTACCGGGTTCTTTTCCCACTTCACCAATTGGCTTTTTATTCGGATTATTTTAGAACAAGAGTCGTTATTTGAAGAAGAATAAAAAACTGAATCATACTGCAGCTCGAGTTTACCCCAACGAATAATTTATTGAATTCTTCACGGAAAGATTTTAAAAACGGGAATGATCGGACAAAAATCCTGAACATCCAGCACCTGCACAAACACTGTTTCATGTCTTAGGAATTTGTATAAAATTCTACGGGACACCAGTGGAGCCAGTAACGGAGCTGCTCATCCCAGCAGGTGCCTGGCGGCGCTGAGTCGCGCCTCGGGTTCCGGGTTCTGTTCCCCTCTGAGTCGTTCCTCGGGTTCCGGGTTCCGGGTTCTGTTCCCCTCTGAGTCGTTCCTCGGGTTCCGGGTTCTGTTCCCCTCTGAGTCGCGCCTCGGGTTCCGGGTTCTGTTCCCCTCTGAGTCGTTCCTCGGGTTCCGGGGTCCGGGTTCTGTTCCCCTCTGAGTCGTTCCTCGGGTTCCGGGTTCTGTTCCCCTCTGAGTCGCGCCTCGGGTTCCGGGTTCTGTTCCCCTCTGAGTCGTTCCTCGGGTTCCGGGGTCCGGGTTCTGTTCCCCTCTGAGTCGTTCCTCGGGTTCCGGGGTCCGGGTTCTCTTCCCTTCTGAGTCACGCCTCGGGTTCCGGGGTCCGGGTTCTGTTCCCCTCTGAGTCGCGCCTGGGTTCCGGGGTCCGGGTTCTGTTCCCCTCTGAGTCGCGCCTGGGTTCCGGGGGTTCTGCGCCTTCGGTACCGGGTTCTTTTCCCACTTCACCAATTGGCTTTTTATTCGGATTATTTTAGAACAAGAGTCGTTATTTGAAGAAGAATAAAAAACTGAATCATACTGCAGCTCGAGTTTACCCCAACGAATAATTTATTGAATTCTTCACGGAAAGATTTTAAAAACGGGAATGATCGGAGAACACTGATTTAACATGTCATTCAATCCGGCTCGTCATTTATTTAATTTTATTATTTATTTCAAGTAACCGATTTTGGAATTACATGTGTAGAAATTTTGCTAAATTGTTTTTCTGTACCCAGCCGTCAGCAGCCTGATCTGGAATCAGTCGATCAAAGCAGAACTTGCGTCTGGCATGGATTAGACATGATTTTTGTTTTCTAATTTTTTTTTTGTTTTTATTTAATAATAATACGAATATTGATATCACGCACGTCTGGTGAGAAACAGTGTATTTGTTGTTCAGATCATAGGGATCTCGTCTCCAGATTTTATTTAGGTTTTTTTAGTTGATTAAATTGTAGAGATGGTATAAAACTGATCTCCAGATCTCGGTATAAATTTGATTTGATTTTATTGATATAATTTGGTGATTAAATTCTAGAGTTGGTATAAAACTGATCTCCAGATCTCAGTACAAATTCGATCTTTTATTATTGATTTGAGTTGGTGATTAAATTGTAGAGATGGTATAAAACTGATTTCCAGATCACTGTATAAATGAGAATTTTTTTTTGTTGATGCGGTTTTGTAATTTAATTGTTGGAATGTGTAAACTGGGTTCCTGTGAATGATTTTTTTTATTTTTTGTATTTTTTTATGTCGTTGTTTCTTGTTTGGTAGTGAATTTGTAGATATTGTGTAGAACTGGGGGAGTGACGATCCTCCGTTTCCGCGCGTAATGACGGCGCTTTTGGAGAGGTGCGTGCGCGGGGGATTGTGGGTCATTTGTCCGAGCGAGGGGGGAAGAGGTGGTCGCTCCACTTAGGAGTTCCGTCCTCTGATTGGCTCCTCGCAGATTTCTGGGCAGTAATTTATCACGTGACCTTGACCGGGAAGGTTGGGTGGTCGGGAGGTGGAAGTGACCAGTACATGCAGGACCAGAAAACTGGACCGTCGGCCGCGTCTTCTGAGGGACCCTGGATTCCATAGACCATGGCAGAAGGTACTGAGCTCCTCTCTGGGTTTTGCGGGGTTCTAATTTGATGAAGGACTGGGTGGAAATGAAGAAGGTTCCTGCCATTGTCTTTGCGGTTGGAAGCTCCCTTTCCCATCATCCCCTTTCAGCCTTTGTCCTGTCCTCATTCTCGGCTCGTGGGGGACGTGAGAAGCTCGGTGGGGGTTCCACGTGAGAACATGGGATCTGTTCATAAGCTGCTTTTTCCAGGTGAAGTATGGAGAAGAGGAGGGATCTGGAGCGGCTTCGGTTTCTGTTGCCTGGACGAGAATATAAAACCATGTAGTGAAATCTACACACAGTTACCTTTCAGAACCATTTTTCGTTCCAAGACTTGGTGTCTTGGCGTCTGCGAGTTTTTTTTTCGTTAAGGGTTAATTACAAAAAGACTGAAATGGACATTTTAAATACAGTTCAAATGTGTGTTAATTTGTGGTGCGTTAAAGGCCTTATTGATTAGTTGATACAACATGATTAATATTTCATTTAAAAATACAATTACCCGTGTCGTTTTTATTATTATTATTATTTACAGACAAATGGCTCTAATTTGAAAAAAAAAATCCCGAAACGTTCATTATTAATCCGATTGAACTGTAAAAAAAAGTAGGTTTTATATTTGAGGTTTGTAATATATATGTATATGAACCATATGAGCGCGCATCGCGGAGAACCGTGTTCTGTTCTGGATCGTCTTCTGCTGCTCCCCGTCTTCCGCAGGGGGCTGCGCGGAGGACGAGCCGCGATCCCTCCGGGGCAGCGGGGTCTGCAAGTGGTTCAACGTGCGGATGGGTTTCGGGTTCCTGTCCATGACCTGCAGGGAGGGGGTCCCGCTGGACGCGCCCGTCGACGTCTTCGTCCATCAGGTGAGCCGCGTTTCATCATCATCATCGCCATCGTCGTCATTAGCAGCTCAGAAATGACTGCTTCGGTAATATGGGAGAGCTTGACACTGCACCACAACACAGCAAAATTACGTTCTTCACACTTTTATTATTATTTTTTAATTTCATTCGTGTGCTGTTTCATCAGGTGGATTTTACTGCATGCTAAATGCTGAAAATGACGCATGGATTTGAATTGAAATGTGTTTCGGTGAACTGTTTGCTAATGAGTTCCGTCTAATATGACGTGATGAGGTTCCCCTACGGAACCTTTTTGTGGGGAGAGCTTTTCTTATCGATCGGATGGAATGCCACCCATTCTTGCTGAGAACTGCTTAGCATTTCCTGAAGATTAGCGCTTCTTAAAGACAGAGAGGACCAGGACGCCTTCTCCCTCCCCCCCCCCAAGAGAGAGAGAGAGATGTCGGCTTTAACCACACACAGATAACCGGAGCCACCCCCTGTCCCTCGCTGGCTGAGAGAACGTGGCCTCCTGCCTCTTACTTGTCCCCTTGCTTCTGTAAACATTAGGCTAGCCTGCTTCGTGTGGACTGTCTTGAAGAACCCCTCGGTCTCG
Source organism: Denticeps clupeoides (assembly GCF_900700375.1). NCBI lineage: Eukaryota > Metazoa > Chordata > Actinopteri > Clupeiformes > Denticipitidae > Denticeps > Denticeps clupeoides. Next base: position 10,140,146 of record NC_041726.1, read on the forward strand.
GGGGTGAACGTCGATCACGCTTGCGTGGACAATGGCTGTCATTGTCCGTCCAAATGGAGGAAGTCCTGCTGGCTGTGGCCGGTTGTAAATGAAGGTGGGGTTCTGTGAGCACGTGGGAGCGGCTACAACCCGAGACCTCGACTCATTCACAAAAATCTGCGGGAGAGGGAGGGGTCAGGGGACAGATCCGGGAAGCCCTGGCGGGGGTTGGGAGGGACGTAAAAAGGTTCGAATTCCTTTCGCACCTCACCCTCTTCAAAGTGCACCCCCCCCCTGCAGTAAACCCGACCCGCATGCGAGGGCCATAAATTTACTGTGTGCAGCCCCCCCACAGTGCACTGGGACTTCGACAATTTCTTCAACGTACATTTACATTTACAGCATTTATCAGATGCCCTTATCCAGAGCGACTTACAATCAGTAATCAGGGACAGTTTCCCAAGAGCAATTTAGGATGAAGTGTCTTGCTCAGGGACACAATTCAACCTATGGCGCGCTACCGTGGAGGGTTTGTGGTCTTCAGTCGAGGACTTCTGTCTGAATGTCCATGGGGCTCCTGGATATTCCCAACCTTTCCACATGTGCTTCTTGAAGAGCTATCCCAAGAATGCACACCTCCCCCATCCCCGTCCCAGTGGCAGGAGCCTTCGCTGCTGGGCAGTTGGTGATTGTTTCAAGGCAGGAAGAGAGGGGGGTGCTGGTAGGCGTACGTTGGCTGGGGGTTGGGTGTGTGTGATTTGTTCAATATCACACACACACAAGGGGGGTATTGGTGTATCTGGGCATCGACGTTTTAACTAGGCTGTCAATTTAATTGGATTTTCTCTGGGCTTTTGCCAAAAGAAAGTTTGGCCTCTTCCATGTTGTCATTGACATATCGGAAAGGCCCAGCAGTTGATATATGGTGCTTCTCCAGAGCACAGATGTCCACGGTGCAAAATTCATACTTCAGACCCATAGATGGAATTCCAGGATAAGGAAATGCTAACAAAACTTTTTTTAAAAAATTGATTCCCAGGTGGCAACTGAAGATATTGCACAATGTTGCTAAATATTGGAGCGTTAAAGTATCTATGATTGGTTCTATAATTCCACGACTCTTGATTCTGAGCGCCGTCTGTCTCTTGCGCTTCCTTTACAGAGCAAGCTGCACATGGAGGGCTTCCGCAGCCTGAAGGAGGGCGAGGCTGTGGAGTTCACCTTCAAGAAGTCCTCGAAGGGCCTGGAGTCCTTAAGAGTCACGGGGCCAGGTGGAGCACCTTGCACCGGCAGCGAGAAGCGACCCAAGGGTGCCCAAAAACGACGGTCCAAAGGGGACAGGTGGGTCCATTTTTGAAGAGTTCCGAGGGACTATTCTGAGACTTTCTTGACCGTATCTTGACTGTCACCTTGACGCAGAATCTTAAATCCTATTGCAGGAGTCTCGTTAGTGGGTTTGCTTGCATCATTTCAACTGGTGTTGATTTGGTGTTTTTGGTGTAATGTATTTTAAGGTCTGGGTTGTGCAAGATTCATACCGACATACATGCTGGACTTTTTTTTTTGTTTTTAAATCATGTTTGGCAGTTAGCACTGGAGATAATGTGCTAGATAAAACAGTGAAAGCCTGCACCAAGGTTTCTCCCAGGCTATAGGTTATTTTCTCACCCAGCGGGAGGAAATGCATCTCAGGTGCTGGCCAAACAAAAGCCCCTTTCCCAGGGTTCTCCTGGTGATGACTTGACCTGGATCAATAGGTTGTTTAAAGCCTCAAGGCTGTGGAGTTAACCACACCAAGACCTCGCTCCTTCTCCAACCCCCCATCCATCCATCCATCCGTCCTCATCGACCAGCCACACTGCAGCCAGTTATCAGTTATTGATAGTTACAGACCTCCCATAAGGCTCCGCAGTGGTAACGATTGTGGAGGGTGGAACGACGGCTCAGCACAGTCGAGGGAAGATTGCAATTCGTTCACAGAACCCTGTCGTGACTTCCTGCAACATTGACCGGTGCTAAGATGTCGGCAGCGTGTTACTTGCTGGACGAGTGCAGAGTGCAGGCATGGATGTTAATCCATCAGAGATTCTCACCGTGTGGGCGCAGCGGATCCGGTCCCTTCAATTAATAACAGATGTAGGTGCCTGAGAGAGGTCAGAGGTCACTACTGCCATGGCAACTGTGGGGTGTGGCGTGAGCGAGGTGGGAGCTTGGAGGGGGGGCTGGATCGAGGGTCAGAGGGCAGAGGTCACACTGCAGTATTGAAACAAAGGGCCAAAGAGCTTCCCCACCCCCTTCCGAATGCAGCCTGATCAATACACCCCCCCCCCCCCCTTTAGAAATCTGCACAGGGAGAGAGAAAAAATGCAGACAAGGGACCACACCAACATTGTAGGCCTGTTTGAAATCAGCTCAGGTTGTACACGCAGTTGGGCGCATGTTAGTGACATGTGGGTGTTGCCAGATTCAGCTGGTGCTTTCCAGGCCTAAAATCTAATATTTACTTTTTTTTTTCTCCTGGGCGTCAGTTGCCGCGGCCGTAACAGGCTCTAAAGTAATGCAGCCTTTGCATTTCGAACCAACAACAAACAGCAGCAGTTAACCAGCGTGGACCCATATTAAATATCACTTGTCATTTAAAAGCAGCCATATTACAATGTTGCTCTTTGCAGCATCTCCTCTAATTCTGCCGTATTCACCCTACTGACTGCTGCGCTCCTCTATATCGTGTCTCTAAACTCCCTCAGTTAAGAGGTTTGTTACAGTTTCAGCTCATTTGAGGGATGGTTTACCAACAAATTTTTGATGACTTCTTTTTATTGCATTCTTGGGGTATGTTACAAATCAGCTGAAAGAAAGTAAGTGCAAAACTGCCTCATTTGCTTGAAAAACTGTCAATCTGGCAACACCCTCATCAGTTGAAGTCTGCTGTCCTCTGGTGGTGCGCCGGAAAACGCATCTCTTCCATTTCCTCCCAGGTGTTACAATTGCGGCGGACCGGACCACCACGCCAAAGAATGCCAGCTACCGCCCCAGCCCAAGAAGTGCCATTTCTGCCAGAGCATCTCCCACATGGTGGCTAACTGTCCAGTCAAAGCACAGCAGGCCTCCCCCGGGTCTCAGGGACGCTCGTCCACGGTGGCAGCAGGAGGAGAGGAGGAGCCAACGGGCCACGCAGCTCGGCCTCCAGGGGCCACCGATTGAGTGCAGGAGTCGCAGTCAGGGGAACACGTAGTAGGACTCGCACTAAAGCAATCAAAACACGGCGTGTTTGCAGCTGCAATAATCCAACGGACCCCGATCAAAAACCCGACTCCCCGTGTCTCGGCTACGATGAATGTCCCCGGGGCAGCAGGCCTGCCGGCGATGGCCGCTGCTCCTCCGCAGGGTCTGCGGCCTCCTCGTGGCAATCGATCCGTTCTGTGGATGTTCTAAGGTTCCCAGCGACTGGATGTGTATTATGGGATGTGCCTCTCGTATATTACTCCGCTTTTACAGGAGCACATAGGAGGCGCCCCGTCACTTTACTGTAAATACGCCTTTATAGAAATCAGGATTATTTATTTGTCCTCAGTATTCTGACTCGTGCCAAAGACAAACGCATCCAAGCGCTGTGCTGAATTAAAGTGATCATGTTTACCCGGCTGTTGATTTTTAACTCAGGGATAGTTCTGAAGTTTAGTGACTGTGTGCAGGGATTTTCTACGTGTGATTTGCCAAAAAACAAAAAAAACAAAAAAAAAACAGATGCACTACGTTTACTGCAGAAAATTCACATTACATCCAGAAAAATGGATGAAGTGTTCCCCGAAATTCTTGTATATTTTCTTTTGTACAGACAGAACGTGTTTGATTACGGTGGTAATGTAATTTTTTTTTATCTTGCATGGTAGTGTTAGAGTAGTGTTTGGGCTAGAGTAGCCTCTGTTCCGTGTGTGTTTTTTAATGATTATTTTCTCATGCGAACGAGACAGAAATGCCTTGTTTTGGATCTATACAAGTCTACCTCAGGATCGTTACGTGACGCGGAACGCGCGGAACGCTCTTTTTATTATACAACGTGTGAGTGTTGGTGAATGGTATTTTTTTTTGGGTGTATTTTGTTTACTCCGATGTTACTCCACTTTAATGTAAATAGATGTTATCGCTATAAATCATGATTATTTATTGCTTCTGCAGCAGTAGTCATGCGGGCCAGAACTGGTCTTCTGATGCTGAAGGAGCCTGTGGTTCTCAGCAATGTTCTTGTCTATTGAACCTGTACGCGGTTCTAATATTCTGTCTTTTGCATGGTAGTGTGTGTTTACAGTAGAGTAGTCTCGGTCAGGACAGGAGAATGTGTCTTTGGGAACTGTATAAGGTCTACCTCGGGACAGTGACATGGCGGGTTATGGTGTCTTTGTGGCGCTTTTGGTTTGGTTTGTTCTTTCCTCTTCGACTGAAATGCTGCTGATGTTGGTGAGCGGGCAGAACCGTCTCTCAGTTAACTCTCAATTAACCAAAGATGAATCTGATGGCCTCAAAGATGAACTGTGAGGCCAGTAAAACTCAACACCAAACCAGCAAAAAAGGGGTACAGGGCAACTTCCAAATCACTCCGACCATTATGGAGAACTAATGGAGAACAATCAAAATCAAACAGTTCAATTGGGATAAATAAAATGAATATTCTAATTGCTTAGTAATATATTTAATTTTAAACTGAATGTATAATTTTGTGACAATGGAACTGAATACGATGAATAATTAATAATTTATTCTAGGGGAATAGAAATTTTTGAATGGAACATACCACATGATGCTTGCCTTGTTTGTCAATTTATTGAACACTGTTTTTTCTCTCTCTATATTTTGTCATTATTAATACTCAGGGGTTCAGTTGAAGCATTAATAATCACATCCTCTGTCTCTTATGGATCTGTTGTATTTCTTTTGGTAATGGATGGAAACTTTTTAATTTTTTAATTGCGTGACCAAAGAATGTAACCCTGTTGACTGTTGAAAGCAGTGGTTCTGTAAATCAGGCTGGTTGCTTCCAATTGCAGGCCACTTTGACAAAGCATGCATTGCAAACAAGAATGTTGGGACCAAGAATGTGTTTTAGTGACATTTACTTCTTGCTTTCTTGATAATAAATATATTTCAGTATGACAACACATACATGCTGTTCATTTTGTCATGTTATTTGTGATGAAAAGCCAAAATATTGTTCTCATTTCTTTTTATTATTATTATTATTATTAGTGTTAGAGTAGTGTTTGGGGTAGAGTAGCCTCTGCCGCGGGGACAGGTGTAGACCTGATCGGGGTCCATTACATTTCCTGTCCCTGTGCATTTTTTAATGATTATTTTCTCACGAGAACGAGACAGAAATGCCTTGTTTTGGATCTATACAAGTCTACCTCAGGATCATTTTTATGTGACGCGGAACACGCGGAACACTTCTTTTTTTTATTATACAACGTATGAGTGTTGGTGAATGGTGTTTTTTTTTTTTGTGGGTGTATTTTGTTTATTTTGTAATGGGTAGAAGCAGGGGGACGTCCCACCACTTTAATGTAAATAGATATTATCTCTATAAATCTTGATTATTTATTATGTTTGTCAATCTATTGAACACTGTTTTTTTCTATATACATATTTTGTCATTATTAATACTCAGGGGTTCATTTGAAGCACAAATAATCACATCCTATTTTCTTTGTCTTATGGATCTGTTGTATTTCTTTTGCTAATGGATGGAAACTTCAAAAACGGTGTATTTTTTAATTGTGTGACCAAAGAATGTAACCCTGTTGACTGTTGAAAGCAATGGTTTTGTAACTCTGTGAAAAGCCAAAGTATTGTTCTTATTTCTTTTTATTATTATAAAAAAGCACTGGTGTATGCTTACACCATGCAGCGCCAGCATGTTTTGTCCTTCATAATCTGCTCGTGCTTTACACATTGAATTAAAATACACATCGTTAAACAGGTATTCTGATTCATGCTGACCATCCGAGCTGCCCATTTCCAGATCGGTCCAGAAACGTGTGAAAATCCGCTGGATCAAGTCTTCAATTAAATAAAAACAGCCCCTGTTGTGTGATTCAGCCCATTCATTTAACAAGGGACTGAAATGTCGACAAAACAATGGAACTCGGTGCTGACACACGGAAACGTGGTGTGTGTGTGTGTTCATCTCACACACATGCGCACACACACACACACACACACACATTTCACACTGCTGCCATCTGGTAAACGATACAGACTCAAACAAGATGCTGTTCATAGCTCCTTCAGGGGATGAGCTCTGCTGTAGATTGTGACCTGACAACCAATCACTTTCATTTGCATATTACCCTGGCTACAGCATTTCATTGATTTCAGTCCATTTAGCATTTATATTGGAAAGTTAGAATTTCACTTCTGTTTACAATGCTGCACAGTATTTATGGAGTTTATGGAGCTTCATTCCATTAACGTTTATTCTTGTTATCGTTATGTAGCTTCATAAAACCACATCCACGTACACAAAGTGCTACACACCTACTGAAGCCTTCAGTGTGATACTGTGAATATCCGCAGATGTTCAATAACTTTAACAAAAAAAAAAGTGAAGTGATTGTCACATGTGATACACAGCAGCACAGCACACGGTGCACACAGTGAAATTTGTCCTCTGCATTTAACCCATCACCCTGAGTGAGCAGTGGGAAGCGATTAATGGCACCTGGGGAGCAGTGTGTGGGGACGGTGCTTTGCTCAGTTGCACCTCAGTGGCACCTTGGCAAACCGGCAACCTTCTGATTACGGGGCCGCTTCCTTAACCGCTATGCCACCAATGCACCCTTGGGGGATTCTGAGGGATTCTGGGGGATTCTGACCAATCACCTGTGGTGTCTTGTCTCCAAGATCCAGCATCCTAGCAGAAGTTATAGATTATCCACTTCCATTAACACACAATAGTCTTTCAACTAAGCTGTGAACTTTGTTCATAGAACAACACGTGACAAAACGAATCATTGGAACACCCCATGGAGTTTTCATTCTTACTCGTATTAATGCATTTGTCTGTGAACTGATTTAGGTTTTTCATAAAACTAGGTTAAAACTGGCCACGCCCATTACCATAGTTGACGTTGCCATGATAGCGTAATATGCAAAATTTTCAATCTGTTTGAAACGGCACCAAATTGTGACACTTTGTCAAATTTTTGACATTAGCATTAATGTGATAACATGCTCCTTTTTTTCTGACATGTCCCAAACATCACCAAATTTATCTTGACGCACGGGGCCCCGCCCCGTTAGTTAACTTTAGTGTGCTAACATGAAAATGTTTCAGTATATCCCAAATGTTACCATATTTGACTGTTAGCACCGTTAGCATTTTTTTTAACACGTCCCAAATGTCACCAAGTTTAATGTGACACATCGAGGCCCCACCCCTGTACCAATGTTGATGTAAGCATTTGCATTCAACCTTTTTCCTCAGCTTTTCCAGCCAAAGTGTACTTCGTTCACAAACTACCCTTTTCTAGTTGTATATTGTGAAAGTGAAGTGATTGTCATTGTGAAATGCAGCTCAGCACACGGTGACACAAATGTGTCCTCTGCTTTTAACCATCACACTTGGTGAGCAGTGGGCATCCATGACAGGCGCCCGGGGAGCAGTGTGTGGGGACGGTACTTTGCTCAGCGGCACCTCGGAGGACCGGGATTCGAACCGGCAACCTTCTGATTACGGGCCGCTAGGGCACCACTGCCCCAAAACACAAAATATTCCAAACAGACAGGTAACGCAAATCTTGTAAAAGACCAGAAAAGTGTAAACTACAACGTGTCGGTCTTATATTCATGTATAAATCCTGCAGGTTAACGTTGTATAAGAAAATGTGCAAGAAAAGAACGCGGTAGTCTGAATTGATGCCTGCCCCTTTAAAGGAGTGTACCACCGTGTGCAACCATGGGGGTACTTGTTTAACCTGGTTGGATCAGTGCTGCAAAGGCACAACTCAGACGTGCAAACTTATAACCGCCTTCAAACACTGCGTGACGGTGTGTTAATGTACAACGAGCAAACAGTCCTTGCTTTTTCAGGCGATAAAACCCGCTCAGGGCGTGATCTCCGAACGCCCCTCCATCCAGGCCGGCGGTGGGCGTTGCCCGGCGCGTGCGCCGAATTTGAAACGGAGCCTTCGGTTTGCAGACAGACGCTGGTGTCACGGCGGAACCGGGCCCGGCGTGGCGCCGGTTCTTCGCTTTGCTCCTGAAAAGCAGAGCGAGTGACACGGTGACAGTCGCCAGCAGCGTCCCGCCCCATAAAACAGCGAATACATTCATGAAGTGTTGCGTTTGGCGGGGCAGGAAGGGGGCGGTGTTTCCCCGCCGCTGCGCTCCGCGCCGTGCCCGGGTGTGTTTTTGTGTGACATGAAAGTCGCGGGAATAAAAATGTCCGCCGGAGAGGAGGGCGGCAGAACGCGCGCCGATTAATGCGAAGGCGCGCCGGGTTCCACCTCGGCTCGGACCGGCCCGCTTCGGTTCGGGTGAAGTAAGGCGTTTCGCGTCCCTTTGTGTCTCCAGGCGGCGGCGCGCAGACGACGCGGAGCACGCGCACGGACGCACGTACGTCTGTATCGCAGTAAAAAACAAAACCAAAACAACAATAACAAGCAACGCGTCCCGTCCCGACACCGAACCACCCTCGATGGGAGAGGACGCCGCGCAGGTGGCCGGTGCGCGACAGCTGGTGAGTCCGGTGGTGGAGGTGCTGGTGTCGGTTCGGACGGACAACATCCGCCCCGCAGTGGTCGCCTGAGGCGGGTTTACGTTCTAAAGACAGGAATCTTTTTTTTTTTTTTTTATATATATAATTTTCTGCTGGGAGAAATGTGTCATACATCATACATCACGATGTCGCCACATCTAAAAAGTTGGCAACATGTGGAACATTGTCAGGTCACTAGGAATGCACCGGTCCGATAATGACTCAGATCGATGGATCTGGTATCGGTACTGCTATTCAGATATGTAAAAACACGTATTCTCTTTTCATTAAGCTTTTATAACCAACAATGCATGGAAGGAGCTGAGAAAAAATTTTCTTCAGTATGGAGATATGTGACCAACTTGTTCCGTGGCTACTTGCAATATCTTGAGTCCTGAAGCATCATGCAGAAGAACACAAGGAGTTCAGAAAAACAAAACCACCAGACAATTCTGAATGGGCTATACCTGAAAGCAAAGTGTTGTATAACACTGCAGCATGGCATGTGGTGACCCAAAGAAATGTGTCCTCTGCATTTAACCCATCCTCCTTAGTGAGTAGTGGGCGGCCATGACAGGTGCATGGTGAGCAGTGTGTGGGGACGGTGCTTTGCTCAGTGGCACCTCAGTGGCACCTGGCGGATTAGGATTAGAAACTGCAACCTTCTGATTACGGGGCTGCTTCCTTAACCACTAGGCCACCCTTATGGGACATCACCCTTGGTGAGCAGGAAGGCTGCCCAGGGAGCAGTGTGTGGGGACGGTACTCAGTGGCACCTCCACGACCTTCTGATTACAGGTCCGCTTTCTTTACCCGCTAAGCCACCATTGCCCCTACACGTATGTTTGTGTTATTGTTTTATTTAAAACAAGTATCTATATCTGATGTTTCCTTGAACATAACAGCATAATTTGATACTCCTCCCTATTAAATACTAGTATTGGATCGGCCGATATACAAACACCAGGTATCGGAACTGGTGCATCCCTAATTAAAACATCTTAGATCTGGTTCCGCAAGAACGAGTGGAGTCCACATAACTCCCAAAGCCTTTAAACAATATGGTTACGTCCAGGCCACCCGATCAGCAGCAGACGCTGGAGAAACCTCGCTTGAGTTGGAGTTTTGAATAAAATCAGTTTCCAGGTGCACTCTTCAGCATTATGCGTGTTATTGTTTGTTGGGAAATTATAAGGATGTCAGTTAATTGCTGGACATTACTGTGATATTTCGTTAAAATTTTACTAGGCAGATGCCTCGACCAATAACAGATTTATGGGTAAAATGGACGTAGTATGTTTGATGCCAGAAACGTTGCACAAGTGACATGGAGAATGGTTCTTAACTCACGTGATGAACCTTCTTGCCTTGGTAGCAGCATCAGTGTCGAGGAAGAGGATGGTGAGCAGCCAGCCGAAGTACGAGCTGATCCAGGAGGTGGGCCGGGGCAGCTACGGCGTGGTGTACGAGGCGGCGGTGAGGCGGACGGGCGCCCGCGTGGCGGTGAAGAAGATCCGCTGCCACTCGCCGGAGAACGTGGAGCTGGCGCTGCGCGAGTTCTGGGCGCTCAGCAGCATTCAGAGCCAGCACCCCAACGTCATACACCTGGAGGAGTGCTTCCTGCAGCGTGACAGCCACGCCCAGCCCATGAGCCATGGGTCCAGCTCATCACTCTACCTGGAGGTACGTCAAGGTCCTGGTTTCTGGGACTACTCGTAATTGCGGCGCGGTTTACATACGACATGCTGAATTGCAACTCAAGTCCTGTGTTCCTTGTAAAAGTTCAGTAGGCCTGTAGTACGTTTAGTACTCCACGGAGTACGCCATGTCTCCACGTTTAGTATCACGAGTATCTCTTCTCTGTGATTGCAGGACCATTTTAACCAAAATGTCTCCACATGCACGTCCATTTCTACGTATAAAAGTGTCTTCAGAACCACGTTTTGATGTGTGCTGCATGGGTTTTTGTGCACAGTAGAAGGGACTCCCTGCCATATGCATCTGATATAGAAATGGGACCAAAATCCTGAAATATGTGATAATAATTGTTTTTAACTAGTTGAAGAGGTAGAAGTTTCTACGCACACTTTGTTCTCCAGCAGCTGCTCTCCTCATCGCCTGCCGCGGCTGTAAATCATTGCACGGATCACGTGGACACACAGCGACTTGTATTTCTTGGACAGGACACGGCAAGGCGTGGCGCTCAGCAGAACCGGGCTGTGTGCCAGCACTCTGATAGACGTGCCTCCGCGCTGCCGTGGTTACGGGAGAGCGGCGCCAGCCAATCAGGCGTTGTGTTGTGATACAGCTGAGCTAGTGCACTGCGCAGTTGCCTGACTGAGGTGTGTTGCAGCTAGACTGCTGTTAAAGGAAGTGTGTGTTTGTCCTTCAGACTTTTGTCTCTGTCAGATCTGAAGTGTGATTTTTGATTTCAAATGATTTTTGATTTCATGTCTCTGTGGAGAGAAGACCAGACCACTGTTGTTTACACACACTCTCCCAGTCACTGACCACCCAGTCACTTACCTGCCTGGGCCCTTTACCTGCCCAGTCACTTACCTGCCTGGGCCCTTTACCTGCCCAGTCACTTACTGCCTGGGCCCTTTACCTGCCCAGTCACTTACCTGCCTGGGCCCTTTACCTGCCCAGTCACTTACCTGCCTGGGCCCTTTACCTGCCCAGTCACTTACCTGCCTGGGCCCTTTACCTGCCCAGTCACTTACCTGCCTGGGCCCTTTACCTGCCCAGTCACTTACTGCCTGGGCCCTTTACCTGCCCAGTCACTTACCGCCTGGGCCCTTTACCTGCCCAGTCACTTACCTGCCTGGGCCCTTTACCTGCCCAGTCACTTACCTGCACGATGCCCGCCCGCCCGTCCCCATCCACCCAGTCCCTTTACTGATCCCTCACTTTCACTTTACCTGCTCAATGCCCGCCCATCCAGTCCCTTTACCTGCCCGGTTATTCCAGACAACATTGCACATATACCGGGCTCTCCATGGATTACAGCACCAGCTTCGAGGTGCCGGGGTCCATGCAGAGGCGGGGTCAGGTTCTCCGCAGATAACGTCGCCAGGGACAGACGCGTTAGGATTATTCCAACAGGAAGCCCTGGATGATGAGGGAGGTCCAGAGCCTGCTGAAAGCCAGGAATACCTCATTCAGGTCTGGGGATGGGACACTTTACAGAACAGCCAGAGCCAATCTGGCATCCGAGAGGCCATAACAGCGTACAGTAGGAGGACGGAGGACCACCTGAGGAGCAACAACAACAGGCAGATGTAGCAGGGTGCCCAAGACATCACCTACTATAAATCCAGCAACTCCTCAGCCACCGGGGGTAACGCTGCTCTCGCAGTGGAGCTGATTATCTTCTTTGCCCACTTTGAGGTGACACCAACAGCAGCTCCACAACAGCCGCCTATTCACAAAAGCCACACTATCATGGTGGAGGAGTGTGAGGTGAGGCAGGAGCTGAGGACGAGTGCTGAAATACTGTGCTGATCAACTGGCTGGAATTTTCACCAGTCCCTGTCACAGGATACTGTCCCACTGGGTCCACAGCCCTGCCCTGACCCTCCTGGAGCAGCAGGGGAGCTACACTAGACTGCTCTTTTTTTTACTTCAGCATGGCAAGTTTTTTAAGGCTGAGATTAATTAGACATCTATAAAAGTCAGATTGGTGAAAACAATGCACGGTGCACACAGTGAAATTTGTCCTCTGCATTTAACCCATCACCCTGAGTGAGCAGTGGGCAGCCATGACAGGCGCCCGGGGAGCAGTGTGTGGGGACGGTGCTTTGCTCAGTGGCACCTCAGTGGTATAATTGGCAGATCAGGATTCGAACCGGCAACCTTCTGATTACGGGGCTGCTTCCTTAACCACTAGGCCACCACTGAACTTCAGGGTCTGGTCCTGTGATCTTTGCCCCAGTCACTGTGTTGTTGGATTCGCTGCTGTGTTGTCATTTGGTAGAACACGTTGGAACAGAGCCTGATCGCTGATGAAGGTTTCCGCTGTTGTTTTTTTTTTTTGGTTTGTGGACTGGCATGTCCTTTTTATTCTTCACTGTTCCAGCCACCAGTAAACCGGGTGGAAACCGGCGATTCTGAAGACCACTCCATTTTATTCTGCTGTGGGTTAATGACACCTGCAGTATCTTGAGGTGATTGCAGGGTTTCTTTCCTAATGAGCACCTCCATGAAGTCAAATCAGCCAATTAGCAAATCCCAGCAGAGCTGAGAATTCCCATCTGCCCCAGACAGGCTGTTTCTACACCACTTCATTACAGTGGCTGTTTCCTTCCTGAACGTGGGCTCCTTCCACGCAGAAATATAACACAAGTGGAGCCTGGATAGCTCGCTCAGCATTTCCAGATCGGACAGTTTGATGTTTTGGGACAAAGATCCTGTTGTGAATTGGTATTGAGGAATTGTTACATTCGGACTGCAGTTTTGGTGCATTTTTTTTTTTTGGAAGTCAGTGGTCTGAAACTGGACCTGTTAGTTCCTCCTTTCCAACATATCTAGCAAGACATTTTCTGTTTCTGTCTGGTTATTTCTGGGAAACCAGCTTCTGGAAAATTGCTAAACATGCCCCATGTAGGGTTCTAAGTAGGGCAATAATATCGCAATAGTTCTAAGATAATTAAACCTGTACTGAGTGGTTCACAGAAATGAAACTGCAAAAAATTAGTCAGCCGGAGCCACAACTTTATTAACCTCTCCCACGCACTGCCAAAAACACACACACAAAAGCTCTCTTCTGGTTGCAACCCTTCAAAATAAAAGTCCATATCCCAGAACATCACTTCAGTAAAATTGTTTACAATGACACCGATATAATGAATTTAATCAACGCTCCGCCTCCGTATCAAAATAATGCCGATGTATCTGTTATTATGGTGCAAAGCGTGCCAGGACGGGGGGTCGGAGATGCCCTGCCTTTTCCAGCTAACCTGGAAATCATATTACCTGCTGTATGTTTAACAATAATGTCATGTACTACATCACACGTGGAACAAGCTGCGATACAGCGAGTTTATTCTATACACCACCCAATAATTTTTGATAAATATTTTTTTATTCTCCCGCAGTTGGTGGAAACTTCCCTGAAGGGTGAGATAACCTTTGACCCGCACTGCGCCTACTACTTATGGTTCGTCATGGACTTCTGTGACGGCGGTGACATGAACGCCTACCTCCTGTCACGCAAACCCAGCCGCAAGACCAACACCAGCTTCATGCTGCAGCTGGGCAGCGCCCTGGCCTTCCTGCACCGCAACCAGATCATCCACCGCGACCTCAAGCCGGACAACATCCTCATCTCGCAGGGCTGCACCTCGCTGGAGCCGCCCACTCTCAAGGTGGCCGACTTCGGCCTCAGCAAGGTCTGCTCCGCCTCCGGCCTCAACCCTGAGGAGCCCGCCAGCGTCAATAAGTGCTTCCTGTCCACCGCCTGCGGCACCGACTTTTACATGGCGCCCGAGGTGTGGGAGGGCCACTACACGGCCAAGGCGGACATCTTCGCCTTGGGTGTGATCATCTGGGCCATGGTGGAGCGCATCACCTTCGTGGATGTGGAGACGCAGAAGGAACTGCTGGGCAGCTACGTGCAACAGGGTTCCGAGATCGTTCCTCTCGGCGAGGCACTGCTGGAGAACCCCAAGATGGAGCTGCACATCCCGGCGCGGAAGAAGAGCATGAACGCCGGCATGAAGCAGCTGATCAGGGAGATGCTGTCGGCCAATCCGCAGGAGCGGCCCGACGCCTTCGAGCTGGAGCTCCGGCTGGTGCGCATCGCATGCAGGGAACTGGACTGGGACACATGATGGTGGGCGGAGACAGGGCAGGCGAGACTCTGATTGGACTCCTCTTTTGTCATTTGTTTAACTGGATTTGAGCAGCACAATTTTCTCTCTCTCTCTCTTTCTTTCTCTTTCACACACACACACACACACACACAAATGCAGGTTTGTTTCAGATCTGCCTGGTGCTGATTTACTTCCTGATGCAACGCTCCACCCAGGGAGGGGCGTCGCCCCGGTGCTCCTGACTTTCCCAGCCAGGTTTTTTTCTACTGCACAGATGTCATGATACCTGAAACCTTTTCTATATCGCGTCACAGTGGTTGTAAGAATGCAGTCATATGTACGCGTAGCGCAGGGAACGTTCCACCTCTCAGAACCAGGAACCGGCCTCAGGTTCTGGCCAAAGGGCACAGACTACTACAGGTGTAGACAGACGTGTCTGTGTGTGTGTTTTATAATATTCCATATTGGCCCATATATAAGACTACCCACTTTTTTCAAGCTCAAAGGTCCCCTACTATGAAAATTTTACTTTGTGAGATTATTTAACATTAATATGAGTTCCCCTGTCCTGTCTGTGGTCCTGCAGTGGCTAGAAATGGCGGTAGGTATAAAGAGTGCTTTGGTCATTCTGCTTCACGCAGCAGCTCTGTCTTCATAAGGTTAAAGGCTACCCCCTGTTTCTCATGCTTTTTCCACCCAGAGAAATTCCCACTATCCACCCATAAAACATTATCTCCACCGACCATCATGGCTTCCAAACGTGTGAAGCATTGCAGTTGTTCGGCGATTGGATGTAAAAATGAGCACAAATGTTTTTATTTAGTGCAGTCACGTGAGACTTTGAAGAACCAGTGGGTTCATTAAATTATTATTATTTTTTTACTACTTCCTGTTTGTGGCAAACATTGTGGTTGGTGAATGGTGTTGACGTCATTTTCTGCCAATGCCCGCTCACTTCTATAGGCCACTCTCCTCGTCCCGCCTCTTTCCTCCTCATTAGCATTTAAAGCTACAGACACCAAAACTGCGCATCCTGGGGAAATCTCATTGTGGGATTGGATCAAAGTGACTGTCTCACATTCAGCCTTGGTGCAGAATTACAAAAACTTTAGAGACAATATTAGGGGACCAACAAGACCGGATATAAAAGCAATTTTCATGTTAGGGGACCTTTTAATCTAAACACTTTTTTTAACAATCTACTGTTATTCTGTTTCTGCAGAAATCATTGTGATGATGTCATTATCATGGGAAAAATATGAATTAATAATCTTGCCACACCCATCAGACCCTGAATTAATTGTCAGAGTCAGCATTATCATCGCCGCTGTTGTTTTTTTGTATATTAGATTCACACTTTGTGTTCGATTCTTTGTTTTGCGTGGGATTGTTTGGATCTCAGTACACACTGTAATGACTGGAAGTTCGGTTGTTTTGGTACCTGCGTGTTGCCTCGGTGACGTTCATGACGTCCCACTATTCACTTGAAACTGGGTTCGGACCCGGAGGTGATGAGATTTACATTTTTTTTTTTACAGCAGAGGATCTCCACCCTTCTATCCTGCTCTGTTGTGAAGGTTCCAGCACCTACTTGTTTTTTTATTGTGGAGATTCTGCAGTCTGTCAGACATTGAGATTAGCATAATTTCTGCTTACAGACCTCTGGTTCCAGTCTTCTGCATGACTTGATAATCACAAAAACTTATTGTGGCATTTATGATTCCCTCGTTTTGTTCATTTGATTACTGTTATGATACCAGAGTCGAGGTGAGAGAATTGCAATATAATTTATAAATCACCCAGCCGTCCACTAATGGAATACAATTGGCCCTCGTTAATCTCCCGCACCTTCAGGCATGAGTGAAGATAATGAAGGTCCGCAATATGAAAATGTGCACTTGTGACAAAAAACGACAGAGTATTGTGTGCGTCTAGGTTATTATGGGTAAAGGGCTCGGATGGGTTGGTGCTTCAGTGCTCTTGGTATTCATATGTGTCCAAAACCCATGTTTGATATTTTGGTAGTTATAACAATAATTCTGATTATTATTAGAAAATAAAAAAAACTCCCAGCACTTTCCAGCATCCGCCACTGAGAGAAGGCGGGACCCTATAGCGCCACTGACCTCTGACCTCTGGTACTGTGGGCCCAGAAGATCCACCTGTTGCATAATATTCGCAGAGTGAGAGTTTATTGCGAGAGTGTTGTTCGTGAATGTGTAATTTATTGTTGCGTTGGCTTTCTAAATAAAACTGATCTGAAACCATTGGGCGGGGTCACTATCTGCAAAATATTACTATACAGAATTTAAATGATTTTATACATTTTACAGTTTTAACATGAAAAAGGAATATGTTCCGGTCCTCGCAGCATTTTCCCTCGGCAAATACAAATCAATTTATTTGATAACGCAACATAACAAGACACCTTAGCAGGTAAGTTCATGTAAAACGGCAGTAACCCCGGTCACGTTTTTTTTTTTTTTAAAGCCCTTTGCTCGGCGCGCGTCCTGGTGTCCCGGTCACGTGTTCCGCGCCGCAGCAGCTGATTCGTTTTATTTCTTTATGCGCGTTATTATCCACCGGGCCGCGGACTCTGCGTGGAGGATGGGAGATCGACCAACACACCGAGTAAAATGGAGTCCAGCCTGTGTCCTGAAGAGTAGCGGTTGTTACGATGCGCCATTTGGTGACCTTGGCGACCCCACGTGTCCGGCGGTGTCCCGTCCGGTCCTCATCTCTGCAGTTCTGGAGCCAAAAGCTAGTATTTTCTGTAAAACTGGGATATAGCACTATAGCAGACAGATTAGTTGGGTCTGTTTCCTAATCTTGGATTAGACCGTCAATTTAAACAGTTTAAATGTCATTTCCATAATGACTCAGTCCCTTTTTATGAGCTGGGTTTTGGCCTGTCCATGGTATGATCAGTTCTCGACACCTGTAGAACCTCCAGAGGAGCCGGGCGGTGCACATCACGCCCTGCACCGTTTCACAAGTCCTGGCTGCCTCCCTGGAGAAGGACACTTTCGTGATCGAGGAGAATGAGGCTGCCTTTTTTTTTTTTTTTTAAGAGGTACTGGGTTTTTGACTTAAAAAAAAAAAACTTCCAAGACCTGTCCAACTCAAGAACCAGGAAACAGGCAGGAAATATCTAGGGCTGCAACTAAAGATTATTTTAATAATCGATTAATCTGTCTGTTTATTAATCATAGAATCAGATAAAAAAAAAAACATTAATTTCCAACCCTTTATTCAAAAACAGAACCAAAATCTTTAGAAAGTGCACAAACATGTTGCTCCTTGAGCTGTTATAATAATAAAATAAAAATTGACACATGTATGCTTTACATCTGCCAAATATAGACTTCAGAACTTGTTCTCTACACTACACTGCAGATGCACACACTCGCAGACACACACTCACAAACTCTCACACTGACACACACACACACACACACACACTGCAAAATGCTTTTCTATCTTAGTAGTTTCAGTAGTTTCAGATTTCAGTCCAAATCTCTAAAAAATCTTAAATCAAGATACATTTACTTGACGCATGAAATAGCATAAGAAACTGTCTTGTTTTCTGATAAAACATCTCAAAATTAAGTGATTGTTTAAAACAAGCAAAATTATCTGCCAATGGGGTAATAAAACTAATCTTAATGAGATATAATCTCAAACAGAAGTTTTAAGCATCACTTACTTTTCTCATGCCATTTTTCTTGTCTAGTAATCTTGATTTAAGATTTTTTAGATATTTGGACTGGAAACGAGACAAATTTACTAGGTAAGAAAAGCTTTTTTTTGCAGTGTAGCTATACATGACAACAGATTGAAAAATGAATGGTCAAAAGAAGGCTAGTGAATAAAAACATGTCTTTAGTCTTTTAATGCAAAGTAACTATAGCACCCCTGCTTTACTACTGTTATTAATGAGCTAATGCTAACTTGTCATGCTTGTCAAGCTGGATGACAGGTAAACATTTACATTTACAGCATTTATCAGACGCCCTTACCCAGAGCGATAATCAGTAGTTACAGGGACAGTCCCCCTGGAGAAACTTAGGGTTAAGTGTCTTGCTCAGGGACACAATAGGATTATGTAGCGATTTACCCTGCTGCTTAACTCCCTTCTTCCTCCTCAAACACTCCAACATGTTTGCGTTTCAGGTGCTGGATCATTGCCGTGGTGCTCCCGTGCCGTGCCATGTCGCTTTTGCATATTTTCGCGCAGATTTCTCTGCCTCCGCCATGTATCTGTCCTCTACCTCGTTTTTTTTATTTTTTGCTCCGCGCTGTCTATGAGGCGCCAAACTCTGCTATCATCTGTGCGCGAGAGAGAACAAGTGTGTTGACTCCGCTCCGCGCTCAAATTAATTTTTATTTTTTTTTAATAATCAAACGTCTCCGCGTCGCGCGACATAACAAATCGATTAGGAAATTCGTTGCCAACTCTTTTAGTAATCGATTTTTATCGATTCAATCGATTCGTTGTTGCTGCCCTAGAAA
Organism: Denticeps clupeoides; assembly: GCF_900700375.1. Lineage (NCBI taxonomy): Eukaryota > Metazoa > Chordata > Actinopteri > Clupeiformes > Denticipitidae > Denticeps > Denticeps clupeoides. Next base: position 10,159,202 of record NC_041726.1, read on the forward strand.
TATCATCAGACTGTGATGCACTGTTATTACACTGTAATATTTATTTTGATCAGAGTTGGTCAAAATAAACTTGCAACTTTTCACCCCCTGTAAAATAATAATAATAATAATACAAGACACATCTAATACAAAAAATCAGATACAAAATGAACAACTGCAAGCTTATTTGCTCTAATCTGTGCAAAGTAACTGTGCAACACAGCATAATTGTGTCTTTCCCTGCTTGCTCATTCTTCAGCTTCTGAACATTTGGAGGTAGCTCACTTCGATCTAAATTTAGCATTACCTGCCGAATTAAGGTAAAAGTGTTTTCTCCCTCAAACTCTACATATTGCAAGAATCTAGACAAAAAGAGAATATTCAGAGAATATTTGTCTGTGTAGAATTATTTAATATTTTGATTTTTAGAATTCAATGTGGTTTTATGATGCATTTAAAACAAAAAAGAAAAAAAACATTAAAGGACACATTCACAAACCTGATTTCAGCGCTGGTCAGTGTTGGATCATCTGGTTGATGTCAGGCGAGTCCTTTACAACCTCCTCTCATCTAAGAGCTAATATGATTACTGATGCAAGCAAGGAAAGGGCTCAGTTCTTGCATAAGTTCCATGTTTTAGCCTGTATACAGTACTTGTATTTCCAAAGCATTTTAAGGTGGCTTTAAACAAAACTAGTAGTGCAAAAACATTTGGCATATGTTGAAAGTATTTACTTTTTCAAACCTATATTGAAATAATTTGAATTCTACATTTGCAAAACTGTATGTAGAGAACACACAAGTAGCGAACTACTCTAAAACACAATGCTGCAAGTATCAAATGCTCACTGTTCACTTAAGACAACCTCATAATGTACACACATTCAAATGCACGTTTCAAACTACAAATGTTCCAGCAGTTTCTAATTAGTAGTATTTGAGAAAATAACTCACCTTGATCATCCCTAAAATGGTTTCCTCGTTACACCAAGCAAAATTACTTTAAAAGGGTCCAAACTTGAGAAAAACAGACAACTGTAGATGAAATGTATTGTCCAAGGAGCATGCAAAGTGCACAGACCTTAACTTGCTTTGTAATGATAAGAAAATGGCACAACTTTCCCTGTATCCTCCAATGGACAAGCAAAGACTTGCCTGGAGCTTTCAGCCAATCACAACGGGGCAGCACTGTGGCCTGAGGGAAATCTTGATAGTTTAATTTAGTTAAATTTATAAAATATGAGTACACCCAATGACTGTCTCAAACACTCTTCATATACTCATACTGTTTAGGTTATGCAACAAAACAATTTTTTATAGTGATATTTACTCAAACTGTTTGTAGAGAAAGAACTTTCGGGTTAACAGTGTAGCAGTCCAAAAAAAAATTTGGTCCCGTGTGTGAAATGAATAAATCGTCCTAATGGCTGCATGTCATCCCAGTCTTAGCCCTGAGCATTCAGGACCTGAATGAGATCACGTCCCACCATGTCCCAGAAAGGGCCTTTTTCAGCAGTTTTCTGTACAGGTTTTGTACATAATGTATTCTGGTGTAAACTCTGTTAACACGCTGTGCTCATGGTGCCGTTTTCTGCTCATTTTGTACTGATTGTTTACTCGTAAAATAAAGTTTTTGATAAAGACCGATTTGCCTCGATTCTTTTCAGTTGTAGAAAACTGACAAAAACAGCATCTCCCATGATTCATCACGCCGTGAAAAGGCGCCAGTTTACCCACAAGTCCTTGCGTTAGCAAGATGGCCGCCGATCCGAACGCAAACACGCCTCTTTTCGACTGTCCGACATGGTAAGTCCCTCGTTGCATTGCAGGCGTTATGAATTTAGAGTTATTTTATTTTTAAGTCCCGCTGTTCGCCAGTTGAAAATGCCGCAGCCCCGCCCGGAACCCGCGAGAAGCCGAGGTCTCTCTGCTCCGGGCTGATGGCGCTCCTCCTGCTGGGTGCATGTCGCCGTTTTTTCACGTGCTTTTAATCCACCACTGTGCACGTTCGGAAATGATCACACGACTGATGTTATTGCAGGAACATTTCTGTGCATTAATTTGCATGTATGGTTTCAGGGCAGGAAAGCCTCCACCAGGACTCCATCTGGACGTGGTGAAAGGAGACAAGCTGATAGAGGTGAGACCCTCGTCCCCGGCCTGTTCCTATTGTGGAGGACGTTCGTGTCCTATCAGATGTTCCTGCTTCCTGTTCTTGCCCCACAGAAGCTGATCATCGATGAGAAGAAGTTCTACCTGTTCGGCCGGAACCCAGACATCTGCGACTTCACCATCGATCACCAGTCATGCTCGAGAGTCCACGCGGCCCTGGTCTACCATCGGCATCTGAAGAGGGTCTTCCTCATCGACCTCAACAGCAGTGAGGATCTTTATCAGAGACCCTACACTGTGTACTGCACCTCCAGCTCACCCCACCTGTTTCCCCTCTCGCTTGCAGCTCATGGGACGTTCCTGGGCCACATTCGTCTGGAACCCCACAAGCCGCAGCAGGTGCCCATCGACTCCACCATGTCGTTCGGGGCATCGACACGCGCCTACACGCTGCGGGAGAAGCCGCAGGCACAGCCCACTGCCGGTGGGGCCGAGAACAAGGGGCTGGAGGACGAGGAGCTGAAGGGGCTGCTGGGATTGCCAGAGGAGGAGACGGAGCTGGAGGTGTGTGTGTGTGTGTGTTTGTTTGTTTTATTCTTTCCATTAGTCAGAAGGCTGGCCTTCTCACACCCATCTTTTCCTGAGACAGAACCTGACCGAGTTCAACACGGCACACAACAAGCGCATCTCCACCCTGACCATCGAGGAGGGCAACCTGGACATCCAGCGGCCCAAGAGGAGGAAGAGGAGCTACCGGGTGTCCTTCAGCGAGGATGAGGAGATCATCAACCCCGGTACGTGCCTCCCGTCCGAGATGCTGCATGCTCGGGGCTTCATGTCTCTGCTCTGATTCACTCTGGTTTCTGTCTCTGTTCGCAGAGGACATCGACCCGTCAGTCGGCCGCTTCAGGAACATGGTGCAGACCGCCGTCGTCCCGTTAAAGGTATAGATGCTCATTTTCATCAGAATGGCATTTATGGGACAAGCATGCGAGTGAATTAGATTCCGATGGATTATTTCAATTTCAAATCAAGCTTTATTGTCATTTCAGTTACATGTTAGACAGTGCAAAGTGAAACAAAACAATGTTTCTCCGGTTCATGTAACATGAACAATAATAACATTTGACAAAACACGCAGACAACGAGAGTGACTTACAATCAGTAGTTACAGGGACAGTCCCCCCTGGAGCAACTTAGGGTTAAGTGTCTTGCTCAGGGACACAATGGTAGGAAGTGGGATTTGAACCTGGGTCTTCTGGTTCATTGGCGAGTGTGTTACCCACTAGGCTACTACCATCCCTTAAACTAGTGACATGCACACTCTCAAGCAAACATTAGATCAGGGCGGAAGAGAATTTCTCAGTAAGTGCTTTTTTTTTTTTTTTTTTTTCTCTGGAGTGCGCATCGTTACTTCCCCGGTAGAATTTTCTGGTGTTGCATCGGATTGCGTTCTGGCTGCGGTTATGGTTCCAGTACATTCAGGGTTTGACTGAGGGGTTTTGTTTCCTGCAGAAGAAGAAGTTGGAGGGTCACATCACCCTGGGCTTGGAGGATGGTGTTGCTCGGCGGATGCAGAACTTCCCTGTGGGGGGTGGCCTGTACGGTGACCTCCCTCCTACAGCCCAGGAGTCTGGGGGTCTCCCTGTCACTGGTCAGGGTGGCTCGGCCATGGGGACTGTCCCCCTGCCGTTCCCCAACCCGGCGCCCGAGGTTGATCTGAGCCCCACCACAGTACCGCCCCCGGTGATCCTAAACCCCGTCCCCGTGCCTGGACCCTACACTGCAGACGTCCTCAACGAGCCCCGCAAGAAAAAATATGCCAAGGAGGCGTGGCCTGGCAAGAAGCCCGCCCCCTCCCTGCTCATCTAAGGGGTGTGAGGACGTCCTGTCTGACTGACTCTGGCACAAGAGACTACAGTTTTGGGAGGTGGAAATGTCGAACTTTATTTTGTAAGGTTGTGTGTTACAAAGCAGGATTCATATTTTAATATCAGCTATTTTCCCATCACCCCCAATTCTCAAACTTTCTTATTTAACCCCAAATCACATGTAGTTTGTCTCAATGGGCTTTTATAGAGACATCCAACACACTTTAACTCTTTCTGAATAAAGTGAGGACCTTGTGAAGGAGTGAGTGAGAGAGGGACACCCTTGTAGGGTGGAGAACGGTCCAGTTTGGTATTGAATAGTCCAACATGGTGAAGATCTGTCTATGTTTGCAGGTACAAAACAGTGTAGAGCAGGTTTCTGGTAAAATTATGGATTTTTTTATTTATTTATTTTTCCTATGTTGGCCCACTTGACATCCATTAACTTGTCAGATTTCTGGAATTACAGTGCTGATGTTGGTGCTGGTAGTGGGCGTGGTCCCACGAATATTCATCGACACACAGCAGAAGGAAAATCTGCCTCATTTTCTTCCAGTTTTAAGTCTGTCAGGTGAATTGACAATAATAATTAGAAGAATTAAAATACTTGTATATTTATGTACTAGTACGCTTTTCAAAACCCAAAGACGTTTGACTCCGCTGGTTGATGGAGATGAAATTCCTCCGTATTTCAACACTCGTGAAATCTGAATGCAGAGATATATTTATGTATGTCTGTGCTCGCAGGCTGTAAATCGACGCCTCCTCCTCCCTCCTACTGGTCGTGAAGGACATCCTGATTGACGTTGCTGTGTCAGGAGCATTGCTTGCATCATGTTGTGTTGGGCTCGGGTTCAACTTGGGTTACTGGGCTGCTGAGAATCCTGCTTTGTAAAAAAAAAAAAATTAGGAAAAGACTCCATTGCACATTGAGCCAATCAGAACGCGGCGTTCATACTGATACGATACTGTGAGAGAACCTTGCACTTCCTCCACCCGGACGGGCCTCATGGAAATGATATAGATTTCCCACAATGCATTTCGCGTCATATTTCAGCAATTGGTGGTGCATTTCATCAGCCGCAGGATTTCAAATGATGAAATCATCTAAAACGCACAAACACTGCAGCCCGCTCTCATATCTAAACAGCTGAGTATCTCCATCATTTCAATTAGATGGATTTAAAGCAAGTGTGCAGTGCAGAGTTTGCTGACTTCTTCTGCGACCTGAAGGTCGTTTAAAAGTGAAAAAGTTAGCTGGTTTGTTACGGTTGAGGCGCGTTTCTCTCTCGACCCGAATCAACGGACAGTTGAGGACTGGTTCAAAGGTCAATTCTGTAGTTGCTGGTGTAATTCTGCACCACCTTCTTTTGATTAACCATGTCGGGCCTGGGCTCCATCAGGTCCAGTTGCAGGTGTGGAATTCGCAATGCTGTGTGCGTGTTTTTATAATTTTTTATATCTCTGAGTGTGTACCTCTTTAAGAAAGAGGATGTAAAAAAAAAAAAAAAACAGTGAAATGTTTAATAGAATTGCAATTCTGTTTGATATTTCTACAATAAAGACTCATCCCTGTTGTTCCTGCTGCTCCGTCTGTGGGAATTTTCCGCCGGTCTCCAGGGAAACGTCCCCCCGCGGTGTCACGGCTGCTTTAAAATTCAGAAAGTGTCGCCCCGACGAGAAATATCTGGGCTAATGAAAGCCTGGTGGCAAATTGCGTGACAGTCAACTCGTTCCTTTATTTATTCAGGAGAAACGCTGCAGAGCTCAAACGTGGAGCTTGATGGTGGCCCCTTGATTGGTCTCCTGCCTCGTCAGGACGGTCCTCCAACTTTCTGGTTAAACCTCTTGGTGGAGAGGAATGAATACCAAACAGCCTGGAATTAAAAATAATTTGTTAGATAAGGGTATTGTCAAAGGAACTTCTCCTGCACTGCTTTTGCATTTAAATGCAGAATCTGCATTAGGAAGTGGAGCCAGTGGGGGACAAATAACAGGCGTTACTGAAAAAATCCTATTTATTTAAATATGGCATGAATCCATGTATGATTTTTTTTTTGGAAAATGTTTTAAAGCAGAACACATTTTAACCCTTTTTTTTAGATAAACTGATATCCCTGCAGAAATCACCATGTTACACTGTATACTGCGTTTATAGCGTAAGAATATTTTATATTCGTTATCACACCATCATCGGTGGCTTCTGGTTCCTGGCATTTCTAGGTGCACCAACGTCTCCGACCACCAGGGGGCCCTCCAGCTCCTCTTTCCCGCGCCCGCCAACGCCACCTCATTAATCAAATCTGCATGAGCGCGCGCAGGTTGCCATGGCAATAATTATCAGAACTGCCTAATTAACTTTCTCAATTGCTTAATGATATTCGACCCCCGCGAACTCTCCCCCGCCCCCCTTCGACGTCTTCACAGTCGCTCGGTTCGGCGCCGAATTTCTCCCCGCAGCCTGCGGGGCCTTCGCGTGTGCGCAGGGCGCTTGATGGAGATTTTGGACGGGCCCCGTCTGACCTCTGCCGACAGATGAGTGAAAGGGGCCGCGGTGACGCTGTCACCGGCGACGGGCGCGTCGCATGTCGGGCGCAGCCAGGCGGAACTCGCCGAATCACCTGCTGACGCTCCCCCTGCCCTCACGCCACCCTGTCAGTCGCCGGCGCCACCCACTTCCCTCCGACTTCACTCCAGGCTGGCCCATGGCGGGGTGAGGCGCTGATAAAATAGCGTTTTGCCACTCGGTTTCTTTTCGGTCGTAAACCACATTTTCTTGAGTAATTGGATTTAATGTAATTTCATAGGGATTTTGGGAATTTTATTATCGTGATGATCCGCTGAGAACTTGAAGAACAACCTTTAGAGCGTCAGGTTTTGTTCTAAACAGCACTGGTAACCACGGCTTGCACAAGGGCAACCAATGTCACTTGAAGTCCAGCGTGCACATCTTCTGCATTAGTTACTTGTAACCATTTCCTTTCAGTGGCGTCCTAGCGGTCAAGGAAGCGGCCACGTAATCAGAAGGTTGCCGGTTCGAATCCCCGTCCGCTGAGGTGCCACTGAGTAAAGCGCCGTCCCCACACGCTGCTCCCCGGGCGCCTGTCATGGCTGCCCACTGCTCTCCAAGGGTGATGGTTAAAAGCAGAGGACACATTTCGTTGTGTCACCGTGTGCTGTGCTGCAGTGTTTCACAATGACAGTGTTTCACAATCACTTCACGTCCACTTTTTCACTCGTCACGTTGTTGTTTTTTTAAAGTCTTGAAGTTGATGAAGGTGCTCTGGTCTGACCAGGTTCTGGGAGCTTGGTTGTAATGATCGAGCTTCATCAACATCCTCATGCTGCCTTACTGTATGATATATGGTCACGAGCCTGATGTCCTACACCCAAGAAGAGGACCCATGAAGACAGATGTTCTCCAGAACCGTGTCTTCCAGTGAAAAGCTGAGTTGTGGAACTCAAAATGTCAAACATTCGGCTATTAGTAGCTTACGTGGGCGTAAAGCAGATGAAAGGACTGGGATCAACAGACAGGTACGGTGGTGATGGGGACCGCGTCTCCGCCTCCAGATGCAGGCGAGGAGCTTTTTAATCTATGGACCCTTGGCCCGGGTGCGGCACTTCCCAGGTACTGGTGTGGGATGGGGACTTGTCCACCCCGAGTTTCCGGATCCTGTCACCGACCTGATCCCGTGGTGAATCGCTGGGTGCTGCGAGCAACACGGTAAATAAAAAGGACAAACACCGACGTGATCCCGTCTGGTGGCATCGGTTCGTGAAGCGTCACCGTCATACCTCCACCGGTGGCGAGTGCTTCTCGGCTCGGTATTTTAAAATGGGATTAATGGTTGGTGTCGGATTGGGTTTTGTTAAACCGCTTTACGTCCCGTCACTGCGGCTCCCCACCTTCTTCTCCCGTTCATGTCTTCAGAAGGGAGGGCGGAGCCTGAATATGGTATAAACAAAATATTCTTAATCCATCAAAAGAACGCGAGGCGCTGCGCTCTGTGGTTTCCACTCGTAAAGAAGGCAGAGGATGAAATGGAGGGAGGCAGGAAGTATTAGTCAGGCGAGCACGCAACGCCAGGCCCGGCCGAGTCGGATCCAGCTCTTTTCCTGCTGGCCGGCCTCCCGGAGCCCGGAGCCAAAACCCTCCCTCCCTCCGTCCCTCCCTCCGTCCCTCCCTCCCTACTCGGTGACATTAGGAGGCCACATGGTTGGAAGTGGCCCAGCGCATTCCTGGGACGGCCATCGCCGCTCCCACAGGCCCCGTCAACAACGCCCGCTCCAGACTTATGTAACCCTGGGGGGCTGGGTGGGACGGAGGGGACAGGAAGACGGGAGGGTGTGGCTCGGGGCTTCTTGTTGTGTTGGAGAAGATCAGTTGCAGCTTTTACGTCAGAGACGGGGCCGGTAAATCATCCGAGGGTCAATAATCGGGGCTCCGCTTGCATTTCTCCATTTCAAGAAGACCCGGGGAAGGCATGGCGGGTTTGCAGAGGGACGGAGGAAAAAGACAGCGGCCAACGGCCTGTCAGGGTCCCACGCATGTCATCAACAATCCTCAAGACTGGCTGAGGCAGCTAGAGGTGTCCCCGGGCGCGGCTGTGCGCCTCTATCTGGGGCATCTGGACGGCTGACGCCCTCAAAGCCAACGGTTGCCGCCTAGAGTGTCTTCTTCTGGAGAAAATGCAGCATTTCACCCCACTTACTGTTTACATTTACTGCGTTCACCAGAGCGCCTTCGATCACGAGTGACACTCGGGGTTAAGTGGGGTAGCAAGTTGGGTTTGAACCTGGGACTCCGTGCTCTTCTGTTTCACAGGCGGGTGTGTTACCTGCTCGGCTACTACATTAGATGTGTTGTCATAAATGAGCAAGTTAAGTGAGGTGATTGTCATTTTGAAACACAGCAGCCCAGCACACGGTGCACACAGTGAAATGTGTCCTCTGCATTTAACCCATCACCCTTGGTGAGCAGTGGGCGGCCATGACACGGTGCTTTGCTGGGTGGCACCTCAGTGGTACCTTGGCGGATCAGGATTCGAACCGACAACCTTCTGATTACGGGGCCGCTTCCTTAACCGCTAGGCCACCACTGCCCCAAACAGTATTATATAGTATTAGTATAGTATAGAGTATTAGTAAATAGAATTATAACAACCTTGCTGCTGAACGCATGAGCTGTCTATCTTTCTCGTAATTGCGCAGTGCAGGACACTACTGTTAACTGCGGTATATTTTAATCAAATAATTGCATGAATGTGTCCAGATTTCTGTGGTTAGAGTGTCGGCGTAGTTTAAACTGCTAAATGCGCGCCGTGTGCGTGTGTGTGTGTGAAGGTAGGAGTGCAGCCGTGGCGTCACTTTTCGGCCGGTCGTGCGACACGCAGCCCGCCCCGGAGCATCTGAGGATACGGTCGCCATTGACAACCAGCTGTCAGCAGCGCGGCGCGCGACGTCACCGCGGGGGATTTTCCGGCGGGAAACCGGGGTTATGGGGCTCCGCCCACATGGGCAGGTCTGCCGCCAGTGGTCCGGCGTCCGTGATCCGCGCGTGTGTGCGCGTGGGCGGAATTCCACGCGCTGCCTCTCGAGTCTCCGAACGCGTGAGGTTGCAGGTGGGGCTCGTGGTGGCCACGTGACGTCACAGCAACAGGTTGCGTCCGTCACGCCGACCACCGACCCGAAGGAATCGCACACGTACACGCACGCTGAGTGTTAATCTGGCGTTCTAAAGTGACGGGCTGGGCAGCGTGACCTCCCCACGGACGCGCGTTGATTCACGCCGCTCGCGTGCCGCCAAGGAAGAAGAAAAAAAACCACTGGAACGAACAGTCGCGTCGCGACGCGCTCTGCGTGCGTGCGAGCGGGCGTGCGCGCGTGCGCGCGCGTGGGGGTGGGCGCAAGGAACGCGGCGCGTTTATAAATGATTCAGGCTTTTTCCTCCAGACGGGAGAAGGGGGGGCGTCCGGCGCCGCGATCATCTGTTGCTGCAGGAGCGGGATCCGCCGTCGGGATGCTGGCGTGACCGTGGGACCCCGGCGCGGAGCATGGAGAGCCGGGCTTTTGGAGAAGCTGACGGGTCACCCGGAACGACCGGCCGGTCCCCGCATCCAGGCGTTCTGCGCATTTCTGCCGCGCTGTGACGGCGGAGGGACGCTGGGACATTCTGACTCGCGCTTATTGTGTGGATTTGGGTGTTTTTTTTGTTTTATTTTTTCCTGCGTTATTGTTGTCTGGCTTCTCCGATTCTGCCGCGATGCTGATGATGGACGCGCATCAGGTTGACGCGGACCTCGAGCCCCAGGGCCGGCCGCGCTCCTGCACCTGGCCGCCGCCGTGTCCGGACGAGGAGAGCCGGGCTCTGCCGCCGCCGCCGCCGCCGCTCGTGTCCGTGAAGGCGGAGCCCTACAACGTGCCGGCGTGCCGGGCCGAGCGGAGCGGCGGCGCCCCGGCGGAGATCACGCACCCGGCCGGCGCGCCGGCTCCGGTGGCCGCCGCGCTGGACGTCGCCGGGCAGCTGCGCAAGTCCAAGTCGTCCCGGCGGAACGCGTGGGGCAACCAGTCGTACGCGGACCTCATCACGCGCGCCATCGAGAGCACCCCGGACAAGCGGCTCACCCTGTCCCAGATCTACGACTGGATGGTGCGCTTCGTGCCCTATTTCAAGGATAAAGGCGACAGCAACAGCTCCGCGGGCTGGAAGGTACCGTCGCCTGCTCGTGGTGGTGAGGGGTGTGTGGGGTGTGTGGGGTTTGGAGGGGAGTTCACTGAGTTCAGAGGAAAGAGGAAAAACACGGAGTCGCCCGGGCAGTGGTGTGGGGACAGCGGGTCACCTGGGGGACGCACGAGCCTGGAGTGACCCCTACTCACGCACGCACGCACACCGCCTGTCTGGTCTGGAATTAAACACACACACACACACACACACACACATACTGCACACATTACATACACACACACATTACATACACACATAATACACACACACACACACTGCACACATTACATACACACACATTATATACACACACACACACATTACACACATTACATACACACACTATATACACACACACTGCACACAGTACATAGACACACACATTATATACACACACACTACACACATTACATAGACACACACATTACACACATTACATACACACACGCGCACACATTACATACACACACATTATATACACACACACACACACACACACACATTATATACACACACATACTGCACACCTAAAATACACACACATTATATACACACACACTACACACATTACATAGACACACACATTACACACATTACATACGCGCACACATTACATACACACACATTATATACACGCAAACGCACACACATTGCATACACATGCACACATTGCATACATATACACACACATTGCATACACGCACACACACACACATTGCATACATACACACACACAATACACACATTATATACACTCACACATTACATACACACACGCACATATTACACACATTACATACACACACACTCTCTTGATGACTTTATATATTCACGTATTTAGTTTTTTCAATATTGAAAATTAGGTAATATAACTGAAAACACTGAAACATGAACATTTATAAAATGACGTGAAGTTCTCTAACTTTTTTCCCAAAGTCTATGAGGTTTTTTTCAATTTGACATTTTACTTCTATTTATTTGTTTGATTTAAAGCATCAAAGTGTTTTTTTCTCGTTCCGGGTTTAATGCTATTCTGAGATCTCGGTCTAATTTCCAGTATATTATATAATATTTGTTGCTATGTGGGAGCCACTTTTGTCTTTATTTCCTCTTCTGGTTCACATGGACAGTAGGCCTGGATCGTCTCTGTTCAATTATATTAGTATGTACAGTATTTATCAGACGTCCTTATCCAGAAAATCTTACAATCAGTGGTTACAGGGACAGTCCCCCCTGGAGACACTCACGGTTAAGTGTCTTGCTCAGGGACACAATGGTAGTAAGTGGGATTTGAAACTCGGTCTTTGTGGTCTCCCAGTTTATTGGCCAAACTGTCCCCCCTCGCTGTCCCACACCCATCCTCTGATCCAGTCCTGCCTGTCCGGCCCAGTCCTGCCATGTGCAGAACGTGTCGGTGTTATCAAGACATGGGCGGGGGATGTTCCGGCTCTTTGATGGAAGATATTTTCTGTTGTTCCCTGACAGAGACCGGGGTCCCACCAATCCCGAGCGTGCCGCTTTAAACTGGATTTGTGGGTGGCTTAACCCTCCTGGGCGCTGTTGTTGCTGGCCAGGGACGCCCAGCTGGATGGTGCTCGGGAGTGGCCCAGCAGGGCAGCGACGTGATTGGCTGGCGTAAAAAACAACTTGTTTCAATCAACAAGGGAGAGAGGGAAAAAAAAAACCGAGACAAACACGTCCACACGTTCCCACATGTTGGAGTGGAACAGTTGGCAGCAGTTTTTAATGCGGTTTTAATTCGCACACCCTCACAAGCACGCACACACACACACACACACACACACACACACTGTCTGTGTTATATACACATTACTGATGCCATCACATGTCTGAAGGGTGTTTTTGTGATGGTGTGTGTTTATAAATATACAGTAAGATGTTAATATATTCTTGTAGCACACACACACACACACACACAGCCGCGCAGTGAGGAAAACATTGGCAAGTTGTAGAAGAGGATGGTGTGGGCGGGAATTCAGATACAGTTGGAAGCTGCTATTAAAATCTGTCTTTAATAGCTGTTGTGTAATCCTGTCTGAGAGGTGCGGCCCCCCGGCTCCCCGTCTCCCTGGCCGTTGCCATGGCGATGCTGTCGACACCGCCCGGCTTCGGGGACGTGTTGCGGCTCTGACCCCTGAGGTCTTTTCCCGACGGCTGACTGGTCGCTGTCATCACTACAGACCCCGTTTCACGGCACGCTAATTAACAGGTAGACGCAGGAAGCGGCTGCTAGTCGCTGGTTACCTGCATGTAGAAGAAGAGGAACTAACTACCCGCCACGCCCTTTTAATTGGTGTGTAATTATTTCTGAATGATGTTTTTATAAACAAAGTTAAAAAGGGGGAGGAGCCTGTTGGCATGATTGACAGTTTTCACTCAAACTGTTCCAGACGGGCGTGCCAAAAAACACACACCAACCTTCTGAAAAGTATTCAACTCCTTTAAAACCGTACCGATCGATCACGGATCCTCCTAGATCCATGTCTGCAAGCAGCATGCCGATGGAATCCGACGTTCCCTCAACACGCTGTGTCTTATATACAGCAAGGAGAATGATGTAGAGCCGGAGGTCATGTCGGGGTCGCAGCAGGTTATACGCGGTGACCAGGACGGCCACCGTGTCCACTGAGGGACAGTGATTAGAATCAGTTTACATTCAGTAAATCTCAGGAAGCCACTCAAGGTCTCCTCTTTCACTCCTCTACCTGTGAGTTCCTCGCTTGACTACGACTCCGATCGTTCCTATTTTCCGAGTGCAGTCGGCCAAATTACCTGGAAGAATCTCAGTTCTGTGCCGGGCATGAATGGAGAGTGAGGAACGTTCCGCGGTGTGTGTGTGTGTGTGTGTGTGTGTGTTCCTCTCCGGCAGAGAGAGCCGATGCTCTGATCTGAAGTGGCGTAAAGGTCACTTGTTCCGCGTCTGAGAGGAACGCGTCAGGGCGAAAGGCCGCGGCCTGCGAGGAGAGACGGCGAGCCCGGAGAGCTGAGGCGAGGAACCAGAATCTGCCGGTGCTTTCGGATTGAATGGGTCCTTGAGGAGGAGGTGGAGAGAAAAGGCTGCCGATGGCGGGTTGATGGGAGACCAAGTCTGCCGGGGCGCTCTCGCCCTGGCGCTGATGGGGGGATTTAGGAGCTCCGCCGAGAGAAACGCGGTTATTGTTATTATCACAAAGGCACAGCAGAAGGAGAGGGAGCTCCGGAGCCGGCGGCTTGGCAGGCGGGAGCTGTGAGGAGAAGGGGTGAGAATGAAGACGGGGTGGGAGGTTCAGAGGGAGCCTTCAGTCTGGATGTGGTCCCGAAATAAAAGAGCGAGAAGATACCGGCGGGAGGCCCGGGCCTGCTGACGGTGGCCAGGACAGTTCTGGCTCGGCGGAATCGGAGAAGCAGGTAGCATTATTGCACCATTCTTTCACCGCGGCTCCAGATGAACGAGAAAACGGCACGCGCCATGATCGAAAATCAATATTCAGAAGGGCCGCCGTCTTCTGTTTTCCCCATCAGCGAGATTATTTCATTTATTATCGTTTAAGAAGCGAGATTTTACTGTAATGTTGAGTTCTAATGCAGTCCGGGAAGTGGGGTAACATGAGCGCTGCTTCTTAATTTCACCTTTGATATCTGGCGCGTAGATCGAGTATAAATGCTCGAGGTTTTAATGTTCGTATCGATGCGTCGCCAGTGGCCGGTTCTTCGGTGTGAAGACCCACGTCCTGCAGAACGGGAGGGGAACTGTTCAGCATCAAGTATGACCAGAGTGGTGTGTGTGTCCCTGTGTGTGTCTATGTTTGTGTTCCTGTGTGTGTGTGTCCCTGTGTTTGTGTGTCCGCGTTTGTCCCGGTGTGTGTGTGTCTCTTGTGTTTTTGTGTGTGTTTCTGTTTGTGTGTGTGTCCCTGTGTGTGTATGTGTCTCTGTGTGTTTGTGTGTGTTTCTCTGTGTGTGATTGTGTCCCTGTGTTTGTGTGTCCGTGTGTGTGTGCATGTTTATCCCGGTGTGTGTGTCTCTGTGTTTTTGTGTGTGTTTCTGTGTGTGTTTGTCCCTGTCTGTTGTGTGTCTCTGTGTGTATGTGTCCCTGTGTGTGCGTGTGTGCTTGTGTGTTTGTCCCTGTGTGTGTGTGTGTCTCTCTGTGTGTGTTCCCCTGTGTTTGTGTGCGTGTGTCTTTGTGTGTGTGTCTCTGTGTGTATGTGTCCCTGTGTGTGCGTGTGTGCTTGTGTGTGTGTGTGTCTCTCTGTGTGTGTTCCCCTGTGTTTGTGTGTGTCCCTGTCTGTGTGTGTCTCTGTGTGTATGTGTCCCTGTGTGTGTGCGCGTGTGCTTGTGTGTGTGTGTGTGTATGTGTCCCTGTGTGTGCGCGTGTGCTTGTGTGTTTGTCCCTGTGTGTGTGTGTGTGTCTCTCTGTGTGTGTTCCCCTGTGTTTGTGTGCGTGTGTCTTTGTGTGTGTGTCTCTGTGTGTATGTGTCCCTGTGTGCGCGCGTGTGCTTGTGTGTGTGTGTGTGTGTGTGTGTGTGTGTGTGTGTAAGATCTGCAGAGATCCCTGCTGTGTCTGAGGGGACCTCGGTCCTGGTGGTGCAGCTTTAGTTAATAATTCAGACGAGGCTGGTTATGAAAGCAGGCCAGATTCCTCTCTGATTTCACCTTAATTGCGGGCGTGAGGCGCAGCCGCGCTCTCTTTCTTCCACGCCGCGTTTGCCGACCCGCCGACAACGTTTGCAGCCTCGCGCGCGGCCCCGGCATAAAAATATCGAGCGAGGAGCCGTGCATGTGCTCATATTACGAGGCACTTACATTTTTAATCAGGCCCTCGTAACGCCGCGCCCCATCGCAAGGCCGGGCGGAGCGAGATTGATGGCTGGTAATCAGCGGGTGACCGGCGTGGTGATTAATGCTACAGGAGGTCCGACATCTCGGCGGACCCCCGCCGCATGCTCCGCGGCTCCGGATAAATACTCCGCTGCCCCGGCTGAGCAGTCTGTTGCCCTCGCTAAGTACTCCGCTAACCTCGTTAAAGAGTCCATTGCGCTAACGAAAGCCTCAATAACCGGTAAACCAGAGCCGGCTGCGGCTGCGGCTGCTGCTGAGGCCTTCTCCACGGCCCCATCTTACCCAGCTGCCACCCCGAATCAGGGTTCCTCCCGACCGGGCACCGGCATATACTGGTCTCCATTCAATCCGATTATCGGCGTGGCGCGATGCAGCCCATCAATTCGCCCCGTCCGTCAGTGAGGCGTTTTTTTTCTGGTGTTCAGGTTTTCAAAGTGTTCAGCACCAGCGTTTGGTCGACTGCACATTCCGATGGCATCAGACGAACACTGCACCGTTTTACGGTTCATTTGTAATCACTGATTATCTTCTGCATCGCGCGTCTGCATTACGATGCACCGATTATGAGATACATTTCGACACACATAATTTCTTGCACAATTTTTACATTTTCCGTAATGTTGCCAGATTCGTTATGAACTCAGCCCAGTAGTCATCTCGGGACCACGCCCACTACCAGACCACACGTGCAGATCTGACATTTTTACTTTTTATTTAAGACGTCCGAAGACGTTGATGTGACCTCTGCGAACGTTCCCAACGTTTCCTCCAAAATACCCCGCAGCCATCTGAGTACCAGCTGGCCAGCCCTGTGCATGAATCGCAGGTTTGGCGTGTGTTGAGAGTGACGCTGCACCCCTGTCACGGGGAGTTATGGTCCTCAGAAGACAATCGGACTTCATTACGGCGACACGTGGCCGCTTCCATTGCATTATGCGTCGATACGGATGCTAATCTCTCTCAGCGAATCACCCTCATGTTCAAGTGATATTTAGCATCAGTCAGGTGGCTCTCAGCTGCTGGTCCAGCCGCTCCAGTCGCAATATGAATATTTATCAGACAATTCTCTATCACTGACTTTACTAGAACAGCCGCTTTGACTGCTAGTTCGTTGCGCCTTGTTGAAATGAATCATAGTGGATGATGGGTAATTGCCAGACGGCGACTCTCCCAGCAACGGCAAATGCGCGCCGATTTTAATCTGATTAGTTATGATGCAACATCAACTGCAAGCCATGAAATTCTGCTGTGCTGGTGGAACAGCTGCCTCCTTATAACCCCGCCCACCGCCGCGGCGGGGGGGTTGTCGTGACTACGTTCAGGTGACGGTTATGGTGCACGTCTACCTTTGACATCAGGATGTAAGGCAAATGAGGAGGCAAATAGAGTTTAGCGACGTAATTGGAGACTCAAAGTGGATTTCTGTGTCAGTTTGATGAAAATAGGTCAGGGTGTGTGTGTGCTGTGTATTCTACTCGTGAAATAACAGACTCAGAGACGACAGATAGCATTGAACAAACTGTGCACGTCTCTTTGTCTCTCTCTCACACACACACACACACACACACACACTATTATTTTCTAATATACTCCTTTCACTCTCCTCTCCATTATTACGCAGGAGTTGATCTGTAGGATCTAGGTTGGTCCTAGAAGGAAGAGATGATGATGATGATGAGAAGAGTGGTGTTAGTAGTAGATGTGATCTCATTTACCCCAATCATTTTTCTTATTTCTCCTCCATCCTGCTCCTGTGCTCCGTTTCTCACCTCTTCCTCTTCCTATTCTTATTCATCTTGTCTTTAACCTGCAGCCGCGCCCCTCCCTCGCTCTCCTTCTCGTTAATGATCTTCCCCGCCTGCTGCTGGACTGAATGATGCCCGCTGACATTCCCACTCAGGCGGAAAGACACACACGCACACACACACTCCAACCTACATCACTACATCCCCACAACATACACCAAATCACACACACACACACACACGCACACTCCTACATCACCTACATCCTCACAAAATACACCAAATCAATCAATAACACACACAAACCTGTAGTTCTGGAATTGGAAATGTGGAATTGAGGTTAGTGAGAAGTTCACCTTCCATCTCACCTCTACTCCAACCCTTGACCACACCCACCCCATCCACCACTGACATCATGTGTTCTCTGCTGTGTGTGTGCACTTCAGTACCTTCTAGAGCAGAATTTCAATTATGTCTTAATTCAATTGTAAAAACATAACAGCAACATATTTTTTTAACAGAATAACTTGAATATTAAACATCTCTAAAGAGAAATCTGGATATGCAGATTGTCCATCACCAGTTGAAAGTGAAGTGATCATTGTGAAGCACACGGTGACACAACAGAATGTCTCCTCTGTATTTAACCGTCACCCTTGGTGAGCAGTGGGCAGCCATGAAAGGCACCCGGGGAGGTGTATGTGTATGTGTGTGTGTTTGTGTGTGTGTCGGGGGGGGATTCTGTGGATTCGAACCGGCAACCTTCTGATTACAGGTTCGCTTCCTTAGCCGCTAGGCCACCACTGCCTTTGAACATCCATGGTTATTATGGGATAAAGGAGCGTCGTTCTTGATAATAATATATATATTTTTTTGCAAAAACGCTTGCTGGATGGATGGGACATCCATGGGTGTGTGCGCCGCTGCAGGACATGGTGGGCTGAGTGTGTGTGTGTGTGTGTGTGTGTGAGTTTTTGTGGCTAATGAAACGGGGGCGGGGCTTTGCTCATGGTTGTTCTGCTGTGTGGGAGTTGAGCTCTCATAAATGAAGTTCTTCATCAACTCTCTGAATGAATTAAAATTCCTCTGTAGTGTAGCCTAACTGACCCGCCTTCTCAGACCCCCCTCCTCACAACACACACACTGCGGCGTCTTCATTAGCAATTCATGAGAAGCATCTCATTACTCGCTAACTTTTTTTTTTTTAAAAGCCGTGGTCCTCTGAAGTATATGGCTGGAGCAGATATTAATATTTCATCGTCTCCCATTGAGGAGCTGAAACGACTCGCCGCTTTCCTGCTACAAAGTGTCTCCAGATCCTCATTTCTTCTCTCCCCCAACTTCCCTCTCGTTAGACCAGATCCCTCCTCAACGTCTTCATCTCCTCCTCTCCATCTCGTCTCCGCCACACAGACCCTAACTCAAACTGACTTAATTGGGCTGTCTTTGTTCCAGGAAACGCAGGCCTACCTTCCTCTCCCCTCGGATCCCGAGCAAAGAGAGCGGGAAGGGTGGAGGAGGCGAGGTGAAGATGGATAGATGAAGGGAAAAGAGCGAATTCCACCTTCCACCCCCCACCTGGTCCGGTGGGGGTGATGCATGTCTGAGAGCGGTGCCCTAGACGGGGTGTGTGTCCCCAAAGAAAGCCATGCATGAATAAGTCAATAAAGGAGGCCTGTGTGTGTGTGTGTGTGTGTGTGTATGAGTGTGTCGGGCAGAAGCCACCAGCCTCCAGTGAGAGTCTGTGAGAACAAGACAGACGCCACATTCCCTCCCAATGAGAAACAGACGCCGATGAGAGAGACAGAGAGCACCATATGTGAATGGAAGTGTGTGTGTGTGTGTGTGTGTGTGTTGATGCAGCTTGTGTGGGGGAGGGAAGGTTATCTATTGTCTTTTGGATGCGCACACACACACACACACACACACACACACACTCAAATACACAACCAGGTGGATATGCACAAATGCATCTCACTACTCACACTATACTCGCACCGAAAGTCTTTAATTGGGTGCAGCTACAGCCAATCATGTGAGGTTGGTGTGTGAGAACGAAACACACACTCACACACTCGAGCGTGTGAGAGACGATGAGGGCGATTGAGCCTGGAAGCAGCCAGGAGCCGCTGGAGTTCCCGCCGCTCTCCTCATGTGACCCCCACCGCCCCCTGCTCCGGGGCCTTCTCCATGCGCGGGGCGGTTCTTGGGGGGAACGTATTCCCGCTGGGCGCGCCCGGAGCACGTGGAACCAGGGCGAGAGGCCTGCGGCGCTCAGCTGAGGAAACTGGGCGGCGGCCATCTTGTCTCGTCTCTCCAGCTGACAAACACAATAAGACGCGGTGGCAGCGTGACGTGTGTGTGTGTGTGTGTGTGTGTCTCTGTCAGGACGTGGTGGAAAATGG
Organism: Denticeps clupeoides; assembly: GCF_900700375.1. Classification (NCBI taxonomy): domain Eukaryota; kingdom Metazoa; phylum Chordata; class Actinopteri; order Clupeiformes; family Denticipitidae; genus Denticeps; species Denticeps clupeoides. The sequence goes on from NC_041726.1 coordinate 10,178,877, forward strand.
CGCGCTCCGAGAAAAAGGGAAAAAAAAAACCCGTCTCGCTCTTTAACTTTGGAGTCTCTCGCTCTCTTTCACTCCATCAATTTCCACCACATTCCCTCAGTAGATCTTGCCCCTCCCCCACGTACCGCCGCCGCCACCGCCACCGCCATCGTCTTCACAGCTCCTTCCTTTTCAACATCGTACCCCCTCCCTTCTCTTCGCTCCGCTCTTTCTTCCCTCCGTTCCCTCGGTCTACGGTGGTCAGGTCTCTGGGGGGAAAGACAGTTGGCAGGAAGCAGGCGTGCTGCCATGGAAACAGGAACCCTCCCTCTCCCACAGGTCTCCTTAGCAACTGGTAGCTTGGCATTGTTGTAATGAGCGGGCCCAGTGTGCCAGGGCACTTCTCGAGATGTGTGTGTGTGTGTGTGTGTGTGTGTGATAAGTGACTAAGAGAGAGCGTTTTGGAATTAAAACGAAAAGTGATTATTTATGATTATTAATGAGCGTGCACAAAAAAAAACAACAAAAAAAAAAAAAAAATTTGGCCCCGTATCCGTTTCCGAGTCGCTCCGTTTTAATTACGAGTCGCGGGCGTGCAGCAGCCTGCCTCACCGTTTGCACTTGATTGAAGAGATCAGATTTCTCCACGACCTGCAAGCCGAAACTACTGCGGTGTGACAAATTAATGATTTATTAATTAATTGCGCGTGCTCTGTCTGGGACTTTGGATGACTTTGGACTTGCAGAGAGATTTGCAACTCAGGGAATCTGAAGAAGGTCATTTTTTAAAGATTGTGTGTCAGAGTTCGAATTAAAATATTCATAGCATAATTAAACATTGAATACAGATTATTAAATGCTATATTTCTTCTCTCTTTATTGTTTATCTAACATATATTAGGAGGAGGAATTGCAGTCAATCGTGTGTAATTAATTATTTTTTAAAAATGCAACAATTAGAACATTTAAAACTTAAATGAAGCAAAAAAAATCGAATTTCTTAATTTATTGTATGTGTGCCAATAATGCAGCACATTGAAGACACAATGCACTGTGGTTTAATATGAAATGCGACGCACACACACGCCACCCTTCTGATAAACCGAAGTTGTCGTGAGAAATAAAGGTCTGTTTTTATCCTGGGTGTGAGGAGGACGAATTCACAAGCTTCCCTCGTTTTTCCTGGGGGTGGCGTTCCCGCAGGTGTCTGGGCGCTACACCTGTGGTGGGAAAGTTTGGGGGATGGGCGGGGTTTGTGTACTAAACCCAGGTGGCCACGCTGTGCCCTGGCTGTGCCCGTCGCCTGGCCGCGAGTGAGGTGTGTCCTCAGGGCTGGGCATCACTGGCACACTGGGAGGATTTTCCGATCCCCTGCCCTGCACTCAGATGTTCATTAATCTGCTGGTTCTATTTTTAACCTCCTCCCTCTCCCTTCCTATTCCCGCTTCTCCTGGCCCTTCTCGTCCACCGCAAGACCACAGGCTGACCTGGCCACCATGTCCCCGGGGCGGGTCTTACCTTGCTCAGGTGGGCCGCGGTGGCGGGCCAAGGAGGACAGGGTCTCTGCGGGACGCCGGGAGTGGTGGAGGAAGGCCTTCTGTCGCCCTGGGGCCGCGAGCGGAAAAAGGACGACCACTCCCAACCACGTCACTGCTGCCACTCGCATTACCGCCATTACTTGGACTAAATCAACCACTTGTCCTAATGATTAAAATTAAAGGCACGCACGTGCCGTTGAATGCAAATGTAGCTTAGCTCCGTTTTTAATCAAGTTTCACTTTAGGTATCACTTTAAGTGTTCTATTTAGACTTAATCAGAAATTCACGTAGATACCAATTGTACCAAATACGAATTAATTAGCAGGTATGCTTCTTTTATTAGCATAAATAATGATAATAAAACGCTAACTTTCCACCAGATACGTCCCACGTATCCTGCATATTAGCCCTCGAGCGATTCCAGAAGTTTCTTTTTAATGAGGCTAACAAGTCAAACGTAGCGAGATTGTACCAGCCTGTTTACTGGCGGGGGTGCCGGGTGTGGACGGGAAACAAGATAACATGTTCGAGTTAGTCATAGCATTTTATTACCATTATTTCGATATAACGATAATAAATATAATGCTAATATATTTGAATTGAATGATTTGTTCAATTTCTCTTAGATGCTTAGCTTCCCTCCACTCTCGAGTTAGCGTAGCCTCATTCTTCCTGCTCAGAGTTTTCTTCTCCGACTCGCACCTTCCCCGCCCCCATCGCACCCCCTTATAATCCCAGCCGCCTTTATTCCCCCCTTCGTGCAGACAAGCGCCCGCCCGTGACATCAGTCACAGGAAGTGAATCTTTAGCGCTGGCTAATTTCCATCGATTGCCTCCAGACAGGCTTAGCAGACGAGAGCGATTCCCACACAGTGTTCTCATTTGAAAGTCTCCCTGCCTGCAGAAAGCTCTCCACAATGAACGCAGTCAGCGCTTTTATCTTCTCCCCCACTCGTGCTTATTATCAAATAAATGTGCGGCGTAGAGAGACGCCCATTGACAGGGCCGCGCATAATGACTGCTGGCTGTGTGAAATGGATTAATAAATAATGGCTCGAGCGCTCAGAAAACAGCTTTTTCAGTCCCAAAGAATGCTTGGCGCGAACAATCCCCTCAACGCTCGGCGGAACGTTCCGGACCGCGTCTAATGGGACGCTGCACAGAATGTAAAACGCAGCGCTGCCTTCAATACTCCTAGGAGTGTTTGGGCGAATTTTAGTGCGCGTTAAAATGTAAAACAGAGCTTTGCGAAAAGAGCCTCTTCGCCAAGTTTCCCCCATATTTCTCCCCCGAATGCAGCACAAAGCCCTTCAGCAATCAACAGAATACCAAATTCAGCTTGACTTCTGAAGTCTCGAACGCTGAGCTTCACTCAGGCCTAAAAGCCATCACATGGCCCACTGCTCTCCCATAATGTCACCCGAAGATCATAGCTTTAGACCTTCACTACATCGTTATTTAGCAGACATAAAGAAACGAGAGGTTCACTTTAACATACAAACCTTTATCTCGTCTGAATATTTTGTGATGCGCGTCAGTGCAAGTCACGAGTATGAGACAGAAAAAAAAAATTATAAATAAGGTACGTCTCTTTTTGAGCTCTAAATATTTTTGTATTCCGAATGTAATATTTTAAAATATAAAATTCCATTTATCGTATGGGAAGGATTGTAATGAAATGCGACAATTTGTCCTGTATGTCTGTAGAGAGCGGTGATATGGCGGGTTCCAAGGCCTCAGCCACCACTTTCTCTCTGGCTCAGGCCCATGCTTCATCCGAGGGACCTGAGACTTCATGCCAAAGTTCAGATCAATGGCCAGTGCTGCGCCGCGAGTGCAAGAAGCCGGCAGGTCGGGCTAATTGAGCGGAGTTCACGCGGCCTGGCATGGATCGCCCGGGCTAGACGCTCCCGGGCTGTGATAGATCTCTTCAGCTAGACAAGGTCGTTTGTCTCGAGTCAATCTAGGGTGAATTTGTGCCTTTGATCACCTGATCTGCGCCTCTTGATGTACCCTTGCCTGCGTGCTGTTAGAAGTGCAGATGCGGCGCCTGAAACATCTCAGACTCAGCCGAGCGCTAAACCGCTCGATTTAAATGGCAAAATGTTTTTCCGGGGGGCTGGAGACGTTGTTTGTCAGTCGGCGGTGGTAAAGCCATGTTTTTGACAGCGCGCCGTTGCCGTAGAAGAAAACAAACATGTGGGATTTCGCGTTGGCGGTAGGCGAACCAATCAGCGGCGGCGTCGGTGCGGCCACGGCTCATTGGCCATCCACGGCGTTTGGCCGGCGGCTGAGCCCGGTGCGTGTTGGCTGTTTCGTCAGCAGCGGCGACGAGGTCCGGCACGGTAACTGCAGGGAAGCAGCCTCCGAACAGCTGGCCCGCCGTGTCAACATGTTGTCCTGAGCGCTAGGCGATTTGGTGGTGTTAGGCAGAGTAATGGAATTGTTTTTGATGCAACACCCCAAACGCAATCCCCGCTGGACAGCTGCGGTTCCGGAGGTGACGCCCAGCCGAGCCCTGTCCAGAATTAACCAGGATTAGCTCCCGATTTACCGGGATTACTCCGAATGGAGCGGGATTAAGTGTGATTGCCAGCTTTTTCCTTTTTTTTTGTTTTTGGTCGGTCGGGGTGTTTGTGTTTGCGGGGACGGTGCGAATGTTTGTGAGTTTGCGCGTGTTTGTGTGTAAGAAAGCCATCAGCAAACCGCAAGGCTGACCGGCCGCTGACTCAGAGGAGGGCGAGGAGCGCGGCGTCTGGGTCAAACTCGGAGCCACCGAGGCACTATTTATAACCACAGACCGCGGCGATCCGGGAAGGGCGCCACCACGGCCTCATCTGCGACTCTCCGTTTGTCGCGTTGAGCGCGCCTGCGCCGCCGCCCTCGTTACCAGGTTCATCTCTGCTCGCAGTAAAGGCGCTGGATGGCGGTCGTCTGGCGGCGTGCAGTTGACTTGCTAATCGCCGCTCCGTAGAGACGGGCGGCGTGGCACCATGTGACTGCTGATGATTGAGCCTCCCCCGAGTATCGGATGAGGAGTCTGACAGAGCGAGATGAAAGGCCGTTTGGAGTTACCTGCGGCATGAAGCAGCATCTGCTCCCCCCCCCACCCCATGCCTCTCCCGGCTCCATGCTCTTTATATCGCTACGCTTTACGCCGTTGCCATAGCTACCCCGCTGGCAGAGCTGTCGTCGGAGCGCGCTCTGTCAGGGCGCCGCTTCTCAGATCACCTGACGTGAGGGTCCTCAGGATGGCGCGCCGCCTCTCGCTGTGCTCCCGTTCAGGTCGGCTTTGATTAAGTCTGCCGAGGTGCTGCATCCTGGCGTCATCGGCAGAGAGAAAGGAGCGGAATGCAGAGACTCTTTCGAGCCGGGCCTGAGCCGGCGCTTTCGCTGTTGCGCCGCGGGCTAAATTGCCCTCCAGGAGGCCGTGGCGAGAGGCGGGGGGCCTACTTAAAAATTGGGAGCGCACAGCGATCGCCGAGACGCGCCGCTCAATTTTACGGATCCGAGGCGAATTTTGACCAGGGGTAATCGGGAGGCTGATTTTTATCCAGTTGCTTTTCAGCTCTCCAATCATTACACGGAACAACGTGCTGCGTTTCTGGGCGCTGGCGGGGGACCACAATTACCAACAACACAACAAGGAATCGCGGAGTCCTTCTGCGAGCAGAGACGTACAAAAATTCACATCGTTTTCACGAACACGTGAGCGAAATAAAAACGATTTCAGCCTCATCATGTTATTAATATATTTCCCATCCTGGAATCAGACTTGCGGCTTTCTGCGGGGTTGAAGGTACGAGATATATAACTGAAATAAGCGTGAGTGAGAGGTGAGGAGACGGTCTCTGTTTACGTGTGTGCGGGGTGCTAGTAAAATGTGGGAATGAAAGGCGACCTAGCGTTATCATCAGCGCACGTATAATTTTCGAGACGCTGAGGACTGTTGTTAGAAGGGAGCATGTGTGAGAAAGCAAATGGAAAAGGACACAAAAAGAGGGATGCGTGCGCTTGTCTTCCACGCTCTGGCCTATTGTTAAATCGGAGAGAGGGAGCTGGCGGGAGTGGAAGAAACAAAGGCTGGAATGACATGTAATTTTCAGCCCACTGTGCTCGCAGGGAGAGTGTGTGAGGTGTACTGATGCAGCCTCTTCCTGGTTTTCGTGAGATTGGGGCTATAAGGTCTTCAGTGCTGGTCGGTGAGCGAGTGTTGATCCGGCCCACCGGCAAGAAGTGCCTGGCATCAGCCCAGCCTGCCAGCTGCCAGCATAGCCACTCGAGTGCCTGGGATTAGTGTATTCCGCCACTGGCACGAAGGGCCCAGGAGTCCCCCGTTCTCTCTCAGGTGCCCCAAACTTCGGGTTGTACCACAAATACAGACATGGTTGCGCGTCCCCTGGGATTTTATACGTGGTCCTGTGTGCTCAGTGCCAGATATTGCACATCTCAATGGCTCAGGCTCAGGTTGGCCTCGCATTTCGGGGGGCCTGCAATCGATATGGGTGTCTGTGATTGGGCTGCCATGGGTGATTCATTTCTGTAACCTTGGTGATGGTCTGATGTGGGGCTCATGCGCGTGGCTGCAGTAGCAGGGCTCAGTGAGCGCGTGCGGAACGGCGAGAGCAGCCTGCTTACTATATTGATTGACTGTGAAACTCAGTGGTGTCTCAACGCGCTCCTGCCTCCCAAATGTACCGTCTCCCTTATTGCTGCACACTCCCCTCTTTCATCATTTTCTCTGCTGTGCTTTGGCTGTTATTGAACCACGTACTCCGGATTCAAGACCGTTGGGCAGGAAGGATTTTTTAAATGCCCGTAATTGGTCATAAAGAGAAAATAGGGCACTGAGGTGAACATATTTACATTTACATTTACGGCATTTATCAGACGCCCATATCCAGAGTGACTTACAATCAGTAGTTACAGGGACAGTCCACCCCTGAAGACACTCAGGGTTAAGTGTCTTGCTCAGGGACACAATGGTAGTAAGTGGGATTTGAACCCGGGTCTTCTGGTTCATAGGCGAGTATGTTACCCACTAGTCTACTACCACCCTTATATATATTTACATATATTTTAAACGTTACGGTAATTTCGTATTCTCTGCTGTAACCCACTTGTCTCTCTCTCTCTGTGTCTGCAGAACTCCATCCGACACAACTTGTCCCTGCACACTCGATTCATCCGTGTGCAGAATGAGGGAACTGGGAAAAGCTCCTGGTGGATGCTCAATCCTGAGGGGGGTAAAATGGGCAAGGGACCCCGGCGGCGGGCCGTAACCATGGACAATGGCACCAAGTTCTTGAAGAGCAGAGGACGTGTCAGCAGAAAGAGGGCAGGGACCGGCCCTGGGGTTGGGGTGGGGATTAATCATGGTATAGGGGTAGGATCTGGAATGCAGGGGTCCCCAGAACATGGAAGTCCAGCAGGGAAGGCGTGTGCTGGCATCGGAGTTGAGGAATTTGATACCTGGACGGACCTCCACTCGCGCACCAGCTCTTCTGGATCCACTCTGAGTGGCTGCCTCTCGCCGATCCTCGCTGAAGCCGAACCAGATGAACCAGAGGAAGGGGGCCTATCCTGCTCTGCCTCCCCACACCTCTACCCCAGCCCCTCCAGCACCCGATCTCCTGCCCTGGGCACCGGGGGACACTGCCCCACTGTTGAGCTCCCACAGCTGACCGACCTAACCGGAGCCATCAGCCTAGAAGAGGGCTATCAGAGTTCCCAGCTAAAGCGCAGTGCCTACCCCTTCATTCCTGGACCTAAAGGAGAGACAAGCTACTGTGGGTATGGGCAGCCTCCCTTGGGCATGATGCGGCATCATGCTCCCATGCAAACCATCCAGGAGAACAAGCCAACCAGCTTCCAGCAACCCCTTCGGGGATACTCTGAGAACAATGCCCTGGAGAGTCTTCTGGCAGGCGGCCCACAGTACTGCAGCAAGGACATGGTGGTGGGCCAAGGAGGTCAGGCTCATTCACTATTGGCCGCATCCAGCAATGGTCTGAGCCACAGACAGAGCAGCCATAACCACGCCCACCATCACAGCAGTCATGAACACGCTCACAGTCAGAGCCTCCACAGCGACCATGACCAGAATGGTAGCCATCACAGCCATGCCCACAGTCATACACACAAGCAGCACTCAAGTCTCGACTACAACCATGCTGTTCACAAGCACCACTCAAGCACTGGCCATAACTACAACCAGCCACACGACCCCACTCACAACCACAAGCTCAACCCCAGCTCAGGACAGAGCCACATGGGGCATGGACACCCCATCCTGCAGCCGTACAGCCTGAAAACTCCCGGCCTCTACGGCCCATCTCCAGCCCATCTCCCTTCTACCTCGCTGCCCCCCAATCCCGCCAGTGTGATGGACGTGCCGCAGGACCCCTGCCGTCTGGCGTCCGCCCCGCACCCCAGACACCATCAGTCCTACCCTGGCCCCACCCATCAGCAGGGTGTGGCTGAGAATTGGCATGGTTACTACAGCAGCCACACCCAACACAATCACAGCCAAACACACACCAACAACCACCCCCATCCTCAGCACCACCAACACTCTTCCTCACCGTCCTCCGCCTCACAGCCGGGCGCTAGTTACCACGGCAACCACAATGGTCACCACAGCAACGGCCACCAGCCTCCCAGACGTGTCCCCGCAGATCTAGTGATGGAGGCCATGCCCAGCAGCTTGGATTGTGACATGGACTCCATCCTGCTCAGTGACTTCATGGACTCTGAGGGCGTGGACTTCAACTTTGATGGATCATTGTCTCAGGGGCTGGGCATTGGAATGGGTATCGGGATGGGTATCGGGACTTTTGCTGGAGCTGGCCCAACACAGAACAGCCAGAGCTGGGTGCCGGGGTGAGGTTCCGAGTATCTACCAGGACGCCGCCATTTGAAAAAGATTTGTGAAGGAAATGTTCTAACCTATAAGGCCTTGTGACTGGGGACCACTTCAGTTGACTCTCTTTATTACCGTGACTGTGATTGTCCAGAGGGACTCAAACCAATCAAAAAACGAAAAAAACAAAATTGAGAGTTGTTCTTTGGTCACGTGATACCTTCCTGTCTCTTCTCTTTATGTCCTCTGTGGAATAGTGTCACTGTGTCCTTTGCAGTGCTGTCCTGTCCCCTTGTCCACGTTTTTCAGTTTGTCCGCTCCCAACTGCCACTCAGAAGCTATCAAGCACTTTACGTCTGTCCCCGCCAGCCTCCAAGCAGAGATCAGGGGGAAGTCAAGACGTCTGCTGGCCCGAGTTTAATGTATGCAAATGGCTTTGTTGTCCTTCTAAAAAACAAAACAGCCTTGATGTTCTTTTTTATCCTTCTTCTTTGAGTCGAGGATCAAACACAGACATAAATTTGTTATGTGGGTGTCCATGTTGTGTACATGGTGCTAGTGGGGGTGTGCCCTGGGCAATGTTGGGGAGTGGGCGTGTCCGTGTGTGTGAATTCCTCCCTCCATGGAGGAGTTAATTTGGCGGCGCCCTCAGTGGGCCGAGACACTCATCCGACAGCTATACATCAATGTTGGCCAATTGAAATTCAGCATCTCCTCTTTAATCTCTCAAGTAATGCCACTGCAATGCATCACCATTGCAAATCGAGTGTGACTCTCCATGGTGTGTGTGTGTGTGTGTGTGTTTTCCTCTTTCACCTCCGGACGTGCTGGCTTAATGTGTTCTGACGAAAGTGATGATTAAAGTCACTCTGCAGTAAATGGTGGGAAGACAGGAGCAGAGAGGGAGAGAGAGATGGCAGGATTTGAGAGGGGAAATGCAAATATTCCCATCGAGCCCCTTCCGCTCCATTCCGAGGATTTATGTAGCTTTTGCCGTAATGAAATAAGAAACGATTGCTGCCCAACACACATCCTGAGTGGCTCTTAGTCTCACATCAGAGACCCCCGCCCACCATACACACACCTGCCGTCCATTCTCTGTGAATTGGTTCTGGCTGCTGGAACAACGTCCACCGTTCCTTTTTCCGACCCTCTCCGCCCTCGTCCTCATTCACGCTCCTGTGCCAGGCCTCTGAGAATTGCATTCCGACAAACACAATCAGCAGATTTAAAACGAGCTCCTATCTCCATTTCGCAGGCTTCCCCGCTATCATAACCCTTATCCAGCGTGTACACTGGGGGGAAAACAAAAGTAATTAACCGACCCCCACGACTGGCGGCTGGCGCGCAGGAGAACGAGCCTGTTCTCATTTGCGGTGAGATATCAGACTGAGCAGCGGGAGGCGACAGCTGTGGACCTGAACTGCAAAAACACAGGTACAGAACAAACGGCCACCAGTGTACCTGCGGCCAGCGTTATATAGACGTATATACGAGGTATGTTTGGCCAGACATTCGACATCCTTGTTCTTTATTATGTAGTTCAGCTACACGATATTAGTGAGATGATTGTAGACTTTAGACTGCAAAATGTTCTGGCTTCAGATCAAGGGTTCCTTTAGGTTTTACCATTGGGTTCCCAAAACAACCTTCTGCCATGAAAAGTTATGCACGAGTTGACACAACACAAAAAACTCACTAAAAGATTTCTACCATGGACCAACATAAACAAGCCAACATAAACAACATAAAGATCAGAAGAACAAACAAATATGGGTGAAGAAATTGACCAGTATGGTTAATCTCTTCTACAGAGAGTTCGAGGTCCATTTAGCGTTCTAGATATCTGCTCACACCACAACCAACCAGGATTTTGAAAGCGTTTAATTGTGTAGTCTGAACTAGTACAAGTTCTCATTATGCCCGTCAGCCAATCAGATTTCAGATTTGAACGACCTTGGTCATGCTGTAGAAGGTGCAGATGATTCCTTTATGAAATGAAAAAAGGTTTGGGCGCAGTACATGTTCGCCCACCAACAGTTGGGGAACCTGCTCCTTGCTGCCCCTCTTTTCTTCTGCTCAACTCGCAGTGGAGAGCGAGAGCGGACAGGGAGGGCGACAGACGAGGACGCTGGACGTTGATGGATGGGCCGAGAGAGGAGGCAGCGAGAATGAGTTTACAGAAAAAGAAAATGGCTCGAAAAGTGGGAGAGAAAGGGAGACTTGGAGGGAGGGAGGCCGTCGCATCAGACCAAATGTCAAGTGCCACTCTGTCGCTCTGCTCCGGCTGCGATCAGATAGTCACCTTCTCGTCTTTCCTCCCCTTTTTTTCTGTCTCTGCACCTTTTTTTTTTTTTTAATAACCGCAGAGGACAACGAGGCCCGTCTTCATCTGATTTCCCTTCCTTTATTCTCTAGTCCCGCTCTCCGCTTCAAGTTGGCCCTGCTGCTGTTGGCCATCCGATTGCGATTCGATCTCGGGTCCACGAGATCACTTCATTGATTCACTTCATTGTCTGAAAGTGTGTGTCTGTGCGTGGATGTGTGTGTTTGTGCAGCAATGTCTGACCTGTCTATGGAGATCGTGGGCCTGCAGTTATCACCATTCACAGCTGAGAAAATGCCTCTATAGACAGAGAGGACGCTGATCCCAGATCAGCACTTTATACTCCCGGGGTTCTCCGATCTCCAAAGCTGGCGAGCGTACGGCAGCGTATACATAATACAATCATGGCATCTTCTATTTATTACCAGGGGGGGGGGTTGACCAAGGTACCACAATTTTACTTAATGTCTCATTCTGTACAAAAAAATCTGTATGGATAAAAATTGTATAATAATTTTTTTTGACAAGCCATTATGGATTTAATTTTTTCTATGATGTATCTGCCGATATTGTGACTGTACAATAAATGAAATGAAAAAAAAAACATGGATGGTGTTGGCTCTGTGCATCATGAGATTATATATGAATTTCTGTCATATAACTGCATGTAATTGTCACCGCCTTAGTGTCGACATTACATGAGCTCATCTGTGAATGATGGCCTGTGTCTGACAGTGTGTCTGGCAGGATGGTTTGTGTGTGTGTGTGTGTGTGTGTGTGCGCGTTTGTGTGTGAGATAAGGCTCGTTAACGGCCCTGATGCTGTACCACAGCTGTCTCTGTCCCAGCGGATGCATTCTCACTGAGGGACTTTCTGCATCTGCAGCGTCCCCAAACACACAGAGAGAGAGAGAGAGAGAGAGAGAGAGAGCCACAGTCACACACAGTGCACTTCTAATCGACTCTACACCTCCAGCCCTGTGCGCGAGGGAGAGAGAGCGAGCGGCAGCAGCATCTGTGCACCTCGCAACATGGCTGCTGCACCTGGGAGGCTCCGCCCCTCTGTCCCCACACTGACGACAAGAACATCACTTCAGAGCTATGAGTATTAATTATTCATGCAATTATTAGAACTGTGTGATCGTGTTTATTAGTTGTATGCTGCCATATACTGTATTATATAGTTTCGGTTTGAATTATATTGAATAGTTTTTAATTATATTATATAATTTTGGTATTAAATTATAGGTTTGGTTTAGCTATATCCCAGTGTGCCAATGTGAACGTTTCTCTCATGCTAATGAATTTTAAAATCTACATTTCTCCAACCCAATGCCACACATGTGCATACAAACCTAAACAGAATACATTACCAGCGTCCCGCGTTCGGCACTGTAGACATGCAAATGCGCGGCATGATTTATTTTCGGTGTTGATGGATTTATTCTGACAGTGACTGTGGCAGCCTAGTGACAGGGGGCTTGTAAACTCTCCTTTCTGTCTCAATTTCTATTCTATAATGCATTCTTTTCAGCCATTCTTTTTCAGGGTTCTCTTTAGCAGCAGTGTACGGTGGCACAGCCTGCATTATTCATATGTGCACTGGTTCTGTAATCACTATCACATCCGCATATGCATTTGCAGAAAAATAAAGTCCAGCAACATGGGGTAGAGTCCAAGTAGTCCACGGTGTTTCCCTGAATGCATATATCACTCACATTTATTATTAACACGGAGGTTTATATTGCGGTGCATTAAAGAGCGTCCAAATGGCCATAACTGCAAGATTAATAAAAAGTGTCATTGGCAATGAAATGCTGCAACTGCAGACATCCCTCGATCACGTTTCTTTTATCCAAGATGGCTGCCGATAAACTGCTCTGTTCTCAGGTGTGCATATCTGCAGCGCCTAACCCACGCCAGAACTTCGAATTAAGTCAGATCTGGGTGTGGTTTGATTCAAGCTCATTCAGGTATTTATCATATTATTTATTGACTTTAGCAAAACACGGTTTGAATGTGGCATTTGTATGTTTTTACCCAGGATGCACTGTTAAATGCTACAGGAATTTGTTTCTCTTTGAAGATGCAAATTGAACTGAAAAGGGGTCAGAAGTCTTTACCTGGTTTCCTCAGGTGAGGAACCCTGTTCTATCTACTGTGGGTTGCTAGGCAACGGCGGGAGGGCGTCGCTGTGGATCTCCGCTCCGCAGTTTATCTGCGACTCGGGTCCCCAGGGGCCGTCGTGGCGACGCACATCAAAGCCCTGCCTTTCATTTAGAAATTCAGGAAACGAGGGAATGGTGGGCGGAGGTCACATCAAACGCCACGCGTGACGCCGCGTGCCCCTGACCCGCCGCCGCCAGCGTGTAGCATCAAAACGTTCATGTGCTCATTCAGCACACCTTCCTCCTTCCACCTGTTTGCCCTTCTTTCTTTCTTTCGTTCCTTCTCTCTTTCAGTTCTCCCCTCTGGAAGTGAAAAAAAAGACTCCGCATGAATTCTGTAATTCTGCGTTCCGCATGGTGACAGCTCTGGAAAGGCGCGCGCTCGCCCGTTTGAAGCATCTAGGCCGGGGTGTGTTTTGATCAGCGTCTCCGTGCCGGATCCAGCAGATCAGAAAGTGGATCAGTGACTCCCTGGAGAGAGCCATTTACGCCAGCCGCCATCCGAGGAGAGACGCCGCAATTAGGAGTTTGTTAAGATGCCCAAATTTACCCACGCTGCCGCTCACCAGCAAACCCCCCCCCCCAAACACAGACACGCGTGAAACTGCAGCCTTGATCTCCCCACAGATAGAAAATCTCATTCCCTAACTCCCAAACTCTCTCACACACTCACACACACAGGAGCTCATAGATTAAACAGCGCCGACTTTCTTCCCAGCATCTCGGTGAAAAACACATCCACACACCGCCGGAGTTCTCAGTAGCAATTTCTTATTCTCTCACTTCCTAACACACACACACACACACACACACACAGAGAGAGAGAACCCCAATGCACTGATGTGCCCGAATAAACCTGCAGTGCACACACACACACACACACGTGCGCGCCGTGGCTCTGGGCGCATCCTGCTTGTGTGTAATTGAGTTGGGCACCGCTGCCCCAGCCCCATTATGATGACTGATTATTTTTAATAGTCATTTGTGACAAAGCAGAGACGACCGGTGTGATTCTGACAGAGATGGATTAGTCCAGCGCTGTCAGTCATGACGCTCACCCACAGCGCCGTAAAAAGGTGTGCGTGTGTGTCTTCAGGAAGACATCCTGAGAAAAACAAAAGTCAGAGTTTAGGTACCTATGATGCAGATATACTTTATTGGTCCTCACTAAGATATAGTCATATCTGTAAAATATTTATATAAAGGATTATTCATATGTTGGAATGGTTATGGCTTATTGGAATGTATTTATTTATAAAACCATACACAAGGGGCAGCGGTGGCCTAGCCGGTTAGGAAGCGGACTCACGATCGGAAGAATAGGAAGGTGCCACTGAGGTCCCCTTGATCAAGGTACCAAGGTACCCCCTGGGAACCATTGTGATACACTGCAACACAGCACATGGTGACACAACAAAATGTGTCCTCTGCTTTTAACCTTCACCCTTGGTGAACAGTGGGCAGCCATGACAGGCGCCCGGGGAGCAGTGTGTGGGGATGGTGGACGGTGGCTCAGTGGCGGCTCAACCAGCGACCTTCTGATTACGGGGCCGCTGTAACCGCTAGGCCACCGCTGCCTCTCTGCTCCTCGGGCGCCTGCTCAATGACGGTGATGGTTAAATACAGAGGACACATTTCACCGTGTCACCGTGTGCTGTGCTGCAGATTCCCTTTCACAAGACAGCGTCAGTAAGCGCTTGCACTTGCATTTATCGTGTGACATTGCGAGTGTGAAAATGCAACGTGAGTGTGAGTGGGTGTAAAGTAGTGTGTGATGAGGGCTGAAATTCATTCAGCTTCATATGAAGGCAAGAGTGATAATGAGAATTCACCGCACCTCTCCGCCGGATCTTTATACCCACACCAGGTACATGATGTTCCAACATATCTTTATTAACACTTTCCTTCCGTCTTCCATCCCAAACCCCTTGATTCTCATCTATCTGAGGCTTAATTAAGAAAAACCACTTTGAGGTGATATGATCAACGCTGGTAGCTTTCAGAGCTGAATCCCGTAATTTGGATCATTTAAACTAAATTCTGTTCATGCGTCTAATAAAATCGACGTACAAATACTTGGGAATAAATAACAGAGCGCATGACACATGGAACCGAGACTTAAACACTCACAGATGGCGTGCAATAAATAGCCCAATTAATGCTGTTTTCTGTGCTGATTTCCTTGCTTGAACTGGTAGAATTTCCCTGCCACTTTGAAAGGCATTGTGGGAGCGACTTTGAGCGACGTGGGGTCACGTCGCGGCGGCCCATGAGTGCCTCGTTTATGGCTCCATGCCGCAGTTTCAGCGAGATCCTGCGGTCACCTCACATGCCTCCGGGTTTTAGTCGAATAATCTGTGATTAACTAAATAATGGCTTCACAGTGCAAATGAGGCAGGCTGCGTCTCTGCAAAGGCTCCAGGCCCGTGGCTTAAAAATACTTGAAATACTGAATATTAATTTTATACTTCTTTCTTACATTTAGCATTTCTTTTCTTACCTTTTCGGTGTCAATTGGTTAAATATTTCAAAACCGGCTGAACTTCTGCTGGCGGCGTTTGATGTCCGGTGCTCCGGACAGGTGGCTGAGCAGGGTGTAGGCCGGGCAGGAGCTCTGCCGGGAAGGGGCAGCAGACAGATTGCATCGGTCCGGGGCCGAATCAGTGCATGAAACGTCCCCGCCTGTGCTCCTTTTCCTCACTTGGCTGGCCTTTACACAACCATTTTGCAGTTCCCACGGCGTCGGCCACATCATATCACAGGCAGACCGGCCGAGCGCCGCAGACCTCTGGGAAAGCGTGGTGGACGGCGAGGCGATGCACGTCTCATTACACTTTCATGTGCTACACTTTCGCATGGAGGCAGGGGTTGGGTGGGTGGGACCCTCTGTGATGTAGGGTGCTGGGCACCTCTGAGCCTTCATTAATTTCCCGCTTGTCGTGTCGAACACCTCCCAGCGGTCAGTCCCTCCGAGAGGTTGCGTCGCTGCCACTGCGTTTGGGGCCACCGCTGCTTCACCTGTCTCGGTGGCTAAAGGTCACCACTGCCGAGGGGGACGTATGCTTTGTAATGGTGTTAGCGCTGGAGTTACCCAGAGTTCCCGGCAGGGGCCTGTATAACGCTAATGGCGACCCAGGAGGACGTAACACAATATGTTCCCTTGACTGTAAGCGGTAATTTCTTCTCCCCTCCCCCCACTGGAATCGCATTAGGTCAAAACTGCTCCTCCTTCCCAGAACGGGGCAGGTGTTGGCGGTTCCCAGCTGCTCCCCGTCCTCAGATGACCTTCAGGCCTCCGCGGCGGCGTAGGTGAGCGGTGGTCCGGTCACTCTGCTCCCCCGGGTGCATTAACGAGAATGGCGCAGAGCGGACCGCGCCGGCACGGTGATGGATAACTGGCCCCGCCCCGCCAAGACGCGCGTAGATGGTCAGTGGTGCGCCAGGCAGGAGTCGGGGGGTCAGGTGTTTATGGACTGGACCTGCCGTCTGAGGCCAGATTTTGTGTGTGTGTGTGTGTGTGTGTGTGTGTGTGTGTTTTATGTTTTTGGATTCTGAGGCTTCCTCCGTTTAAGACCCTCAAGGTTACCTTGTCAGCAAACTTTATTTCTGCTTACGCAGACAGCGTCACACACCTCAGGTCCTCCGTGACCCTGGCACTGGCAGGTTTTTAGCTGCAGGGTTTCCCCCGCCTGTGAGTATTGTGGGCTGTGCCGGCTTTTGGGAGCTGGGAACAGCCGTGACGGTCAGGGGCGTTCCTCCGGTGCTGGGGTCACCCGAGGTAAGAACGAAGGGTGTGATGAAATGACGGTAGAAAAAAGACATGGTAGAGTGTGTGTAACTCCTCCTTCTCGTGGTTAGCATCATTGTTGCTGTCTTCGGGCATGATGGTGTGATGGACGAGCCCCGTGGCTGAATTATTGATCGGCAGATCTGAAAGTTTGATGCATTGCCTGCGGGTTGAATTAACCTGCAGTCAGAACGCGGCAGCAGAGCTGCTCACCTTGTCTGACAGGCGGCAGAGTCAGAACCCTGACACACACACACACACACACACATGCATAACACTCGGTCAGAATGGCCCCTGTTTTCAGCAAATTTGAAATTTTCACTCCATGCCCCATATCTCTCATCTCATTAGATGAAATATGTTTTGAAGGTGTGTCTTTGTTGCGTTGGCTCAAAGACACCGTGCATGTGCACGCGGTGTTGTTACAGTGTGTGTGTGTGTGTTGTGTTGTGTGTACATGTGTGCCACTCTACTGTACAGCGCGATTGCCGCGGCATAATTGAATCAGGTATGTGACGGCCGCGGCGTTTAATTGCTGTTGTGATGGAAAGCGCTCCGAGTTTAGACGGCGTGGGCGTCTTGAGGCCGCGTGCGTGCCAGCACAATCCTGGTTGTGTGTGAGCTTTGAGCTTTCATTACCGCGCAGGGCAGCGCGAGTGTGTGCGAGCGCAAGCATATGTCAAAGCGAGTGGGTGGACGGGTGTCTCTCTGAAGTGTTTTTTAAGTGCTTAATTGCGTGGGTGTACAATGTGCTCGGTGTTGGCGTGTGTATTTGTCTGCGGAAAAAGCGGAGGGATCCTGGATGACCCTCCACTATTCCGAATCTGACACACATGCTCACACACCTGTCCATATTACTTAGAGATGAAAAAGTCCTCCAGTGTTCGGTTTCTCAGTACAGATTGTGCTTATGAGGTTCTCATCGTGGTTTATAAGGACACACCTTTCCAACCACGATGCAGAGAATGTTTATAAGATAAGCAGGATACATTTAAAATCATTTAAAAAGGATTCTTTAACATCAGTTCATGAGGATTCACGGTTCATAAGATTTATGAGGACTTTTTATATTCTGTACGCACATCAGGCCAGACACCCAAACGAAAGCCAACGTCTGTGAAGCATTCCATTTTGTCCCTGCCTAAATGTGAATCATCCGCTGCTCTCGAGGCGATGCCGCTACCCAAAAAGCCACTGGGCCTGTTCAGGCTCTGTTGGCCAAGGAAGAGGAAAGGCCAAGTCGTGAGGTGGCGGTGGAGCTTGTGAGGCCAGCGTCTCTCGGACCGCGGGGTCGGTGCTGTCCTCTTGACGCCAGGCATGCAGCGAGCGCTGTCCTTTTAATGTTATGCAACTTTGAAGCTGCAGCGTTTGAAGTTATGCATGAGTTGGACTCGTTGCGAGTTCTTCCTGATTAGTTTTTTTTCCCCTCCTTTTTTATTTCAGAGCTTTTTTTCACCAAGATTTGTGAATGTTTGAGTGTTTGAAGTGAAAGAATGTTTCAAGGGTATCTGCCAAAGCGCCCGTTGTGGTAATGGTCTTTGGAGTTTTCGTGACTTAATTGTGTCTCAATGTTTTTTTTTTTTTCATCCAGCTGTGGGGTTGATCTCTCCTTCTGCCTCTCTGTTTCGTCTCTTTTTCTCCTTCCAATTTCAGCTCTGGATGTCCTCGGCCTTCAATCCAGAAGGGTGATAATCATTAAGTGTCAATGCAAGCGTCTGGAGCTAGCATTCCGCCTTTTATGATTATTAGTAGGTACTATTATCCTGTTGTCCTCTGAAGTTGCGCAAGCGGACTTGGATCTGTGATATGCACTTTTAATGAGGCCTATTAAATCAAGTGGCTTTTCCTCACAAGAAAAAGTTGCTGGTGTTTAATAGTTCCACCGCAAGCCTTACATAAGCCTTTTAATTCGTAGCACTCGGGCTCTTTTTCTGGGCAGCGCCGGGAGAAGTCTCCTCCACTTCGCCAAGAGGCACGCAACAGCAATTAGTGGTCCTCTGGAGTCTTAATTAGGAACCACGTCGACCTGGAGACAAGCACAACGAAGGACCGTGCGTCGGTCAACAGCCAAATAAAAATAGATAAAAAAAAAAAGAAAAGAAAGATAAAGAAAGTAGAGCCCCCAATTAATACTCAACTTCAAATGAGCAGCGTGTCAGCCAGACATGCTTTTACCCTCACTTATTTTCTCCCTGGCCCCCTCTCCCTCGCCCTCTCCCTCCTGCCATATTCTGCTTCCTCGTTACCTACCTGATGGGCGGACGCCATCACCGCTCCAGTACCCAGCACTCCCAAAGGTCCCATCGGGCGTGTCTCAACTCAGGGCCTACGTTTGGAGACATAGGGCCCTATTCAAACAACTGACGCAAAGCAGAGAGCATAAAGCACAAGTAGCATTTGTGCTGTCCATTTGGGTGGAAGACCAGACTGGAATTTGATTTCACCTTTAAAGCAGATACTGACTTGATTGTGCCTACACACATCATTAAAGTTCATTGTCTGGGTGTCAGAAATACACCAACAAAAAGGGCGGGGTGTGTAGTTAGTTCCTCCTCTCAAACATACATGTAACCAGCAACTTGCAGTCAACACGACCCACTCACCACATGATTTAAGAGAACAGAAATCAGCATTTAGACTAAATTAATTAATCATTTATCAGAGTTGTAATAATAATAAAATCCAGATGTGGTGATACTGCTCATGGTGACGTTTCTGTGACTGTCACAGCATCATTTTGGATCATGAAGACCAGGACTCTAAGACACCTATACTCACACCTCACCAGAAGATTCATGTAAAATGAGGCTTTGAAATTAAGAAGGGTGATGTGTAACACCTGGCACTCCTGGTTATAGGTTCAAGGGCTGTATTAGATCTACCAAGCAGCACAGGATGTTGGATTAAATCTACGCTTTGTTCCCAGGTTTTATTCCAGATCTGGTTTCAATTACTCACTTTTACTAATGACATGGTCTTTACGTCTACGCTGAGTTTAAATATATGTATATCGGGATATGTTTTAGATATTAACCACAGTTAAGAGAGCTGATAGGCTTTTGCCTGACTGTCTGGTGTGCTGTGGTTTTAGTGTATGATAATGAAAGACTGCAGTCTTCTAATGAGCCCCGTAACATGAGGAAGATCAGGGGGTGGGGATATGGCATGTATCCTGAAAAAGCTCAACGGCTAAATATAAGAAGAAATATAATGGGCTTGCATGAAAGTACCATAAAGTCAGTTTTAATGCACAATTAGTGTTCAGTGGGGGCACAGAAAGTATAATAATAATAAGTGGGCCAAGATCTTATCGCCAAGGGACTCAACGTTCATAGTTTTTATTTGACTACCTATACTTAAAAATATTGTTTTAATACTCTAATAAAGTGCATTACCAAGCTGACCAACTGTTCATGTTCATGCTTATTTATTAGATTTTATGAGATTTTTGTAAGGTAAATACTGAATTAAGATGAATCACGCATGTAACAGTTTCAGTGCATGTATGCATGTTCAGATTTCATAATTCCATGGTTTTTGTGTAGTAAAATGTTCTGAAGTTGAATCCGCCATCATTCCACCAACAGTTACAGACTGCCAAAGTAAAGAACATGTAATGGTTAATGAAAGTGACTGTGATCGTTACACTGCTGTAATTTCTACATTGTAGTGCCTGTGATTGCTACATTGTAGTGACTGTGGTTGTTACATTGCAGTGATTGTTATACTGTAGTGATTGTTTCATTGTAGTAACTGTAATTGCTAAATTGTAGCGACTGTGAATGTTACATTGTAGTGATTGTTACAGTGTAGTGACTGAGGTTGTTATACTGTATTGATTGTGATAATTATATTGTGGCGACTGTGATTGTTACATTGCAGTGATTGTTATACTGTAGTGATTGTTTCATTGTAGTAACTGTGATTGCTAAATTGTAGCGACTGTGAATGTTACATTGTAGTGATTGTTACAGTGTAGTGACTGTGATTGCTACATTGTAATGATACTGGTTGTTGTGTTGTAGCAACTGTGATTGTTACACTGCAGTGATTGTTATGTTATAGTGAAGTTGATTGCAACATTGTAGTGACTGTAATTATAAAATTTTGTGATGGTTATTGTTGCAACTGTGATTGTTGCATTGTAGTGTCTGTGATTGTTACATCACAGTGACTGTTTCTGGTTGAGATGAGAGATGGTAGTATTATTATATATGCAATTATGTCTGAAAGCTTCAGAACTAGAGTAAGAACTTACAGGAATGACACATCAGTGAGACACGAATTGATGGTGTTATGCTGGTGACAGTAACACGATGGTGGTGCCTACAGTGTTGAGAGTAACAGCTATGATGGTGCTATTAACACTGGTTATGGCGGTGACAGTAACATGATGGTCATATTAACACTGTTTTGGTGGCGACAGTAATGACGATGATGGTTATGAGAATACTACAGTCATGATATTCATGTTCTAGATGACATGGCCACTGGTGACCCCCATGCCGCAACTCAGAAGCTCTTACCGTAGGAGATTAGTGTGGTGGATGACAGTCTCAGCTTCTCATTATTGTTAATAAGATTAAGAGGAGTTCTGTTCTTTGTCTGCATGGCAATTGTGTCCTTGTATGCGTGTGTATGTATTATGGAGAGAGGGAACGAGTGTGTTCTGCGCGTGTTAATTGTTTGCCCTTGATTCAACTGACCTTGGTGACTGACACGAAAGGTGTATATGCGTGTGTGTGTGTGTGTGATTGTGAGTGTGTGGGTGTATACAGTGTGCCTGCGTGTGGGTTAGGGAGGTATGTGGATGGGTATGTGTGAATGTGATTTGTGTGTGTGTGTGTGTGTGTGTGTGTGTGTGGCTGGGCACCGTGCCAGTTTCTAAGTGACAGCACCCCCGCTCGTTGGCGCATCTCTGTCTCAAAGACTAATGGCACAGAGAGAATCAATTACCACCCCACGCTGGTGCTGCGCCAGCGCCTTAACCCGTTCCTCGCCAGGCTCCGAGCACACCGTGAATCAGAAAGAAAGAAATCGTCACGCCAGCCCTCTCCCGAAAGCAGGAAGCGTCTCCCACCATCAGAACTTGCGTCCCATTCCTCCCCGGTTCATCACGTTGAGAGGATGCCATTCCTCGCGATCCAGCGGAGCCACGCCACGCCCATCATCGACCCAACCCGAGCCCACAGACACCACACCGAGGGGAGGGAGGGGTTCACGGATCAGAGACGCTGTGTACTACACACACAGTGTGTGTTTGATCTGTGTGTCATGACCAAAAGATATGCTGGAATACGGAATCTGTGATTTATGAGCGTGCATGTTTCATGGTGTATTGAGGAATGTGTGGAATGCTACCAGAATGTTGTGTGTGTGTGTGTGTGTGTGTGTGTGTTTGTCGAGTCTCCCCCAATACAAAGAAAACGTATCTTCGACTTCAAACGTCTCCACTGGATGAGTTTGGCTTAAACAGCGCCGGTAGCTGCGTTTGCAGCGCGACTGATTTCAAAAGGAGGACAGGAAATCGTGTCTCGACATGGACGGGGCTGGAGGCCCCGCCTCCCTCCTTAAAGCTCTGCATTCAAATTAGCCATCAAACAGATCATAATCACACTCACCTCAAATAACCAGAGAGGAGAGGCGAGGCGAGGTGGGGCGGGGCCATCTCCTATTTTTCTCTCCTTCCCGCCGCTCCGCTCATCCTGCTCCTCTCTCCTGCCCCGGTGTCCTTGGTTGCACCTGTTTTATTGCCGCAGGGTCTGATAGATGGATGAGTGAGGGGCTGATGAGAGACATGGCGGCTTCTTCTCCTGCATTACAGCCCAGAGTGTGTGTGTGTGTGTGTTTTCCTCCCTGAGCCTCAGCTGGACAAACACACACACACACACAGATTTATCCGGTACCACAGAAACCAATCAAGCCTTATTAGTTTAGATGTGGCCATAGAGGCACCCCAGGCGCTGTCCACTGTGGGGTGTGTGGTCAGACCGGCGATGACCAAAAGGACAGTCACCTTACACCCCACGCCGTTCGTCTCCAAGTCGGCCGCGGTTACCCACAGTGCAATTTTAAAGTCTAGTTTTAACCTGCTTGGCCAGGGAGATCGCGCCGGCGAGTCGTAATCAGCGAGAGGCGGGGCGTCTCACATCTCACGTCCGTCTCCCTCTCTCTCACCCGTCTGTCTCAGAGTTAATGACAGGCTGAGGAGGCCGGGACAGGACGAAGCCACAATCCCACGGGGTGGGGCAAGGACACTTATGGCCTGAGAGAAGCTGGCATTGGACGCTGCTGCTTCGTGTGTGTGTGTGTGTGTGTATGTGTGTGTGTGTTGTACACGCTTTCTGAATTTTACTGTACATCCCTTACAAGAAGTTTGTGAAATAATTTTTTTTTAATCACAGGCTTTCCTAACTTTATAAGTGTGTGTGTGTGTGCATGTGTGTGTGAGAGAGAGAGAGAGCGAGAGAGAGAGAGAGTGCGCTGTTGGACTCCACCCAGGGGACGACACAGCGGCATCTCATTTCACATGAAAAGACAGAGGCTTGCGGGGAAGCGAGAGTGTGTGTGTGTGTGTGTGTGTGTGTGTGAGGGAGGGAGAACGCATCGCCTGCCCCCCCACACCCACCTCCAAATAAATAAGAATTTTTGATTACAGTAACGAACTCATAAATGATGCAGGCCAGTGGAGGATGAGCTCCTTGTGGAAGATAGATCATTTTAAGCGAAGAGGCGCCTTTCCCACAACCATCATCATCATCATCATCGTCACATGCAGTGATGGACGGATGGACAGATGGACAGGAGCGGGCGAAATGAGGAAACCACTGGAGGTGACGGGACGGGGAGAGAAAAAATGGAGTCAGGAGTGTCATGCCGTCTCTGTCTCGCCTCCCTGTCCAGCGCTAATGACGTCCATCCCAGCTAATGACAGGGGTGGTGCTGGTCTGATTGGTTCCAATGAGAAATGCCATTTTCCCCACATGCTGCATGAGTCCCTTCATCTCTAAAGGTCCTGAAAAGGCAGGAGGTCCAGCGGCAAAAATTCCTCCACCTACTGGGCGCGTGTTGTGCACCCGGTTTAAAAATGACAAAAACATCGACGTTGGCCATCAGTTCAGAACGTGCTTCAGAACGATGTGTCACTGCCTCTGGACACGTGACCTACTGAGGTCCCCTTGAAAGGCTTTTGTTGTGATGATCATGTTGGTTAGTCCTATAAAAACTGCCTGTTGCTTTTTTTAAACTTTTTTTTTCATTTATCCCTTGCGCATAAATACGATCCCAAAGGCAAATCCCGAGCTCCGTGTGACCTTCCTGTGATGCGTGCATGACCTGCGGCTCTTCACACAACCACCAGCTCAGTGGAAGCTGGAATCGCCACAGGGAAGTTCCTTAACTCGTGCGAAAGATGCAACCGAGACGTGAGATGATGTGGAGATTCTGCTGGTAGCCACGGCCACTGTCCAGCACTCATGTGCAAATTCCTGTACATTTGTGCTGAAAAACGATATGCACACAAATGCATATCATGCACAGACAACACACCACACACACACACACACACACACACACACACACTCACTCCAGGCAATTTGGCACCTCCTCAAATCCCATATCCCACACAAAGAGGCATTGTGGTGCGTGTGTGTTAATGAGCTGAAATGCCCTCGTCAGGAATGTGTGAAGAACGGGGCTCGCTGGTGTGTGTGTGAATGCCCTTGTTCCCACAGTCTTAAAGGGCCAAGCGCGCACAGCCCCCCCCCCCCCCGCATACATGACTGGCAGGCAGACACGCCGAGTTTGGCACACGCCCAGAAAGGAAGGGGAGGGGCTTGGACGATTGAGCGGGAAAGCTGTGACCCCTCCGGTGCATCACTACCCAGACTGGATTAGCCCCTGCGGATGGAAGTGTTAACCTATCGCTCGGCTCAGACTCGCCTGCTTCATCTCCAGTGCGTTTTACTAATGAAGCTGGAAGCTGCTGGTCGCCATTCAGCACTGGCCAGCAAATCATCGACTGTCTTCTACAGAGGGACGTCAAGGGACTTCAAGGTCTACACCCACCTGCCTGAACATCGGTGCTCCTCCATGGATCATCGCCTGGCATCTGTGGTTCTCAGATGGTTGAACGAGCTACAAACCACCATCAGACCAGATCCACCTCATAAACATAAACCTGATTACACTTTATTTGTCTGTAAGTCTGTTAGCTTTGGATAAAAATGTCAGATTAGTACATATAACATAATATAAATGATCATCTATAACATTATGATCTTGAGTTGGTCCGCCTTCTACATTTACATTTACAGCATTTATCAGACGCCCTTATCCAGAGCGACTTACAATCAGTAGTTACAGGGACAGTCCCCCTGGAGCAACTTAGGGTTAAGTGTCTTGCTCAGGGACACAATGGTAGTAAGTGGGATTTGAACCTGGATCTTCTGGTTCATAGGCGAGTGTGTTACCCACTAGGCTACTACCACCCATACGGCTCCCTTCTGGTGCCAAAACAGGCTTGACCTGTCAAGTATAGGCTCTACTAAACCCCATTAGCAGATCCTGTAAGTCCTGGACAACCTGGACACAGATGAGTGAGTGGACTGGAGAATTTGGAGGCTTCAGAACCATTTTCCAGTGTGGCAGTGCACATTCTCCATCAAGGAATATTGTTTTTTATGAAGGGGTGGCTGTGCCAAATTTCCTTCATGGACCACATTTGGTAGATCCTTACCACAGCAGAGCATCCCTTCAGTTTTTGAGATGTTAGGATCCAGCCATCTAAGTCGTGAAAGACTTCTTGTAGCTCGGTAAGGAAAGAAATAAATTGGTTTTGCCGGTCAACCAGAACAAAGCAACAAGAGCAACAGGCACAGTCCTCTCTTCTCCTCTCTTCATCTCTGTATTCGGTTGCAGTCCCTGCTTTTAAGCCGCTGGCTTCTCTCCCACCACTGCTGGCCTGTTATCCTGAGAGGCCTGTAACTGTAACTGGTTCGAACAATAACCCCCCCCCACGGCAGCGACAGGGCTGCGCTCCATTACGGACTTCCTCTCTGTGTTTTCAATGGCCCTGCTATTATCTCTACTTCTGAGGACCTGCTCGGTGGAGCAGAGGGTGCAGTGCCGTGGCACCGCCGGGAACATGTTCAAGTTATGTTTTCTGATCGGATAGATTTTTCCCCACATGCATACTCTCCCTACACACGTTTGATTTCATGAGCTTTGTCTTTTTGGCCTTTCGGAACGTTCTTCTTCTCTCTTCTGGCCTGTCGTGTTCCCATGGACAGCGATGACCATTAAATAGTTTCCCATCGCCGGTTCATTTCGTGGAAAACGAGGTGGAGGCGGCGCAGTTCTGGTGCCTGGTGGGGTGCGGATGTGGGGAGATGAGCCGATGGATGCCGGGTGGTGCCAGGGAGCCGAGGGTGGTCCGGGTACGGCAATCAGCACACACTGGCACTGCGGGGGGTGGGACGGGACACCAGGAGACACACACACACACACACCCATCACGACAGATTCAGAGGCACAGCAAAAGAAAAAACAGACACACAGGGTGTCTTCATAGGAAGCAGTAATTACTGTGTGTGTGTATGTGTGTGTGTGTACAGTATCTAAGCATATACGTGTATGACTGCATGTATATGAGAGAGGGCTTTGTGTGTGTGTGTGTGTGTGTTATTCTGGTTACCACACAAAAGGGTCTGTCTGTAAAACCCAGCTTTATTAGACGTGTGTGTGTGTGTGTGTGTGTGTGTGTGTGTGTAAATAAGAGTGTATAGGTGTATGTTCTAACTATTTTAAGGCTCGCTTTGTGTTATATATTCTGTAAAATATACAGTACATACAGCCAATTGTTAACCAGTGGTGTGTGAGTGTGAGCATGTGTGTGAACCTTGGTTTTCAGCTCTGTCTTCAGACGGGGACACAGAGAGACAGGGTCACTTTGGGCTGCCCTGGGGTTCTTTGGCACCCAGCTGGGCACCAGGACCCCTCATTTCCATTGGCATGGCCAGCGCCGTGGAGCCGCAGGGCTTTTTTTCGGAAGCGGCACTTGTGGGAGGCGGGGAGGAGGGGAGTGATAACTTCCCTCCGTCAAAAATAGCCCTGTCACAAGAATTTGCTGCTCTCTTCCTCCCGGGCGTCTTCACTCACATTCACTCTGGTGAATGGGGCCTCGGAGCCGTGGGGGAACGTTCCAGAAAGATCCACGGAGGTCACTGAGTCCTGTACACCACTGAGGTGGGGGGATGAGGAGGAAAAATCCATTTTTGCACACCTTTAAAGACCCCCCAGAAACAAATAGGGTTGAGCTTCCCATCCTTTGGCCAGGAAAATCCATTTGCACACAGTCTATTACTGTGCACCTTAATTACTTATTTCACTGTTCTATAGTGCTGTCTGTTTGCACTTTATGTAGCTAGTTTGTCAGTATGTGTCAGTATGTACCTGTGTTTAGATGTTACATTTAGCACTAGGTTCCGGAGAAATGTTGTGTCCAACATTTATATCGCTGAAATGACAATAAAGCTCAACTTGAACTTGAACTTGAATAAAACACAGATTTCTGGTTATTTAATTCAATACACGTCTCCGAACAGATTATAATATCCCAATGGCTGTTGATGTACACACATCATTATGTCTTGATGGGACCTGGAATCAACCAGAATGAGATTGCATGGCTGCTGGTCAACTCTTGTGTTTCTTCATTCCTCCTGTTGTATAGGGCTGCAGTGAAGCCCTCTGGTGATGTTTTGGGTATAAAAAAGAACTAACAGGAGTTACAGGGTCCACCTCTCTGTCTTGTGTCCGTTATCATTGCGTAGCGACCTCATATTTTTGAGATCTTGCCCTGTTGATGTTGTCCTCAGCACGTTCTGATGTAGCACATCTGTGTTGTTGCTGAGCCCCCCCTTGCTCCACCAAGCCACAGCAAAGACTGTAGAGCAATATCAATTAACGGCAGGGGGAAAGACCCTTGCCAAGTGCCAGCGTCCTGATGGGGACATGTGTAAGTGATTACCACAACAAGATGGAGGTCGTAACAAGAAAGGATGGGTGGAGAGAAGGAGGACGTGTGCAAGGGAATGTAAACCAAGTAAACACTGGGCGTCTAGAACCCGCCCCCAGTCTTAGAACATTATGGATGTTGGTCCTTCTCCATTAAAGTCCAAGTTTAGATGCTGGTTCCTTTAAGAGCTGGTGGGGGAACCGCCATGGATCCCATGTGATCAGGCCACCACAGGGCCCTGGAGGCAGCAGGATGGAGCCTGTCGTGCGGCGCAAAGAACTTGTTTAATTAGAGGAAAGCGTCTTCTGGCTTCCAACGCATCGCAGCTTTATCGCTTTCTTCTTTCTGTTCTAGATATTTTTTTTTCTTTCTCATTCCCCCTCCCTTCCCAGATTGCCCTGCGGTGGTTGGAGTGCTGGTAAGTCCGTCTCGAGCTGTAATGCATCAGGCTCCAGACGCCAGCAGCAGACAGAGATGGTGGAGGTGTTGCAGGCGGAGACACCGGCCAGGCCACGAGACCAAGTGCGCTGGAGTCTACAGAGGTTGGATCAAAGTGTCTGAGAATCCAATCAATCAGGAATTACCTGCCAAATATGGCTGCCTGGAAACAGATGCAGGTGACGATGCAGGAAGTGCCTGGTTCCTCCCCTAATAGCCAATGTTTTCAAGTATTTTCCCTTTTCCTGAGCAAGGAGACCAATCATTTTCGCTGTGTTCAGCAAAGGCCCTGCGCTGGTCCGGGTTCCACACTTCTGAGGAGAAACCGCATCACACTGCTCCCATTGTTCATCTCTCCTGACTCTGGGTCCGTCTGACGGTGGCTGTGGGCTGTAATTGGACAGACAGTGGATTCCTGGCCGGTGGGGGTGTGGAGCGAGGCTGGGCAGACTGCTTGGAGCCGGACACTCAGTTCCGACCGTAGTGGCGGGGGACCGCAGCAAGGAGTCTCCTGGCAACCCGGCGGCCCTGCCCGTAAATCATGTCACCATTCTGCACGGAGTTCCGTCCCCTCCATCCCTTGTGTCCTCTACTGGAGTCACCGCAGGGTGCGGGGACATGAAGCATGCAGAACATAGCGTACAGCAACTAACAACTAAAACGCTATACTAGAATTACAACAAAACAGGTTTTTACATAATAAACGTCTTAAAAGAACAGATTCCAGATTCCAGACTGTGACCTTAAGATGATATTTAAGGTCGTATTTTCCAGCCGCTATATAACTTGTAGGATGTGGGTCACAAGGTCATGTTCACCAGTGTCCCAGTATTTCTGTCTGCAGGATTTACAGAAATAAACAGCTAGTGGCGGCTAGTCACTGGTAATCTGTATGTGACGCCCCACCCAGACCATCTTGTGTTACCCAGAAGATGAACTTTAATTACGTTTTAATCAATAAAGTTTAAAAACCCTACTTCCTGATTCTGGACTATTTAAACCCTCTCCTGTCAATATGTGACACGCCCAGGTGTGGCACAGCGTCCATCTCCTCCCTTTCTCCTCCGTTTCCCTCCGTTCTCTACACTCCTCCCTTGTACACAAGCGTGACCACGCCCACTAGCAACACCAACATGCAGGTTATCAGGCGCTTTAATGCAAACGAATTTAGACGCATCATTGCTGTCTTGCTGGAGTTAATCTTTATCAATGTTTATGAAAGTGTGTGTGTGTGTGTGTGTGTGTTGGAATGTGGGAATTTTTTCACCGCCAACATTACACATTAGACATTTTAAAACTCAGTGGACCCCCACCCATCTCAGTTACATATTGATCAGCGTATTGATTATTGGATATGGCATGATTATACACTCCCTAATATGATCAAACCCACATCACTGATTTTATTCATATACAATTCCGTGCATTTGTTAGTGGGGTGTTACCCTGGGTGACAGCGTCATGGCTATGGCCTTGCAAATGAAACGGAATTGATTTTGGAATTTTGGCTGCTCTCTCTAAAAACTGGCGGTAACGTTACGGTTCATACCTCGACTGTGATCCTTTATTGATAAGTTGCCCTGGCCAGCACCTCCAGCTTCCTGAGCGTAGCGTCGTGCTCGTGTTAGCATGCCGCTAGCTGCACGCTACAAGGTCGCGCGGGAGGGTGGAAGGTCGCCGGAGTGCAGCCGAGTGCGGCGAGATTAGTATTCACACGCTCCCCGCGCATCCTAAATATTTCAGCACTTCCAGCTGCTTGATGTTGGAGCGGATCACCCGGGAGACGGGGCGGTGGGTGGGGAGGGGGGGTGCCCAGACTCATGTATACCTCCTCACTTATTCATGTGTTTATTTATTATTTGGTTGGGAGCGCTTCCCCTCCCCGAGTCGGAGCCGCCGCCGTCATTAATTCATTAAAGCGGCCTCAGCCCCTTTCAGGCTTCTCTTTCTTCGCCTCTCGCTCCCTCGCTTATCTCTCTTCCTCCGTAGGATCCCTCTCTCTCTCGCTGAGATAAGGCCGGAGTAACCGGAGCGGGTTGTTTCTGGCGGCGGCTGCTTGGTCACCTTCCACGCCGATCGATAAGCGTGGCGGAAGTGCAGGGACCTCCGCACGCTTCAGAACAGTCGCTCTTTTGTCCCCCCCGCCTCCCCTCTCGTTCTCATTTTTATCTTCCTCGGCTCTCTGCTGTTTCCATCCTCCCCTCATGAACTCGAGCCGGAGCGGCTCTTCGGTGGGAACGATGGAGTGGCAGGCGGCTGCACACGCGAAACTCTCAACGCATGCAAATACAAACAGTGGGACCTGGTGAACCAACACACATAATGATCTGTAATTAAAACAAGGACTCTTACCACCTTTAATCCAACTGAACACAGTAAACGAATCGATCAATTGATCAGTCAGGCTGTATGTACACAGCACCTTTTGTGCAAAATAGCAGTACAAGATGCAAGTACAATTTTCGTCATATAAATTGTGCGTGTATGTGTGTGTGCTACAGCTATTTTCATTCATTTCAAGCTCATTGTCGGACTGAATGCAGGTGTGTGCGTGTGTGTGTCTGTGTGTGAGAAGGGCCTCTCCCGGTTCTCGGGTCCCCGTGTCGGGGTTATGTATGGGGCTTTTGCTCCCAGAAGCCAGCAGGCCTGTCTGGATTATTGATGACCACGAAACACTGGACCTCACACACTCCATCACGCAACACCTGCACTACACCATCCACAACCAGGCTGACACCTGGCCGCCTGGCAGAGGAGGACGATCGACGGGTCCAGGGCTGGGAAAAGGGAGAAGAGAAGAGCACTCGTCATTTCTCATCTCTGACCATGAACAGATCTGAAAATGCGCGCTGAGGGGACCGGTCAGGACAGCAAGGTTCTACAACAGAGAGGCTCGTTTAAAATGGAGGCGCAAAATGATATATTTTAAAAATTTTCTCATTATCCATCTTTTATGTGAGGTTATCATTAACGTGCTGTGCGGTGTTGCTTTGGAAACAGCAGTATGTGTGTGTGTGTGTGTGTGTGTGTGTGTGTGCAACTGCTCCCTCCTGCCTGTATGTGTGTGTGTATGTGTTTATATATTCATTTCTGTGCTCATGTGCATCTGCATTTGAATGCATGTGTGTAGTCATGTGTTATTATGGTGTCTGTGTATTTGAGTATTTTGTGTTGTTTTCAGTATTCTATATTTGTTGGGACCATATGTCCTCAAAAAAAAACAAGATTTTACTAAAAGAGGAACTGTATGCATGCAGTAATAACACAACCAGTTTCTGGATGTGTTATTAGAATGGCAATAGGTATTAGTATTAGTATGGTAAATCAGTATTTTGCCTAATAGGGACATGTTTTTCGGTGCCCAATAGGAAAGATTTACTAAAAAATGAGATTGTTCTTTGCATGTACTGTACATGTATATGCAGATTCACACACTGGCCAACTTGTGTCTTCTCTGTTCTGCTGTGTGTGTGTGTGTGTGTGTGTGTGTGTGTGTGTGTATCTGTCTTGTATCTCTGTATGCATATGTGTGTCCTTCACCTCTCTCACAGGACTCTCTTCAGAACCTCATCTCTCTTCCCTCTTTCTCTCTCTCTCTCTCTCTCTCTTTCTCTCTCTCTCCACCCCCTCTCTCATTAAAACTGTGCGCCTCGGCTTCTAATTAAATCCCACTTGAAAGTCTTAAAAGTCAGACTCAGATTGATTCAATTTGCATTTCTGAACAGGGAACATTGCCTAAAAGGATTAATAAATTGGTTGAAAATGCTTTTTTCTGCAATGGGCTGTTGTTACTTGTAAGTCGAAGCCCCCCTCCCTGCGACCCCCCAAACCGACCAATGGAACACACACAGAATTACTATACATGAACACACACATGACCTACAGTGCATCACACAGGGTGAACTCTGGCAGTCCCCTTGTGCCATTACCTGTCAGAAGGAAAAGTGGTGTTTTGGGGACCCACTTAACTTTAAACAAGAAAAGTCGGGCTGGCAAAGAGGGTTTTGGGGATCCGCTTAAGTTTAAACTGGAGAAGGGGGGCTGGGAAAGATGCATTTTGGGGACCCGCTAAGGTTTAAACAGGAGAAGGGGGTGCTGGGAAAGAGGCATTTTGGGGACCTGCTAAGGTTTAAACAGGAGAAGGGGGGCTGGTAAAGAGGCATGTTGGGGACCCGCTTAACTTTAAACAGGAGAACGGGCATGGGAAAGATGCATTTTGGGGACCCGCTAAGGTTTAAACAGGAGAAGGGGGGCTGGGAAAGAGGCATTTTGGGGACCTGCTAAGGTTTAAACAGGAGAAGGGGGGCTGGTAAAGAGGCATTTTGGGGACCCGCTTAACTTTAAACAGGAGAACGGGCATGGGAAAGAGGCATTTTGGGGACCCGCTAAGGTTTAAACAGGAGAAGGGGGGGCTGGGAAAGAGGCATTTTGGGGACCTGCTAAGGTTTAAACAGGAGAAGGGGGGCTGGTAAAGAGGCATTTTGGGGACCCGCTTAACTTTAAACAGGAGAACGGGCATGGGAAAGAGGCATTTTGGGGACCCATTTAACTTTAAATAGAAGAAGGGGGCAATGCAGATCACTGCACATCAGTCCATTCAATTCAGGCACATGGAGAATTTTTGTGTGATTGTGAACATTGCATATCATTAATTGTTTGTGTACAGTCACATGACAGTTCACTGTAATCACACTTAATTTCCTGTAAATATCTTTGGCCCGTTCCTCTCTCAGATCATGTGACTCCAGGCCACAGCTGTGGTTTTACTGGAACCAACTGGTCACACAGTCCATGTCTCACACAGCAGTCAGTGAGGACGAGTCTCCTGACTGTGACTCAGAACAACAGTGACTCCTTGTGGTTGGCATGACACGTGACATATGGGAAACTGCTACTGACGCTTTCTCAACACGACCATGAAAATATCATTAACCTGAACAACACTGAACTCAAAATTATCACACAAAACGATATTATGTGATACATTAACACCTTATTATAAGTCTGTACATCTGTTACGTAACACAGTGCATGGAAACGTGAAGTTATTGTGAAATACTGCAGATCATCATGGTGCACACAACAAAATGTGTCTTCTACATTTTGTGAGGTGCCATGTGTAGGGACGATATTTTTGCCCAGTGGTACCTCAGTGGTAAGTTGGCAGTTCAAAATTTGAACCGGTGACCTTCTGGTTATGTGTCCACTTCACTAGGCCACCCTCTACAATAGGTGAGTATTTCCTTCTCATAAGTTGAACTGGAGAATTGAGTTGATAATTAAATCATCACCAGTCATAGTTTTATAGGCCAGAGAACATAATTAATTATCTGTTTCTTTTAACTATGGCCTTGTATCGAAATAGAGGTTACAGGTCAAACGCTGAGCCTTGTTATTTTACTGCACCATCTAGTGGTCACACAGTGAACATGGCGCTCTCGCTTCGTGACTATATATCCAGAGATTTATTAAGTCCTCATATTTAAATGTATCGAAGATTCAGCAATGGAGAATGGGTGAGCAGGATTAGAGAACAACCTGCAACTAGTGAAATTGAACTTATTGTCATTGTGAAACACCGCTGCAGAGCACACAGTGACACAATGAAATGTGTCCTCTGCTTTTAACCATCACCCTTGGTGAAGCATTGGACAGCCATGACAGGTGCACGGGGAGCAGTGTGTGGGGACGGTGCTTTGCTCAGTGGCTCGAGATTCATTCTCGGCAATGCAACGGTCAGCCATCCTGACCTTACGGCCATCAGCAATTCGGAGTTTATATGAAACAGCTGTCACAGATGGAGATGGATGTGGTGGACACCATAACTTTGGTCAGGAGGTCTTTTATTTGTATACAGTTGTCAGTGTCCCCCTACGGGGTCTTTCCAACTGTAGAAGGTGAAGGTGGGCTTCCATCTCTTGGTGGAGGAAGAGTGTGACAGGCTGCTGCCTGATTCCTGTTGCTGGTCAAATGGGAGGTGGAGTAGAGAAGATTTGTACCGACGCAGGGGCTGATGACTGACAGCTGTCCACACCTTCAGCAGTAGATTAGTGACGGGGTGCTGGCTGATTGACAGGTGTCTCTACCTATGGTCTTGTGTGGATAACAGATGACTGACAGCCAAGGCCCAGGAGAGCGGACATCCATTCTACCATCTCCTCCAGCAACAGCAGAGTGGATTTAAGAACTATAGATTTCAACAGCTATCCGTGTACCAATTACTAATCGGCTTATTATGATGATTTAGACCAAAGGTTTTACTCTGTCCTGATCTCAAGTGTTTCTTCCATTCATTTTGGAAGGTGGTCCTCCACAAGCATGAGTCCTTCAGCTGTGTTCTTTAGATCATATTTAATCACCTGACAAATGTTCTGAATTAAGCTCCCATAAATGACATTGAACCGCAACATTTTACTGAAAATACACAGAATAAAGTATGCACCACAGCCATCGAGTAGGATGTTGTCACTCTGCATATTCAAATTCAAATGAATCTTTTTACTACATCATCACTTAAGTTGAGTATAAGGGGTTGTACTGTGTCTGACTTTGCCTCGTTACCATCTTATCAGAGAGCTTGGTGGTGATTCGCTGCATTTCCCTGTTGATCATGGTGCAGGGACCCGTACTTCCTGGTGAAATGCTGCCCCCTGTCCAGAAGGTAAAATTCTGGCTCCCAGGCCTGGAGACGAGCTGGAACCCAGCAGGTGGCACTGGTGCTGCGTCACCTACCCCTCCTGTAAGAGGGCGGAGGAACCCGATAATGTGTCATTAAAAGTGGACATGAGTCACCGTATCTGCCTGTCTGTGTGTGTTTTGCCCGACCAGGTGTCCACCCTGCTTTTGCTTCCTTCCTGTGTCTGTTTCTGTGCGTGTGTTTGTGAGTGAGCGTGTGTGTGTGTGTTATCAGTTTTCAGGTCTGCTCCATTTGGTCATGCATGAAACATCTGCAGCCACTCTCTCTCTCTCTCTCTCTCTCTCGCTCTCCCTCTCTCATTCGCTCTCTTACTTTTTCTCTTTCTTAGTCACTGTTCTATTTGCGTGGACAGCTTGAGGATTCTGTACACACACACACGCACACACAGCAGCTGTGTTTGACTCAGCCTCCTTCATTTACTGCAGTCAGCCTCACTGCTACTATAAGCATGAAGCACGTCTGAGTGGCTCTCGGCTCCACCGACCCACTAAGTGCCACCCTGATGAGTCACCATGAGCCTACACATGTTTGTGTGTGTGTGTGTGTGTGTGTGTGTGTGTATTGTGCTTATGCACATGTGCACAACAGAGACTCAGTGCTGTGCGACTGTCGCCTTACACAACCACACCACATGAGGATGTGGCCACCTCCTGGATTCCAGCCCACATATATGTGTGTTTGTATGTGTGTGTGAGTGTGTTAGTGTGTGGGTTTTGTGAGCAGTTGCTGCATTTGCATGAGTCAGCAGCAGGGCTTACATCACGGCATAAGAGACATGCAGCTTAGAAAAATCCCCATGCTGCCATTGGACAGGTGACTCAGTGTGTGTGTGTGTGTTGACTGCAGACAGGCTGTGTGTGTATGTCTGTTGTTTGTTATGATTCATGCATGTTCTGGGGCTCCTGTTTGGTTCCTGTTTCCATGTTATTGTCATTAGAACGTCTGTTTTTTTTCCTCACTGCCACTGTGACTCCACCCACCGCCACCCCTGCCATGTTGAAATCCAATCAGAAATGACATCAACCACGCCAGGCCACCAAAGGTTTATTTTAAGTCTTCTGTTCTCCCGGCCGCCTCCTCGTCCGTCAGCCAGGGCCTGTCTTGGGTTCCTGCGTTTCTCTCTCGTGGGCGTCAGCTCACATCAACAGACCTGGCTGGATCTGGTTCAGGAACCTCGTAAGAGCTGATGGAGGAATCATCAAAGAAAACAAGTGCATGAAGGTGCAGGCTCAAAAACCAGGCTGAATCCAAGAGAAACCAACAGATCAGAGGCCGTTCCGCTGTGTTCCATCTGGTTCTGACATGGTTCTCTGTTCTTTGTTTCACCATAGTTCCATTTGTCATCTGTTCACTCGTGTCCCTCTTGTTTATCAGAAGGTACAAACAGTGTCCACCCTGTTCAGCAGAACCAAATGTGTATCTTTAATCCTTCTTAAGGGAAAAAAATGACCTGGGTTTGTTCTGTGGCCATCAAGGACACATTCTTGAACTGAAGGAGTTCCGTTCCCTGTAAAGGAGCAGAACGTGAATGTATATGAAGGTCCGGCTGACATGAGATGAGATGAGACTAGCAGCTCGGGCCTACCTGGACGAATGATAACTCACATCTGACTAACGGTCTATTTTAAACCCTGCGCTTGCGTCGAATGGTGGGGGGGGGTTTGCGAAATGAGAACACGGATGCAAAGTGATTGAGAAACAGAAGGTGAGTCATGGTGCTCATGGCGACCGTGTAAGTATGCGCGAGAGAGAGCGTTCGATACTGCAAGTGCCACTGCCGCTGATGCATTCGGCTTGAAGGCATCCAGGTCGGGGACCAGATAACTGCTGTCCCTCGAATTAGCTGCTTTTTGTTGTTGGACGTGGCGGCTTTATCAGCTCCTCGGAGCGTCATGGCCTCCCTGCTGCCCGGGAGAGCGGGGTGGGGGCTAGACGTGTCCTCAGGGACACTGTGTTCTATGAGATCCTGATGCTGACGCACTCCGAGCCCATTGTTGGGTGCCGGTGACGTCCAAACAGCCATGCAAATCACAGGAACACTGAAGTGGTGGCAGTGCCGGGGCTTGGTGAACCAGGGTGACAGGCAACGTTGGCAGTTAAAGCACAAAGATAACAAATCATTTACTGTAACAGCTCATTTAACGTCTTATTCCAGATATTCAGCTAATTCTGCATTACTCAGTACCGGTCGGTCAGCTGCTGTTTATTCCAGAATTTTCACCAATGCAGAGAAAAGTGTCCACATTAAGATGTGGACATGTGTGGATATTGTTTGGAGAAAATCGCAAGGATCTGATCAACATTGCGACAACAAGCGAACTGTGATACAAGACGACTGGGTCAGAACAACACAGTCTTATTGGGCGTTCCTGGTAAGGAGTCATTCGTAAGCAGCAGAAGTAGGACAACACCCCATAACTCAGACCACCCTGTCTAGCTGAGAACACACCATGCATCACGGTCTGCTGTGTGCGGGGCGGCCAGGCGGAGCAGGTAAAAAGCCGCTGGCAATGGATTGTGCTCTTAATTCACCGTGTTTATGACTTGGAGGTGTCATTTAAAGAATGCGGGCACTATTTAACTGTATGGTGCATGTTGTCAATGTATTGTGGGCTTTTTTATTATGTTAGGTTATGTCTGTTTTCAGCACGGGTGCCAAAG
The DNA here is from genome assembly GCF_900700375.1 of Denticeps clupeoides. NCBI lineage: Eukaryota > Metazoa > Chordata > Actinopteri > Clupeiformes > Denticipitidae > Denticeps > Denticeps clupeoides. Next base: position 10,216,350 of record NC_041726.1, read on the forward strand.
GCACATCACTCATACTGGCTACACATCCCCTGTTGCCATCATTAGGTTTCCAGTTTCATTAATTTATTTACTTATTGGTAACCAACCTAGTGAACAGTGAGGTACCCACTGCTTCAGCTTCAGTATCCATTTATAGTTCCACACAATTACGCATACACACTGTTTCACACTTTCACCATGGTTTTCCTGGTCTGGCAGAATAAATGTTCCCAAGGAAACGCGAGCCCTGGGAGAACGGTGCCTTTATAGGCCAGCTTGGGACACGGGACAAGGGTGTTTGATATAGGGATGCAAGTGTTTATTTGTTTTTGCTGTGATTATTTTGTTAATGTATAAATGTTCTTTGTGGCATTTGAGTCATGTCCTTTGTCTTATGAAATGGTATTTTGTGAATATGTATGAAGATATATTGATATATAGAAATCTAGAGTTGACCTGAATATGACCGCCTACTTTTCCCCCCTGCCATCTTGAGCTCACCCTTGTGTGGGTCAAGGTCAGGTTGGCGGTTCAGGGATTGAGGAGCAGGAGTGCAACAGCTTGTTGTGAATCTGTATATATATATATACACACACACACACACACACACACACACATATATACATATATCATGGCTGTTTGGCTTGGCGAGTGATGGCAGGTGATCTGAGAACTTGATGATGAAGAAGGATGCATTTGCACAACATCACGAAACAGGGGGTTTAATACGTGATGATCAGGACAGGGGAGACATCCGGTAACAGGTGAACATGTAACATCGACCTGACAGTGAACAGACAAAAAACAGGGCAGCTTTATACAATCAGACACAGGTGAAAACGATTAGGAAACAATACACAGGATGAACATGAATCTTCAGACCAAATCCTGGACTGGAGTAACCCCTTCCGGACCGGATCATGACATTATATATTGATGAGTATGATGGCCGGTTAGGATAGGATAGGATAAACCTTCTTAGTCCCACAAGTGGGAAATTGCATGTGTCACGGCAGAAAGTGTATAGCAGGTAAGAGCAGCAAAAAATAAATATGTATATGTATTTATCTACACTTTTTTTTCAGTATTTTTTTATTAGAATTTTTGAGCACTTCCCGTATTGTAACCTGCACCTTTTTCCCTTCACTACACCGGGTGTGTTTGGCTTTGTTGTTTGGTTGAAGTGCCGAGTGTAGACAGGACGTGGACATTCCTGCTTCACAGGTCAACATTATCACATACAATAAACACATTCTTTGGGTTTTGATGAGTTACATGAGCCAACTGACTGCTGAATTTGTGAAATTGTTCACATTCATTTGTTCCTGTTTTTACAAAATGACCAATATTCAACATTTGCACTGTAAGGGGGCAGTGGTGGCCTAGCGGTTAAGGAAGTGGCCTCGTAATCAGAACGTTGCTGGTTCAAATCCCGTTTTGTTGTGTCACCATGTGCTGTGCTGCAGTGATTCTCAATCACTTCAATTTCACTTTAAAAATCAATTCTGGAGCTTGGTAAATGTATAAGTAAAATGTACTAATATACAATAATGATGTCAGTGAGTGAGCTAAATTTGGGTAAATCATACCCACCGTACCCAGTTTTTAAGTGTAAGAGCAGTCACATAAAAAAACTGAATAAAAACGATCTATTGAAGTTGCTTAAAATATACCTAATTATATTGGTCAGTGAGCTAAATCTAAAATAATTAGGTTAATCATACCCAATTTGTAAGAGTAAGAGTGTAAGAGTAGCTAATTAAAAAACAGAATAACATTAACCCAAACCGAATGTGTTCTGGACCACCATGTGCACAAGCGTCATACAGCCCAAATTTTTTGCATGGGTTAATTTGCATGTGCCTGCCTATTGGTAAGCAAGCAAGGTTCATGCATTGCTTGTCACTGTAGGTGATGCTGTGGGGACAATAGTGTTCATTACTGCATTGATAGCATTGGAGAAGGGGAGGGGATGGCCCGAACAAGGAGGCTACTGTGGGCACACACCGCTTGGTTGATGGTTTGGTGACTGTGTGCCGATAAGTTTAGGAAAGTGCAGGGTTCGCTGTGATAATTTGGGGTACTCCTGTCTCTCCCACTATTATATGTCTCTAGCTGAATTATGTAATGCCAGCCTGAATTGTGTATTTTATGGTTAATTAATTAAACAGTATGACGTTATCAGCTGCATTTGAAATTAGATTGGGGGTAAATCTCAAATTCCCTGACCAGGTTAAACTGATGAGTTATTAGTAAGTGTTACTAAATGGGTTTAACAAATGAGAACAAGATAAAGTCTTTTTTTATGAGTTATTAGTTTCAGAATGCACTGATAAGCGTTACCTAATTTGTTTAGGTATTTCTTAACATTGTAAATAAGGTACAATTTATTAATAATATTCAGATCAGTTAGTTAGATTTTACTCTGTTTGGTTGAGTATTTCTTAACTTTAAATGTAAGATACTACTTACTAAAAATATTGCATAGTAAGCTAAACAAACTGCATAAATTGTTAGATCAACTTTATTGGGTAGATTCTACAGGTTATTTTTATAGTGTAGTCATAAAGATTTTCATTTCTGTGTTAAAAAAACAAAAATAGGAAAAACAGAGGATGACACGACTCTTCATCATCCTCGCTGTCTGCAGAAACATACTGTTGTTCATCAATCCAGTTCAGCTGTCAGGTCTGTATTCAGCCTAGAGGAGGAGGCGGGGCTTCCAGACAAAGACAAACATGGCTGACAACACTGAGCACTACTTTTTGTGTGTGTGCGTGTTAGTGGGTGTGTTTGTTTGTGACTGGCTGTTTGTGAGCAGGTGGCTGGGAATGGAATTTTAGGAAGCCTCGCCTTATTCATACTGTGTGCACAAACACACACACATAAAACACAGAAGTAGGTATGATAAGGGTTTAGATTGTGTAAATGTTGATGTGCATATAGCTGAAGGCTGTCAACCGTCTTTACAGTCGTTGTTGTGCACTGATTCTAATATTAATTTTAATGTAGGTTACATTGTCACACCGGTTGTATATTAGGTTTAATGGTCGTTACATTGTTACACTGGATGTGTATTTGGTTTGTTACACCGGGTGCATATTCTGTTTAATGATGGTTACATTGTTACACCAGGTGTACATTCGTTTTAATGGTTACATTGTTACACCGATTGTAATATTAGGTTTAATTGTGGTAACACTGTTACGCCAGTTGTAATATTCGGTTTAATGGTGGTAACATTGTTACACTGGTTGTAAAATTTGGTTTAATGGTGATTACATTGTTACACCTGTTGTATGTTCGGTTTAATGATGGTTACATTGTTACACCGGGTGTACATTCGGTTTAATGGTTACATTGTTACACCAGTTGTAATATTAGGTTTAATGGTGGTAACACTGTTACACCAGTTGTAATTTTATGTTTAATTGTGGTAACATTGTTACACCTATTGTATATTCGATTTAATGGTGTTACATTGTCACACCGATTGTAATATTAGGTTTAATGGTGGTAACACTGTTGCACCAGTTGTAATATTCGGTTTAATGGTGGTAACATTGTTACACTGGTTGTAAAATTTGGTTTAATGGTGATTAAATTGTTATACCTGTTGTATATTCGGTTTAATGGTGGTTACATTGTTAAACCGGTTGTAATATTTGGTTTAATGATGGTTACATTGTTACACTGATTATAATATTAGTTTTAATGATGGTTACATTGTTACACTGGTTGTATATTTGGTTTAATGAGGACTATATTGATACACAGGTTGTAATATTCGGTTTAATGATGGTTACATTGTAGCTTTGAAAGCAGTTGTCACATGAGACTTTTTTATTTCAACCATGAAATTAGGAGAACAAGGAGTCTACAGCACTTCATACCATTTATTTGTTTCATAAAACCATAAGAAGGTTAAAAAACACCATGTAAACTGCAACATGTTTCATAAGGCTGGCTACCAAGGAACAATAACGGAGGCACTTTTCCAGGAACATGCTCTACAGGAAACTCATCACTTCACCTGAGGTGCACTCTGTCTGCAGGGGGGTGTGCCGAGGGAATAGATCTGGAAGCAACTTCAGGCCAGATCCGCCCCCCAGGCCCCCAGGCTCTACCCCACCTGTCCAAACAGGCCTGTCTGTCAAGCAGTGGGACCAAGAGGCTGAAAGACAGAGCAGAAAGACAGAGGAATAAAGTAAAGGTCATGTGTGACTCTGTACAAGTGACCCACAATCAAGGAAAGCCAGTGACCTTGATTATGAATCCTCACAACTCATCAGATATTTAGGAAGTACTTCTCAGCTGATATGGTGAGCAACACGTCCTTCTTGCTGAAGATGAATTTTGTGTGTCTACTTACTAGATTTATTTTGGGGTTCAATAAATAAACAAACAAACAAACAAACATATATATATATATATATATATATATATATATATATATATAAAAAGACTATAATAATGTTAATAAAATAAAATTGTACATTAAGTTAGAGCAGTTTAGAGGAAATAGAAAGCAAGAATTGATGAGAGAACAAAACCGAGAAAAGCCAACAGAGAAACTGGCAAGGAAAAGGGCGTGGTCAGTCACTGTAGGTGTGGGCTAGAGAGATAGAGCACTGCAGAAAAGGGTGGGGATTCGGAGGATTGTCTGCTGTCTGGGTCAAAATGAGACAAGGTGATTCCCATTCACTTTGCACTGGGAAATGACACACGTACACACACACACACACACACACACAGTTTATATGTGATATCGGCAGCATGGGAGTTCAGGTGTCTGTTGAGGTGTGTTGCTCACTGGCCCTCATGTTTGAGTTTGGACTCATATGTTCTGGTCTCTCCTGGTCCGGCTGAGTCGGCCTGACTGGGTCAGAGAGGGTCAGGACAGGGTAAGACAGATGCACTGAGAGAACAGATGAGATTAGCTCGCTGCGTTCCCTGTGCTGACACAGGGGTTATCGTCATGGTTACACCTGTGGTGTAAACCCAGAGCACCGGGCCAGGGCTTCTTCTGCATTGTGTGTTTGTTAGTTGGTGGTTTCTTTTTTTACTGTAGCCACATTTTACTGCTCTCATCTAATACTGATGGCCAAAAGATCGTTCAGCATTCAGTTCCTTGGCCAAGCTGATCAGGACACATTTAATCATCGCTGTTACATAATTACCATTCATACTTATTTTAAACAAACAGAAAGAAATTATTCTATTAGAGGACCAGAGGGCCACATTTGGGCCTCAGACTATAACTGGTAATAAGTTTGTAATATTAAGTCACATTATGTGTGCGATAGACAACCAACTCTCCTCCTCAAGTCATATTACCAATCTTTCCCATTCATGTAGATTCCTTCTCTACAATTTCAAAAGGATCCTTCCTTATCTATCAACACAGGCCACCCAGATACTCGTTCAGTCCCTAGTAAGCTCACTCCCAGTAGCTGCATCCCAGCATCAGATTCAAAATACTGTTGCTGGCCTACAAAGCCAAACATGGGGTAGCACCATCCTACCTCAAAGCCCTTATTATACCTCACACTGAACCTCATATACTCCGACCATCCAGTACTGCTCGCCTGGTCCCTCCACCGCTGAAGGTACGAGGAAGATACTTGTCTAGACTCTTCTCTGTCTTGGCCCCTCAATTAACTTCTCCTCAAGGTCAGAACAGCACAGTCGCTGAGTATTTACAAATGGCAGCTTAAGACCTTCCTCTTTAAAGAATACTTAGACTAACTTTAACTTTCTTATAGTCTGACTTATGTAAGAATAGTACAAGTACAAATGATTTTTATTCATGGTTGAGTCCTAATGCACCAGAACTGATTACTTCATTGATGGTAACATGAATACATGTTGGAAGTCGCTCTGGAAAAGGGTGTCTGGCAAATGCCATAAATGTAAATGTGGTGTCTGTGACACATGGCTATTGGCTGAGAGTGAGACGCTGCTCACCTGGGTGAGTAAGACCGGATTAGATCACTGGCTGGGGGATCATTACACGTTCCGCGTTCTCCCTGAGCTAATTACGGGTTCCGACGCCCTGCGGCGGTGTACAGACGATGTGATGGGCAGAAGGCAAACTGAGACACAAATTCTCCAATTCAACCAATCAGTGATGATGACAGCTGGGGCCATGGCCATCCTGCACATCAGGATGTCCACCCAGCAATCACTTCTTGCTTGTCTGCAATGAATCTTCAATATAAAAGCAAAAAAAAGTGCCATTTGGGAGCCACTTCACTCTTTAATAATCCAATTTTATTTTAGTTATTTTTTTAAGAGTTACTCAGTAGTTAATCAATATAAATGATCACCTGTAATGACCCCACAGTATATAAACCCCGCCGACTGTACACAAGACAGATCACACCGGGTTTAAATAAATAATTTATTTTCAGTGAAAATAAATACAGTACATTTCATTAGAATCAAGTTGATAACATTAAAGGGGATAAAAGCGTTTGTGGGAGGGGTTTGCTGACCCTGTATGAATGGCAGTGGCAAAAACAAACACAGTTCTACTCTTTCTTTTAAAAACACGCCTCCCACAGCTTCTCATCGAATCACAGCTCAGATATTAACCTGTTAAACCCTGCCCCGGGCTGGTCATTCAGAGAAACACAGAAGGTCAGAGTGTTGATGACATGCACAATACGATATAAACAGGTATAAAACCAAGGCACCCAAAAGGAGCAGGGCTCAGTATCCAAGAGACCAGACAGGAAGTACCACGCAAAACATGTCACACAAGCTGACATCGGTAAAGACCAGCACGTCAGCAGGAAGGGGGAGGAGCTGTAAACCTGCGAGGTCCTTGCATCTTGTTGGGCACATTTCCTAATTAACTCCGATGTGACCTGACCCATAAAACTCGGGAGTAGGCGCGCCGTGTCGACGGCGAGGTGTAAAGCACCACAGCGGGTTAGCACTAATGCAATTTGGTTATGTAACCCGGAACGCGCTCAGTAACGCGGGATACCCGGGGGGGCTTTATGGGACGCTGGGTTGGTAAAATGCGAAACAATGGCAGAAGCGAAGCAGGAACGGCACAGATAAAGAGAGTCCTGACTGGGCCGTGTTAAGGCATTTCTACTGGAAAGTGCGGCGTGAGGCATACAGCACGATTTGGTTTCATTCAGCCACCAGCAGCAGAAATAAACAGGTGATATATTGCATTTTTTTTTCTTTACTTAAATAGAAATTTGCCATTTGGATCAGAAACCTGGAACAAAAGATAAAACCAGACAAAATAGAAACAATCAGAACCAGGCCTTCCTAGTTCTGGCCCGAGACTCCTGCTCCGAAATACGGACGGAGTCAGAGGCATCCTGTCGCATAAACAAAGCGCTGATTGAGGAGGTTTCACTTCTCGCATGCCACAGACGCAGAGTCGGCTCAGGTGAGGCCAGACCGTTTCGGGGCGGCCTTCGTGTCTCGCGATGAGAGTCTACATTCATTCCCGCGGAGAACAGGCAACAATAGCGACCCGAGGGACCGCGGGACGAGGCAGGCCAGCTACCTTACAATGGGAACCCGTGTGTTCGGTGACCTTTCCCCTGCGTTTCGGTTTTCTGGCGCAATGAAACAGGAGGTCATGTCTGACAGAGACTCCTCAGCAGCTGACTGTGCTCGGCTGCTGTTTGCACACGAAGTCCGATATGAAGTCGAACTCGTTCTGCCCCAGGAAGAGCTCGGGGAGCTCCTGTACCCGGTCCAGACCCAGCTCCAGCACCAGCGATGTCAGCACCTCCTCGTCGATCAGGTCCATGTCCGTCCCATTCAGGCCCAGCGCTGGCCCGGCCATGTGCTGCATGCCACTCAGTGGTCCTGGTCCAATCCTGTACTGGCCACCGCCGCCAATCTGGCTGCCGCTCGGTGGTCCCATTGGGTGGCCATGGTACTGGTTGGTCAGTTTCTGGAGGTGCATGCTGGCCATGAGCTGCTGGGACGGAGTCATGCCATTACCCATGTATTGCTGGTGATGGAGCTGCTGCTGCTGCTGCTGTTGTTGTTGTTGTTGTTGTTGTTGTTGTTGTTGTTGCTGCTGCTGCTGCTGTTGTTGGTGTTGTTGCTGTTGTTGCTGCTGCTGCTGGTGGTGGTGGTGGTGGCCCTGGTACATCATGTTGCCACCTGGCATCTGGTGGTGCTGAAGGTGGTGGTGGTGGTGGCCACCTCCAATGGGTCCGGTGCCATTCATCGCTCCATTCATGACGCCACCCACCATGCCTGGGCGGGGCCTCATGGCCGCCTCCATGCCACCCTGTGGTCCCCGGTTGTAATGCATCACCTGGCCACCAGGGAGGCCGCGCATGCCATGCTGGGGTCCATGTTGAGGGGGTCCATTCATGCCCATCCTGTAACCATGGAGACCACCAGAGGAGCCGTGGGTCATGGGCATCATCATGTGGTCGGCCATGGACTTCCTAAACAGTCTAAACAGAGAAGGGAGATGGTGAGGACCTGATTTGCATACACACACACACACACACACACACACACACACACACACACACACACACACACACAGTCACTGGAGACTAGACTGGCCCCCTGGGAACCCGAAACACAGACCAATCATGAGCAGAATCCAGCTCGGCCTGGACCAGGTGCTGCCAACGTTCCAAACCGGAGAATAAAAGACACGCAAAACACCGACTAATGACGTCACAGGCGACGTCGGCAAAACGCGTTTCCCTGAAACTGGAATTTGTCCTAAAGAGGAAAGCCTGGAAGTTTCTTTTCTCCGGACATCTGTCGCGCGGAAAACACGAATTTCGTTTAATTTCATTAACGCGCGCGGAAGGAAATCCACTTTTAAACTCCACCACCACCACCATGAAGAAGTTCCTGTAACAACAAGAAACCCGCGACGTTACGCGGATCATCGTTCGCGGAATAAAACGCGTTTTCCGTGCGTCCTCCGTGAGTTTTAATCCACGTTAAGAAGAAGAAAGCAGAAGTCGCACGTACCGGGCTGCTAATGCTGCTGGTCCCGGGCTGAGGCGCCTTTTCTCGGCCGTTCCTTCGCGCTGCTGGACGCCGGAGAACCGAGCCGACACCGAGTCAAGTCGAGCCGAGCCGAACCGAACCGAGGCGCGACACGGGAGTCTGTTTTCTGGGTCAGCGCCGCTCGGCGGATCTATATACACCGGCCGCGGGGGGCGGGGCTCGGCCGCCGTCCCCTCCGTCTCCTTCGCTCCCATTGGCTGTCGCCGTAATCGCGGCGTCGGCGGGGGGTCGCGACAGTAGCCAATCGACGCGCGGCGGCGGGAGCGGCTACGTGCGGAACTCTGGCTGTTACGTTTACAAACAGACGCGCCTGCGTTACGTGACTCGAATGACGCGGCTCGCCATTGTCCGAGAGTCGTGGAGTATTGGCGAGACGCGTCTCATGTAAATGCGCCGTTTACCATGTTAAAGGCGGCCGCGGCCTGGTGCATCTGCACCCCGGCCATGTGTTAATGGGCCCCTGCGTGGCTCTCCAGCTCGGTTCTTTCGGCTCTCTGCGGCCATCTCTGTTTGCTCAAGCAGCCCTTTGTGATAAAGAATGTTCTCTCCCCCCTTCGCTCTCTCTGTTTCTGTTGAAGAGTCCATTGTGCTCTTTTAAGAGCCGAGAACAGAGAATTTCCTATAGCCTCCTCGCCTCAGAGCTGCTTGTTGTCCATCAGGCCGAAGTTCCTGCTGAGGAGCTTCTCTCTCCACGTAAATGTGTCCATGCAGGACTTTTCGTAGGCATAAATCACCAGAAACGCTTTCATTTATGGAACTTGGTTCTGGGCAGGTACTGCAAGGAAGTTGTTTGGCGTGAAACCCCCTTTGTTTTGGACTTGTTTTGTTGTAAATTACCAGACTATAAAAGTGGAGAGAAATAACCAGATCCTGTGGTGTTTGTCCTCTCCATTCCCACCCCCACAGCTGTCTGCTCCTCTCCCAAACCCACCAAAAAAAAAATTCATTTAGATTGGACAGAGCAATTATGACGGCACAAATTAAAAGTGTGAGCTGAAAGCAGAACCCTCCCGTTGCCCTGATGCCGCAATGAGACTGTAAAGGTCGCGGGGATAAATAACCACCATGCTGTTCATGCCCATGTATGCAAAGAGTAAATTACCTTCAGCCACTCTTAACAGACATGAACACAACGTTCACCCTGAGCTCTGAGTGAATGTGTGTGTGTGTGTGTGTGTGTGCCCTCTCCACCAGCTGTGACATTTCATAAAAGAGGCTCGTGTGAATATTTTTACAGCTGTGTGGATCCCTGCCGCTGCTGCTGGTAGGTCGGCCGACGTCACTCAGGGTGCAGGTGAGGCTGCACAGGTGAGCTGAACACACACATTAACACACACGACCCATAATATGTGTGAATAAATGACAATTTTCCAGGAAAAGAGTTTTTATGCTCGCATAAGTTGGTGTTTTACAAAATTACCTGTTGTTACAGGTGACAAAGTACACCGTGTTTGTGTGTGTGTGTGTGTGTGTGTGTGTGTGTGTGCTCGCGCGCATGCGTGTGTGAGGGGGAGGGAGCAGGCACCAGATTCCTGCATATTGTGGTGCGAAGGCCTTGTTTTGCCTGAGTAGCTCCATTTGGCCGCCATTAACCTCTCCCCCTCCACAGTACAGGCTCCGACTGGTTAGGACTAGCACTCTGCCCCGGAACACCGAGGACAAACCTGTCTCTGGCTACGCAGTTGGGAATGCACCTTCCTTTTATTTCATTTTTTTTATTTTTTATTATTATTTCTGAATCTCCTTTCTCTACAAAACACTGTCCTCTCTCTGCAGGCGGTGAAGTAAGTGGTGCACTACAGTCGGTGTACGATCCACGCCGACCCTGCAGCGCTTCGCCCCGCGTGCTATTGATAGAACGCGAGGAATGTGCTTTCCCCACCCCATTATTTGTTTGCTTTCCCTTCTCTCTCCATGTGTGTGAGAACCCGTTTGGGAATTGCTCTCTTCCCACATTTAGGTTTGGGGGGGGTGTGACCCTGCAGGATTTGCTGCGGGGGTTTTGCTTCTATAAGGAATGGGGTTGTCTTTTTACTTTAGGAAGGTTACTAAATTGTGTTAATAGTCCAAATAATGCCGAAAACAAGGCCTACAAAACATCCAACAGTGTCTGTTACCTTTACTCTTGTATTATTATGACATGAAGTCCAGCTGGTTTCAACTAAAAAATCTCCTTCGCAGGGCTACCTTTAATCCTTGAAGTCTGTTTCAGAGCCTGTTGTTTTTACATTTTTATCAGATTAAAGAATTCGAGTGGATACTTGTGTGAAGAATATTGGCACTTCATCTGTAATGAGATTGAAACGACCCTCATTATTTCTGAGATCAGTTGGTACAGATCAGCCTGTTCCAAATTTTAAAATGCAGATGAAGCCGGCACTGGGTGTAAAAGTCACTTTCAGACGCCATTTATTCTCTGTTCCAGAAACGCTGTAAAGCAGCTACAAAGTTCACAAAGTTTACAGCACAGCGGTGCATCATGGGCCGTCGCTGAAAAAGCAAAACAAATCCCACCCACGTATCTCTGGACCTTCACCATAATTTCTGGAACCTCCTCCCTGCTTTTCTTGCGTAATCCGCCGCGCTGCATGATAAGCAGCGGTCAGGTGGAGATGAAATGAATCATTCCCTCTATTTTCCGTGACTAACAAACGTTAGCACCTTATAGCTCATGGTACAGTGTACCTTCATTAATCCTGTCAAGTGATCAGATAGCTTCTATTGGCACCGTTAGCCAGCTAAGCTAGGTTAGCCAGCTAAGCTAATATTTATTATAGGCTTTAGAGATTCTGTTTGGAAATTCAGCACAGGGCCTTATCAAGAGTAAAGTTCAACTTATTAGTACTTATTTTAGACAAATCATGTTACTGTCACAGTAGCTGATTAAATGTTAAAAATATGTCATCGCTACTGATCTTGTCAAACAAAATACTTTTAAAACTAATAAATCAGCTAAAACAATTTGCCCTGTTTTATTTTTTATTTACAACAAGGAATCATATTTTCTTATACTTTGAAAATGACACATATTGCACAGTTTGTGTTGTATTGTGTTCAGAAAATCTAACTTAGCATCAATCAGAGAAGAAATTAGCCATGTATCACTAAGTGCTTTTAGGTGATATTTAGTCTTAATTTCTTTAGAAAAAGTAAACACTTTGGCTTTTTAAAAATGTAAAACATGGAGGCATATTTTTTTCTACTTTGAAAATGACACAGTTTGTGTTGTATTGTGTTAGCATCAATCAGAGAAGAAATTAGCCATGTAGCACTAAGCGCTTTTAGGTGATATTTAGTCTTAATTTCTTTAGAAAAAGTAAACACTTTGGCATTTTAAAAATGTAAAACATGGAGGCATATTTTTTTCTACTTTGAAAATGACATATTTCACAGTTTGGCCGGTAATTTGTTCAGAAAAAACTAACTTAGCATCAATCAGCAAAGAAATTAATCATGTTGCACTAAGCGCCTTTAGGCGATATTTAGTCCAAATTTCTTTAGAAAAAGTAAAATGTTTCGCTGTTGGAATTGATGTGATTGGTGTCCGAGTGTTTTGGGGCAGGGGGTGTCCTGAGGGCAGGGTGACGGTGGCAGCGCCACCCACGCACACATGTGCAGAGTCCATACTCCTGCCAGGCCTGATAGGGGGAGAGGGGGAGCAACACGTGAGCAGCTGGTAAACAAGTGTTAGACCTCCACCTCTTCCTCTTGCGTGTCTCTGGTAAGGAGGCGGAAGTGCGTCTCTGTGGTTTACGGCCTGCAAAAACTGAACCATGCACAGATAGGCATACACACAAACACACACACACACGTGCGGCACCAGCCTCTCCCAGCTGTGTTTGTGTGGCCTCGATCCCCTCCCCCACACAACCCTTCTTTCTTCTTCTTCTTCTTCTACTTGTTCTTGTTCTCCTTCTTCACACTGCGGTGTGAGGAGCCGTTAGACCGCCGCTGTCACCGCTCCTCCTCCACCTCTAGCTCCATCTCTCTCCTCTACTCGGAACACACCTGGCTTTAAACCAAGCTTTCCCACCCCCCGTCCACAAATCCTCCTTTAGCAGGAGGGCGTCCCTGATTCCTCCTCCTGGTTAAAGCCAAGTCATTTTTGTAGTGCTGAAGGAGAAGATGTATAAATAAATTTGGCCATCTTCTCCGTCTCGGTAGAATTAACAAGAAAAGCCACAATGGTGAGGGCTGAACGTGCAGAACATGCAGTTTCTTTTTTGTTAAATATTCACAGAAGTTCATATCAGTAAATAACTGTGCCAATCTTTGTTTGGGTTTGGATTGAATTCTATTCCAACCGGCTCTATCCCTGTAATCACATCACATCTAAACTAATTAGGATAATCAAGAACGTGCCACAGAACCCACTTTACACTCGCCTTAAACAGAGCAATGGCTGAAGTACACTTCAGTGCATGGGGGAAGTTCTAGATGTTAACACCAGGATTCCTCAAATCTCCAAATAGCAGAACTACAGAAGTGGAGCTGGAATTTGGAAGGTTGGTGGAATTTAGAAAACATTTCCGGTTCCAGTTCCAGTGCTAAACGTTCCACGGTCGGCTTTATGGCCTGTTTACTGGGCTTCTGTGGACGAGTCCAACGTCCAGGTTCTCAATCGCTCAGCTCTCCACCGGCCGGCCTGTCGCAGACTCACCCTGACTGCGTAGGAAAACTGTTGTCTCCATGGAGACAAGGAAGGGGAAGGTCACATGCAGCGGGGCCTGGAATGTCTGTAGGTCTGCTGGCGATGTTGGGAGTAAAGGCCGGCTTTGCTGGGGTTTTTCGATCTCTTGCTTTGATCAGTCTGGGCCGCAGAAGAGACGTGAGCCACGGAGACGTTTTTTTCCGTTTTGTGAAGTGGAGGAAGGTAGCTGCTGCTCGGCAACGTTCTCCGTGTTCCGCTGGTGTAAAGCGGGCCTTTGTTAGAACGGAGGTGGTGGGGGAAGATAGAGGGACAGTGACTTCTCAGCTGAAGGGTTGGAGTGTGTCTGCTGTCACCCTCCCACCCCCACCCCGGCATCTACTGCTGGGGGAGGGGAGTTCAAGGAGTTGGGTACGTATGTGTGTGTGTGTGTGTGTGTGTGTGTGTGTTGCCACCACAGCCACAAATAGCAGCAGGATGCCTGGTTCCCCCAAAAACCTGGGGATCACCCAACAAAAGCCACACATACACAGCTTCACGCTTCCCTCAGTCTCGTGGCTCGGGCAGATTAGCTCCTGACACGGATCCACCTGCTGCCAGCGAGTCACGCCGCTGATTAGCGCCTAATTAAGGGCACGGACCTGATGGCCGCACCTCTGCTGCTGGTGGAATTAAATGAAATAATTGCATTCAGACAGACTTGCATCCCTGACACGTAAAGTGAAATATTTTCTGATGATGTACCACCTACAACTCATTCAAAATGCAGCTGATCTTTAAACTTCCGAAATTCTCCCACACCGCCCCTCTACTACGTTCCCTCCACTGGCTCCCAGTAGCTGCACGCATCAGGTTCAAAATACTGATGCTGGCCTACAAAGCCAAACATGGAGCAGCACCATCCTACCTCACAGCCCTTATTACACCTCGCACTGCACCTCATATACTCCGAGCCTCCAGTACTGCTCGCCTGGTCCCTCCATCTCTGAAGGTAAAAGGAAGACACTCATCTAGACTCTTCTCCGTCTTGGCCCCTCGGTGGTGGAATGAACTTCCCCACGAGGTCAGAACAGCTCAGTCACTGAGTATTTTCAAACGGCAGCTCAAGACCTTCCACTTTAGAGAATATTTAGATTAACTTGTAACCTTCTTATTGTCTGACTTGTGTACAGAATCTATAACAAGAGTGAATAAAAATATTGTATTCATAGTTGATGAATGAACCAGAACTGATCACTTCATCGATTGTAACTTGAAAGCACGTTGTAAGACGCTCTGGAGAAGTATATTTGTTTTTTTATATTTTTAACTAATCTGCATGTTAAAAAGCTTTGATGCTTGTGTTGGTCCTGGAGGGTTTAAGCTGCAGGAAGTTTAGAGAAAAACAGGAGAACTTGGCCAGTAGAAGTTCTATGGTTCCGGTCATTATCAGCAGAACACACACTGATAAGCAGACAGCAGTGTGTATGGTATAACACACAAACAGGGTGGACCCCGGTCAGCTGATCCACCCGTGATCTGCAGCAGGACGGACGCCGGTCATGGTGGTGTGACGGGTCTGTGTCAGGGGACAACAGGAAGTGAGTGGACCCTCCCATGGTGACGCTGGCAGTCACAGACGCTTTATGACCTCGGAAGCGCTCAGATCTGAGGGGAAATTGTTCTGATCCTGACCCTGAAGAGAGGGGGTGGGACGGGGAGAGGACAGTTGTGTTTTTTTGTTACATGAAAGACCCCTTATCTGTAAAATGCTGTAACACTGCTCGTCTTCACCTCTGTGACAACGGTTCCGGCACATTCCTGTTCCACTGCTCTAAAAACAGCCACTAGGACATTTTTAGAACATCGTAGTCAGATGTTGTGAAAGAACACTGTGCTGTCTTGTGGGGACATGACCGCCGTGCCGGGACAGCACCTTCTCACGAACTGAGCTGGACAGAACGTCCAAATGCCAGCCGCACACCGGCCCACCATCGCTTCTGCAGCAGATGTGCATTCGCTCTTCCTCTTTAGTAGCCACATCTTCATCCTCGTTGCTTTCACTTGTTTCACCAGCCACATTGTTGAAATAGTGACCGCGGTTTTCAGGTGTGGAACGAAGCAGAAGGGATTTCTGCAGTTTTTTATATCTTCAGCAAGGAATTCCTGATTTACTAGTTCTAGAACGCTAGCTTTTGACAGGTTCCGTCCCCTTTCTCTCCGCCACGTCTCGCTGTCGGTTCCCAGGAAGGTGGTTGTGTAACGGCCCGTCCCTGCAGCGTTTCTGGTGGCCTCGGAGTCCTCATCAGGGACGAAAAACCAGGTTTTATATATAACGTGGATACCATAACGTGTATAACGTGAGACACTGATAATGGCCATCCGGACCCATAACTGACGTTACGTTTTATACTCTGTATTTTTCATGTCTTATTTAACATCTTGTGTCAGTTATGACTGTTTTATGATGAAATGTATTCATTCCACTGAATACTTTCATACGCCCAGTCCACATCACTCGTTTACTGAAACAAGATTAGTGGCATGGAATCATATTGCAGAATTAAAAACTTTTCATTAAGAGGCAACTTTCAGTTCTAATAAATTCATGTCGGCGGAGATTAGATTAGCCAGAAAATGAAAACTCGCAAAAATATATTCCCACCAAATTTTTTACAAGGCCGGTTGATCACTGTGTATGTGTGTGTATGTGAGGGTTTTTGTGTGTGTATTCCCACCAAATATTACAAAACCAAGGGGGTGGGATCCATTTTGTGCGAAATTGCGATATAGATATCAAACTGAAGCCCTTGATTAGATCTTTCTACAATAAATTATTATTGTAAGAGATATATATATATATATATATATATATATATATATATATATATATATATATATATATATATATATAGATATATATATATATAGATATATATATATATATATATATATATATATATATATATATATATATATATATATATATATATATATATGCATTTTTTTCACTACATACAATGTCATTAAAAAAAATAGAAATAGGCATTCCATGTGGTTGTGCTGTCCTGTAAAGTTTTTTGTCACCCTGCCGTATATATTATCTAAGCAGAGCAGAATTTCTGTGTGTGTGTGTGTGTGTGTGTGTGTGTGTTTTCTGGGCCACTCCCATTGTCAGAAGCCTTCCTCGGCGCTGTTATCAGACGCTAACAGAGACGAGGCCGGGCGCCTGACCCCCGCTGCCAGGCTGTCACATGCGTCCCGGGGAGAAGCGAGAACCCGGGTTCCATGGAAAGCGAGAGGGATTTTCTCTCTGGTGATTTCCGTATCAATATTTCAGAGATGCTAAATAATTCAGTGCCGTGCAGCGATTCAGCAGGACTGGAAGCAGGGTTCAAGTCCCCAGTTCTCGCTGTGTGTTAGTGTGAACAGAAAATAGAGTGTAGAACCTGTAGAACCGGGTTCATGCCAAGCTTCTGTTGGTCAGTGGTCCCATTCTAATGTGGGTACATGTTCCACATAACCCTGCAGAACGTCTCCTGAGTTCCTCCAGCGTTTGCAGCGTTTTGCATGTCTCTGTGCTCGGTCCCGGGGAGGAGCTAGGTTTGCATACCTAGGCCGAGGCCCGCAGAACCTTCCTTGTCCTCATTAGTGTTCTGCTGCGCCCCAACATTCACACGCCTGTGACGGGCGTGTTGGGAATGTTTTTCAGGCCTGGCAGGAACGACAGTTTATTTCACAATGTGATAACCTGACACGCCCTCTGCTAACCAGGCTGTGCAGCACCATGCAGTGTTATTTTACTGCACAGTATTTCCACCTACGAATGGGACTTTATTATCAGTATCCAGACAGAAACTTTAGGTGGCTGCTAGTTTCTGGTAAACTGTATGTAGAGGAGACACTAACTACCCACTCTGCACTTTCTGTTGGTGTGGAATTAATTCTGACACCCAAATGATTAACTTTAATAATATTTTCATGAACAAAGTATACAAAGGGGAGGAGCTTGTGTGCATGACTGACACCCCACACTTCCTCATTCTATACAATTTTAACCCAATATGTGATACAAGTGAACACGCGTCTTTTAATAGTGCTGAGAATCTACAGATGATCACTTCATCTCAGAAAAGCAGGGTGATGGGTGTCTATGTAGAGAGATCCTCAATGTGACTGGGTTCCTCACTCTGTCTCCCTTTGTGTCTGTCGTCCTCCTACTGATTGTTTGTTGCATCAACAGTTTTTTTCTCCCTTTAGAGCAGCGGCCAGAGAAACAGCTGCTGTGTGTCTCCTCACGCTGAGAGGCGGGCAGGGGGCGGAGCAGAAAGATGAGCGGAGAAGGTGAGACAGGCATGGCTCTCCATCAAATCTTTGCCTCACACCGACATTAGGTCGTGTACATTTTGTTCTGACCTTCTGAACCTCTGGCCCAACTCAAACACACACAGAACACCATAATTGTCTCAGAAATTGTGTGATTGTATGTGTAATGATTCACAGCAAGCTGCTGAACAAAAGCTACAGAGTAACTGAAACACCAACCTGACATTGAGACACAAAGCCCCCCGACTTACTACTCTGTCTCCTTAAACACACCCCACCATCATCTCATAATTAGATGAGTGCAATATGGTGGGGGAGAAAAGCAGGTAATCAATCAATATATAATTACATACACATACATATTCACAATTCACATTTACAGCATTTATCAGACACCCTTATCCAGAGTGACTTACAATCAGTAGTTACAGGGACAGTCCCCCTGGAGCACCTTAGGGTTAAGTGTCTTGCTCAGGGACACAATGTCGGGATTTGAACCTGGGTCTTCTGGTTCATATGCGATCGTGTTACCCACTAGGCTACTACCACCCTACTACCACCGCAATGGTACCATTACCCCAAAAAAATATCCTACATAGAACCCTTACACATTAACAACATACACACAGCAGACAAACACACTTTTCCCTTGTCCAGAACTGGCCTATAAACCAGAACGTCTTCCGTAGTGCAGAACCACTGAATCTGTTTCATTCCAGAAACCACCTGAGATCAGATGGTGAAGTCTCCTCTAATCTCGACCCTGTGGGGCACAGAACCAGACGTCTCATGAGCAGGCAATAAATTTTTTTCCATTGTGGGTTTTTTTCTCCACAAGAGGGTTCTCCTGGTGATCAATGAAATATTCTGGGTGGTTCTATAGATGGGAGATGGTCCAAACACATTTCAGAACATATTAAAACCAGAACACCCTGCCTACATCCTTCATGCTGATATGTCCAGCTTTTGAGCAGGTCTCTGGAAGATGGACCACTCTGTGAAAAAGTCCACTGTAGATCGGCATAAAAAAGGAAGCTCGGCCCCAGGGCCACTACTACGAGGCCTGAAGAGCCCCTCTGTTCCCTCTGAACGCCCCTCAGGCTGGGCCTGCATTGTCCTTTGTCATCTGCTGGTGACCAGGACAGCCACGGCAGACGGGCAGCTGGCGGCCGCCGGGCTCTTGTCAGGTCCTTTGACGGAGAGACGCTGGGTCACAGGAGCTGCTTCAAGACAATAGCTGTCTTTGTGTGGCTGGAGCGTCGGCGTGTCGCTTACCTTCATCTGGTGGCTCGGACCCAGGGTGTGGGGGTTCTTCAAGTTCTCCCCGCATCTCAATAAAAAGCTGTTTAACACCAGAGTTGGAGTTACTGTTGTGATGAGAATGACTGGTCAGTAGTGGTGCTTTGCTCAGGAATTAGGTGTCCTCAGGGACAGGATTTATGTTTCTAGGTGGTGAAGCCAGATGATGGATGTTACAACTTTGATGGTTTCTTTTTCCAGAACCTGCTTTGCTGCTGAACTCAGAAACCTTTCTTGTCTCTGAAGCATCTTTTCTGCTTTTTATCTGCTATAAATCACTAAATTCATCTCATGTCAACCAGTATTCCCTTACGAAATAAACATATATTGCTATTTACTAGAATTTATAATGCAATAGATTGATAAATATGTTTCTATATATGAGGAACTTCCCCATATATTTGCAATGCCATTTTTCAGTATATAATCTCATTTAATGTAGGATATTTTTATATATAATTATATATAATTATAATAATATATTAAATAGTATGTAGTACAGCAATGTATTTATTCAATATATGAAAACGGCAATAATTACAGTATTTCCATATATTGACATATATCCTATTTCATATATTTATATATTGCGTACATATAAAATATATTATATTAGAATATATGAAAATATCTAACTATGTACAATTCAAAATATTTGAATACACACATAATATATTGAGAAGTATATTTTTGTTGCCTATGGGTTGTAGTTCTGGAGTTGTGGACATGTATATGCAGGTTCTGAGTTCCTGGCCAGAAAACATAATGTAGATGCTGAATAAGATCCCTGTTGCCAGATTGGACTGTTTTGAATATAATATTTTGGCCATAATACCAAGAATGGACACAGCCATTTCTCATTTAAAGAAGCAGCAGTTAAGTCAAATATTCTCTACAGTTTAAGACAGATGATGACATAGGAGGCATGGGACCATTTGTTGTTTGTGTTAAGCAGTACAGATTTAATTTTGATTTCCTGCTTTCTACAGAAATCCAGTTAAAATGGAAATAGGCAACACTGTTATCAAGTATAAAGTGGAATAACGTTCCCCAGGACCACCATGTTCTAGATTAGAACAGTACAGGACAGTACAAACACGTGTCAGATAAAAAAATTTACTTAATTAAATTACACTTCCTGCAATTTTGCACCCCATGAATATTATTTATGGTGAATTTGTGTCTATTGTCTAGAAATGGAACACACACTCACACACGGAACTGGACCTGTGCTGGACTGTGTCAGTGTTTCTGTGTATTGTGTCCTGCAGGAAGTAGGTGGGGAAAGATGGCATTTCCTGTACAAACAGTCACCTGACCACACAAACACACACACACACAGTGCAGGATTAATGAATGACGGCTCTGGTTCTGCGGTGAACCTGCAAAGCTGCAGGTGGAGGTCAAACTCGTTCCCCAGGAGAAACAACGAAAAACACAACACACACTGATACAGCGCTCCTCTCTCTACAGCCACAAATCATTAACCATCTGCTGGCTGGAGGACGCCGCGGGGGAGGGGCTACAACAAAGTCTCTTTGACTGAACACAAGGGGTCTGTTTAGCTTGGAGGTTCGACAGAACCCGGTTCTAAAGTCCAGATGCGCCCAACTCGGATCCTCATCCAAGAGGAACCCAGTGGGAACCGTTTTAGTGTGGTGATGATAACGAGTATAACATTGTATGTAACATTCCTGTGCTGAATCACATATTAAAGGAACTTTCTGTAGCTGCTTTGTTGTTCCGGTTCTTTTTACTGCATGTTCTTGTAGAACCACCTATATTTTTTTGTATGGGTGGTGATTGGTGTCGCTACAAGTGTTACCCCGCGCTCGCAGCGGGCGGGGCCTGGAGTCACTACCTGAAGTAACTGGGTTGTAATGATGTTCTGCAGGTATCAGCAGCACAACACTGATTCTCTGTGTGTGTGTGTATGTGTGTTTGTGCTAAATTAAGCTTGTTTGTGTGTAGTTGGTTCCAGAGGGATACTTATAGGTCCATGTGGCACCACAACAGGATGTGTGTGTTCTTGTTTTTGTGCTTTACTCTGGGGAGATGCTTCTTTGTGTTTTTGTGTGTGTGTGTATACATGCTACATCACAATTGGATGTGTGTGTGTGTGTGTTCCAGAAGGTGCTGCAAGCTGTTGCGTTCCTGGCTGATTGTGATGAATACAACACACACACACTCTGGTATTCAGAAAATAACTTTTAATTGTGCTTCACATGCACACAGAGACAGGTTGAAGGACTGAGAAGAAGCACCTTCCCCAGCTTATTGTGTAGCTGGTCTCCTCCCTCTGACAGAGCAGCAGGCCGCTGGTTATTGACAGACTGGCCTGCTGCGGTGACTCACAAC
Source organism: Denticeps clupeoides (assembly GCF_900700375.1). Lineage (NCBI taxonomy): Eukaryota > Metazoa > Chordata > Actinopteri > Clupeiformes > Denticipitidae > Denticeps > Denticeps clupeoides. Next base: position 10,237,963 of record NC_041726.1, read on the forward strand.
TGACGCTCCGCTGCAGCTTCTACATTTAAATTCCAAATGTTCCCCAGAAACAGTGAACATGCAGATGGACTCGTTGCTAATGAGACATTCTGATCGTGTATGTTGTGTTCTATTCTCCCTGCTTTTATTCCACTTCACTGAAATCATGGATCTGAGGCATGCAAACACACACATATGTGAGTGTGAGTGTCTGTGTGTATGTGTGTGTGTGATGTGTGTATGTAGCTCTATTTAAAGATTTGTCTGCTTGTCTGTGTTCACATTGCAGATAAACCCCCTTTCCGTCCCCAACCTGCTTCTTCCTCTTTCCCTTTTGGTAACTTCCCACCTTCCTAATACATCCCATGATGCTCCAGTAGGGCGGGGCAAGCGCAGACTGCTTGTCCCAATCTGCTTATGTAACACCATGTGAGCCTCAGGCCTCAGTTTTTAATGGGGCTCAATAGACAGAATTGTTTTGCTTTTTGCTACTTGCATGGAGGAATTCACAAATTTCTATTCTATTCTGGCAACATCATGAAAAAAGACAGCTGAAGGTCAAAGTGCAATGGACAGTTTTCTGGGCTGTCGTGAAAAGGGTTGTGACCTTGCCTGAAAAGCGACGTGTTGAACCATTTGACCCGTAATGGCTGCTGTCATTTATCTCCATTTCCTGGAGATGGTAACTTCAACCCTTCTGCAAAGTGCTGTCATTTTTAAAACTGTTCTTTTACTTTTATTCAACATTATTCATCATTAAAAAAAAACAAGAATAAGCAGTTGGTAAGCTGAGGTAATAAATAATCATAGTAATTAAAACATTCAAAGTGAGATAGAGAATAAATAAATATTTCATTGATAGATTTTATAACAAACTGAATTAATTTGAGTTAATTGCTACCATTGTTTTTTTATATTTTAAAAATATCTTAAAGAAAATTAACGAAGCAACCAATCAGTTTCTGTCTTATTTCCACATTCATTCTAAATAACCTATGTCGAAGGAATAAATTGAGGTTAATCATGATTAATCACAATTAATTCATTGGGGGGAAAAGATGATTATTATATGGGGGGGATCATGCAACTGATATCTGTAAAAAAATAAATAAAATATGAGAGAACTCTCCCTCGAACTCAGCTTGTGCAAGTGATTCTGGGAAAAAAAGGACAGTCAACTGTCACTGCTGATTTATTTAGTCGTTCACTGCACCAGTGGATCACCGTGTCCTGTTGGTCACCTTCTGTCCCTTCACCACAAGTCAGTTTCTGCTGTTGCATAAAATCACCTAGAAGCCTTTTAATTCTAAGAAGCCCAATATTGTTCTGCTTTTTGGATGGAGGGTTTGTGAAGAGTGTCGATTATTTAAGGCGCTGTGGGCGAGGACACAAACACAATCTGTCCGCTGTTTGTGTCGGTGACATCTGTTCCCATGGGGACTGGAGATTAGTGTTCACTCCCCACGCGAGGGTGCTGACAAACACACGTGGACACACAGACCCAAATACAGGAAAACACACACGTGACACACACCCAGAAGAGGTTTAATCTGCTGCTTCTATCTCGGCTTGTCACACTCGCTCTTCCTGTTCACTTGTCCCCATATAAACCAGACCAGTGCTGCGCTTCATAGGGAAACTGTGGATTTTGAAAAATCAATTATCACCAGGATAAAAAAACGGCACTGAAGAGATGAAGGTCAAAGCAAAAGAGAAGAGATGAGGCAGGATTTTTCCGCTGGAGTCTGAATGTCCCATGGGACAGAAACGTCACTGTCAGAGTGACAACAGATCCAGTGAGTGATTTACGAAGCACATGAATAATTCATCACCTCGTTTCACTGAAGCTGCACTCGCTGCAGACAAAGATCTTGGCAGCAAATCAGGCCAGTCGTGAAAGTCGATGATTCTGCACAGTTGTACAAGGGGTGTTATGAGTGTAGAGAACAGAGGAAAATGGAGGAGAAAGGGAGGAGATGGACTGCACTACACCTGGGCATGTCACATTTTGGCAGGAGGGGTGTAAATGGTCCAGAATGTGGAAGAAGGGTGTGTGAAAACTGTTGATCATGCATACAGGCTCCTCCCCTTTAAGCTTTATTTACAATGATCTACTTCTTTCTACATCAAAAATAATTCCACAACAACATAAAGATCTGGGTGGGTAGTTAGTTTCTCCTCAACTACATGCAGGTAACCAGCAACTAGCAGCCACTTCTTGTTTGTCTCAGTTTGTTTCTGTAAATCTGACTAATAAAGACTTTTGTTAACACAACCCGTACGATAAATAGTGTTTGGGAACAGCTGAGAGCTAGTCTATACCATCAGGACCAGAACCTGCTGAAGGGGTCTCCCACAACACACACTCACATGTGTTCTGTCCATTCATGTCACCATGGCAACAGTTATATCCCATAATCCTCTCCTTCAGAGGCCCAGGGCCCACAGGCAAGAGCCCACCACTGATCAGGTTTGGATCATTTCAGGGCTACATGTATAACATCCTGATTTATACTGATATAATAGTGTGTGTGTGTGTGTGTGTGTGTGTGTTTTGGAGAGAGAGAGACACATATAATCATCCATCCCCCTCCTCCACCATCCTTTCTGTCGTCCTGCAGTCCACTCTCTCCCCAGACAGGGAGCATTCCCAGAATTCCATTCCACCTGGTTGGACCACCCTCCCTCAGCCCCCCTTCATGTCATTTCTTCAGCGCTCGGCGCCTTTTCTCTTTTCTTCTCTCCTTTTCTTGTTGTTTTGCGCCCGCTGGGCTCTTAGGCGAACAACATGATGATCAGTTTACAGAACATGGAGAACAGAAGAGCGGTGGGAGCAGCTGATGTTCCGAAGCTCGTCGGGGGTCAGAAAATAAGTTCAACTGTGACTTGGGGGCGGGGTCTATATGAGACCACACCCCTCTGTCTGTCTCTGGGCTAAATCCTCTGTACAGTCTATGACGAATGTTTTAAGAATGAAACAAATGCTGTACCCAATACAAAGTTTGCTGCTTCAGTGTCTTTAGATCTTTTTGTCAGTTGTTTCTGTGATGTACTGAAGTATAATTAAAAGTATTTGATAAGATTCAAAGGCTTTTATTGACAATTACATCAGGTTTATGCAAAGAGTCAATGTTTGCAGTGTTGGCCATTTTTTGCAATTCACCCTCACATCCTAAACTTCTGGGCCAAATCCTGACTGATGGCGACCCGTTCTTTCTTAATCAGTGCTTGGAGTTTGTCAGAATTAGTGGGTTTTTGTCCACCCACCTCTAGAGGATGGACTACAAGTTCTCAATTGAACTAAGGTCCGGGGAGTTTTCTGGCCATGGACCCAAAATTGTTCCCAAAGACACTATGTTCCCAAAGACACTTTGGCCTTATGGCACAGTGCTCCATCATGCTGGAAAAGGCATTGTTCTTCACGAAACTGTTCTTGGATGGCTGGGAGAAGTTGCAGTTGGAGAAAGTTGCTGTCGTTTTATGCAACACAATGATTACTGCACACGTTTCCTTGCGGGTAACCATGGTTAACAGAGGAAAAACAATGATTTCAAGCATCACCCTCCTTTTAAACCTTCCAGTCTGCTATTCTAACTCAAACAGCATGACAGAATGATCTCCAGATCTCCTGATCTAATCACTCTTCAGAACATTCTGGATTTTATGCAAACTGCCATAAATAAGACTGAAGCAGCAAATTTTGTCTCATTCTCAAAACTCTGAAACTCGACTGTAAAGGGAGTCTTAACAATTTGTCCCTGGTGTTTGACTGCTGCTACTGGTCCCCGTGGCACAGATGTGACTCAAAGCAATACCTCAACACACACACACAAACACACACACACACCATGTTTGCATGCTCACTCTTGCTCTCACTTTCACACTTAGTCACCAAACAAACAACTGAAACCCCCCCTTCAGCGTGGCGTGGCATTGGGCCGCACCGCTCTCAGCCTGCTCTGCCACCTCGTTACCTAAGAGATAATTACACAAGCAGCTCAGCTCCAGCACAAGGGCATTTCTAACGCCGGCATGACCAGAAACCTCAGCCACCTGAGAAGTGGACAATATTCCCACAGCAATGCACTTTCGGAAGATTTTAAAATAACATCTTGTACTACACCCTGGAGATGTCGGAGATGCAGGCTGATTCTGGGAGCCTGAAGGGGAACGAGCTGTTCAGACTCGCGGGCCACATCTGTCCCACATCTGTCTGAGTGTACTGCAAGGGACTGAATGTGACGCTTCCATTTGGACAGGTGACAGAGAAATACAAACCAATCTCAGGTCAGGAGGGCACAGGTCAGCCATTATGCACTGCCAAAAGTGATTCTTTTTTTGTGATTCGATCCATTTTGTCTGGTTCACTGAAACGAATCGACTCCTTGAGTAGTGGATATTTTCAGTAATAACACTCGGCACTGAGAGAAGACATATTTCTAATATAGACTAAAGTGAGAGTTAGCAGTTTGTTCAGTTCACTTTAAAGGTAAGTTTGTTCAAGAATTTCACATGACCAGTTGATTGAAGTGAGATTTTATCAGTCTGTATGGGTCATGCTTTTTTTGAATAACGTACAAATTCAGCGGTTCTCAAACCAGCACCAGTAGCATTGGCCGAGTGATCTAGTTTACCCAGGAGACTGTTTCATTCCTAATATGAAAATGATTTATTATTCAGCACTGCAGCTAATTGAGGATATAAAGAATAATAAAAACTTCTGTAGAAATTATCTTGTTCTAGACTAGACATCATATGTAATCATATGTCATTCTCTGATGAAAACTTTTGCTTTTGCAACTCCTGCCAAACATGACACTGCAGTAACATCACCGTACGTCTGACAATTAAGTAATCGTCCTGCATCCTTCCTGGAACTCAAAGTACCAAGAACGTTCCCGGTATCCCAGCTGCAGGAAGCAGCCCAGCGGGTCTCATGGCGGGGAGAGGAGCTGATGGCAGGCAGATATCTGACTGGAGGAGAGAGGACCGTCTCAAATGTCATCTGCACGGCTCAATTAGATAAGAGGAAGAGTGGAAGCTATCGAGGTGACGTGTCATTACAGCGTGACCTACACACATACCACAGCGATTGACGGGTTCTGTAACAGATTCCTCCTTTATGACCACTTACTGTTGGAAAGGTCACTTCCTCGGCACTTCATAACGCGAGAGAGGTCAGCGTCAACCCCAGCGGTTCCGGCCCGTCACACCACAAAACTGAGGCGGCGCTCCTGTGGTTCTGGTTCCTGTGTGATGTTAGAAACGTTGTGGAACGGATTCATACGTCACAGAATGGACACATGACATGGAGCACAGGGGCACTGAATGCTCATGGAAAGAATTTTATTCAAAAATCTAAAACTACTTTATTCATTACATGGTGATATTCATTAGTGGTGAACCTGCACCAGAAAGACCTTGTTGAGCTGTGTAATCCCACCCTGGCTTTTTATCAGATCTCTCAACATGCTGGCTGTTCCCGGCTCGGCCCTGACCAGTGTGGAGATAAGGGAGTCTTCTCCTGGCCTCAGCCTCCGGTTATCACGGCCGCGCCGGGCTCGGCTCAGAAAACCCATGATGTCACGCGAGGCCCGGCTTTTACTGAAGAATGTGGCTCCCTGTTTTATGGGGACACGGATCTGAACATGCCTGTGCCGGTCCGGCTGAAACGTGTTTAGTCAGCATCAGCCTTTCACATACAAACCAGAAAACATGAAATTCGTTTTAAATGGACATCAACGGGTCATGGGTTTGTGTGTATGTGCAGAATAAAACATAAGAAAGGGAAACAGACAAGTCATTTGGAAGACGAAACTGGAAGCAGAACTTGAACCGAAATGCCATAAAACTGGGATAGTGAGAGGGTTTGGATTTGAATGTCATGTTTGATGGACCAGGAGGAAATATTCATTAGCAGCCATCGCTGCCATGGGAGTTTAATTAAATCAGGTCCAGAGATTAAATACCATGGTCTCATTAAGAACCAGGCATCCCATGATGCTCTCTGCCAGAATTCAAAATTCAAGATTGGTTTATCGTCGGTGCAACAGTATACACAGTATGCTGTGTATTGAAATAATGTTTCACACATACCCCCCGTAGTGCAATCATAAAAGAAAGAAAAATATATACGCATATATACTATACTAACTAAAACCAAAACTTAAATACTGTACAGTATCTCTATAAGAGAAAATAAAAAAACTTTTCTGTACAGTGAACAGGACAAAGAGGACAACATCATGTAGGATGCTTGTAAGTGGATATGTTGGATATTTCAAACAGAACACAAGACTAGACAAACATGTGCAAAATGAGCAGAAATGAATTGAGATGTGCAAAATAGTCAATATGTTTGCAAAATGGTCAGGAATGTTGGTGACTGCTGGAGTGGTCAGGCCTCAAGAGCACCACCTACCCCATGTCCCTCAAGCTCTGAAGATGAATGGGAACTTGGTCCATCCTGTGAGTTTGGTGCGAATGTGTCAATTAGCCCTTATCATAGGTTTGTGTGTGTGTGTGTGTGTGTGTGTGTGAGGACACCTCAAGTCCAGCAAGGAAGCTGACCCGTAATCAGATGGTTGCCGGTTCGAATCCCGATCCGCCAAGGCGCCACTGAGGTGCCACTGAGCAGAGCACCGTCCCCACACACAGCATCTGATGTCCTTGTGCTTTTACACTTGTTTTCGTGACAAGTTTGTCCCACAACATTTTCCATGGTCCATGCTTCTCATTGGTTCTGATTCAGCCTCTTTATTTCAGGCCAACCTGTGTTTGAATGAAGAGGATTTCTGCAGCACAGCGCCACCATGAGGTACACAGGTGGAGGAGACGTTTGTCTGGAGAGTCAGTGTCTGCCGCCACCTGCTGGAACAATTGGTTCACTGCGCACCTAGTTATCCTCAGGGCATGTTTCGTTTTAACGTATAATTTTATGAAATAAACGTCTAATTTAGTTACGAACACGTAAGAATGAACTCGATTTGCGGTCGTATTGAGAGTAAACAACGGTTGCCGGTGCTCCGTTGGTGCGCATCATAGGGCGCGCTCGGCGCGCAGCCTGCGGCGCTGTCCCTGCGCAGCGTCCTGCGCAGATGCTGCGCGGCTGTGACGCTGCCGCAGGCGGCGCGGAACACGTGTGTACGGATGGATGGAGACGCGGGCTGCTGGGCCGCAGCCGGGTAGATTTTCTGCCTCGACCGTCATAATTACGGCGCGTACTGCAATATTTACAGTAAGCAGGATCATATCAGCGGAGTTGGACTCTGAGCAGCGTCTCCTGCTGCCTGCCTGGAGAAAACGGTGCGAACGTCGTTTACGCAGCGGAGCATATTAGCCTGTTAGCTACTTGTCTTTTTTAAAAGCGGCGGGACCCGTGTTATTATCTGGTAATTATTTTACTCGCTTCTCGTTTTAAAATGTCGAAGTTAATGATGGTTATCACCCCGGTAAGACGCAGCGGAACTTTTCAACTCGGAACAAGTCACGTCACATTTGATCATTAACGTCATTATTAAAACCAAAGTCCTTCTACTTTCTAGATCTACTTTACTTTACTTTACTTTACTTTATTTGGCAGACGCTTTTATCCAAAGCGACTTACAATGGGAAGACACCAGCAATTCTCGTTCGATTTCTATAGAATATCAAGTATACAAACTAAGAGCCCTGATAAGGCTTAGACTTGTCATTGAAGAGCATGCTCGGAGAGGGTTGGGTGCTAGACTAAGAAAAATTATAATGTATTTATACATTTTGTATTTGTTTGTTCAATGTGTATGCATGTGTATGTGTTAAATTTGTCTGTAATATTTTTGGAATAAGAGGGTTTTCACCTTCTTCTTAAAAGTGGTGATAGTCTCGGCTAGTCGTGTGGAGGAGGGCAGGTTGTTCCACCAGCCAGGGACAACAACGGAGAACAGAGATCTAACTCTTATTGCACGTTTATTATCTTTCTAAATTTATTTTTATTACTTTCTTGTTTTATTATATATATATATATATATATATATATATACACCCACACACACACACACACACATGTAGTTTAATCAGCACCACTACATTACTCACCGTAAATATTCATCATATTATATTGCACAGTACTGTAAATATTAATGTGCTACTGTAGATAATTATTTCTTAAGGTTTTGCAGTTATATATAATATTATGTAAAAGAATAGCTTCTGGTTTGATGTAACCTGTGTTTCAGTGACTTTGTACACCGACTGCACATTGATTGTAGAGTTTAAACGAATGTGGTTTGATTTCATGTGATGGTTAAATCAATGGTTTGAGATGAGTGGTGGAATTTGCCCCGACGTATTGACTGATTACAGTGTGTTGGTGGCGAGGATCTGACGGTGCATCATGAAGTTCATCCTGGTGACGGGCGGCGTGATCTCCGGGATTGGGAAGGGCATCATTGCCAGCAGTGTGGGCACCATCCTCAAGTCGTGCGGCCTGCATGTCACGGCCATCAAGATCGACCCGTACATCAACATCGATGCCGGGACCTTCTCCCCATACGAGCATGGTGAGTGCTGCCATGGCAACCGGTTTTCTCCACAGGACACAGTGTGGGTTCACCGTGGATTATGTGGAGATTTGTGGGTCTGTGATTGGTCGGTGGTTGTTGCTTGTATTGTAATGTCGAGTTAGAAGGTATCTTGTCACATTATTGACGAGTTGAAAGGTGGCTTGATAAGAGCTGGTGACCCTACACGCCCATCCAGGTGAGGTGTTTGTCCTGGACGACGGCGGCGAGGTGGACCTGGACCTCGGCAACTACGAGCGCTTCCTGGACATCCGGCTCACCAGAGACAACAACCTGACCACCGGCAAGATCTACCAGAGCGTCATCACCAAGGAGCGGCGTGGGGACTACCTGGGCAAGACGGTGCAGGGTGAGAGACCATCACCGCGTCACATTACCCACAACTCCACTCGTCTAATTACGATATAGAAATATGATTGATAATGTCCCCGTCCCCAGTGGTGCCACACATCACAGATGCCATCCAGGAGTGGGTGATGCGCCAGGCCCGGGTTCCGGTTGATGATGACGGGGTGGAGCCTCAAGTGTGTGTGATCGAGGTGAGTGTGTAAGCTGAGTGGACTGTGTTTTGTGTGCTAATATCACTCCCCTCTAATGGCGCGTGTGTATGCACAGCTGGGTGGTACAGTAGGGGATATCGAGAGTATGCCCTTCATTGAAGCCTTCAGGCAGTTCCAGTTCAAAGTGAAGAGAGAGAACTTCTGTAACATTCACGTCAGCCTCATCCCACAGGTACATACATACACACACAATTTACATACACACATACACACACATCCTGCAAAGAGGATAAACTTACAGGCTCAAACTTGACAAAACCAGACACAGGAGGGCAACAGAAGGTAAAAGAGCCCCAGTAGAAGTGACCTCCTCGATAAAAACGTGCTCTGCTTTAGCCCAGCACCACGGGCGAGCAGAAAACGAAGCCGACGCAGAACAGCATCCGGGAGCTCAGAGGGCTTGGCTTGTCACCAGACTTGGTGAGTCCACTTCTTCCCTGCTTGTGTGAATGAGTGGAATTTTGCTCTTTGAAACATTTTGAGTGTGTGTTCCCCTCAGATCATGTGCCGCTGCGCCACTCCTCTTGATAACTCTGTGAAGGAGAAGATTTCCATGTTCTGTCACGTGGAACCAGAACAAGTAGGAATTTATCTCTCTCTCTCACACACACACACACACACACACCTTTCTGGCATCTGTAATTGAGTGAAACCAGTGGAGGGGTAAGTGCTGCTGTTTCCAGCCTGTAAATGGCGCCTGGTCTCTGGTGCCAGGTGATCTGTGTCCATGACGTCTCGTCCATCTACCGCGTCCCCCTGCTGCTGGAGAATCAGGGCGTGGTCAGCTACTTCTGCCACCGCTTGGACCTGCCCATCGAGACACGGCCCAGAAAGATGCTGACCAAGTGGAAGGAGATGTCCGACAGGTGTGGGGGAAGTGGGCGTGGTCTTCCTATTTCATGCCGTCTGCGTTTTGTGGTCTTATGCTTGCTTGTGTGTGTCAGGTCAGACAGACTGCTGGAACACTGTTCCATTGCGCTCGTAGGGAAATACACCAAGTTCTCCGATTCCTACGCCTCAGTCATCAAAGCACTGGAGCACTCCGCCCTCGCCATAAGCCACAAACTAGAGGTCAAGGTGAGACGCGCGCGTCTCTCTCGCACACACACACACACACACACACACACACACACACACACACACACACACACACACACACATTCTCAGACAACAAAGTCGGTTCCTGATCTGCCGCCGTTCCTCTGTCAGTACATCGACTCTGCCGACCTGGAGCCCGGCGCGCTGCAGGAGGAGCCAGTGAAATACCATGAGGCCTGGCAGAAGCTGTGCAGCGCAGAGTGAGTGTTTTTATCTTTACCTGAAATGTTAGAAATGTTATTATTGTCTATAAAGCTTGATCAGCACTTTCTGGCTAAAATCTGCTGCTCCTCTGTCTGCAGTGGGATTCTGGTACCTGGAGGGTTTGGCGTTCGGGGCACAGAAGGGAAAATTCAGGCCATCCAGTGGGCGAGAAAACAGAAGAAACCCTTCCTGGGTACGAACGCACCCCAGTCCACAGTAAAACGCTGATGATGATGATGGTGATGGTGACCTCTCCTCCCCTCCACCAGAGGGCAGTGGCAAATAAAATTTAACAGATTCATAAATCACACCTTTAACCTGCCTGACTAGCTGCAACAGTTCTGCAGCTTCCTGCTCAACATGCAGACCTCAATAAACATCTTTCTTTGTTTCATCTGTAATTATCTTCTATTGCTGAATTTGTTGTTATCGTAGTAATAACTAATTTACTTCATTCTGTTGCTCAGGTGTGTGTCTGGGGATGCAGCTGGCTGTTTGTGAGTTTGCCAGGAATGTGCTGGGCTGGAAAGGTAACACCTCCATTTGTAGCTCCTCCCACCATCAATCTGGCTCGTCTGATGGTTCTTTGGTTCTGTTATGTGAATAGGGGTGGTCGTGTGAGTTTATTGATTCTGTGACCATTGATCCCCACAGATGCCAACTCCACTGAGTTCGAGCCAGAAACCACACACCCCGTGGTGAGTACGCAGCGACCACGCCCACCTGCACGTTCACCCAGACCTGGCCCCTGATTGGTGTTTCCACAGGTGATTGACATGCCAGAGCACAATCCTGGTCAGATGGGCGGGACAATGAGGCTGGGGAAGAGGCGGACCATCTTCAAGACCAAGAACAGCGTTCTGAGTGAGCGTCAGAGGTCGTCTGTGCACCTTCTTCTGGTAGGAAGCATCCATCCTGATGTCTGCGCACTTTTATTCTGCAGGGAGGCTCTACGGAGACGTAGATCACGTTGAAGAAAGACACAGACACCGGTTTGAAGTGAGTTGGTTTGGGGTTTTTTTTGTTTAGTTTTTTTATTTATTTGCCATGTCTTCATGCAAGAGTTCAAGAGGGGAAAAAAATTGGAGGGATAATTGTTGTCCCTCTGGAATGGAACTGTTCTGGTTTTAAAAGTTTGATAAATCACTTTTTATGGCTCAGTGGTGGCCGGTAAGGAAGCGGCCCCGTAATCGGAAGGTTGCAGGTTCGAATTCCGAACCACCAAGATGCCACTGAGGTCCCCTTGATCAAGGTACCGTCCCCACACACTGCTCTCCGGGTGTCTTTAATGTCTGCCCACTACTCACTAAGGGTGATGGCTATATACAGAAGACACATTTCCCTTTTTGTCCCTGTACTGCAGTGCTTCACAATGTCTTATCACTTTAGTTTTACTGCAATTATGCATTGCTGAGTGCTCCATTCTTACATCACGGTTCTGGTTCTGCCTCAGGTGAACCCGGAGCTGAAGCAGAACTTTGAGGACCAGGGCCTTCACTTCGTGGGTCAGGATGTGGAGGGTGAAAGGATGGAGGTCATCGAGCTGGATGGTGAGGCGGAAGCTTGTGACATTTATGACATTTATCAGATGCCTTCAACTAGAGCACCTTAAAATCAGTATTTAGAGGGACAGTCCCGCCAGCAGACACTCCAGGGCTCAAGACTAACTTTTTGCTCTGGTTGCACTGGTGTGGCCAACTTTTGTTCTTAGGTGCACCAAATTTCCGCCACGCTGTGCATATTGGCAACATTGACTTGTAAATGATTAAAGAATTGGGTTAACATAAAGTTAATTATTTGAAGCACAATTGTACAAGAAAGGTAACTTATTGATGATGTTAGTGCTTTAAGTGCTTCACTAAGCTGAAATTAAAACAAGATAAGTGAAATAAAAAGAGTTACATTAAAAGTTCAAGTGTGCAAGGGCTTGATGATCTGTAGCTGTAATGCAGCGGGGAGAGGGGACACTGGACACATTTATCGCTGCATGTTTTATAGATGCATTTTGCTTTTTCAGCATTTAATTTCTATCATTATGTGCAGTCAGGTGACCATTTTGTGCAAAAAAAAAATAAATGGAAGCTGAGGCGGTAAAATGGACACTAGCTTCTGGCAATTAGGAAAGAAAAGTCTGAGGTGTGGAAAAATACTTTGATCATGAAAAAGTATGTAACGTACACATGTTGGAATAGTCATGTTGGCCAACACCCGCCATCACAATAATGTTGGGTTCAGCCTTTTAAAAAGCTGTAGTGCTGCAACTAGCGATTATTTTAGTAATCAATTAATCTGTCGTTTTTTTTTTTAATTAATTGTAGAATCGGATAAAAAAAAAAACAAGAAAAGCATTCATTTCCAACCCTTTATTCAAAAGCAGAACCAAAGTCTTTAGAAAGTGCACAAACATGTTGCTCCTTGAGCTGTTATAATAATAAAATAAAAATTGACTAACACAAAAACATACACATGTATGCTTTACATCTGCCAAATATAGCCTTTTTTTTAAATAAAGTGCCACCTGAGCTGCCAGAATGATAAATAATTTATAAAAAATACAAATCAGAAAATTTAACAGGATTTGTTTGAATGTCAGAACTTGTTCTCTACACTACACTGCAGATGCACACACTCACAAGCTCACACTGACACACACACACTTTTCTAACTTAATAGTTTTGTCCTGATTTCAGTCCAAATCTCTAAAAAATCTTAAATCAAGCTACATTTACTAGACACATGAAACAGCATAAGAAATGATGTCTTGTTTTCTGATAAAACATCTCAAAATTAAGTGATTGTTTGTTTAAAACAAGCAAAATTATCTGGGGTAAGAAAACTAATCTTAATGAGATATAATCTCAAACAGAAGTTTTAAGCATCACTTAATTTTCTCATGCCATTTTTCTTGTCTAGTAATCTTGATTTAAGATTTTTTAGATATTTGGACTGGAAACGAGACAAAATTACTAGTTAAGAAAAGCTTTTTTTTTGCAGTGTAGCTATACATGACAACAGATTGAAAAATGAATGGTCCAAAAAAGTGAATAAAAACGTGTCTTTAGTCTTTTAATGCAAAGCAGCCCTGCTTTACTACTGTTATTAACGAGCTAACGCTAACTTGTCATGCCTGTCAAGTAGTGCCGCACGATTTATCTAATCGCAATCGTAATCGCGATGTCATTCTGTGCGATTACATGAACGCAAAAAGCTGCGATTTAAATAATTAGTACATGGATTGAATCGGCAACATATCACTCATTCTCTCAAAGTTTGCGAGCTGACTGAAGTCTCACTTCAGTCGAATGTGACGTGTTCGGTCACATGACTTTCGATTCGGTTCAATGGAGACCTCAGATTCGTGACTCGCATAGACATATGGGTAGACGCCGCATGACGAGCTGCATCGTACGTCAACGTCGCCGCCATATTGCGATAGGCGCTGCTGTGGCGTGAAGCATATACATGTCTATGGAGAGAAGTGCATAAAAATGCCTCACTCTTGTGCTGCTTGGGGCTGTACAAACCGCTGTACGCTCCAAATCAGATCCCGGGGGATTACATTTCATAGGTAAGGCTGGACAATTGTTTTGAATATATTTGGCCATTATAAAATCCCGTTTTATAAGTCTTAACCTTAGCTAAGCTAGCAAAGCTATGCATTCCTGTGTTCAAGTCAGCCTCCAAAAAAGAACTATAATACGGGATTTTATAATGGCCAAATATAATCAAAACAGTTGTTTAGCCTTACCAGGGTTTGTCGTTCGACAGTTTTTTGTGATTATTTAATTTTGAAAGCACTGGGCATTTCAAGTTGTTATAAGTAGTTTGTATGTTTCACTTTGAAATGAAACATTTCACTATTAGTAATTTGTATGCGACTTTTCATTGATATACAAGCAAGTGCCCTTTATCATATCGCATATCGCAATATTGATCTCAATAATTGCAATATGTCTTTTTCCCCAAAATGTCAAGCTGGATGACGGGTAAACATTTACATTTACAGCATTTATCAGATGCCCTTATCCAGAGCGACTCACAATCAGTAGTTACAGGGACAGTCTCCCTGGAGCAACTTAGGGTTAAGTGTCTTGCTCAGGGACACAATAGGCGAGTCGTCCACGCGGATAGGTAGAGAACAGTCCGAACGCTGTTTCATCCCCTCCACACATGTAGGTGGCGCTGTAAGTCCCCGTCTAGTTCTCCTCCGCGGCGAGTTAAACACCAGCACCAGGGACATTACATTCCTCAGTTCAAAACGGAACTAAAGTAGGATTCTGTAGTGACTTACCCTGCTGCTGAACTCCCTTCCTCCTCATCAAACACGCGTTTGAGGTGCTGAATCATTGCCGTGGTGCTCCTGTGCCATGTCGCTTTTGCATATTTTCGCGCAGATTTCTCTGCCTCCGCCATGTATCTGTCCTCTACCTCCGCTCGTTTTATTTATTTTTTTATTTATTTTATTTATTTTTTTTTTTTTTGCTCCGCGCTGTCTATGAGGCACCAAACTCTGCTAGCATCTGTGCGCGAGAGAGACCGAGTGTGTTCACTCCGCTCCGCGCTCAAATAAAGTTTTTTTTATTAATAATCAAACGTCTCCGAGTCGCGCGACATAACGAATCGATTAGGAAATTCGTTGCCAACTCTTTTAGTAATAGATTTTTAGCGATTCAATCGATTCGTTGTTGCAGCCCTAAAAAGCTGTACTTGTCGGGCTTGCGATTAATGTTCTAATCCGTGGGAACATCTATTTTATCTATCTGACTGACCCAGTCTACTCACCTCTCTGTCGGCACCACGCACACTTTCAAACCATCAGGAGTATCTGGACATCAGAGTTGGGCCCCGCCCTTCACCATTTGTAATTGGTTTACAAAACATAACTTTCTTAATATGTGTCTGTTGCACAGGGAATTCACAGAGAATTCAGGGAGTTCATTGAGAAATCAGGTTGCAATCAAGTGTCTTAAGTAGGGCTGCAACTATCGAATATTTTTGCAATCGAGTATTCTGTCTATTTTTTAAATCATTATTTTAAACAACTCTATCAATAGTGTGTTATGCAACATGAAAATAAATCTTAAAATGAGCATGCAATTGGCTGTTATTCCTCACAAAAAAAAAGTTTTTATTCAAACTGAACATTCATGATGTAGCCTATTTGTCCTTAGTTTTATTTTAATAAAAAAAGGAAAAAGGGGTGTACCCCCTGCTATAGCCCATCTGAGATTAACGAAAAAATAAAAAGTATAAAGGTACAAAATAGTAAAAAGAAGTATCAAGTATTACTAATAATCCAACTTAAACAATACACTTCAGTTTCCAGTTGAGGTAGGTAGGTAGAACGTTTGTCTTTGTGCAATGTTATGTGCAAAATAGAGAGAGAATTTGTCTTAGTGCATGTGTGTGCAATGCATGTGCAAGCCTGCGCCACTGTCATGTACTGTGGGGAAGAAAAAAAACACTGATGTGACACAAATGCTATAGACTCGCCCAAAAGTAAATCTATATTCTAATGAATGTAGACTAGTCCATCTGTTGCATTTATTATTACTACCTTATGTATGGGGAAGGCGTGTTTTGAGATGTAACCTATCAGTGTGTGTGTGTGTGTGTGTGTGTGTGTGCGTGCACGCTCGTGCGTGCTCTCTTGCTACTTATCAGGCCTCATCACTATCGACTCAGAACACAAATATTTATAAATAATTTACGTTATAAGAACCTTGTAGAAGTTCCGAGTCCGCTTGGAGAAGTGGGGTTTACGTGAGGATTTTCCTCGAATATTTTTTGTAATCGAATCATTCAAGTTATTCGAATAATCGTTTCAGCCCTAGTGATAGTTAGTGGGGTTTGAAGGTGGGGCTACTACCAGGACCACGCCCTCGTGATATTAAAAGATGTTTTTTCTCTCTGCAGCACCTGATCACCCGTACTTTGTGGGGGTGCAGTACCACCCCGAGTTCACCTCCCGACCCATCAAACCCTCCCCACCATACTTTGGCCTGCTGCTTGCCTCCGCCGGGATACTGCACAGCTTCCTGCAGAGGGGCTGCCGCCTGTCGCCACGGTAATGCCGGGAAATTTACATAATTAAACTTTACATGGAGATGTAATTTATCACCACTAACGTGCACTGAGCAGGGCGTCTATGAAATCTCATTTCTCTTTTCATTTCTTATGCATAGGTTACATTTTGAATATGTCTGGCAGTTCTTTTTTTGTAGCATGTGAACTTGATATATTGATTTGGGTCATTTTTGGGTGTGTCCTCCTACAGCTCAGTGCTCTTCAGCCAACATCAGTAGTAAATTATGATTTAAATGGCTGTATTTGTGTATTAATCAGGGTTCCTTAAAAACCTGGAAACGTCCTGGAATTTGAAGAGAATTTTCCAGGCCTTGAAAAGTTTGGGAAAACACATTGAAATCTGATTGACACATGAATGTATAATGTAGTACATAGTTTCTGTAAGACTGCACATTTTTCTACATTTAAAACTGGTGCAGGTCTGTAGTATCTTTGCTTTACTTAGTAAACCAAGTCATGTGGTACTGCATATGTCGCTTCCATAGTACAGAACGTTCTTGGATGTTCTGAAGTGAAGTGATTGTCACATGTGATACACAGCAGCACAGCACATGGTGCACACAGTGAAATTTGTCCTCTGCATTTAACCCATCACCCTGAGTGAGCAGTGGACAGCCATGACAGGCGCCCAGGGAGCAGTGTGTGGGGACGGTGGTTTTGCTCAGTGACACCTCAGTGGTACCTTGGCGAATCGGGATTCGAATCGGCAACCTTCTGATTATGGGGCCGTTTCCTTAACCGCTAGGCCACCACTGCTCCTTTGTAAATTAAATTAATGTAAATTAAATTACAGCTGATGATCTATGCCCGTACACGATTGCTCCGTTATACTCGAGCTGGGCGAACTTGGAGGAAGAAACACTGTAGTATAAGTTCTGCTTGTCAGGTTTTTCAGATAGTTTAACAAAAGAACGTATGGTCTTGAAAATGTGCCTTAAGAGTAACTGAAAAGCAATTTCTTTGTAAATAATGTGCAAGCGCTCTAATGATTAAAGTGATGTGAATGATTCCCAGGGACACGTACAGCGACCGGAGCGGGAGCAGCTCGCCGGACTCAGAGCTGGTGGAGCTGAAGCTCTGTGCTTCGTCTCAGGACTGAGCCTGGTGCGTTCGCACTGCTCATCTTCAGGCTTTAGTTTGAAATATGGATTGGAAACAAACAAGGAATTCTATCAGTGTTACTGCGGCCAAGATGCACTGAAGAAAGATGGAATGTAAATTTTTTTTTTTTTATAGAACACTTTTGAAATGTTACACTGCTGGTATTAAACTTTCAGATGCCTCCTGTGCTTTGTTCACACAGCCACCCAGGGGACAGTGGAACGTTTAGTCATTGTCAAAGTGCTTATTTTGAAATTTTCCTAGAGAACCTAATAAATACATTTACTTTGGTGCCATTTGACTATCTTGTTCAGTAGGACACAAACCATGAATTATTTTATTCAGCAACAATGAAAAGTCTATACTGCCATTTGCAGACTCTGTGCCTGACCTGCCCCATAGGCAGAATCAGTATTTTTGTTAGTGTAGCAGATGGGTTGGAAATTTGAAAGGCTGAGTAGTTCAGATATGGGGTTTTAAAATAAAGCTAATTGGAGATTAAGGCTGTGAGGGGAGAGAAGAGGAGGGGGAAAAAAAAAAAAAAAAAAAACCCAGTCTTTTAACAGGAAACAGTTTATTGCAAAAGTTCACATTGATCAGATGCCCTGAACCAGGGAACCTTAGTCAGTCGTTACAGGGACTGTCCCCCTGGAGAAACTGTCGAGTTTGCTCAGGGACATAATTGTAGTCCATGGGGCGGAGCCTAAGCTGGGTGTTCAAGTCATTTCACAACCTGGAACACAAAACAAAACCGGTCAGTTAAGCCTTTGAGGCAGTAATCAAAAACATGTAGACAGGGGAAGGAAAAATAAATTCAAAGCGCATGATCTCAGTCCCATATCCGCAAGTTTCATCCAGCAGTCAACAACTCATACAGGAATCATCATTGATCAACGCTCAGCACAACACCAGCAAGAGAAACATACCTCCACGCTGCCAGTCCGGGCTGAGATCCGCGCAGCCTCCAGATCCAGAACCAAACCTAGACAGGAACAGGAGAAACTTAACTTTCCAAAAACTAAACAGCTTTCCATGGTTCAGGGTCACAAGACCAGCTGGATCAAAAATAAAATAGTGTTGGACAGTAGAGTGACAGTCACAGACAAAGGACACCGTGACAGACAAAGGCCGTCCGCTTATGTCGCACGGAGTTCGAGGACGGGACCCACAGAGGTCAGGGGTCAGATCCTGGAAATCGTGCCACATGTTACAAAAATCAACGTACTCAGACCGGAGATCCACCAGAGACAGGCTGCCAGCGTCCAGAGACGAGACTTCTGTAGAGACAGAGCAGAAAGTTCCTTACACAGCCACAACACTAGAAGAACCAAATAAAAAGAGTTCACAGGCACACGGCTCAGGTCAATAAATTGTCTCATTATCGGGTTCACTGAACGCTCAGTGAGGGCAAGTGTGTCATCACAGCCAATCAGAAAGCAGGAGAAGACTGGAACATGCCACACCTTATATAGTGCCTTCATCCATAGGAGTCGGTGGTGCATGCCTCTGCCAGACTGTGGGTGCAACCGTGGAAAACATTTCCCATAGCAGCAGCAGAGGACAGGCTACCTGCAGCCTGGTCGGGGGGAACAATCTGGACCAGCAGCCGCCATGAGCAGGTCCTGTAAAGACACGAAGCTTGCTGTAAATAACAGCTCCAGCAGCAATAATTAATAAAGACCGCGTCGCATGCGGGCCAGGCGACGAGCGACGTGACGCAGTGTCCTTCCCCTTAATGTTGCTGCAGCAGCGACAGGTCAGCTGCACAGCGACCGTCGGTGAAAGTGTCGCTTTAGGCCCGGCTTGACCGCGCCAGCCACAGCAGGACAGGCGCGACTTCGATCGGGGCCGGAAACGGAATTGGCGAGACCACGTGTCCTGGTCCGGCATACTGCCCGCCAAACGGGCAAATGTATACTTGATATAAAGAAAACTAAACCACTGACCACGTGTGAATACGTGAGACCACGTGTCCTGGTGCGGCTTAGGTTCAATAAATCAAAAGCAAGAAACAAAGACTAAAGTACCAACGAGTAGCAATTGGAGAGTTTAGCAATAAAGCTAAAGCTAGTGAGTGTTGCCGCTAAAGTTTAACATAAAACAGCACAAAACATTAAATACTTAAAATACAAAAAAAGTGATTTTTTACGACTTCAGCGCAGCTAGCAGAACAACAATACCACTCTGCAAATTTACAATAGATTAACTTTGCAACGAGATATTTCAAGACCTTGCCCGTACTCACCATGTCGCCGTACTACAGTCGGAGGAAGAGAAGGAGCGGACGCCGAGCCGTGGTTTTATATATGACTCGAAATGACGTTGCGGAATCTGATTGGCTTGTTCCAATTTCCTGAGCATGACGGGATATGAAGTTTAGGAATGCTAAATGCTTTTCTAAAAGCATTTTAATAATTAACATATCGCAATTAACAATATTTATATTGTGTTTATTAAGGTATTTTATAGTTTATATATAATAATAACCAATTTGCAAAATGTTTAATGAAATAAGAGAGAACCCTACAGTGTTTCCAGGATAAACAGCTTTTCTGTGTTGTGTGTTGAAATATTACGGCCGACTGTCATGTGCTCAGGAGGTCCCGCTGCCTGCGGTCTGTTCTTCTGTTCTTCCATGAACCTTGGCGGATGAAAGCCCCCCACGCAGAACACGTTTCAGGACCTCGGAGAGCCGCCGGGAACCGATTCACTGTTCTGGAATCAGCCCACATGCCCTTCGCAGTCATACGACATTCAGCCCGCTAATTACATGAAGCCTGCATGTATGGAGCGATGATGCGTTTCTGGAACAGTGCATGGTGACAGCTGTGTCGCCGGGGAGAGAACGGACCGGTTCTTTTAAACGAACGAAGCACGCCCTGTTTATTTTCCAATCTGTGGAAAATCGCAGGGCGCCGCGCTTAAAACTGCTGTAAGCAGCGCGATTTACGGCACGACCGAGGCTCTGTTCGCCCGTTATTAACGCGTTATTTGACGGTAGGAGAGGGAGCCGCGCCGAGTCACGTGACTGCAGCAGAGCCCTGCGCTCCTCCTCCGTCTCCATCTCCACCTCCATCTCCACCTCCACCTCCCGTGCATGTAAACAGCGCGCTTTGTTACTGGGCCATGCCATGGACAGCCTGTGGCAGTACCAGTTCCGGATCATCCTGCTCGGGGACTCCACGGTGGGCAAGTCGTCCCTGCTGAAGCGCTTCACGGACGGGATCTACAGCGACGTGGCGGACCCCACGGTCGGCGTGGACTTTTACGCGCGGGCGCTGGACGTGGAGCCGGGCGTGAAAATCAAGCTGCAGCTGTGGGACACGGCGGGACAGGAGCGCTTCAGGTGAGAGCCCGTCCTCTGCCCGTCCGCGTAACGCGCCGCGCGTCCGTGGAATAAGCAGGGCCTCGTGTTGTGTAACCGGGCCGGACTCTGATCCTCGTTTTTATACCGGTCATGAGGTCTGCACAGGTGCGTTTATTCCCCACCCACAATGGACTTCTGCCACGAACTGTTCTTCGTGGGCCACTTTCATAGAGACACGCTACATGTAGGGCAGCGGTTGGTGTCTTCTGTCCCTCAGTCAGTGGTCTGGACCCTAACACCACTACAAAATGTCCATCCGGCAGAAGATGTGCTTGTATTTGTGTGCTGTGTGGTGTAGTACGCGTCGCTGAAACTGGTTATTCTGCTCCGCCAGGTCCATCACCACGTCCTACTACCGGAACTCAGTGGGGGGTCTGCTGGTGTTCGACCTGACCAATCGCAAAACCTTCGAGCACGTGCGGGAGTGGCACCGGGAGGTGAGCGAGCACATCCTGCCCCACCACATGGTCTACATCCTGATTGGCCACAAGAGCGACCTGGGCAGGGACAGGAAGGTGACCCGCGAGGAGGCGGAGCAGCTGGCGGCGGAGCTGGGCGTCCGCTACGTGGAGACGTCCGCCAAGTGCAACAGCAACGTGGAGCGGGCGTTTGAGCTGCTGACGCGCGACATCTTCGAGTTGATGAAGATGGGCGAGATCGCCACGCGTGACGGCTGGGACGGCGTGAAGAGCGGCCTCACCACCAAGGTCCTGTACCCCGCCGAGGAGGAGGCCGAGCGGGAGAAGAGCTGCAACTGCTGACTGGTCACTTTCCAGCCCGCCCACCTTCCCACCTGTCTGTTCACGAGCATCTCACTTCCTGTCACGCTCATCTTGTCATGCGTCCAGCCATCGCTCATCATGCGTTCAGGACACGGTGGTCCTCTGCCCGCCATGAAGCCAGCAGAGGTCAAGGGGTCGGGCGAGCGTCTGCGCTGGAGACGCGGGTCCAGGTGAACAGGGGACGTTCAGTCCGGAGATACTGGACGTGAAACCACTGACATCGGACTTGGTGTCGGACTTCATGTCGGCAATGCTTTCATCCAGGGTATCTTTTGCATTCCTGATTCGTACTTCTGTCCTAAATCGGTTCCACACAACAATTTTTAATTTTCATAATTAAACTGGGATCACATGTTTACATTCTTTTCTAATTAAGCTTAATATTAGAACCTAGTACCACGTGTCGAGTTCATAGAACACATCATGCCACCATCAGGCCCAACCTGGCATTCTGACTGGCGTTCTAGGCCAGGGAACCTACTAGCTTCATGGCTTGTCTAGTTGTTCCGGGATCTATGTCAGCCGTTCAGTTCCTGTGTCCATGTCGTATTGTAGACGTTTTACACCCGGTTCATGTGGAAAGTCCTACCAGCATGGCCATTCCATCCTACTGCTTCTATCATCTTTACCGCTCAGTCGTGATCAGCTGGAAACCCCAGTTAGACTAAAAAATACACGGGCCTTCGGAAAACCGATCCTTTTCAAGACATTTGTCCATGCGACGGTCTGGACCATATGGTACTGAAACAATCATATCACCGTGACAACAGATTGTCTCCTTTACCTTGTGATGGTCTTTGTCCTGTGGTCCAGGTTCTCTGGAGAACTGTGCAGATGCTGGTTAATGTTTGACTCGCTCAGTGTTTTCTTTGTAACTTGAACGCGGTAAGTTATTCATTTAACGGGATGCCAGTTTCAACCAAACCAATTGAATTCCAATTAGGCGGTTTCTTCTTTCATTATTATTAATATTTCGCTGCTGACTAATTGGTACGTATTCTTTTGAGTGCCAAAAAAAGCCCCAGTGCACCAAGTGTGGACTTCAAACAACTGTTGCATTTCATTTACCAGAAAAGTGTATTTTCACCAACGTTAGAGTCACATTTCTGACTGGCCAAGGCTGCAGGTCGTCACTCGCCGCTCGCCATTGTGAACTCGACCCTGTTGTGAGTGACAATCAGGTTTTCTCCTTTAGGTGCCAAACGCCCTCGGAATGGAGCAGATGCCACCCTAGTGTGGGCCCATTCGCGCTGAGGTCCAGATGTTTGCATGTAGAAAGTGTTTGGGCGTGGTCCGAGGATCAGACATTGTGCGGTGTTAACGCATTTCGGTGTTCCGCTGGTAGAACACGGGGCTGCTCATAGTCCTGCGGCCTGTATGAATCCATTGTTAAGCTGTGTGTTTGTAGAGGGTGCAAGCTGGGAAAGTTCTGGGCCTGTTATTGGTCCCCCCCAGCGAGGGACGCCCGCTGCTCCGACCCACTGCCCCATTTAAACCGGCGGTGAGGAGGACTGCGCGGATCCCACAGGAAGTGTGAGGCATTCAACCGAATCTGAGGAACAGCTTGTAGGAACAGCTCATCGTTTTCGTCGCCGCTGTCTGTTCAGTGTCATGATAAGTGCACATTGTCACTTCCTTTCTCCAGCGGGTGGATCCAGCAGGTGGAAACAGTAGAAGAAAGTTCAGCTTGATGAAACGTTTCCCAGCAGCAGACTGACATTTCTGCACAAAATATCACTACTTGTCAAAAAGAAGCACGTCTCACAGGCTAAATGTGTGTAAGAACGTGGATACCACTGATAATCGCTCCTGTAAATTGTCAGAAATATTTATGTGTGATTTAATATGTGGTGGATAAAATAATAAACATTCCTTATGATAAAATTATGGTGTCAAACATTTTTCACCTCAAAAACCGAAATATCTCCATTTGCCTGGCTGGCGATAAACTATCACAAGATGAAGGTGGTCTCTGAAGGCCCGCTCACCATCCCACCTTGCCTTGCATGTTAATATAACTAGCAAGTAATATTCCTGAAACTCTCCTTCATTAATTAACAATTATAATGAATATAACGCAATGTAATACAATTATTTAAAAAATACGCTCTGGATGTTGACAATACAAGAATATAAACGCACAGCGCGTCCCATCATGCCTTGCGCCAAGTACCGTGTTCCGTTTTGGCTTGTTTTAAACGTTACTTAATCTTTCGTGGTTTTTAGATTTTTTTTTCCTTGGTTTTCTGGGTTATCTGAGTAAACGCGCTCTGAAGTGGGTGTTTGCCACCGAACCCACCGTCCGGGCGAAGACCTGCCGGTCCCGCCGAGTCCCCGGTTCCGCCGCGGTCTGGTTAAAAAGGGCATCTGCCGTGAGTGGCACGGGGAGGGCGGGTCACCGTCCGCGCTGCGGAATCGCGATCAAGAGATTTCGGATGCACAATTTTTGTTGCACGGGGCTGCTGATGACCGCGAGTCTTGGCGCCCCAAACTTGCATGTTTAATATAAAACCAATCTGTTCTATCTGTTCTATCTGTGATGCGTAAAATCGCCCGGCATAGGCAATGAGATCAGGGGCGCACTGGGTAACGCTCTCGCCTACGAACCAGAAGAATCAAGTTCAAATCTCGCTTGTTACCATTGTGTTCCTGAGCAAGACACTTAACCCTAAGTTTCTCCAGGGGGGACTGTCCCTGTAACTACTGATTGTAAGTGGCTCTGGATACGGGCGTCTGATAAATGCTGTAAATGTAAATGTAAGTTACTCTCTGGAGCAGGAGTATCAAACCAGGTTGCGTAAGATCACTACAAATATATTTATTATTTTGATCCGGCGACGGTTTGATGACGCGCTGATAATACACAAACTACAGATCCCATAATGCAGTGCATCAGTTGCCTTGCCGAACGGCAAATGAATCAGTACAAGAGCAGTTTCCACAAAGTCATCAAAGCGCTCGGTTTGTCGGCAAAGTGCGCACTACATTATGGGATATGTAGTTTTTTTGTATCAGCGCTTCTTAACGTTGAATGAACGAGCACTGATGTTGGGAACTTCGGCTCCTAGCTGAGAGCCAGTATTAATAGCCCGGTTCACTAGAAAGATTCGGTTCTTTTCTGTTTTTTACTTAGTTTACTTAACTCATGTACAGATCTGTATTTATTCAGAATTTATTTTGCGTTATGGGTATCTTCTTTTGATGTTACTACCCTTTAATCTTCTGTTTTTGATTATGGCATGTTGCACTCGGGGCTGGTGGAAAGGACCTTAATTTCGTTGTACTGTTGTTATGTGTAAAATGTATTTCATTTATATACTTGTTATAAGCAACATGGAATTAAAATGTAAATTACAAAACCCATCTCAAATTGAAAAAAATATCAAGTCATTGTTTTTCATCTATACAATATCTTTAAATAATAGTTATGTAGCCGGTGTAGGTCTGCGCTGTGTAATCTTATTCCGTCGGGAGCTTTTATTCTGATAATGAAAAACAGAGACGAAGTTCCTCCGGTCAAACAGGAGCGTTCACTGGGCGCTCTGGGATTTTAGGGAAGGAAGGGAGTCCAGCAAGTCAGTAAACCCGCCTTAAAACTACACGCAATGAAGCATCTCCGTCGCTGAGCAGCGCTCACGGGTCACAAAAGCAAGATCTTTTACAAACAGAACAACTATTTCCAAATCGTAACATATTTACCTATTTCGAGTAATTATACATGCATAATGAAACCTGACACGCATACAGTGTTAATAACTACAAACATCAAAATGAAAGCGGGGGCTGCGGGACACAGAGACGCGTTTTGAGCGGAAGAGGAGGAAGAGGAGGAAGAGGAAGAGGTCTTGGCTACTTCTGGGCCAGTTGGGGGAGCAGGAAACGCGTCACTCCGTGGTTCCAGTCCGCCTGGGCTAATTGTCTTGTGGGGTTTGAGTCGCTGTCTTTGTGCTCTTCTGGTCCACTTGGCTACTCTCTGATATAAAGACGCAGGACAGAATGACGTGCAGCCCACTTCCACAGCAACCACGCCCGTTTTTAAAAAGAAAGGAAATTAATTCATTAGCGCTCAAGGTGGCCGAGTGGGGGCGCTGCTGCACAGTCAGAATCGGAATATTAACATTAAAAAACGATAACGTTAACGATGGCTCGCGTGGGGCGCGCGCGCGCGCGCGAGGAGATGGTTGCCCGGTGACGGCGGAGAAGCGCGTCACCGCGCCTCCCGGAAGCGCGCACGGCGCCGCGCCCAGCTTTCCGGGCTGCAGCAGGAACGATGAGCGGCGAGCAGCAGCAGGTCGAGCTCTTCGTCAAGGTGAAGCGTCGCTTCTGAACACCGTTAACGGCGAGACGTGGCGAGGAGAAGCGGGCGTGGGAGCGCGCGGGGAAAAGCTCCGTTCAGTTTCCGGACTTCCGGCTTTCAGCTGAACTTCTGTGTAGAAATGACAGACGCGTTGGATTCAGGAAACTGAAATAAAAACGCAAAACTGGACTTTTGGGTCCAGGGTCGTTGTTTCGGGCCGGGGGATGAAATGCCATTTCCGACTTGATCTTTTCTTTTAAAAAAAAGTAAAAAAAAAAAAAAGTTTTTTTAATGATTTTATTCATGTGATGTTAACCCCTAGGGCTGATGGGGGTCAGAGGTCAGTGCAGTTGTGTTGAGTAATAATTATTATCACCATTGTGTTGTTGCAGGCCGGCAGCGATGGCCAGAGCATCGGGAACTGTCCCTTCTCCCAGCGCCTCTTCATGGTGCTTTGGCTGAAGGGGGTCACCTTCAACGTCACCACGGTGGACATGAAGAGGTCAGCGTCTGTAATTCCAGGAGTAGAATGTCTCCACTGGGTGGAGATGGACCTTCTGTGATGAAGCCTCCATGTGGGCCAGAATCTGGATTATGGATCTGACGTCTGATGATTTGGACCAATCAGAACTGTAGCAGGGCAGTGATGACGTTCTCTGATTGGCTGTTCATTCCTCTTCTGTCTGTGCAGAAAACCTGACATCCTGAAGGATCTGGCACCCGGTGCTCAGCCGCCGTTCTTACTTTACGGGACAGAGGTGAAAACGGACACAAACAAGATTGAAGAGTTTCTGGAGGAGAAGCTCTGCCCTCCAAAGTAATGTCCTCCCATCCATCTATCCACCCACTCACCCATCCACCTAGCTATACATCCATCCATCCAGTGATACCCTAGCAGTAAGGAAGTGGACCAGTAATCGGAAGGTTGTGGGTTTGAATCCTGAGCCCCTGGATCAAGGTACCGTCCCCACACACTGCTTCCCGGATGCCTGTCATGGCTGCCCACAATGCAGATGGGACATTTTGTTGTGTGCACCATGTGCTGTGGTGCAGTGTTTCACGATGACTTTCTTTATCCATCCTCCCATCCATCCGTCCTTCCTTCCATCTATGTTTTTCTCATTTCTTTCTTACCCCAGGTACCCCCGGCTAGCCGCTAAGAACCCGGAGTCCAACACAGCGGGTCTGGACGTCTTTTCCAAGTTCTCGGCCTACATCAAAAACTCCAATCCCCAGCTCAATGACAGTGAGTAACAAAACCTGTCGAAGCTCCGTGGCTAAAGTGGAGGAACAGGTTTCTGAATAGCAGATTTTCTGCTGAGGCGTTTCCTCTGAAGCCTCAGCTTCTGTTTTGGACCGTTACTTAGTTCCTGAAAAGGCAGAAAGCAGCTTGATATGAAGCCCACGTTCGTCTTAAAGGGACAGTCTCAGTAAAACAGTAAACTTCATTTCTCTGTTTCAGATCTGGAGAAGGGGCTTCTGAAGGCGCTGAAGAAGCTGGACGACTACCTTGGCTCGGCACTTCCTGACGAGATTGATGAGAACAGCGAGGACGAGGTCACGTCCTCCTCCCGCCCCTTCCTGGACGGTCAAGAGCTCACGCTGGCCGACTGCAACCTGCTTCCCAAACTCAACATCGTGAAGGTGCTGAACACGTCTCCTGCCTTATTTCTTTATTTTCATTAATTATTATCATGATTATTGTATTAGAATATTTCCGTGTGGATATGGGCGGGGCATGCTGACTAGTGTGTACCCCTGCAGGTGGTGTGTCTGCAGTACCGCGGCTTCTCCATCCCCCGCACCCTCACCAACCTGTGGCGCTACCTGGACGCAGCCTACGGCCGCGAGGAGTTCGCCTCCACCTGCCCCAACGACTCGGAGATCCACGCCGCCTACTCCTCCGTGGCCAAGGCCCTGAAGTAGGACGAGGGGTGGAGTGAGACACACACACACACACACACACACACACACACACACCGTGGCTTAGGCTTGGAATCTGTAGTGCTCTGTGCTGTAAAGACTGAAGGCTGACAACATTTCACTGGGTGGGAAACCCCGCCCCCTCTCCCCTTCCCCAACCAATCATCAGCGTCATTCATTTCTTTCGTCTTTTTATTCATTTTAACACCAAAATGAATATTTTGAAGAAAAGTTGAAAGTTATTGCAGATGAATTGGTGATGTTATGATCGTAAGGTGTTTAGTTTAAAAGTGTTAAGTTTAAAGTTGATTTCACCTCCAAATATTCCCGTTTTGGATCATATTCCCATCTCTGTGGTTGTGGATGGTGTTTTGCACCTCTGCACTGTTTCCACTCGCTGTTTGCGGCCCTTTGCGTTCTAGACTGCAGGTTCTCCACCTCGACGGCTGCCGGTCCTCTGGGCGCCGCGTTCAGCCGTTACCCACAGGAAATGCTTACAGCAGAACGTGGCTTCCTTCCGCACTGGAACGTGCAGCTGTAGACCTGAGCGCAGTTTAATTACCCTGCCCATCTGCGGGGCGGGCCAGGGCGGGCCAGGGCGGGCCACCACACCACTGCGATTTTACCCCCCCTACAGTCACTGTCCCGCCACGATTATTTGCACTTAAAGGCTGATCGTCTCCTTTCCACGTTCAACATAATAAAACTGCCTCTGTTCAGATTTTATTTCAATGTTCTTTTTTTACATTCTGTATCTGTTTTAGCGGGTATTTTATATCCCCTGGTTTTTTACAAAAAAAGATTCCAATCCGTAAGTCCGAATAAAAACGTGTGTTCGGTAGCTTTTATAGATCCGTTTTGAAGGAATAAAAAAAAATGAAAGACTCCTTTGATGGTTCTTGTGTTTTGTTGTCCACTGTTTTATGTGAGGAACAGTGACATTTGTGACCAGCAGGAGGGCATGTCTCTGAATCAAGTCACTTTATTTAGGGTAATATACAGGTGCATTGCATACATGAATGGAATATTAGTGCATTAATTTGTATGTAAAATAACATGAAAGTCTTGATGACAAGAAAAAAATTTAGGGTAATTAAACAGGACAATAACGGCAAGAAGACAAAAACGAAAACGTGATTAAATATAGAGTAAGTCTTTTTTTATAATCTTCAATGGAGGATAAACCAGGCATTAGAGTGGAATTAGAGGTGCAGAATATGGAAGGTTCATTGTTCTTCAGTCACGTGAAGTCGTCTCAGTTCCATCCGTACAAAGGAACAAATTTGGCAACAATATGGCATTTATGCTCAGATTTAACCAGATCATTAAAGAAAAACAGTTGTTTCCGCAGCTGCACCATGGACTCCGGTTCCAGACCCGGTCTGACCAGTTCAGGTATCTGTGGGTGCAGCTTGAATCCAGGATCATTACATGCTTCACTCCCCCATCAAAAGCTCATTCTACAAACTTACACACACACTGAACTTTTTATAGTTGACTAACAGCACCATACAGTAATCCATGTTTTGTGTGTATTAGTTATGTGTGAATGCGAGTAGAAATCACCGCAGCGCCCCCATCAGGAGGAGGGGGAGGAGACTCAGCACCAGCCCTGCCCCGCAGGGGGCGGAGCCACGCGGGGCGTGGTTGCAGAGGTCGGTGTCGCAGCAGTTGTTGGTGTAGTTGAAGCTGAGGCCGGCCGCCGCCTTCTGTCCGGTCAGGCCGCAGTGCGTCTCCACGGCGCAGCCCTTCTCATACACGACCAGGCGAATGGCCCCTGCACAGACATCCCATCATGCACATCACTTTACTGCACCTTCTTTCCTCTTACCCCCATCATCTGTCTTCCCACCCAGTCCTGTCTTAAAGTCCCCCCCCGGAGCAACTCAGGGTTAAGTGTCTTGCTCAGGGACACAATGGTAGTAAGTGGTATTTGAAACTGGGTCTTCTGGTTCATAGGCGTGTGTGTTACCCACTAGGCCACTACATCCCTGTTTTGAGGTGTGTAATAATTTCTGACAACCAGAAGATGAACAAAGTTTGAAAAGGGGAGGAGCCTCTTCCATTTCCCTCCATTCTATACACTCCTGATACCCCTGGACGTCACAAACGCAGGACCAGCTACTCCTGCTTCTGGACAGCAGCTGACATGTCTGTGGTGGACATCTTGCCAGCTGGGGACCACAGCGTCACTGTCGGTGGCCGGCTGCACCAGGTCCTCCGCAGCAGGCGTTCAGCCTCATTCAGCCGGCATGCTTGGAGATCATGTGACGCACTGAGGACATGTGTGGGTGGTGGACAGGCCTCACCTTTGACGGCCACGGCGGTGCTGGAGAGGCAGCGCTGGCCGGCGGGACACTCCTGCGGGAACGGCATGCACTCAATGGGAGAGATGGCGGGAAAGACGCAGGTGTAGCAGCGCAGGGTCACCGCTGGAGACATGTGGAGACAGATGTTAGTGCCTTACAAGCTGCAGATCTTCCCACTGCAACGCTTTAAATAAAAATGTTCTCATCTCCACACAGGATCCAGCCCCAGGTTCACGTCCCCGCTGTCCGTGGAGGAAGGAACAGGACATTTTCACAACCGCCATCTTTGTTATGGACAAATGTAATATTTGACATGGTGACTGGACCAAACCGCAGCAGATGCCCACTGTCTCCTCGTAAATGTCCCTCTGCGGGGTCATAAATGTTA
Organism: Denticeps clupeoides; assembly: GCF_900700375.1. NCBI lineage: Eukaryota > Metazoa > Chordata > Actinopteri > Clupeiformes > Denticipitidae > Denticeps > Denticeps clupeoides. Next base: position 10,268,619 of record NC_041726.1, read on the forward strand.
ATCAGTTCAACTTAACGATGGCGGCTAATTAAGGTCCAACGGACTGGTTTTGTTCCGGGAATAAATTAAACTGTTCTGGACTGTTTCTAGATCAGACGTTCTGTGCAGGTACTAAACACCAAATGGTTCAGAAGATGGAGTTTATGTGACAAATGTGTTAGATGAAGACATTTCTTTAGCGATGGAGCTAAATTGCATTAGACAGGACGCTTTGGAACCTGAGCTGGTTAAGATGTTAGAAATGCAATGTGGAGATCCTCCAGTGAGGATCTCACATGGTTCCTGTTACCTGCGAGAGGAAGGCAGCACAGCAGGACGTGGAGGAGAGGCGACTGCTGAAACATCTCTGAAGTTCTCCGATGTCCCCAAAATAGACAAAAAGCCGCTTCTCTTCTCCGCAGGAGGTCTTCTTTCTATCTCATTTCATGGCGGTGGTGAATTTGCTCATCTCTGCTGCGCAGTGTGCTGTCGCTGCAGCATAAAGAACCGTTCCTCAATGTTTTTATGCACCAACACACACACACACACTCACACACTCGTCTCGGTCGCCATTCCTGCACTGACAGAGGCCTCTCTGTTCTCGCCCTCGCTCGCTAATCAAATTCTTACACCATTCGCCACACCGACTCTCCTAACTTTTTGTGGGGACTGGAACTTTTATGCAGGGTGAAGGGGTGGGGTGATGGGTCCAGGGTCAAGGGTCATTGGGATTATTTTGTAATAAACGGCATGGTGATATCACTGAATAAAACAAAACAGAATAATGGTTTAATGGTTCTGTGGTGGCAGTGTGTACAGTTTTTGTGTGTGTGTGTGTGTGTGTGTGTGTGTGTGTGTGTGTGTGTGAAAGAGAACATAACAACATTGCGACATAATTGCATACATGAGGCTGGGAAGAAGGTTAGTCAGGAGACACGAGTCTTGAGACTAAAAACACACACATACTCACGCATACTCTCATGCACACACACAAACACACAGAAACACACACACACACATACAGAGAAATACATTCAGATGAACACACACACACATACAGTGCTTCCGGAAAGTGTTCCCAGCATTATGTTGCCGCCTTATTCCAAAATTGATTAAATTCATTTTCTTAATCAGAATTCTACACACAAGAACCCTTGATGACAAAGTGAAAAAAAAAAGTTTACTTGAGGTTTTGGCAAATTTATTAAAAATAAGAAAACTGAGAAATCACACGTACGTAAGAATTCACAGCCTTTGCCAAATACTTTGTCCATGCACCTTTGGCAGCGATTACAGCCTCAAGTCTGTACGATGCCACGACCTTGGCACACCGACCCTTGGCCAGTTTGGCCCATTCCTCTTTGCAGCATCTTTCAAGCTCCAACAGGTTGGATGGGAAGCGCTGGTGCACAGCCATTTTAATGTTTTTTTTAACCCTGGATGTCTCTGAACATTGCTGTCATCTTTCCCTTTATCCTGACTAGTCTCCCAGTTCCCAGCTGAAAAACATCCCCGCCGCATGAGGCGGCCTCCACCATGCTTCACTGTATGGATGGTATTGGCCTGATGATGAGCGGTGCCTGGTTTTCTCCAAATGTGACGCCTGCCATTCACCCCAAAGACAAGAGAATTTGTTGCTTCTAATGGTCTGAGGTGTTGTGGGGAACACGACCATATGCCTTTTACTAAGGAGTGGCTTCTGTCTGGCCACTCTACCATACAGGCCTGATTGATGTATTGCTTCAGAGATGGGAGTCCTTCTAGAAGGTTCTCCTCTGTGCACAGAGGGACTCTGGAGCTCCTACAGAGTGACCATCAGGTTCTTGGTCACCTCCCTGACTAAGGCCCTTCTCCCCTGATCTCTCTGTTTAGGTGGCCGGTCAGCTCTAGCAAGAGTCCTGGTGGTTTCGAACTTCTTCCACTTGCGATGATGGAGGCCACTGTGCTCACTGGGAAAATGAGCACGTCAGCAGATTTGTGGCTGGAGACAATATTGTCTCGGAGGTCTACAGACAAATCCTTTGACTTCATGCTTGGTTTGTGCTCTGACATGATCTGTCAACCATGGGACCTTATATAGACTTTCAAAAACAGGTACAATCAACTGTTTTTCTAAAGCATGGACTCCAATTATTGGAGTCCAACTATTGGGGCAGTGGTGGCCTATTGGGGTAGTGGTGGCCTAGCGGTTAAGGAAGCGGCCCCGTAATCAGAAGGTTGCCGGTTCGAATCCCAAGGTGCTACTGAGCAAAGCACCGTCCCCACACACTGCTCCCCAAGTGCCTGTCATGGCTGCCCACTGCTCACTCAGGGTGATGGGTTAAATGCAGAGGACAAATTTCACTGTGTGCTGTGCTGCTTTGTATCACATGTGACAATCACTTCACTTTATTATTATTATTATTATGTATAATTAAGCTGCAGAAACATTTCAAGGATGATTGTCAAACATTTCAATTCCTATGTTCTTATGTACATCTTTTAATAAATTTGTCAAAACCTCAGGTAAACTTTTTTCACGTTGTCATTATGGGGTGTTGGGAAAAAAATCCTGATGGGAAAAAATAATTTAATCTATTTTGGGAAAAGGCTGTAACATGTGGAAATGTGGAAAAAGGGATACGATGTGAATACTTTCTAGATGCACTGTGCACTGGCACAGACAACAAATATTCAGATACACACACACACACATACACATTCAGATGGTTGTGTGTAGTTGTGTGTCTCTGAACCTATTGTTCCCATGGCTTTGTGGGCCTGAATGGCCCGTTTGATGACGAGGGCACATGCTGTCCTGGTTTTTGAACAGATGGATGCTAATCTCCTCCAACCCATCCAGCCCCAACTCTCCACTCGACCTCAATTCCTGGCGGGCAGCGCTGCACTCCAGACACAAGGAGGCGCCACTCAGGTAACACACACACACAAACTCACACAAACACACACACGCAAACACACACAAACACACAGACACAAATACAACATTTTAATCACCAGAAAAGCTGCAGGGCGTGACCCACATTTCCAACCAGAGAGGATTAGTGGTGCCGGTGACCCCCTGACCTTCTGTCTGGTGCCTTCTGTGCTCATCCTCTTCATCATCATCATCAACAGGTCGCAGCCCCGCTTTGTGCAGGCGGATCCCTGATTGTTCTGTATTGCAGTGATGGTTTAGTTTTGGTCGTGAGGAACCTCTACAGAAGGAGGAGGAGGAGGACGGCGGTCCGGGTCTGGACCAATCAGGCTGCAGGTCGCTCATGAATATTAAATCCGCGCCGCCGCCTCCCGCGGGATAACGGCCCGGTTTGGAGGAGGGTGTGGCACCGGAAGCAGGAGCTGCGCGGGACCGCGGTCGTGTAGGTTCTTATTGTCGTTTGCTTGTGTTTCGCGGCTTTTGACGCGGAGTGAAACTTTGTGAGCTTTTCGCTTGTGTAAGCGCGGGGGGAAGTCGGGATCGGGATCTGGGAATATGGGGGATGGGAAGGGAAGTGCGCGCACACGAGGACGGGAAAGTTGGCGGGTTCCTTTGTTGACAGCAGAGAAGAGAAGAACCCGGCTCTGTTCGGTTCTTTCCTGGGATCCGCTGTTGGGCTTGTGAGGAACTTTCCACGCAGCGTGGCGGTTCTCCTGTAAAATCTCGGAACAGCAGGAAAGTCCGCGCGCGCGGTGTGTGTGTGTGTGTGTGTGTGTGTGTGTGTGTGTGTGTGTGTGTTGTGACGTGCTGCGGTGTGACAGAATTTGTTAGAAACCGGGTCGCACAGCCATCCCTGTTCTGTGTTCTTATTGGTTAGTCACCAGGAGCGTCCTGTATGTGTCATCAGTGTCATTGTGAAGCAGCATCATCATCATATTATTATTATTATTATTATTATTATTATTATTATTAACGTTGGGGCAGTGGTGGCCTAGTGGGTAAGGAAGCGGACCTGTAATCGGAAGGTTGCGGCAATGTGCCGCGAGGTCCCCCTGATAGGGGTCACCCTCTAATCTGAAGGATTATGGCCTTCTTCAAAACTGTCTGCTTTGTCATTATTGTCATTATGATGCACGGCACACAGTGCACACAACAAAATGAGCAGTGGGCAGCCATGACAGGCGCCTGGGGAGCAGAGTGTGGGGGCCTCAGTGGCACCTTGGCGGTTCGGGATTTGAACCTGCAACCTTCCGGGTACAAGTCCACCTTCTAACCAGCTAGGGGTCATATATCGTTTCAGTGTCAGTGACTGGAGCCAGGCCTGGTGAATATCCGTGGACTGGGCAGAGCAGGAGAAGAGAAAGTCGGCCCCCCACCTCGCCCGGAATGTTCTGTATAAGGGCCAGACTCCCTGTAGAGCAGCCCTCTCAGTCCAGAAGAGCCTGTTAGTCCAAGTCTGCCAGTATCTCCAGACCGACTCCACCACTACAAACGTCTACACCCAGGGGCATGGCCGGCGTCTGTCCGTACGGGAGGTTCACCCATGCGGTCGTCAGGGGCATCCCGGAATCGTTCGGGAAACTGGCGGACGGCGGGGAGGGCGCAGCCACAGAGTTGGCGAAGGCGCAGCGGCAGTTCGGCGTTCTGACTGGGGCCCTGAGGCAGAAGGTGGGCCTGCAGCTGGTAGAGATCCCGGCGGACCCCGAGCTGCCGGAGAGCTGGAGGATGGAGGACGTGGCGGTGATCCAGGGGGACACTGCCCTCGTCACGCGTCCGTGGAAGCAGCAGCGGCGCAGCGAGGTGAGCGCGGCGGCCCTGGATCTCTGCAGATCGGAGCCGCGCGTCTCCCGCGAGCGGTAACGTTTCTCCTCACTTTGCATGGAGGTGGAGGCGGCGAGGAGGGTGCTGGCGGAGCTGAATCTGACCGTGGTGGAGATGGGCGCGGAGGAGGGCGTCACCGGGGGCGCCACGCTGGAGGGGAGCGACGTGCTGTTCACCGGCAGGGAGTTCTTCGTGGGGATCTCCAAACACACCAACCATCGCGGCGCCGAGGTTCTGGCGGACACGTTCCGGGTGAGAATCTCACAACATATATTAACATTATTAAACATTACAGTTTTGTTTTTTTATATAGAATCCTACATGGTTCAAACCGTCTGTTGAACTTGACCAGATGCCGGGATGAAAGTAAATTTATGGGTAAAATATTGGAATTTGGGCGTGGCCTTTCCTTGCTTCGAATTAGAAGTCATATTTCTGCTTTTCAGCATTATAAAGATTGTTAAAGAGTGTTTTTAGCCTAGACTGAAGAATAGTAGGGTGGCAGGAACCTAGTGGGTGAGACCACAAAATCCCAGGCTCAAACCCCATGTACTACCGTTGTGTCCCTGAGCAAGACGCTTAACCCCAGGGTGTCTCCGGGGTAGGGTCGTCAACTGTCCCGAATTTACACGAGAAGTCTGCACTGAGTTCCTTTTTCTTTACTTTTCTTTACTTTATTTTGCAGACGCTTTTATCCAAAGAACACACCAGCAATTCTCGTTCGGTTTCTATAGATTTTGAGTTTACAAAACTATAAGCCCTGATAAGACCTAACTTGTCAGAAAAAGAACATTCTCGGAAATTAAGTGGTAGACGAAGAAAAAAAAAATATTGTTTTTTTTTTTTATAATTTTGTGAGTATTAGATTAATCTGAAATACTTTTTGAATAAGTGGGTACTTTTTGAACTGCTTCTGAAAGGTTGTAGTCTCGGCTAGTCGAATGGAGCAGGGCAAGTTTCAATCCAATACCAAGTAAGTTTTAGGTCTGTATTGGCGATAGTGGTAACTCATACGAAACGTAAATGTGTTTGGAAAATCTTTGTAAAAAGTGATGCACCTGCAAGAAAGTGTCCCTCATTTGGAGTTGAGAAAGTTGGTAACCTTACTCCGGGGGGGACTGTGCTGATTGTAAGGCGCTCTGGATAAGGGAGTCTGGTAAATGCCGTAAATGTTCCGCTCTTCGGCAGGACTTTGCGGTGTCCACCGTGCCTGTGTGTGGAGGGACTCGTCTGAAAAACATCTGCTCAATGGGGGGTCCTGACACCATCATCATCAGCAACACTGACGGAGCCAGGAAGACGCTGCGGGTTCGTTGCGTTCATGTTGTTGAGGGCTGGCCCCTGACCCCTGCAGCTGCATGACCCCCTCGGATGACCAGGCAGCTACGTTTTCTCGTGGGATAGTGGGTTTAAATGTAGTGTTTTGCAGTTGGCTGGCGAAGCCCTGCTGAGCTCTTTACTGCCGCATGTCTCCAGATGATGGAGCAGCTGACGGACCACCACTACGAGGTGCTCACTGTCCCCGAGGAGGCGGCGGCTAACTGCATCTACGTCCGAGGGCCGTCCAAAGTGGACTTCCTCCTTCACCCGACGGCGGAGGAGTGTCCTGACAGCATGCAGGTCACTTCCCTTCTCCCTCTGATCGGTCGTACGGGTCTCGTAGTTTCCCTGCGTGAAAACGTGAACCCTCATCACTTTTGCAGGCCTTCCAGAAGCTGACCGACTACACCCTCCTCCCCACCGCCTGCAGCGAGGCCACCAAGCTCGGGGGGGCACTCTCCTCCTTCTGCCTCCTCATCAACAGGAAGCCCCATGCCTTCTGACCCCGCCCCGTCGTTCCAGTGTGTTCTACAGCCTGGTTGTGTTGTTTTTGTGGAGTAAAGTATGTTCCGTGTGCAGCACACTCGCTGTTCCTGTGTTTTACTACGGAGACATCATCAGAGTTCAATTCAAACCTCTCAAACTGCACCACTAAAACGCAGGCGGTACTGCATCAGGTTACTCGCATTTATTAAAAAAAAAAAAAAATGTACGGTATACGGCTTCCTACTCATCCACATGAAATAAGATGGATGGAAAATGGTGATTACTAGTAATCTAGTTGATGGTGACATGGTAACCTAGTCGTACTAGTTCAGAGTTTTCTGGGTTTAAGGACATGTTCTGTTCTATGTAGATTTAGTTGGTCCCCTTGATAATCAGGTTTTACATCAGAATGTGGGTTCTGTATACTGTTCACCTTTGTATTGAATGTATAAATAAAATAGATCCTGAATACGACTCGTCTGACATTCATACACGAGGGCGGAAAAAAAAAAAGAAAAACGAAGAGACTGAAATATGAGATTCCTCCATTTTTATTTCTCCTCAAGCATTTTAACGATTGGACTTGGCCACTCTCTCCAACTCGTCCTTCTTCTTGATGGCGTAGGAGTTGGACGAGCCCTGAGGAACAAAGAGCACGTTTTAAACGCAGAAAGATGACAGAACCCCAGCTCCCAGAGTTCAATCTGGTGGTGTATCTATGCTGGTGATTGGTCGGGCAACATGGAGCAGCGACCAATGAATAAGCAGAGAAGGTTGATCTGCGAGGACTCTAGCACACCAGGACAATGAGGATGTGTCAGAATGTGACTCTAGTCTCGCGTTAATGTGACCAGAAGTATCCATGAACCTTTATAGACATATTGAACATTTTTATGTCTACAAACAGGTAACAAAAACCCTTCTAATATTAAACCGTAAAACATCACAACCGTGTCCAAGCCGCGATTCTTAATGACTTTCATAGTTCTACGCAGTTCTTCTCTCACCTTGGCCGCGTTGATCAGCTCGTCTGCCAGACACTCGGCGATGGTCTTGATATTCCTGAACGCCGCTTCTCTGGCCCCGGTGCACAGCAGCCAGATGGCCTGCAGGGGGCAGAACTGGGTTAGAAAAACGCACCAGCGTTCAGCAAACGCTCCTAAACCGAGGATTCTGTCTTTAAAATATTTTTTTTAATTTATGCAGAACATGTTAACATATTTTGAGAGATGAATTACTGAACACTACGGTCATGGATTAAGACTCCGTGAACAGGAGAAGTAGCCCAAATCTCACTTCAGATCAGGAAGCAGGTTCCTTGTACGGAACGTACCTGGTTGACTCTGCGCAGGGGGGACACGTCCACCGCCTGCCTCCTGACTGTTCCGGCGCGGCCGATACGGGTGGAGTCCTCGCGTGGCCCGCTGTTGATGATGGCGTTCACCAGGACCTGGAGAGGGTTCTAGAACAGAGAACACTGTTATGGCACGCCTCAAGACCATGTGCGCCGCGAGCGGAGACCCCGAACGGGCTTGTACCTCGCCGGTGAGGAGGTGGATGATCTCGAAGGCGTGCTTGACGATGCGCACGGTCATCAGCTTCTTGCCGTTGTTGCGGCCGTGCATCATCATGGAGTTGGTGAGGCGTTCCACGATGGGGCACTGGGCCTTGCGGAAGCGCTTGGCGGCATAGCGCCCACCCGAGTGCGGGAGGTACTTGGCGTACTTCTCCTTCACCGCGACGTAGTCCTGCAAGGGGATTGCGACGTTAATAAGAGAGTTTCTGAGTGGGCGACTGGCTGTGGTTCTGGGACGGCAGGACAGGGCAAGCACCAGGGTGCGGAGCAGACACACACGTACCTGGAGAGAGATGTCGTTAATCTGGACGTCATCTGTGCTCCACTTCCCAAAGAGTTTAATTTCAGGGCTCTCGGCCGCAGCCGGGGCAGTTTCCCACTCGGTCATCCTACGGACATGGGTAAAGTTCCCATTACAGAGGAGAATTAGCTGGCTGATGGTAAGACATGAAAACTTGGGACAAGGGGATGTTAATCAGATTTTTGAGGTTTTTACATGACTTTGTAGAATCGTTTTATAGCCTCTTATTTCATACACGGGGTTGCTTTAAGACGATTGACAATGTTTAAAACAATCGACGACATCCGATGGAATAGTCTCTTGTAGAGAAACGGCTGGGCCACGCAGTGCAGGCTACAGGAACGCCGCTATCCAGTTAGCCTCCATGCTAGCTAGCTCATGTGAACGAGAGCGATCTGTACAAAATTCACCGTCGTCGTCTACACCCGTCTTGAATACCGACCCGCGTTATTCTCAGGAAAGTGTTACGGAACAAATCATAGTGGAAACCGACGTCTTTCTGTGTGATTAGCAGACTGAATTTGTAAAAGAACGGAACTCACTCGTCCTAGCCGCTCCACACCACACTTCTCAGCGACGGAAAAGGGCCGCATGGCGGCACCTCGCGAACATAACCCTGCCAGCGCAACCGCTTCCGGTGCAGAGGGCTCTTGGGAGTTGTAGTTTTTTTTTTTCTCTCACTACCTCTTCAACTCTTCAAATTAGCTTTGTTGTAATTTCAGCTTCGTACACGTTAGACAGTACATCGGTGTTGCCAGATGTACAATGATGATGGTATCTCTGTTTTAATCTGGCTGCGCAGACACAACAACAACAAACACAACATTTGGGGCAGTGGTGACCTAGCGGTTAAGGAAGCGGCCCCGTAATCAGAAGGTTGCCGGTTCCCCAGGCGCCTGTCATAGCTGCCCACTTCTCACTCAGGGTGATGGGTTAAATGCAGAGGACAAATTTCACTGTGTGCTGTGTTGCTGTGTATCACATGTGACAATCACTTCACTTTTTTTTTTTTTAAACATGTATTTCTCCTATGGCCTGAAATCACATACAGTATGGGCTTTGACAGGCCTTACATTTGATATCCCACACTTGACCCTATGCACACAAGGAAATGCATCTGGTGGTATCTTCATTGGACTCCTCAAAGTTTACAAAGATACGCCAGGGCAAGGCCATTAAGCGATTTATAGGTCCGGGGAGTTTCCTGGCCATGAACCCAAAATTTCAAAGATTTGTTCCCTGAGTTACTTAGCTCTCACTTTGGCCTTATGGCACTGGACTCCATTATGCTGGAAAGGTTCTTGTTCTTCACCAAACTGTTCTTGGATGGTTGAGAGAAGTTGCTGTCAGAGGATGTTTTTGTACCATTCTTTATTCGGCTGTGTTCTGAGGCAAAAGCCCACTCCCTTGGACGAGAAGCAGCCCCAAACATGAATGGTCTCAGGATGCTTTACTGTTGGCAAGAGACAGGACTGATGGTGGCGCTCACCTTTTCTTCTACAGAAAGCCATTTTTCGAGATGCTCCAAACAATTAATGGTTGATTTAGGTGTAGCAATATCCTTGCCTGTGAAGCTGTAGTGGAAAATTGCATTTTTGTATATTTCTTCCATGTACATACAACAGTGTGTTTTGACTTAGTATTTGCAGGAATTAGTTTGTGATTTTGGAAGGTCAGCTTAATCTTCTGCTTCAGTAAAAACAGCAGGATGGAAAAACATGCTTATCAGGGTTTCTGTGAGCTGGCCACAGAAGGAGCATAGGGGTGAGATATAAATGCATGTGTGTACCTTAGTCAGTTTCTGGAATTGGAATTATTGGAATTGCATGTAGCTTCTCAGAAACAGCCAGAAGGGCAGTCTCAGTAGAATAACCTGCTCTGAAGCCAGACAGGTTGGAATCTACTAGGTTTAGAAGCACTTTAGAAAGAAACGAGAGCAGAGACATGGGTCGGAAGTTGTTGATGTGTCCTGTTCAGAGGTGTGAAATCTAGAAGCTTTTATTTTTATTATGCACCTCAAGCGCCTTTTCTCTGTCTTGCCGTGAGGTGGTGGAATGAACTCGTCCTCAAGGTCAGAACAGCACAGTCACGGAGTATTTTCAAACGGCATCTTAAAATCTTCCTCTTTAGAGAATAGTTAGATTAACTTGTAACTTTCTTATAGTCTGACATATGCAAGAAAAACCTACAAAAGCGTGAATAAAATTATTGTATCCATGGTTGAGTCCTAGTGAACCAGAACTGACTACTTCATTAATGGTAATGTGACAGCAGACGTTGACGTCTGCCAAAAGGCGAAAGCACAAATGCAAAACGTGCTTGTAAATGAATGCCAATGCACACACAGGTAGAAAAGTAAGAAAAAAAAAAAAAAAAAAAAAAAAAACACACACCACAAAAGTTTCAAGTTTGTATTTTAAAAGCATATCAAATTTTGAACGGATGACTTTTTAAGTCCCAGACCCCCCCCCTCCTTACAAACGATTTAAAACTTTAAAAACTTTGAAGGAACACCTTCGAGACCTACTGCATTTTCATTTTAACGACAACGTTTTTCATAACTAACACAGACCATAAAATAAAAGAGGAAATGAGCTCTTTTATGGTTAGTGATCTATAAAACAACATGGAGGCATTATTAAAACACACACACACACACAAACACTGGAATTATATCAAGGCCCTGAACATGTATAATAGTTCCAGTTTTGTGTGCTACGTGAACCATCCCTGGCGTAATACCGTTCCGATTTCTCCTGAAGGCAGAACGCTGCTACGGCTTTTCCCTTTTCTTCATCCTTCTCCCTTGGCCCTTTCGCACGTGGGGTTTGCAGTTGAATGTAAGGCGTGGTTTCTACGCGGCAGCGTGAGACGTCGAGCTTCGTATAAAACACACATGGGTCAGAAAGTAAGACTGTTACGTTTGTTTCCATGGGAACAATGTTATTCAGGTACTGTGTTCTACTGCTTCTCTCACACACACCAGCTACTGTGTAATATGCGAGGATATGAACGTTTCACGCTCGCTACGTGACGATATGTTTCATATTAGACTTTAAAAACATGTAGAAAATGTTGCATTGACTGTGTGCATCAGATGTTCTCCGCGGTGCGGCTTCTACGTCAGCCACTTCTCCATGCAGGTGGTGAACACCGTCTCGTTGGAGTGCCACATGACGTGCTCCACGCCGGCCATGGAACACAGGACCAGGTCCCCGCGGCCGTACAGCGTCTTCAGACCGAACGTGTCCCTGAGGAACACCTGCGGACGACAGGAGAAAAACGTGCGGTCAGGGTGGACACTTCCGAACGGGAGCAACAGGAGCACGTGACTTTACTCACATCCTGGTTCTTCATGTCCACAACCGTCTCGTTTGTATCAAAAAACCCAAACTGGCTGCAGAAAAGAATATATATGCACATGGTGAGAAACGGAAATGGGAGATATTTGTAGATCCAGATGTTTCCAGGTGCGCCCACCTGGACTGCCACGGTGTGATCACACCATCATCAGGCCCGCCGATTAACACCAGCTTCCTGATGCGCAGGAAGTTGTTCTTCCACACTGCCGGGGGGAGAGAGCGGCGTGAGGTGATGGATCTACTACCACTCTGTCCCACCAGGGGACTGGTCACTACTGTGAGTGTAAAACGTGGGTGGGGACTTACGCGTCGCATTGGGGTTCGGCCTCTCGCTGTTCAAGACGGCCAGGAAGTCGCTGCTGTTGACGTACATCTCCTTGTGATGGGGGTCTTCAAGAAACCAGGGAGGGAGCATATTACAATCGTTATATACAATAGAACTCTGTTATTATATATTAATGCACTGTTCCATTTTGCACAGCAACATTTGGACTATTTTACTTCGCAAATGTATTATTAATTTAGCGCCGTCTGTCTCGTCCTTGTCTACACGGTTTAGTTAAATGTTACTCTTGCACCGCCTGTGTCCCCTGTTTGCACCTTATCTAGCCCACACATGTCACACATGTGCACTTTCTCAGTACGTAACTTTTTCCTAATCGTTCAAAGGTTCCGTGTAGCACCAGGTTCTGGAGAAACATTGTTTCACTATGTACCGTCTAATGACAGTATTTAGCTGAAATGACAATAAAGCGCATCTTCAACATACAAGTAGCAAAAGCAGCATTGCTACCAGTAAAGAAATAAATCAGAGGACTGAAGACACTCCTCTGATATGCAGCTTTAAAAGCCCAGACAAGGCCTCACCGTTCCAGTAGTTGCAGATGGAGATCCTCTGGCCTACAGACGTGTAGCAGACGTGGTAAATTTTGGACTTGACGAACTGTGGGAACAGGTACTTCAGGTAGTCCGTGTCTGGAGGGGGACATTTTTGCGGAAATGAGAGATGGAGCAGCAGTGACATTATGCATGTGTGTGTGTGTGTGTGTGTGTGTGTGTTTGTGCAACAGTCTGCACACCAAAACAACAAACATTTTTACATTTGATAGTTACTTTCTGTTATATTTATAGATCCAAGTATATGGTAAAAAAAATATATGTGGCTAATCTTTTCCACACAATAATAAGTAATTAAGCCGTGAAAACCCCCCAAACTGCATTACAGTGAAACCAGCTACTCGATTTGGTAATAGCAGATAACATGGCAACATGGGAGAAGCTCCACAGCAACATAAAAGTCGTTGTGATGTGTCCTCTGCATTTAACCATCACGCTTGGTGAGCAGTGTGTGGGGACGGCCCCTTGATCAAGGGGACCTCAACTTTTTGAACCTACAACCTTTATTTGTTCCTGCCCGGTTTCGAACTGGGGACCGTTCACGTGTGAGGCGAACGTGATGACCACTACACTACAGAAACCTGGGTGTAGCGGGAGAAGCTCCACGGCAACATAAACTCTGCAGAAGGAGAACCCACCTCCATACTGGCCGGCCTGCGGGGACGACAGTGAGATGAAGGAGTGGACGTTGTGGTCTGAGAGGATGGAGAGGATTCCTCTACACACCAATCCACCTGGCAGAGAGCGAGAGGGAGGAAGTTTGATTCCTTTTCACGCGAAGGCCGTGTTCCTGTGTAAAATCCGGACGGAACCTGCATCAACCTTGCGAGTAGCAGATGAGGTGGAGACCGTCTGCTGCATTCTGCATGATGGGGTAAATGGCGTCCTTGAATCCCTCCACCTGCTTCCACAGCGGCTGCAGACTGGCGCTGCGATCAAACAGGTCGATCACAGACACGTTGGTTCCAGGGTGAGTCTGAAGAACAAGAAATACACAAATGACACACTCTCTCTCTCTCTCTCTCTCTCTCACACACACACTCTCTCTCTCCCTCTCTCTCTAACACTCTCTCTCTCTCTCTCTCTAACAAACACACACTCTCTCTCTCTCTCTCTCTAACAAACACACACTCTCTCTCTCCCTCTCTCTAACAAACACACACTCTCTCTCTCTCCCTCTCTCTAACAAACACACACTCTCTCTCTCTCTCTCTCTAACAAACACACACTCTCTCTCTCTCTCTCTCTAACAACACACACTCTCTCTCTCCCTCTCTCTAACAAACACACACTCTCTCTCTCTCTCTCTCTAACAAACACACACTCTCTCTCTCTCTCTCTCTAACAAACACACACTCTCTCTCTCTCTCTCTCTAACAAACACACACTCTCTCTCTCTCTCTCTCTAACAAACACACACTCTCTCTCTCCCTCTCTCTAACAAACACACACTCTCTCTCTCCCTCTCTCTAACAAACACACACTCTCTCTCCCTCTCTCTAACAAACACACACACTCTCTCTCTCTAACAAACACACACTCTCTCTCTCTCTAACACACACACACTCTCTCTCTCTAAGGTCCGGGGTAGAGCAGCTGCAGGTGGGGTCTGACCTGGTTGATGAAGCTGAGCAGGTGGATGAAGTCAGTGGAGCTGTCGAACAGTCCGTGGACGATGACGACGGGTCGGTACCCGAACGCCGCCGCCAGAACCAGGCACAGACCGAGGACGCAGCGCGGCCACATGTTACCGACAAAACAGAGCGCGTAACCCGTGTAGACGCGCCGCGCGAGCCGCAGCTGCTCTCGGCGCAGTGAACGCGCAGCGCGCGGGTCGCCACTTTTGTTTGTTCCGGTGTCTTGATCACGCCGCGGTCTCGTCACTTCCGGTTTCTTCCAAGCGTTAAACCCGCAGCGGTTAATGTGGGACACGGAACAATAATTATACATACATATCAATATATTATAATCTGCACTCTGTATTTTACAATATAAATATATCATAATCAGTACTCTGTATATTATAAATGTATTATAATCTGCACTCTGTATTTTACAATATTAATATTTTATAATTTTTACTGTATGTATTCCAATCTCAGTATACTAAATTCTGTACTGTATCGCTGTTTTACCACCTTTCATCTTCATTTTATATTCTTTCTTGCCACCATCCTCCCTACTCATATTTAAACTGGAATAGTTATGTTCTATATAAACAAGATTGCATTGCATTCTGTATAATTTGTGACACAGATTTGAAACCCACGGCCTGCCTCTGATAATTTAAAACAGACCAGGCCTTATCTAAGATTTTATTGGACAATAACGACATCTTAACTTGTCCAGATAAAAGGTCTTCGCAGAACACATCACACAAAAACTCAAACACAGAAAGTCTAAAGGTACTTTTAGCTCCATGAGGCTTTAATGCAGCAGGCTGGTTCAGTAACAACGTGGACCACGATTAAAAAATGGTCCTGAAACATCTGATGTTTCTTGATTGTACTCATTAGAAAAGCAGAACAAGCTGCACGTGAATATTTATTACAAACTGGATGTGAGGAAAGCTGGAAAAAGCATCGTTTCAACACCGCAAACACCACGGCGTCCTCCAGAACCGGCTGACGAGACAACGACCTCCACCCAGCCAGGGCTCCAACCAATCGGCGCTACGCCCCGGGCGGCTGCAGCAGTGTCTGCAGGTGGCACAGCGAGGTCTCCAGGGTGAGAGCAAGCTTCTCGGCATTGGTCTCCTCGCAGCAGTTGAACGCTGTGACGGAGAAGTGGACGTGGTCAGGCTGGGGGTTGTAGCACACGGCGTAGCCGTCAGGGACCAGCGGGCCGAAGCACATCACGCTGTCTGTGTTGGAGGGCACCTGCAGGTGGACAAGATCAGACTTCAGAGAAAATGGAAATATCCATTCTCAGATACAGACAGAAGATCAGAGCAGGTCTGAAAATAGATACGTCAAAAAGCCTTAAATCAATAATTGAAGAGGAAAGCCAGGCGTAGGGTAAGCCAATATTTATCATAGATATTTTAATCATGTCGCCATTAGACTGATAAATCGCACCAAAAAAAACAGTCACCATACTGATGATGATGAAGGCTTAGCGGACGTACTTGTCCTGTTCGGAGTTTCCAGTGGGTGGCCAGGCCGTATGCTGTGTCCATGAAAATTCTGGGCACACTGAGTCCCTCCTCGATGGCCTGCAACTTCAGGCCCAGGAGGTGGCGGTCAATGCCCTGACCCTGCAGAGCCTACAAACACAATCAGAGTCGTGGATATTGGCCAAATACGTGAGTGAAAGCACTTGGTCTGTGATTTTCATCATATGTACACTTCAACTGGGAGAGAACATCATACATAAAGTTTAAAAAGCCATTTAACCAAGAAAAACATTCATATATGGTTAAAAACAGACATTCTGATATCAATCCGCTCATGGAGGGGGAATAAATAATCATTCCAGGAATGCATATGGTCACATGACAAAGAGCACTGAAGCCCCACCCACCTGCTCAGTCAGTTCACTGTGTACCTCCACCGCCTCACGCAGCAGCTCCACCTTTGCCTCTTTCTGTCAAACAAAGGGGATAAAAATGATGAGGGTCAGCAGACAGACAGACAGACAGACAGACAGACACACACACACACACTTAAAAAAATATAAAAGTGGTCCTGTGGTACCGAGACGGCAGGGTTATCAAACGCCAGAACAAACTTCAGGCTCTGGTTGGTGGGCGAGCGGATATAGTCGGTTCTGCCACCTCGGAACATTCTGAGCGAGGCGGTTTCACAGGAAGCGCACAGTTCGCCGTGGACCCTGCACAGATCATTATTATTGATTATTCCCAGTAGCTACGAGTGATAGAGAGAGCTGGAAAGAAATCCAGGTCGTGTGACCTTTGACCTCACCTGTAGTAGGCAAGCTGTAGGGCCACTTGTATGAAGGAGTTTGGGCTGAAGTTGTGCTGCTTAGGGAACTCTTTACCAAAGCGCTGGAAATTGAAGCAGTTTATGTCCAGGTCGTTAATCAGGCTGTGGAAATAAAACCACAAAATGTATCTGGGAATGTGTTGTGTTTTATACTACTTATATTATTTTATATTAGTTCTTAATCTAATCTCTAATTATTTCTTAATCTAATCTTAAAAACACCAAATCTGAACCCAAAGTGGATTTGATTAGTTTTTCAAGGCCTGCACATTTGTTTTCATTTGTAGCTGAATTTGATATGCAGCATTTCTTCCTCTGGAATGTTCCTTTGTGCTGACGATTGTTCTGTCGTATCACCAGAACAGAGGTGCATTGGATAAGAACGTGCGCATATAAGCATTCACGCCGTATCACATGCAGTTAAACCAAACATTAGCAGTAGATACTGAGCACCTGCGCAAACGCAACCAAGATCATCCACGATGATCAATTACTTACAACATAGGGGTTTCACAACATTTTGATAAATACGGAGTATACAGTAACAGCCAATCACAGGACACAATCTAGGGCTGGGACGACGCGTCAACATCATCAATTGCGTTGGACCCAAAAAAGATGGCACCGCTGGTGAGTAGCAGCAACGCCGTTGACTGCAATTCAACTGTGCTCGTCCTTAAAAGATGTGGGGTTGGGGGATCCTTCCAGTATCACCAATGGGCGAGAAATTGATCCACTAGCACAAATAATTGTGTAGGACGCCCATGACGTGACTAAAGTGGCTCCAAAGCCCAGGCAACTGTAAAAACCTGGCCAATGTTTCTGGATACTGAGCTGAAGTTGAACGTGATTAGTTGTCACAGGTGACACACCACACCACAGCAAAAATGTGTCCTCTGCTTTAAAGCATCACCCTTGGTTAGCAGTGGGCAGCCATGACAGGCACCCGGGGAGCCGTGTGTGGGGACGGTACGTTTGCTCAGTGGCATCTCAGTTGCACCTTGGCGGCCCACTTCCTTACCCGCTAGGCCCCACTACTGTTGATACACTATGTAACATATGACTGGATATAATCACCTTGTTTAATTTTTCACAAAAAGTATTGGCAAAATATATATATTTTTTTTAACAAATCCTATTTTCATGATGCTGGTCACTTGTAGTAAAATCGTCTGCATCCTCAGTTGATCAGATCAGTCGATAAATCAAATCACATAAGGAATTCTGCAGGTTTAAAAAAGCCAAATTTAAGACTTTTTAAGACTTTTTTAACACCATCTTCATCAAATTCAAGACCTTTCATCAGGGTCATTAACTACATTTGTCCAAGGGCCAGAGTGTTTCTTGGAATACACTGTGAGGGCCAGATGCTCTTCTAAAATACAATATTAATTAAAAAGAAATATATTTTCGGTTTCATATTTCAGGGCTGCACGATTCAGTCAAAAATAATATTGTGATTACTGAGATCAATATTGCAATATGTTATATGGTAAATGGCACATGCTTGCCTATCAATAAAAAAAAAAAAAAATAAAATCAATAATTACTAAATCTTTACATTACTGCAAATGTTATTTTCCCCAATACTGCAGCTTCATAAAAATAAACAATAAATAAATCAATAATTCATCCCCCCCACCAAAAAAAAAAAACAGGTACCACAGCAGCCTTTGATTACAGTACGGATGTATATTAGCACAAGCGTTATCAAAGCAACTGTGAATGGACACACACGTAGCTCACAGCAAATATATTTCTGAGTTGCACCAGGTTCCGGAGACACATTGTTTCGTTTCACCATGTACATTCGTGTGTTAACGTGTATGTACATTAACACATTCAACGTCAAAATGGACGAGAGAGCAGCGCTGCTGTACGAGATGGGTGTGGCTTTTATGGAGATATATTTAATACATATTTTCACAACATGGTAAAAACTTTAACCAATTTACAAGCAGTGAATCATGCAGAAAAGGTACAGTAAAATAGACGGGAAGTTTGTAATATGAGAATTTTAGAATATATTGTTACTTTAGACCATGTTCTTATAATATAAATTGCATAATCTGCATGATCTGACATTGTAATTGCACAGCGCTGCACCATGAACCTGGAGGTGCGCAGCACGGATTACTGACAGATTGAAGGCTTGTTTCATTTGATTTAGAAAAATAAATAAATGTAGGAACATACAGGATATTCCTGATTCAGTAACATCCGTGTATTTTTAATAGAACAAGAACACATCCACCAGCGAGTGCAGAATTTGGCAGTCTAGCTCCATAGGCGGATCTCAAAAAATAAATAAAAAGTTTAAATATTACAAAACACATATTAGAAATTCATAAATTATTTAGAGGTTACCAGTACATAAATGTTTTGGATCCTCATGTATTTTTAAGACCTTTAACTTATTTTTAATGATATTTTTCCAATTTAAAATCCAATTTAAGACTTTTTAAGGATCCATGGAAACCCTGTCACATGATTATAACTTAAGCAATAAATGGTAACACTTAAAAATAAATAAAAGTTTTTAAAAAAATAATCATTTGAATGACGTTTTCATGGGATGTTGGTTTTGTGGGGACAGATATGACACTGTTTATTCAATTAAAATCTATTCAACTCTCAGAGATACATCTATTTACAGAGTCTCTGAGCAGTAGGTCCACTTACATTCAGCATTAGACTCATTTAGAGTGGTGATGGTTGACTAAAGACTAAAGATCTACTCTCATCTAAGAATGTGCAGATTTGCTGGTTCAAATCCGCTCCTTAGAACATTCTATGTATGCAAAATTGTCACAATAAAAACAGAAGCAGCAAACTCTGTGAAAACCAGCATTTGTGTCATTCTCAAAACCTTTGGCCACAATTAAAGACACTACAGCTTTCAGCTCCTCAAGAAGATTTCCGTACCGCGAGTGGGTGGGGTGTAGGATGCCCATGACGTGACAAATGTTTAAGCAGCTCCAAAACCCGGCCAATGCTTCAGGCTACTGTTGGTTCCCTGTGTCTGTATATAGTCACCTTCCTAAAAATATTTGCAAAAAGTTTGGGCAAAAATGCAATAAAACACTCTCTGTCTTCATGTTTTTTTCATTCAGATATGTAACTTAGAATGTATAAATTGCTCTATTAGTCAATTAATTTAGAAATAATTGAGAATAGAGTTGGAACAAAAATCACTAGATTAATGACTCAAGAAAAAAACAAACAAACACTAGATTCATAGTTGAAATAAAATTGTTTTATTTAACTAGTACTGGATTCTAATACTTTCCATGAAAGCGGCGCACCACCTGAAGGCAACACTTACATGTCCAGGTTCTGTTTGGCCATTTCAATATCCCACTTGATCTCGGGGTCGATGTAGAAGTAGAGTTTCTTTGGCATCGGCAGAGGAACGAGCGGTGCTCGGACCCGGTCCGGCTTCTTACTGAAACACACACACAGGAACAGAAGAGTCATGATAATGTAGAAGCGCTACACTCCACTATCGAGTGACGTTACCAGAACGTCCAGTACCAGAACTCCAGCAGGTGGTGCAGCAGGGTGGCTATGGGTGGGCCCTCGGCCGTCGCCTGCTCGTACAGGAGACCCCAGGACCCGTCCTCCCCCACCACGAACTGGCAGACAGAAAGTGAAAATGAACACTCACACAAACCTACGCATTACATCTACGATTGAGGGAGGGGCAAGCAAGACTGATTGGCTAGCGCCTTCACCTTCAGAAATTTAAATATAAAGAATTTGATTGGCAGGCGCTTGAAAAATTCAACTTCCTGAAAGAAGCGACGAGAAGTGATGGACCCACAATTCATTTGTGAGGCGCAAAATTTCACACCTGTCACTGTAATCATTTTAAACCAATTTAGTCTTAATTATTAATTTTAGCCAATTATTATCCAGCAGCAAGTCATGTGGTTCCACTCACCTGCAGAGTTTTATCAAACCAGCGGTTCCCGCTGTTAGAGTAAGTCCCGCCCCCGTGCAGGATCTGAGCTGCCATTCGACTGGAGTATCTGTCAGTCAGCAAAGAGCCAATGAGGGCAGAGAAGAGAAGATACACACAGGAAGAAAAGCACAAGCACAAAGACGTACTTGTCATCTGAAATCCTCATGACAGGGGAGTCCAGGCACAGTGTGAACAGGCCCTTCTCAATCAGCCGCACCGACTCCTTATTGATCTTGTCTGGGGGAGAAGATCAGGACCTGGAATTAAGGCTCCTGGGCAGTAGTGTTTAATGACTAAACATCTTCCTCAATGAACCTTTGTGACATGACTACAGCGAAACAGAACGAGACGTAAATGTCGGTCATGTGACAATAACTATAACAATATATATAATAATATTGTTGACAAATAATACCAAGACTAAATAGTGTTTACAAGACTAAAAGCTAAACTAAAATGTACTGTATATTCACTAGGTTAAATAGAATTGACTTAATAAAAACTACAATTTTCATTGATTAGAGTAAAATGTCACCAGTTCTCATTGACGACAACTAGACTAAAATAGTCTTGGAAAATTCTGATTAAAATCAGACTTTTATTTGCCTGAAACTTCACTAGACTAAAACAGGCCCTCAGAAACATCTATACTGGACAGAAACACCTTATTAAAGAAGAGTTTACAATATATACGGTTCTCTTGAAAGAACCAGATCATTTCTCAATAAACATGATTCTCAAAAAACAATTCATAAAGGGAAAAAAAGGCAAACCAAAAAATGTTAAGATGAGGGGACTGAAGAGGGACATGTCCAAAGTTGCCCCCAAATCAAACATGTCCCTTTGTCCTCCCAACTATTTTCCGAATCAGTTTGAACCAAGCTGTTCCCGAACAGAACCAGAGGAGAGCCGGTACCTCGCAGCAGCCGGTTGTACGCCTGGCCCCATGTGTGGCGGTGCTCGCTTGTCAGGATGCCCATGGGCTCCTTGTCCGTCTTCCATGACTGTGAGCGAATCCGCAGCAGCTGTCCGTGGATCTGGCTCTCCGTCAGAGGCGTTCCGTCACTGTTGTACACGTCCAGCTGAAAGAACTGAAGCAGAAGAATTGGAACGGAGTGCCCACCCCCCTGAAACCCGCAAGTCCGGGCCAGGCTTCCTGCTCACTTGGTAGTTGCGGACCACGGTGATGTGGGTGGGGCCGCGGCGTGAGCGCCCGTAGTGAGCCACGTAGTCATGCTTGGGGCCCGGGATCCGGCAGGAGGAGAAGAGCCGAGGGAACAGCTCCGCACAAAGCAGCTGTCCACGGATGTTCTCCACCGGTAGGCGCCCACTAGTGATTCCGGAATTTAAGGAGAACAGTATATTAATTCTGCATGAAAATGCTGGTTTTTAGAAGCTGCCAGGAAACTTACCGCTCCACTCGGTATTTGAAGTCCAGTACTCCAGCAATCAGCTTAGATGCAAACCTGAATTAAAAAAAAAAAAACAACCCATTTAATAATTCATTAGGCCACAGGGATTACAAATCATTACAGTGTGTGTGTACAGAACATGCACAAGATAAAGATGAAGATCCTGTTCGGCTGGCTCCTGTCTCTTCCACACCTGGCACCCCAAACAGCAGAGGGCAGCATAAAGACTCGTCTACTACCGAACGCGTTGGAACTACTCATCATTCCAGAATTTGAAATATTCCCACTGACGTGAATATGAGATTTGTGTGCGTGTAAAATAAACAAAGTGAGCTGTGTGTGCGCAGGCCAGTCACACGCCGAGCCACGCCTGGTCTGAAACTCACACCAGCTGCCCCCTCCAGTCGCTGTAGTCCCGGCGCGGGAGCGAGATGGCTGGGTTCGAGTGCACGGCCAGCGGCAGGCGGCTCTCCAGATATGCCCACCGAACCCACCAGTCTGTGATCTGGACACAGTTGGGAGGAAAAAAAAAGCTGTTCCCTTAACAGGACCGGAGTTTTGTTTACAGGGGATCTGACAGGGAAAGACCAATAAATACGAAATAAGAGCAACAGCATCACTAGTCTGGCCAGACAGTTCATTTCCACACCCAGTAGGGAGATGGGTGGGGGCCGGGTGGGTAGACAGGTGGGGGGCCGAGTCAGTAGAAAAGTAGAAAGGTAGGGGTCAGGTGGGTAGAAAAGTAGAAAGGTAGGGGCTGGGTGGGTAGAAAAGTAGAAAGGTAGGGGCTGGGTGGGTAGACAGGTGGGGGGCCGAGTCAGTAGAAAATTAGAAAGGTAGGGGTCGGGTGGGTAGAAAAGTAGAAAGGTAGGGGCTGGGTGGGTAGAAAAGTAGAAAGGTAGGGGCCGGGTGGGTAGAAAAGTAGAAAGGTAGGGGTCGGGTGGGAAGAAAAGTAGAAAGGTAGGGGCCGGGTGGGTAGAAAAGTAGAAAGGTAGGGGTCGGTGGGAAGAAAAGTAGAAAGGTAGGGGCTGGGTGGGTAGATGGGTGGGGGGCCGGGTGGGTAGAAAAGTAGAAAGGTAGGGGTCGGGTGGGAAGAAAATTAGAAAGGTAGGGGTCGGGTGGGAAGAAAAGTAGAAAGGTAGGGGCTGGGTGGGTAGAAAATTAGAAAGGTAGGGGTCGGGTGGGTAGAAAAGTAGAAAGGTAGGGGCTGGGTGGGTAACCGGTGGGGTACGGGTGGGTAGAAGGGTGAGAAGACTGGTCGGTGGCCAGGTGAAGTTACGTACCCAGTTGTGGGAGTGTCTGGCCCTCTTCTCCAGCTCCTGCTGCAGCTTCTCCCCCAGGCCGCCACCCTGCCCGAACTTCTGCACCATCTTCCGCGTGTGGTCCAGCTCGTCCTGCGGCAGCAGCGGCTCCAGGGCGCGCAGGTACCTGCCCAGCGTCTGGGTCAACGGTGGTACCGGCTGGGGCGGCGCGGAGGAGTGGGGACGGGCGGGTCCGAGGACGGCCTGCGGGTCAGAGCAAATACAATTTCATTATTACTCCCACGAACGAGCGGCGAGTAAAACAACAACAGCAATAACTTCTTCTTCTTACCCGACACACGAAAGATGGCCGCAATTTCCTCGTTATCATCGTCAAAAAGTCAGAAGTTCTCAGCAGACATCAGTTCCGTTCTCCAGTTCCAGTTCTCTCTTCTAAACTCTCCTTGTTCTTCCGCAGCGAGTTTAAATTGGCTTTGTGGACATGGCACAAGCAGCGTAGGGCGGGCTGCTGATGCTGCGTGATTTTCCGCACGGAGGAGGAAACTCGCGGGGAAAAGGGGCAACACGGCGATCAACACGTGTCAGAAGTTTCCTTCACTGGCTGAAGTAAAGCCTTGATTAAACGCGCACGTAGAAAATTCTGCTGGTGGCGCCGTGTGCTGTCAAGCGGTCATAAAGGCAACTCCATGCTACCGTAGATCTACAAAACACGTTTAGTTCCACACTCCCCGGTGAGTCTCGTTTAATCACTCAGGGACGCAGTAATCCTGAAAAATAATACAAGATGTTGTCCATTAGGGTTCATCGCTTTACTTTATTACGGTAATTCCGTTTGATCTGTGATTCACGCTCCACCCGCCGGGTGTCAGTGTGGGACAAAAGGAGACACTATACACAGACGACAACTTTTTATTTACATTCGTCATTTGAAGCCAGCTTCTTCAACCACAATATAAAACAAATATATATATTTATGTCAATATACAAAGTATTTATAAGGTAGGAAAGGGAGCTGAAATTCTTCACACTTCAGTATTTCAGAAACACCTGCTAATGTGTCTCGTTACATTCACTTATTTGATTTATTTCTACATTTGAACATGACTATTCAACGGACACAACTATCTTATACTTAAAAATGAGCTGGAAGATAATCACGACAATGATAAATACTTTTGCACATGTACCATGGCAGTGAATGAGGTGAGGAAAAACTGGAGCATTTCCACACCCCA
Source organism: Denticeps clupeoides (assembly GCF_900700375.1). Taxonomy (NCBI): domain Eukaryota; kingdom Metazoa; phylum Chordata; class Actinopteri; order Clupeiformes; family Denticipitidae; genus Denticeps; species Denticeps clupeoides. The sequence goes on from NC_041726.1 coordinate 10,293,095, forward strand.
AAAAGATCTCACAAGTGAAATGCTCCATTTTTTCCCCTCATAAAATCAAGACTTACTACATTATTTCAAAGCAAATTTTCCACACACAGTTGAAATGTGAATCAAACGTGAATCATGGACACAGTTATGGAGCTACACGTGGCTATGTTTCGACTGAAAGCCTAAATCCTGCTGACTTGACTGGTGAGCTGGTGGACATCTAGTGTCGACACGACTCATCTGTAAAAAAAAAAGAACACAGTTTAATATAAATCCTCCCCATCACTGCTCGCCCCATCACAGTTTGCACTATAGTTACCTATAAAGGCTCATGTAGTACTGCTAGTTTACATTTACATTATGTAAACAGCATAATTACACATTCATATGTTATAGTTGTCATTGTAAAAAGGACTGATGCAGTGACGAGTGAAAAGTGGATATGAAATGTGCATGTTGCACTGACCCACTCTCAGGACACGGGCCGCTTTAGCCCCCACATTCCCGGCACCGGACACGAACCGTCCTTTCTCTTCCTCCTCCTCCTCCTCATCCTCCTCGTCCTCCTGCCCCTGTGCCCTCTCCTCCCCCCCGCTCTCGGCTCCCAGGAGAGGGGAACAGGGGAGGAAGGCCAGCAGCGAGCTCTCGGACGGGTACTCACACACCCGCTCCAGCCGAGTCTCGTCGAAACACACCTTCACCTGGAAACGACACTCATGATCAAATGGGCTGGAACAAAAACAGGCCTGTCTAAACGGACACAGGAACACAGTAATACCCTGGCCCAGGGGTGGCTGGGCGAATCAAGCCGAGGCACACAGGGCTAATCCCCCTGACCGCAGCGATTAACTGAGGGCAGCGCAGCGGGGGACCACAGAAACTGAGGGAAGAAGAAGCAGGGGACGAGGAACAGAAGTGTCCCCTTCCCCCCACAGATCACTGATCCAGCAGGACGGGCAACGTCAGAGCTAGTGGAGCTCCGAGATGTGAGCGACAGGTGGCCACCAGAACATCCCCAGCCACATAAAGCAGAATTCTAATGTGAGACGGTAATCCTCCAGGTTCCCTCTTTAAATGTAATTAGTTTCCTGGGTGTCAGGAAGGTCAAAGTGGTATGGCTACTATAGATCTGTGATCGTGATTATAAGATTCGGTTAGAAAAAAGTAAAGGTCCTAATTGAGGTTAAGATAGAACAAAACTACCCGTTGAATGGAGCATGTTGCAGTGGCTTAAGTTCCCTGATCAGAGGAAGTTTGCTGAGCTGCATGAGGAAGTGGCTGCACCAGTGTCAGCAAGTCACTCGAGAGCCTGCTGAGGAAGAAAATCTTCTCTCTCTCATTTTGCCTTTTTTGTCGAAGGTCCAGATGGACACCTCGAGAGACACTCAGCCCACTACCTGCCGCCTAATGTTCTAATAAAGGGGAGCCGTTGTTTATGCATTTCTGAATGAACTGAAACTGAATTGAATCTTAACCTTCTAGTTGAAAGTTCTAGTTTTGCTACTTGGAACGTACTATTCTAAACCACAAATGCCACGCCTCTCCCAGTAACTTAAGTTCTATCCAGTTTTTGGCAGAACTACTTTAGTCCATATTTGGACTGTCAGCACACCTCAACACAGTTCTGGCTTTTACCAGACGCCACTGTCCTTTTTTTCTGGAAATCCACTAAGTGGCTCAGGGACAAAATGTCCTTTTTAAAGCTAGAGAAGGTGAGCAGTAAATCTCACTGTCTTATATATCCGTTGTCATATCTAACATGCACCTTAGATTCCATGTGTTACACTGTGCTGTCGTCACGTCCTGTTTCTCATTGCTGGCCTATTTGTACGCACTGAAACAACATCTCCACTCGTTTGTCGCCGACGGTGCAGCAACATGTGATACTTCTGTAATGAGGATGGTGGTGGTGATGGGGGGGTGGAGGGCGGGGCGGGTGCGTTACTTGTGGCTTCCTGTCTGTCTGGCAGACGCCGCGACTGGTTCTTCATCTCTGAATAATCTCTGTGCCAAGCCTAGAATCTCTGCTTGCATGAGTACAGCTTCTGCCTCAAAACATCACTGGTTAGGTTAGTTAGTTATTGGTTAGTTAACCCCGCAAGCAGAGCTAATTTACCCGTGAATTACTATAAGAAAGCGATCGGAAATGCGAGTAGGACTCGTCTGGTAAAAGCTCCAGAAAACTGGGCCACGCGCTGTTCTCCCGACTCACCCCTCTGTGTGCTGCACCCCTGTTTTTGAGCAGGCAGGACTTCTCCAGTCTCTGGTAGCCGCCGATCACCTCGATCTCCTCCGCCGTGGGGTACCGCTTCTTGCCCCCCTCGCCCGGTGCCGCGCCGGCGGGCGCCTGGACCCTGGCGGGCGCCTGGACCCTGGCGGGCCCCGAGGCCGGCGCTGATGCTCCTGCCGCTTTCTTCGGGGTGATCGTGATGGTGGTGCCCCTCTTGCCGGCCGCTGATGAAGCGCTCCTGATAGAAAACAGCGGCGGGGACGGGGACGGGGAGTGGGAGGGTGGAGGGGAGGATGGGGAGGGTGCCGGAGCAGGGGGAACCCCGCGGTCAAGATGTTTTTTGGGGCCCGGTGGTAACAGGCCGCTTCTGGGGCTGACGGTGAATGACTTCGCCTGGTTCTGCTTGGGCTGGGATTTGGGGAAGCGCAGCTGGGACGGAGGGCCTCTTGGACCCGCTGGTGTAGTCTGCTCCTTCACCTGGACCCCTCTGGCCTGGGGGTGGTGACCCCTCGCACCTTCCTTTTCTCTTTGGAGGTCAGGCTTCTGCGTTGAGTGCTCCGCCTCTCTGTCGGCGTGCGGCGGCCACGGGACTTCCTGGTCTCCGAGCTGCAGCTGCTCCACCTGCCGCTGCACAAATGCCTCCTCAGCCCGCGAGACCTTCTCGCTCAGGGGTTCGGCGGGCCACGGACGCTCCTGGGTTTCACCCTGCGTTCCCGTCGTGCTGGTCTCCTTGGAGGCCACCTGGTGGAAAGGTTGCACCCTGTCACCGATGCAGACGGCAGTCCTCGAGCCCACTGTCTTCAGGTTGTAGATCCGACTCATGGCAGCCAGAGAGAGAGGGAGTGGTGGGGAAGACGAGGGAGAGCTGGCGGGTGAAGGAGATCTTGAGGACGGAGCGAGGTACGCTTCCTCCGCCAACTTGTCCCCCTCCTTGTCTTCTCCTCCACCTCCTGGACTCCTGTCGGTCAGCAACGGTCGTCTCCGAGCTACATGTTGCTTGGGTTCCTCCTCGTCTCGGTCTATTGTGCGGAGACCGGAAAAAGCTGCTGCAACTGCACTGGCACGATCTTCCTCGTCTACGGAGGGTGACTGCGAGACCGACAGAGGAACAGGAAGTGGAGGGCTGAGGCTCGACGTGGTTGCTTCCTGTGTGACGTCAGTCAGATGCGCAGGTTCTTCCTGTCTCCGGTCCCTCTCTGCTCTCAGCTCTCGATCCATCACTGCAGCGGCCCACTTGTCCTCCTCGTCCTTTCTCCTTCTCCGCCTCCCCTCTTCCTTCTCATCGTCCTTCCCTTCACTTTCTCCCCTTTCACCTTCATCCCCATCTGGGTTGGAACATCTCTGCCTCTCCATCTCCCTCTGACGGATTCTCTCACGCAGCGACTCAATGCGGGTCAGAGGACGGCCGGCCCTCCAGCTCTCCCTTCGTTCCACACCTCCAGTTGCTTCACTTGTCCTCTCCGACGAATAGTCCACACCATAGAACACGTTCCTGGGTATGTGTACATCACCTTCAGCCGGAGACTGACCTGACCACGCAGAGTGCTTTGGGGACTTCGGAATGACTGGATGTTCTTCGCGGTTACGATCTGGGTGGCTGTCATGGTGGGTGTGCATCATGCCTTCTGATTCACCTTCAATGTGCTGGGCTTCACTGTTCTCTTCAACATCCGTGTCACGTGTGACATCTGCATCCACATACATGCACGCCTGAGTGGCTCTCCAGAGCTCTTGCTGCATTGCTTGTTCTCTTCTTTGTCCCGTCTTACAGATCAGCTCTTCTGTATTTTTTGAGAAGACACTCTGGCTTGAAGGGAGTCCTGATGAAGACAGTCTTCTGGAGGGACAGCTTGTTTCTTTTGTTTCCTCTATCCTTACCTGGATTTGCCTCTCCCACTGTATGACCCTGTCTCTATTGATGTCCCTCTCTGATAATTCATCCATCTCATGCCCAACCTCTGCCACCCTTCCTGCCTGGTCTGTCTCTCTATCCTCCTCTCTGTATTGTGTCGTCTCCACCTCGATCGATTTTTCTCTGGCTTCCTGTCTTATGTGGACCCTACGGGCGAAAGCGATGCCCTCGATACTTTTAATAGATGCCATGGTGAAGCCCTCGTCTGGTTCCACCTTCATGATCCACCCAGCGTATCCCCCACCGTGCGGCTCAGATGTTTCTGAAGCCTCCACGTCATCCTCCAACTCCCTTCCAACAGTCATCTCCACCTCAGTGGGTTTCTCTTGTTTCGCTGCTTGCTTCTCCTCGTACCGCCATCTCTGAAGCACTTTGGGCTTGTTGTCCCTCTCTGGCTCATCTCCAGTGAGCCGGGGCCTGGTGGGGACCCTCCTCTCAGAGTACGTTCTCTCTATCACCCTCCGTTCGTTTTCCCCTTCCTCCAGTTGGCCGTTTTTCCTGCCCGAAATGACCCGGTCAGAAAAGCTGAAGGATCGCTTGGGCACCCCCCTGGCCATCACTTCCTCCTCCCTCGCCGCCCTTCGCCCACAGAGGTCATCACTGTCCCCAAAACTGGCCCGCCCTCTGCCTAGCCGGACGAAGCAGTCGATGCTCTTGGATCTGGACGGGGGTTTGGGATGCTCCCCAAATTTGCTGAGAAGCTGGCTCACCCGGCCTCCTCCGCCGCTGCTACACTCTTTCTCTGCTTTATGGCCGATCCCCTGTGTCCTGGGCGGGACCCCTGACTCTTTCACGCCTACAACGTCTCTCTTCTTCTCGGGATCCCCCATCCCCCATCCCCCATCTTTTTCCTTGTCCCACCCCGACTCAAACGTGCTCTCCCTTGAGCTTCTCCGCTCATGTCCTTGCTTCTCCTCTCCCTCCTTCGAAGAAGCTGTGATTCTGTCATCTGTTCCGGGCTTAATGATTAGCACCTCAGTTGCTCTGATCTCTGTCACACTCCCTCTGCTTGCCAAGATCTCCTTCAGATCCATCCTCATCCCTCTTTTCTCCCCCACCTCCTGCCTCTCCTCGTTCTCCCGCTCCCCGCCCCTCTGACGGTTCTCTTCTCTCTCATGGTCCTTCCTGTCCTTCTCAATGATGATAATATTATCTGCCCTGATCGTGCGCAGGCCTGGGTAAAGGTTCTCTGCGTCCTTGTCTGCTTTTCTTGCTCTTGCTGCTTCCCTTTCCCATTCTTTCTCCTTCGCTGATTCCCTGCATGAATCTCTTCTGTCTCTGTATCTTTCATCCTTTGGAGCGATGTCCCTTCCTCTGTGGACACCACCCTCGTTCTCCTGCTCGTCCCCCTTTTCAAGACCCCCCTCTCCACCTTTCTCCACCTCCTTCCCTCTCCTCCATCCACACTGAAAGCGCATGAATGGGTTCTGACAGATGGGGCCTATAGTTTCAGTGGAAACTCGGCTGTACTTCTTGAGGGGGTCCGTGGTAAACCGAGGCCGCTCTGCTTCCAGCCTGAGTGTGGGCTCTCCCCCCGGCGGGCCAGGGGACAGGTTCTCTGCCAGGCCGTCGTCCACGCCGTGTAATCCCCCCTCCCGGTCCTTCTCTCCAGCGCCCTCCTGCTTTGCCTTCCTGCGCTGGATGATCCCTCGCTTCCAGGCGGGCATGCTGGCCAGCCTCTCCTCTTCTTCCTTTTCCCTTCTCTCGCGTTCCTCCTCCTCTCTCCTCTTGCGCTCCAGCAGCAGTTGCTTCCATTCCGGCAGCGAGGAAACAGACATCACGCCAGGGACGAGTGGCCAGCCCGTCAGATTCCTGTAAATAATTATCATTACACTTCTATAGAATGTTTTAATGAGGTTACTAAATACAACTGCATTTGTTTAAAAGATCATATTACATTTAATTAAGTATCCTTACATTTGTGCATAATGCATCCTTACATTGTGCTATATATAGGTTTAAAGATTTTTAAAAGTTCACAGGTCATGCATGCATCATGAAGAAAATAAAACAAAAAAATGTTTGTGCTGCTTTGTTTATGGCACAGCAAGGCCGTGACATTCGTCGCTAGATAAAGTAATATGTCGTTACCTGGCGAGCGTGTCAGACGAGCCTGTGCGCGGCCGGACTCGGCGTCGCCGCGCCTGCGGCCCCGGAAACGCGCGCCATCGGTAGTAAATATTCCCGGCCGCGCTAATCCGATAATTACATTAAACTCCTGCGGGGGGGGGGGGGGGGTTAGTGGCGCCACCATATTGGCCGTCCTAAGAAAAGGCGCCTAAATTAAGACGCTCGTCTGCCGCGCAACATGCAAGCGTTAATAATGCACGACACGAAGTAACGACGAGTACAAGAAGAGCAGCAGTTTATTGAGTCTCGCCGCTTTCAGCGACATTTTCCAGCGTTTCAGAGTCAGTTTGCACATCAGTAGAAAAGACCAAGAATAAAATGTAGGCATTGCATCGTTTTTTTTTTTTTAAGTCACACAAACAGGACAATGAAGCATTTCTCCCTGGACACCGGGCTCGTTGTGAAAGTGTAAAACGCCGTGCAGGGACCGGTCCGGACTCAGTCCTTCCCGCGACCGGAGCCGGGCTCCTGCGGGGCGCCCCCTGGCGGCGGGCAGAAGAGCTGCAGCTTGCTGCGCAGCTGCGACCTCAGGTAGGCGTAGTCCTGGGCGTCCAGCGAGTGGCCCAGCGCCACGTAGGCGGACAGGTACGCCGCCAGCAGCAGCCTGTCCAGGGGGAAGGTGGGCAGGAGCCACAGCACCACCAGGAGCTCCAGACACACGGGGTGGCGCAGGTGGGCATAGAGGCGCTGGGCACGCGCCGACTTGAGGGCCAAGGGGTCGCCCAGTCCGAGGCAGTCATAATACACCTGCAAAAAAGAGCCGCAGAAAGCCATTCATCTCAGTGAACATCCCCTTTAAAAAAATAATTCAATTAAATGTAAAAAGTCTAATTCAAGATTGGTTTAGTGCAATCATAAAAGAAACAAAAATGTATACAGTACAGGACAAAAGTTTGGACACACCTTCTCATTCAATGTGGTTTCTTTATTTTCATGACCATTTACATTGGTAGATTCTCACTGAAGGAATCAAAACTATGAATGAACACATGTGGAGTTATGTACTTAACAAAAAATGTGAAATAACTGAAAACATGTTTTATATTCTAGTTTCTACAAAATAGCCGCCATTTGCTCTGATTACTGCTTTGAACACTCTTGGCATTCTATCGATGAGCTTCAAGATGTCGTCATCTGAAATGGTTTTCCAACAGTCTTGAAGGAGTTCCCAGAGGTGTTTAGCACTTGTTGGCCCCTTTGCCTTCACTCTGCGGTCCAGCTCACCCCAAACCATCTGGATTGGGTTCAGGTCTGGTGACTGTGGAGGCCAGGTCTCCACTTTTTGTTAAGTACATAACACCACATTCATAGTTTTGATGCCTTCAGTGAGAATCTACTAATTTAAAGTGAAAGTGATTGTCATTGTGATACACTGCAGCACAGCACACGGTGCACACAACGAAATGTGTCCTCTGCTTTTAACCATTACCCTTGTTCATGAAAATAAAGAAAACACATTGAATGAGAAGGTGCGTCCAAACTTTTGGCCTGTACTGTATATACACACTAAACTATACTAACTAAAACTTAAATACTGTACAGTATCTCTAAGAGAAAAATAAAAGCTTTTCTGTATGATGAACAGGACAAACAGGACCGCATCGTGTAGGGAAAATGTAAAATGGCACACAACGCTAAAAGCCCGGATTCAGCGGCGCTCCGGGTAAATTACCTGTTTGAGTCCCAGCAGCTCAGGGTAGTCGAATATCAGCAGTATGCTGAAGATGACGGCCCAGCACAAGAAGTGAAGGGTGAAGCAGATCAGAGGGAACCAGATGTCCCACGGTGCATGGCGCACAGACCACAGGCAGGGGGCGCCCGTCACCGGCTGCCAGAAATGCATCAATAACTGGACAGAGACGACAGGAATTAAGTTCTGGTGGTTAAACGCCTTGTTTCTTGTTTTTTGCGGGTGACGGCGAGCACCTGCAGGGTCGCAGCGGTGGCGGCGCAGTACACGGCGCGGTTCAGGGAGCCCAGGACGGACCCACACGCCTGCTTGACCGGCGACCAGGCCAGGAGGCTGTGCTGGACCGTGAAGAGACCCAGCAGGCCAACGTCCACACACAAGGCCTTGAGGACAGAGACGTCCCGCAAAACCAGGGACCACGACACAGAATCTGTAAATTAAAAACAACCCTTCAAAAATCCACTTTACGTGTAAAAAATGAAAAAAAGATTAACAAAAAAACGTGAGCGCCCAACGTGGGGCTCGAACCCACGACCCTGAGATTAAGAGTCTCATGCTCTACCGACTGAGCTAGCCGGGCTGCGGAGAGCGCGGCGCCGCGCTGCTCTTTAACCACCGCGCCGCATCGCGTCTCGTCCGCGTACCCGAACGCTTCCTTTGCGGCTGCGCGGTCGCACTTTTATCGCTTTTTGCCGACGCGGCTCTGCGTCTGCGGTAACCGTACCTCGGCACAGCGCGGGCCCGCCGGTGATGTTGTGGTAAATCGCCCTGAAGGAGACGAAGCGCACGAAGTCGGCGCCCGTCACGAACACGAACGCGAAGCTGCCGAGCGCCACGCAGGCGACGAAAACGGGACGCGCCGCGCCGCGCAGCGACTCCGCCGCCATTCCAGCCGCCTCTTCCGGGCCGAGCCGCTCCGCCGCCAGAGGGCCCCGCGGCCGCGGACTTCCAGCCGGTTCTGTTCGACTCTCAGGCGGCGTCATGTGCAAACTGTGTTCAGGCACAAAACCTCAAAATTCTGAATTGTACGGTCCAACTTAAACATTACAAAAAAAAGAGAAAATACAGTCAAAATTGATAATATTCACCAATTGCTCTTTTTGTTCTGTCTATAACAAACATAAATATATAAGTTGTCTTTACTGACAAATGAGCACACTGACCGCTGATAAAAGAAATGAAATGAAGCGGCCTGCCTCACAGAATACTACAGTATTAGGCTGTAAAATTAATTTACACACAACACGCCATAACGACAACGTGGAAAGGTTTACTTGAGATTTTGGCATTAGTATTTAGCAAGAAATGAGAGCGTGCTGGACCCGAGCATCCGACAACTGCTGAGAGGCAAACTCGGCGCCATTTATCAGTCCATCCCATTAGTCAACCGACTAACATTTACATTTCCCAGACACCCTTATCCAGAGAGCCTTTACAGGCAGTAGTTACAGGGACAGTCCCACGGGAGACACTCTGGGTTAAGTGTCTTGCTCAGGGACACAATGGTAGTAAGTGGGGTTCGAACCTGGGTCTCCACCTGGGAACCTGGGTCTCCAGGCAAGGCTACTACCAGCCCTAGACGAACCTCTGCTCATCAAAACTGCAGGAACTGTGTGTAATGAAGACAACTCTGTGTCAGCCGTTTCACTGTGGTGGTGCAGGGGATGTGTGTTTTGTTTTTAGGATTTAATAAAAATTATTTTCCCCTCTGCGTCCTTTTTGAAATGTTGTGCGTGTTCTGGCAGAGATCTGCAATGCGGTGACTTTCAAGGATTTACCTGTGATTTATCTCCTCACCAACTTCCTTAATTCTTTATGGCGAGGAGCTACAGGAAATGCCATACGTGACGTCAGCCGCTGGAGACCTGGCGGGAATTTTGAATGAATAGTGAAGGCAGCGGGGGGAATTAAAAAACTCTTCAGGAATACATTGACCGGTGCTTTCACAGTGTATTCATGAAGAAATGGGTGGGTGGTAGTAGCCTAGTGGGTAACACACTAGCCTATAAAGCAGAAGACCCAGGTTCACTTAACCCTGAGTGTCTCCAGGGGAGACTGTACCTGTAACTACTGATTGTAAGTCGCTCTGGTAAATGCTGTAAATGTGAAAGCCGACATCCTGGACTCAACTGACAAGAGCTGGTCGAGATTCTACACTGAGAATTTAAATCTCTGAGGGAATCGCTGCTGAAAACACATCTCTACGGAACTTGGACAAGTCTCTAACTGATAATTGACACATCTAAGTGAAGAAAATAAATGTGAGATGACCTGGTGTTTTCTCGGAATCTGCGGAAGAAGATGCCGAAATGACTGTAAAAACCCACCTGAAGCTTCCGGAGGACAGTTTTTGTGTTTTTCCACTCATTCATTTTATATTATTTTTAGGCCATATGGTTGGTGCAAAACATCCTGAAAGGAATGAATTTGTTAAAAGGTGAGCCGTCAGCTGATCTTATTTAATGAGAAGATTTGACCAGACGGTGAGATGCAGGAGTGCCCAGATTTACTTTGTGGTTTCAGGTGAACCTCTCATGCTGGACCAGTTCTGCAGGTCTGTATCTGTGGTAGTCTCTCAGGCAGTACACTTTGTGGTTCTCTTTGTATAGCGTGAAAAGCGTCCCTTCTAGGTTCCAGTTGCAAAGGACAAGTGAAAACAGGACAAGTGATAGGACTCTACCCTGGCCAGCTTTGGTCTTGTGTGTTAATTTTGAACCAAGAAATGATGTTCATGTTTCTTAAACAGCTCAGTGCTATGAAGATCATCCTTTCCACTGTAATAATGATGCAATAATAAGATAGGATAACAAGTAGGATAACTTTTCCATACATAATCTGATGATTTGCCATGAGGTGTTGGTTCCCTGTTCCATAAGCAACAGAGACAGTGTGCATTAATTAAATTACTGTTAAATGTTCAATGCCCATTCAACATTAAACATTATATAATTATACTGTGTGCTGCATATACTGATAAATGTTCAGTGCCCATGCATTAAACTACTATAATAATACTGCGTGCATGAATTGAACTATTGATAAACGTAGCAGTGACACCGTGCGGCCAGCGCCTGTAACTACACCGCACACCGCAGGCCACTGAGCGAATTTTTAAACTCTTGCAGCTTTCGTAACATGTGCAATAAATTCATCATGCGACTGTCTCGTCCAACTACCTGCACACCTGGTGAAATCCCGCGAGATTTGATGATTGCGCACAGGACCCCAGGCCTTCTGCGTCACTTCATGTGGAATGCAGTTCTCATTTCTGGGCTTGTGCAGGCAGCCAAAAATACCACAGCGCGCGTTGGCCACAATTCCACAAGAAACTAGTGGAATTTAGTGCGATTTGACACAAACAAGCGCTTGGTTATTTACTGATGAACACGAACAATTCTTGTTAACGAGGCGCGTGACCCGGCGGGGGCGCGCGCGTCAAGTTCGGACAGGTGGCGGGGCCACGCCCTGGCCCCGCAGGTGGCGCCGACCAGGAAGTGGCAGAAGTTCCGCTCCATGCGCGCTCCGCGCCCTGGCGTCTGACCGTGGCCGAGATGCGGTCCCCGCTGCTGGCGCTCTGCGCGCTGCTGGCTGCGCGCCTCTCAGGTGAGCTTCTCCCGGCGCAACCGGCCCGGGAGCCGCGGCGCTGGGATTACGGATTGTACATTTATTGCCTCATGCACTTGGAGTCGCATGTTCTACCGGCCGCAGGTTTCGGAAAGTGATCAATTTTGCATGTTAGGAACCCGGGTTCTATAACAAGAACTTTGTTTAGGGGCGTGAAGGGCGTTGGAGATTCATATTAACCCGCATGCAGGACTCTGACCAGTCAGATCTTAGCGCTCAGGGAAAATCCACCAATCCAGCAAGTGAAACTCCAGCGACATCTCAGTTTCCAGAAGGTAGTCTCTGCCCCTGAACTCGAGTTTTCCAGTCACCGTGTTCAACAGGTTCTTGACCGACAGAATTCAGTAATGCAGGTCCCCTTAAATACACTTGAAGATCTCCTGAAGACCACCATCTGAATTGTTTTGGTGCAGCAGTAGAGCAGAACGTGATCATTAAGCTGTTGTGTGTGGAATGGAGACCATCATTTGTACATTTGCATATGTGGAATTTACCAGACGCCCTTATCCAGAGCCCCTTAAAGTCAATAGTGACAGGGACAGTCCCCCTCTGGAGACACTCAGGGTTAAGTGTCTTGCTCAGGGACACAGTGGTAGTAAGTGGGGTTTGAACCTGGGTCTTCTGGTTCATAGCGGGTGTCTTGGCCTCTAGGCTACTACTAAATGAAGCTTGTTATCATTTCATCTCTTTAATTATAGATGCCTGGTGTGAGTGCTGGTCTCTGGTTTTGATGTTCTCCTGCCATCTTCATTAGATTCAGGAAGGCATCGGTTCTAGTGAGAACCCCCTTTTCCATTCGCCAGTAATCCTTCAAGGACACCTGGTCCCATCGTCTCACCTTTTGGTTGTGAGGTGGACCTCAACGAATGCAGGACGCTGCCAGTGAGCTAGATGTGTTTGAGTGAGGTTATTGCTGAGGTGAAATTCGGTGGATCTCCGAGGGAGAGGAAGAAATGTGCTTGTGAAATCAGCGCCTCGCAGGTTTAGACACGCAAGAGCCTGCAGCTCTACAGTGGCAGCACTGACTGAAGACCTTCTCGGTTCCTATCAGCCATGTTCTCAATCAGAGACTGAAATCTGGTGTCTTAATATGCTGCATTTGTTGCTTTGTAAGGTGAAGCTCATGATCGAGCTACGGCCGGAGTCGACGCCATGTTGAAAACACGAATGACCGGTAAAAGTAGAGCAGCTGTTGGCTCACCACGCTGACATTCGCAGGGGGGGTTTGAGGTGAAATCAAGCAAGTCCCATTTCTGCTGCTGTTTTCTCCGATTGTTCCTAATTTGAGGTCAGAAGTTCCCGTCACCCCAGTGCTGACCTGGGAGAAGCATTTCGAAGTGCTAGAAATGTTGCAGGCTTCCTGCGTTTTCACCAGAATAATATTTTTCCTGTCCCGTCCCTCCAGCGAGTCAGGAAATGACTGTGGACCCTCAAGTGTCTTCAGAAACCACACCTGCTGTACCTCTGGTTACTTCTCCTGGGAGTGAACCCGATCCCACGGCCGTCCCCACCCAAGCCGCCGAACCCCGTGAGACCGCCCGTGTCCGCCACCCGACACTCGCATTCCCTGGCTTTTCATCCATATGTAGAAGCTCATCTCGCCTGCATCGTTCTGTCTCCAGGGGGCAGGAGCATGGACGTGACCTCTGACGCCACCTTCACCATCAGTAAAAAGCCCGGGGCAGCGGCGTGCCAGGCGTGCGTCCGGGACAGCCAGCCTCCGTCCTGCTCTCCACCGGACCTGAAGCTGAACGGGCCCCTCAGCACCGTGCTTGACTTCAGCTGCGCTCAGCCGGAGGAGGCCTTCCGGGTTGAGTTCAACCAGGAGATCGGTACGTTTCCTCTCACGGCGCTGCGTTCTCTGCTGCTGGTTACGCAGTCTGACCAGGTCTGGGTTCTCCTTCAGAATGCACACAGGACCAGTGCAGCAGTGACATCCACGCCGACTCCGCCCACTTCCCAGACTTCAGCCGGAGCTTCACCTGGGACGTCAAAGTCCCCTCGTCGATGTTGTTCCAGCTGGACTTCCCGGATCCTGGCATGAGACAGATCTCTCCTTCAGACACGTGTCCTGACCAGCACACCTTCACAATCATCTTATACCAGCGCACCGGAGTCACCAATATCGGCACCTTCTGCAGAAACGGCACCATTTCCCACATCCAAATTCGCTACAAGGGCAGGGTGACCCTGTCCCTCCCAGGACACATACTGCTGAACATGTCTGCCATCAAGGTGTCACTTGGACCTTCTTCTAAGTGTAAGGGACCACACCACATGAAGGAAGGAGCAATTTTGGTGGACCTTGAGGCACGTTGTGGTGGTTGATTTTCTCCTCTCTGTATCTGCAGCAATAGCCACTGTGGAAGCCCTGCTGCCTCGTGGACACTCCCTCACCGAATTCTTCTCAGCCAACTACCCTGCCGGCTTCCCGACCGAGGACCAGATGCGGTGGAACTTCACCGTCCCGCCAATGCACAATGCTACCATTTTATTCCTAGAGACCACGCTACCACAGTGCCAGATGGGTTCCGCCACCGTGGAGTACCTGCAGGAAGGCAAGGCAGCGGTTAGCAAAGCCGTGACTGACGCACAGCCTGTGAACCTGCAGGGCGAGGTGGACATGGTCCTTCATAACTGCAGGACAACAGGCAGTCAGCCCCTCGTGCTCCGATTCAACGTGTCTGTGTACAGCAGCAACCAGCCACGTATGTAGATTATGTTCTCCTCATTTCTCCACCCACGTTCTCCAGGATTTCAGACATGGTGTGATGTAAATGTACCAGGGAGACAATCTAGTTACACCACAGAAATCTTCTCTACCATATTCAGTGTTCCAGACCAGGTTCTGGTGTGTGTGGATGAAAAGTCCTGCACGTCATTTCTAGGGGTCTGTTTCCCATTCCCAAGCCTAGTTTTAGACCAAATGAGAACTTCAGCAAAGCTCTCCATTTAAAAAAAGCTTAATCAGCATCTTTGCAGAGTTTTATCAGGTTCTTCTAAAGCCCCAAATTCAGGATTAGCATCTCTCCAGGTCTGGTGTTGGCCTGTTAATGATTAGTTTTGCCCCTCAGGTTTGTGCACCGTGGTCATGCCAGAGGGACTGACCCTCACCATCGAGAACAGAAACGCCCAGTCCTACTGCGAGATGAAAATGGACTCTGCAGTCAAGGAGTTCATCACAGTCCTTCCGAAGACCAGTACCACCCTGTCCTTCCTGGACTGTCCCAGCGAGGACCTGCTCCTCACAGTCAGCAGTACCTTTGGTAACAGTTCTACTAGCATTTAAAGATATTCTTGTTTTTAATACACTTATTTTCAGCAATGATGCAGATCTGAACTGCGTGAAGTCAAAAGATTTATTGCCCCTTCTCATTCATGGTTTTTGCATTTTTTTCGCATTAGCGTAAAACTACAGTGGGTATGGAAAGTATTGACACTCTTTGTTGTATTGCAGCAATTTGCTAAAATCATTTATATTACATTTTTCCTCATTAATCTACACACAGCACCCCATATTGACAGAAAAACACAGAATTGTTGACATTTTTGCAGATTTGTTAACAAAGAAAAACTGAAATATCACATGGTCCTAAGTATTCAGACCCTTTGCTGTGACAATCATTTCTTGTGATCATTCTTGAGATGGTTCTACACCTTCATTGTAGTCCAGCTGTGTTTGATTCTACTGGTTGGACTTGATTAGAAAGCCACACCCCCGTCTGTATAAGACCTTACAGCTCACAATAAATGTCAGAGCAAATGGGAATCATGATGATTGATTCTTGCCTGAAGAACTGGCTTAAGAGCAAAGCACAGATCTGGTCAAGGTTACAAAAAAATCTGCTGCACTTAAGGTTCCTAAGAGTCCAGTAATCCTTAAATGGAAGATGCTTGGGACGACCAGAACCCTTCCTAGATCTGGCCATCCGGCCAAACTGAGCTATCGGGGAGAAGATTCTCTGGTCTGATGAGACCAAGACCAATAACTTTTTGGCCTTAATTCTAAGCAATATTTGTGGAGAAAACGAGGCGCTGCTGTCCAATACAGTCCAAACTGAAGCATGATGGTGGCAGCATCATGCTATTGGGGTGTTTTGCAGCTGCTGGGACAAAATGTCTGGTGTCAATCGAGGGAAAGATGAATGTGGCTAAAACCTTCTCCAGAGTGCTCAGGACCTCAGGCTGGGCCAAAGGTTTACCTTAAAAAAAAAAAAAAAAAAAAAGACAATGACCATAAGCAAACAGCTTCCCTAAAATCCAGGTGTGAAAGACTTGTTGCATGTTTCCCAAAAAAGACTTGTTACTGTATTAGATCAAAAGGGAGCTTCTACTAAATACTGAGCAAATTGTCTTTTTCTTTGTTAATAAATCTGCAAAACAATGTCAACAATTCTGTGTTTTTCTGTCAATATAGGGTGCTGTGTGAACATTAATGAAGAAAAAAATGAACTTGAATGATTTTAGCAAATGGCTGCAATATAACAGAAAAATGTAAGGGGCTGAAATACTTTCCGTACCTGTTCCGTACATACCTCACTTTCTCCTTATACAACAAATACTAAATATGTTTCTTACATTGGATTTTTCAAAATGGCTCCATCTTAATCTGCCACAGTCAGGGAATCCAGACTTTTGATTAGTAATGTAAATTGGGATTTTACGATTTGTATTTTCATCTGGTTTTATAGCAATTTTTACATCATTATTGCATAATCAATAAGTATCGAACTATTCCATAGGTCTTATTTTAAAATATCATTATTGATGTTTTGTACTTGACAGAATGTGCGAGTCTGCCCGACTGCTCTGTGAACGGGGCTCTCCTCTCCATCCCCACCCTGGACAGCTGCCTCCCAGCACCCATCCAGAAAGTCACTTGGCTGCTCCGCCCCCCAACCAACAGCACCCTGGACCTGGCGTCCCCTAAAGGAGGCCTGCGGCAGTCCCTCCCAGGGCAGGAATGCAACTCTGGCTCCTCCTTGTTCCTTTCTGAGGCAGATGGATCCATGCTGGGCCAGTTCTGCTCTCCTGGGTCAATCAGTAAAGTCCAGCTGAGCAGGAACGTGGTGGTTTCAGCCACGCCCCCAGCAACAGCTGCGTCACAGGTGAAAAAGGGGCGGAACCTAGGAAACGAGCAAGCAGCCCTCCTCAGCGTGTCCTTCAGCGAGGGGGAGACTGGTTTGTATTCACATGTGTTATATAAAAACCACTGTTGAACACTCATTCATAATTTAGTTTTATTTTATAGAGTCCCTAGGGGTTCTGTAGGTTCACCAGGTATGAAAATGTTCTGGAACTGGGTTGAGAGACCCTGAATCTGGTTCGCATTGATTACTGCCAAACAGCTTATTACCATCAAGTCACGTTCATCCTTCTCGTGTTTAGGGAGGGGAGGTCTTCAGATCTTCAACAGCATGAATTGGTAATAGCCTTGTGGGTTAGACTCGCCTATAAACCAGGTTCAAAGTAGAGGTGTGAATTTAAAGCTGCTTTCAGGCCAAATGTGGCATGCACTTTTCCTTCATTCCCGCTTGGTGTTTGTGTGTTTCGATGGACTGAACTGTAGCCAGCTTCAATTCTATTAGTCGCGCAAACATACATCACAGCGCACAGCAGTCAAAGTTAAACAAATTTCAACCTTGACCGCCAAGTGGCACGCAAAGCAAAACTCCTACTCGGAGCAGTGCCGTACTCCGATCAGGCCACCACAGTCGCTACCGGCACTATTTTATGACTAGAAAATCCCCAAGCAACGTCATTATGGTAGAGTCAATTATGTTCTGCTGTACTGTATGTATTTTTATGTATTTTAGACTGAGAAGATCAGGAGAAGGGAATAAATCTCTCGCACATATTCCATTTACCGCAGAGGGCATGGTTTACCAGCTGAGCCCCACCATCAGCAGCCCGACGCTCCTGGCCACTCCCGGCTGGCCTGATGGCATGGCGGCGTCCTCCACTGCATCCTGGCTGGTGCAGCTCCCGGACCAGTACGATGCCAACCTGGTCCTCGCCAATATCAGCCAGCCCAAGTGCGGCGTGGGACAGACGAGCATCAGGGTGCAGCAGCTAGACACGAACGAGGTCGTCCTGAGCAGCACGGGGGGCGGGGACGGCGAGGACCAGGTGAAGCTCTCCAGGAGTTTCTCAGTCCGCATGTCCAACTGCCGACCCCAGCAGGGTGGCTTCAGCTCTCTGGGACGCATCTCTCTGGAGAAGAAGGGCAGTGAGTACTTTTTACTTTTTAACTTTTATTATCTACTCACTAAATTACTTTTGCCTGATTTGTATTTTTTCTTTTTTTTTCTTTTGCAGAGATGCTGATGAACATCATCCTCGCCGTCCTCGTTGCTGTGCTGACCATCGCGTTCATAGTGCTGGCGATCGTCTGTGCCAAGAAGCAGTGAGTCTGCAGAACCTTAGACCTAGAACTGAACCGTGGGGTTTCCGGAACCACTCGGTCTACCGCGCTCGTCTACATCTGCCTTGTTCTTTCTCTTTCTGTCCAGGCATAAGAAGAAGCAGATGAAGGCCAACCGGCTGTCCATGTACAACCCTAAAGGTCAGCTGTTTCGTCCAGCGGACGATGTCCTCAGGTCCCCAGCCGGCGAAGAGACCAACGTGTACGAAGCCATCGATGACACCATGGTGTACAGCCACCTGCTGGGGGACGCTGGGCAGAACGGGACGGAGACGGACTGTTTCAGGCCCCCTGCGGTGGACACCTACCGTTCCTTCACCGGACCCACTGACCAAAAGCCGCCCGTCCCCGAGCTGCCCCCGGATACAAGGAAACCGGTGCTCGGAATGTTCCTGAACACGGCCGAGTCGTTTGTGCCGGCCCACACCCCACTGGGACCGCAGGGGAGTCTGGGATATCAGGACAGCAGGATGGTGGACAATGAGCTGTATACATTTAAAAGCAGCGGCGAACCAAACACCACGTGCCTCCAGACCAAAGAGTCCCTACCACTTCCTTATTACGACGACGACGAGTGGGACGATGACGAAGACGAAGATTAGTCCCTGTTTGTCTGGTGCAAAGCGGAGAGGCGAGAGTTGAACGAGATGGGCGACCCCTCTGCCCGTCCGCCCGGAAATGTGATATAAAAACACTAAAGACAATCTGTTCAAATTTAGAATAATATTTCTTTATTTACAGTTTTACTGTTGTCTGGTGAATGATTTTAATTTCTTCCAGATGGTGGATTTATTTTAAATTTTTTGTGTGTGACGTCTGCTGTAATCTCTGTGCAAATATTTATCTCTGACATTTCTGTTATTTTTTTAATAAATGCAGGTGTTATACCTGATTGACTTACTTTTTCAGTGATTTTTTTAAAAAATGTTCTATTTATTTATTTAGAGTCAGTTTTCCCAGTAATACGTTTTATTCCTTTTTATCATCATACAATATATATCTGACCAAACCATATAAAGCAGCCATCCATCAATAAACCGGTCAGAGAGTCAGGACAACAGCAAGAAAAAGACCGGAGTGAAATAAGAATGATAAAGTGAGATGCAGCTGGCTATAATGACATTTTATATAAACTAACAGTAAATAGGTTCGCTTTATTCATGCGCCTTTTTGTTTTTGCCCTGCAATGAGCCTTTTTGTAATGAGCCGCAGATATGCAGGAAGTGTGTTTTGTAATGAGCCGCAGATATGCAGGAAGTGTGTTTTGTAATGAGCCGCAGATATGCAGGAAGTGTGCCATGTAGATGAAATTATGATCATCTTTGCTTTTGGTTTTTGCACCTCTGTCATTCCTTTGTCCCCTAATTACAGCTGTGAAATGTGAAAAGGCCAGAAAATCCACGTTGAAGAGAGAAACGATCAGTTACAGAAGTCAACGGTGCCATTATCTAGTGGGCCGAGGCGTCTACGTGAAGCAGGCCGTGATGGTTCACACGATGTTGAACTCGCAGACAGAAGCCCGCTCCTCTCTACAGTTCTCATCCAGCCACTTCCCACCGTCCCCAGCAGAGAGCACAGCACAATTCAGGGCGCGGTCACCACTGGAGCTGAACGAAGGGTCCCAGTTCTTGTAAGTCACGCTGGATCCGGTCTGGTCCGTCCAGACTCCCTCGGTTTGGATGTCGTTGATGCCCAACCAGATCTGCTCCTCGGGACCTATGGTCCGGCGGACGTAGTCGTGAAGCTTCTGGTTCTCGTCGTGGGATGATGGGGTGGCAAGGACCCCACCCTTGGCGTTGCAGTCCTCACTGGCTGCATGGTAGCGCTTCTTAGCCGCTTCAGCCAGAATGCACTTGCCATAGAGTTTGTCTCCCTTTAAGCACACTGATGAAATGAGGAGAACATGAACATTTCAGTTCTGTTAAGGTGTAAAAGTGCATGGATTTGAACCAAAAGTAAACACGTTCATGTTAGAAACCCACCGATCTGCAGAGCCAGCTGCTCCTTCAGAAGATGAACCTCCTTTACAATGTCCAAGACCTGCAGCTGAAGATCCTTTAGGAGAGCGTTCTGCTGAGGTTCTGCTTTCCATGAGACAGTTTAGGCAGATTAGAGGCAGCAGGAGCTGAAAATATGACTAAATGAATGAAGGTGAAAAGTTTTTACCATTTTTAACCATGTTCTTTGCAGGCATCTGTTGAGATGTAGAGTGACCCAAGAAGAGAAGGGTCACTCCAAGCAGGAGACAGGTGCGTCTGAAGTCCATGGATCTGGATGGAGAAGAGACACCCACAGAACTGCATTCAAAAGAAATGAACTTTACAGCTTGGGGGTTGGAGGTTGCGCGCCATCCCAAAATCATGGTTAGGGCGGGGCACTTCACACGTGGTCAGACACACCCACCTGCAATCACTGAAGCTGCTGGTCTCTGGTCACCAAAAATTATGCTTCCAGCTCTGGTGTCTGTGGTTACAGGCAAGACTTGGAGAAGAATGGCTGATGGTATTCCATCTCAGAAGGTCTGAAACGGCTCCCCCAGGTCAGTTTTTCTGACATTCCGTCTATTTGGAGTGGTTTCAGTTTGCTGTTTCTGCCATTCTCTTCTCCTCAAGCTCTGGACATTTAATTAAAATACTGAGTGTCACCATACCCCAGCACTGTGTTTTAAAAAATCATAAAAAAGGATTTGGGACAATGGTCATCACTGTCCATGTCCCTGGTGGGACGTATTAATGCCGTTAAAATGAGTACACTTCCTAAATTTTTAAATCTTTTCCAATCTGTACCTGTTTTCATTCCCAAATCTTACTTTGGTGCTTTAGATTCAATTATATCTTCTTACCTTTGGAAAGGTAAACATCCACAATTGAATAAGTCCTTACTTCAAAGATCTAAAAGAGATGGCGGCTTGGCTCTGCCTAATTTTCGTTCTTACTACTGGGCAGCAAACATTCGATCTGTCATCTTCTGGGCATATTTCCATAATCAACCTAATCGTCCTGCCTGGGTGGAAATGGAGATAAAGTCTGTAAAAAAATCTCTCTGTCTCTGCACTCCTTGGATCAGCACTGCCCATCTCCTCAATTAAATCAATCAACAATTCAGTTATTAGGCATACCTTGAGAGTATGGGCTCAGTTCAGAAAGCACAATGGTCTTCTGGGCTTCTCTCTGTCCAGCCCTATCGTCTCTAACCATCTCTTCCAACCTTCTCCACATGATTCAGTGTTTCAGGAATGGTACAATAAGGGCATCAAGCTTTGCAAAGATCTGTTTGTTGATCATAGGTTTGCATCATTTGAACAGCTTTCTAAAAGGTTTAACCTACCCAATTCCCATTTTTTCAGATACCTGCAAGTAAGACACTTTATTGGCTCTTTTTCCCTGAGGCTCCTGCAGTAAACATCCTAGATAATCTCCTGTTTGATCCTGCTGCGCAAAGGCCTAATATCCACTATTTACGGAGTTTGAGTTACACCCCTTTGTGTAAAATTAAAACTGCTTGGGAGAAAGATTTAAATTTGTCACTTTCAGATGGTACTTGGAATTAAATTCTTAAGCTTGTCAACTCAACTTCCTTAAGTGCCCGCCACTCTTTATTACAGTTTAAGGTTTTACACAGGGCTCATTTATCCAAACTTAAATTCTCCCGTTTCTACCCAGACATTGATCCTAGCTGTGATAAATGTTAAAGCGGAGAGGCGTCTCTTATTCACATGTATTGGACATGCCCGAATTTGGAAAAATTCTGGAGGGACGTTTTTATAACCTAGTCGTACATACTGAAATGCAACCTTGAACCAGACCCTCTGATCGCTCTTTTTGGTATCACTGAAGAGGAAGATAAGCGTCTAACTCCAGCTAAACAGCATTTGTTATCTTTTGCAACACTCCTGGCCAGGCGTTCTCTTTTATTCAAGTGGAAGGATTCCACGTCACCCACTCACGCCCAGTGGCTCAGAGATATTATGTCCTGTTTTTCCCTGGAGAAGATTCACTACTCAATCCGTTATTCAGACTTGAAATTTCAACAGGTGTGGGGGCCCTTCCTCCGTTTATTTCATATACATTTATAGTTTGATTCCCTTCTTATTTAATTGTTTGTATGTTTGTTTTGCATACAGGACCAAAAACACTTCCAGCTCCATAGTCCTTTTATTTATTTTAAATGCCTGGCATCTAACCTTTATTATGCATGTAAAGCTGGCTTGGAGTCAGGGAGGGGAGGGGGGTGCTATAGGGTTTATAAAGGGGTTATAAAATAAAGTAAACAGTAAACATTACATGGTTACCCTGTTATATCCCTGTTTAAAATCAATAAAAATATTGTTTAAACTAGACTAAAAAAATCATCCTGATCTGATGTTACCCGGCATGGCATGGCAGAGTGGAGGTTACAAGAATGAACAGTTTCTACTTTATTCACACTATTACTATTATAATAAGATAATCTATTATACTAACTACTTACAATCAGTAGTTACAGGGACAGTCCCCCCCTGGACACACTCAGGGTTAAGTGTCTTGCTCAGGGACACAATGGTAGTAAGTTGGGTTACAGAAAACCCCAAAATAAAAGAAGGATCTTTCCTTTGATGTCTGTCTTGTTTCCTTCTCTTCGTGGGACCTCAAGCAAATGGCTGACGTTTGACAAAGACATGGGGGAACCTCTTATGCAAGACAAAAGTACAGGATGCCTTGGACCTGGGACATCCATCTTACAGAAGCACGTGGGTCTACTGGCCTTCTACAGGTGCTGAGTTCAGATCTTCAAAAACGAGCTAATTAAGCAACGCAAGCTGGTTTCAAACCTACTCGCATCCGTATGTAAACTGTTCAGATGACCAGCAGTTATCCTTCATCACAAAGCTGCCTTTTATGCCGAATTTATCAGTCAGGAGATTCTAATCATTACAAGTGTCCCCTGACTGTGCCAGCCACGTTAACTCCGATTAGAACAGATTCATTCAAATGGCAGAGATGTAAAAAAAACTGAAGAAAATGCCATTTAAAAAAACTTTATTACAAAAAACAAATACAACAAAGAACAAGAACATCTGTAGCGGCTCAACCCAGAAAGCCCACTTTCTGTCTCTTCTTCCCCAAACTTTCCTCTTCCTTCAGAAGCTCCATAAGAGGAGTGTGGAGTGCCTTTCCAACACGCTTCCCTGTCTGGAGGAACAGTAGAGAGATACCAAGTTCAGTTGATTTCGGTTCTGCTTGAACACAAACCAGAAACCGTTAAAAGCACAGAACGACCTCGATCATCTCGAAAATGCTCTCTGGGTCCAGGCTGCCGCCCCCGAACTTCCTGACGCAGGTCACCGTTCCCCGGTGAGTGGTGGCGATGAGCAGACTGGCCACGGAACAGGCCTTCTCCTGAAGAGTGGCGTCCACCACGTGCCTGTGGCCGATCTGCCATGATCATAAATCCATTACCAAGCGCAAAGCAAGCAGATAAACGATTTCTTATTTATTATCGCTCCGTACCTTGCATAGGGTGACGATGCAGGGCACGTTTTCCACGTTGAGCCTGACGCAGTCATACGGATCGTCCGACAGTTCAATCTCCTTCCCTCCCTCCTCATCTTCTGACAAATGGACTTTCGGAATTCTGTGTGAAAAAACACCAGGGTCCATCAGAAATTCACATTCTTTCAATATGAGGAAAGTCGGTGTAAAAACTCACCGCGTGTTGAAGAGCGCTGCCTTGATGGCAATGGAAATGGCGTCAAACAGATTCCCATCACACTGGAGCAGCTGAGAGGGTTAAGCAGTTATGCATGCGTTAGTAAAATTATCTAAATCGGTGGGGCGTCAACCCAACATTGCTGCGCAATCAGAGCATCAGATGCAGAGATACGTCAGTAAAGTTGGGAGTGAGTTCTGTATTCGACAGACCCTAATTCATAGCACTTCGCTGGATTTTACTCATTAAACAAAAACCCAGAAATCTCCAATTTCACATGGACAGACATGTCTGTCGGTCAACTTACACACACACACACACACACACACACATTGGTTTTTTCAATTGCTGCTTCTGATAAATTGTGAAAATGCTAAATAATGCAGGCACTCTTTGAATTTAAGGCGCTCACTGTGCCTTTGACTGTATGTAACATTTCAAGGGGGAAAGACAGGGACTGATTCTAAGGTCCCCTGACATTAACATTTTTTTCTGCTTTTATATTGGCGTTAGCATCCCCTAATACATTTACATTTACATGGGTTAGGCTTTAATTTTGAAACGTTAAACCATCAAAAGTGCAGAAAGTGCCTTAAATTCAAAGAGCGGCTGCATTATTTTATATTTTCACAATTTATTGGCTGTAGCAATTAAAAACAACAACGTGTGTGTGTGAAAGTTGACGGACATACATGACTTTGTGAAAATTGAGGTTTTTTTTTTTGGTTTAATGAGTAAAATCCAGTGAAGACCTATGAATGTCTGTTGAATACAGAACTCACTGCAAACTGCACTGAGTGCCAGAGATGCCCTGCTCACCAGGACATCAACATAGAGAACCCAGCAGTGCTCTCCAGGGCTGATGCAGAGGCTGTGCAGGTCCACGCTCTGCTTGTTGCTGAAGACTTTATACAGGGTGTTGCTCAGCTCCAGGCCCAGCTCCTCGCCGCCGCGGCCCTCGAACTCCGGAGTGGCATTGGCAGAGCTGCAGAGAGAGCAGGATAATTTTTTTAAATACAATGTAAAAAAAAAAAAAAAAGGTCAGACATTACCATCAAAAAGAAGTGCAAAAAAGAGATGCATGTAGTGGCAGCAGAGAAATCAATAAAGAACAATATAAAGTGATTGTCACATGTGATACAGAGCAGCACAGCACACGGTGCACATTTGTCCTCTGCATTCCTCTGCATTCAACCCATCACCCTGAGTGAGCAGTGGGCAGCCATGACAGGCGCTTAACCGCTAGGCCACCACTGCCCCAGAGCATCGCCTCCCCAGCAGGGAATCGAACCCCGGTCTACCGCGTGACAGGCGGGGATACTCACCACTATACTAACGAGGAGCTGCCAGTATGGAGGCATCATACGATTATTTGTAGAAAAGAATGATTGGATAGAAAACTTGCCATAAAAATAGTTTCAGCAGAAAAAAAGCCAGGTCACTGCATCAAAAAAATCCCAACTGAGCCGCAAACTCACCAATCAACGAAAAATTCCAGGTAGCCTTGATCCGGCAGCGCCGGCCTGGGCTTCCCGACCTCGGCCTTCACCCCGACGAGCACGTCACTGTATCCCTGCACACAGGTCAGGTGTGACACCATATTCTGTGACCGTCGCATCTTGTGACCCCAGGGCCGCTGTTTTGGTGTATTTGTCGCATTTAAGATTATTTTCTCCGTGTTATTTCTGGTCCGTGCTATATGGTTGTATATATATATATATATATACACACACACACACACACACACACACACACACACACACACACAGGTCCTTCTCAAATAATTAGCATTTTGTGATAAAGTTCATTATTTCCTGTAATGTACTGATAAACATTAGACTTTCATATATTTTAGATTCATTACACACAACTGAAGGTAGTTCAAGCCTATTATTGTTTTAATATTGATGATTTTGGCATACAGCTCATGAAAACCCAAAGTTCCTATCGCAAAAAAATTTGCATATCAGGAAAAGGTTCTCTAAACGAGCTATTAACCTGATCATCTGAATCAACTAATTAACTCTAAACACCTGCAAAAGATTCCTGAGGCTTTTAAAAACTCCCAGCCTGGTTCATTACTCCAAACCGCATTCATGGGTAAGACTGCTGACCAGAAGGACATCGACACCCTCAAGCAAGAGGGTAAGACACAGAAAGAAATTTCTGAACGAATAGGCTGTTCCCAGAGTGCTGTATCAAGGCACCTCAGTGGGAAGTCTGTGGGAAGGAAAAAGTGTGGCAGAAAACGCTGCACAACGAGAAGAGGTGACCGGACTCTGAGGAAAATTGTGGAGAAGGACCCATTCCAGACCTTGGGGGACCTGCGGAAGCAGTGGACTGAGTCTGGAGTAGAAACATAGAGAGCCACCGTGCACAGGCGTGTGCAGGAAACGGGCTACAGGTGCCGCATTCCCCAGGTCAAGACACTTTTGAACCAGAAACAGTGGCAGAAGCGCCTGACCTGGGAAATCAAAGTGCCAGAGTCTGGAGGAAGACTAGGCAGGGGGAAATGGCAAAAATGCCTGAAGTCCAGTGTCAAGTACCCACAGTCAGTGATGGTCTGGGGTGCCATGTCAGCTGCTGGTGTTGGTCCACTGTGTTTTATCAAGGGCAGGGTCAATGCAGCTAGCTATCAGGAGATTTTTGGAGCACTTCATGCTTCCATCTGCTGAAAAGCTTTACGAAGATGAAGATTTCATTTTTCAGCATGCCCTGGCACCTGCTCACAGTGCCAAAACCACTGGTAAATGGTTTACTGACTATGGTATTACTGTGCTCAATTTGCCTGCCAACTCTCCTGACCTGAACCCCATAGAGAATCTGTGGGATGTTGAGAGACGCAACACTCTGGATGAGCTTAAGGCCGCTATCGAAGCATCCTGGGCCTCCACAACACCTCAGCAGTGCCACAAGCTGATTGCCTCCATGCCACGCCGCATTGAAGCAGTCATTTCTGCGAAAGGATTCCGACCAAGTATTGAGTGCATAACTGAACATGATTATTTGAAGGTTGACTTTTTTTTTTTTTTTTGTATTAAAAATTTTTTGGTCTGATTAAATATGCTAATTTCTTGTCGGGGTTTCATTAGCTGTATGCCAAAACAATCTATATTAAAACTATAAAAAGCCTTGAACTACCTTCAGTTGTGTGTAATGAATCTAAAATATATGAAAGTCTAATGTTTATCAGTACATTACAGGAAATAATGAACTTTATCACAATATGCTAATTTTTTAGAAGGACTTGTGTGTGTCTAAAAGAGAAACACAAAGCTCGTACAGCGAACTGGTATCTGATCAACTGAACGAAACAGCGCCCCCTGGGGGCACAAAATACGACGGTCACAGAATGCGGCGTAACACCAGTCAGAAAATACAGCCGGACGCGGGACTGTCCTACCAGGGACACTTTAGCCGAGCCGTCCGTGTTGGACACAACGTCGGTCTCTATGTCCATGTGCCTGTAGTCCTCACAGCCTCGCCCGTCCACACGCAGGTCATCCTGAGACAAATCGAGATTCATCATTTAAAACGGCCGATTTAATTCACTGATCACTTCGGTCAAATATCGGAGGCTTAAATCCACAGATTTCAGGGTAATTTACCCGCACTCCGTGTAAAATGTAGACTTTCTCAGCCTCGCTCACTTGCACAGTGGCCATGTTGCCATACGACCCGTGTCATCAGGGCGCGACGCTGCGGGCGACTTGCGTCATCAAGGCGCGACACTGTTTTTTTTTCACGGCGGCCGGTTTCTGTCCGAACTGGGATCAGTTTCTCCTCGACAGCAGCGCGGCTGGAACCGCGTTTAGAATGCAATGAAACTGACCTGGAGTCAGAGGAAAGAACGTTGGGTTATTCCATTTGAAAACGCCACAAAATGTTCAGATGTTCAAACGAGTGTTCGCGGCGTTATTGAGCGGAGTTTCGGGTGTCGGTGTCCATGTGTGGGGTGGAGTAGAGGTGCGTTCATGTGCTAATTACAGATCATTCCGGACTCCAGGACTTCCTGGTCGCTGCTCGTCCGGGTGTCGGGAGGAAGGGAGGATTCCCGTGGCTGTTCCGCCGAAACCGAGGCGCGGGTCCCGGTGGGAGGTGAGCGAGCTGCTCTTCTCATTGTTACTCTACTATTATTATTTTTATTATGTTTATGATAATTATTCGCTGTGTGGACTGGTCAGTGTCGGGTGCTGATTCCAGCAGTTTCCCTTCCCTGGTGAAAGCGTGTGTTTACTGGGGTGGAGAAGGTGGAGGTTGGGTGTGGGTCTGCGGTTCTGGAGGTGTTTGTGTCTTTTGATGGGTCGAGATTTGTAGTAAAAATGAAAACCGGAGGAGTTCTCCTTCCTCTAATCCAGTTCTTCTGGAAATCTTACAATCAGTAGTAACTTGTTGTACTTGTTCCCACTTGGACTAATAAAGGATCATCTTAACAGGGACCGTGGTGGTAGTAGTCTATGAACCAGGAGACCCAGGTTCTTTACTTTACTTTGCAGACGCTTTTATCCAAAGCGACTTACAAGAGCAAGACACCAACACCAT
Organism: Denticeps clupeoides; assembly: GCF_900700375.1. NCBI lineage: Eukaryota > Metazoa > Chordata > Actinopteri > Clupeiformes > Denticipitidae > Denticeps > Denticeps clupeoides. The sequence continues at coordinate 10,321,314 of NC_041726.1, forward strand.
TCTCATTCAATTTCTATAGATTTCGAGTTTACAAAACTAAGAGCCCTGATAAGGCCTAACTTGTCAGAAAAAGAACATGCTCGGAAATTGTTAAGTGCTAGACGAGGAAATTATTTTAATTTGTGCAGTGCGTGTGCAAGTGTTAGATTGTCTGAAATACTGTTTGAATAAGTGGGTTTTCACCAGCCAGGGACAACCAAGGAGAACAGAGTTGATTGCAACCGGAGACCCCGTGAAGAGGGAATTTTCAGTCTCATTTCATTTGCAGATCTGAGAGGGCGTGCCGGAGTGTAGCTGGCTAGTAGTGTGTTGATATAAGAGGGTGCTCTTCCATTTACAGCCCTGTAGGCGAGCAACAAGGATTTGAACTCAATGCGAGCAGCTACCGGGAGCCAGTGGAGAGAGGTGAGAAGAGGCGTGACATGGGTGTATTTTGGCTGATTGAAGATGAGACGGGCTGCCACATTTTGGACCATCTGGAGTGGTTTTATGGTTACTGCAGAGGTTCTTCTGGTACTGTTCCTGTAACTTCTGTTTATAAGGCACTCTGGATAAGGGCATCTGGTAAATGCTGTAAATGTAAGTGTTCCTGCTCAGTGGTAGTAAGTGTGGTTTGAACCTGGCTTATAGGTGGCTGTGTTACCCCAGCATGGTGCAAATCGTATAAAACCAGAACCTCATGAATGCTGCATTATTCCTTCAAATTGATTGATTATTAATAATCTATGGATTGTGGCTGGGGCCGGGGCTCATGAGTGAGGAGGAGGAGCATCTGCTTTGTTTCCTGCTGTGCACTACGACTTTTTCACCGGACCCCTCTTTCTGCGTTTTCCCAGCATGCCCATCGGTTGCTCGCAAGAATGAAGAGCCCCGCCCACCGCTGCAGGGACATCGAGAGGCGAGCCGGCTACCTGGGGCCCGAGCACTGTGCCCCGCCCCCACCGCTCCCACAGTCTGATGCCATGTGGTTCATCCGCGACGGCTGCGGCATTGTGTGCGGCGCCATCACCTGGCTGCTGGTGCTCTACGCGGAGTTCGTGGTGGTCTTCGTCATGCTCCTCCCCTCCAACAACGTGGTGTACAGCGTGCTCAACGGCGTGGTCTTTAACGGCCTGGCATTCCTCGCGTTGGCGTCACACTTCAGGGCCATGTGCACAGACCCGGTCAGATCCACTTGTCTACTGATATCAGCATGCACATCCATAATTAGCATCATATCGCAATGCTTATTACATTTTCCCATGAAATCTCCATTTATTTGCTTTTTATGAGTGTTCCAGTGAGGGTTTTTATGGTTCAGAATGGTGGTGTAGTGCAGACCTACATGTCTTTCTGCTGCCCAGGGCACTTTTCCCTGCATAATTGATGACGTGTCACTTATGCCTGAAGCCTTTCAAACCAAAGATGATTTTTTTTATACATATCCACTGAGATTCTTTTTTTCTTCCACTGACGGTCATATAATTCCCAAGAGAAACTGATAACATTCAGTAAAATCAAACTCTAAACTGTAAAGCCTAATCAATATGCTGTGTTGTATAACGAGTCACCACTAGGTGTAGGTTATATAGCGTCACTATTCCACAATAAATGGAAGGAAAGAACGTATAATGTTCTATATTTGACTGTACCAGTGGCAAAAATATGTAACACACTTATCTAAATGCACGAATCACCAAATCGTTCATTTAAAATATGTAACATATCAGCACCGCTCTGTTGTTTACTGTATACTTGATGATGGGTGGGTGTGTCTATTGTGCAGGGAGCACAGGAGCGGCAACCAATCATTGTTTCTTGCTCGTAACAACATAGTCGCTTAACCTGCAATAAACCCCACTGATTGGCCAAATGGGTTTGGGCGACCTGAGACTCTTTCTCACATTTATGGCTGTAATAGTTGTGAAATTGACGCGAGCTTGAGTCTTAACAATTCATTTTTGAAAAATGTGTGATTACCCGACAATTGTGACCAGTGTAGTGCTCATTTCATTCAGTTGACCTTTAACCTCGTATGAAAGTGGCATGACCGTTAGCGTACTCTGGCCTGCAGGGAGCCGTGCCCAAAGGAAACGCCACCAAAGAGTTCATCGAGAGTCTTCAGCTGAAACCTGGACAGGTGGTTTATAAATGTCCCAAGTGCTGCAGCATCAAGCCCGACCGTGCGCACCACTGCAGGTAAAAGACCCTCAGATCGGCTCCGGCGTTTCATTCCGCGTACTGACCCCGGACCCCAAGAGTGTGCGCGCGATGCTCTGTCCTACATTCCCTGACACACTGCCGTTGTTTTCCCGTTGTTCCCTCATGCAAAATAATGCGATTTCTGTGTGTGTTTTTACTGAAGTGTGTGTAAACGCTGCATCCGGAAGATGGACCATCACTGCCCCTGGGTGAATAACTGTGTGGGAGAAAACAACCAGAAGTACTTTGTGCTTTTCACTGTGAGTACAGAACGCACACAAACACACACTCACGCTTCTACTGTCTTATTATCTTTTCACCACCATCTACTGGATATTAATGACACTCATATTCACATTAATAATACAAACACACACAATGTACAGAATGATAAAGATTTTGTTTGTTTACTGTAGATGTATATTGCCCTGATCTCCCTCCACGCCCTCGTCATGGTGGCCTGTCACTTCGTCTTCTGCTTTGAACAGGACTGGACGAGTAAGTGTTTACACTGTAAACCGTGTTCTCACTCAACTGCTCATTCAACACCTTCTCATTCATAGAAGCCGTTTACACAGAACAGGGAGGTTCTGTCCTGGGTTCGCCACTGACACAACCAAATTCCATTCGATTACGATTATCATTGTATCGATTATTGAGGCACCCTGTCCATTTTTCTACATGACTTCACAGGATGTTTTTAAATACGCAAGTGAGATGAGAGTTAAGGCCTTAACAAGCATAGTGTTATTTACATTTTTTGACTATTTTGTAATATACACTGAATACAGGAAATCCTAAAATTTAATATAATCACTTGCATTATACAAACGTGTGTGTGACAAAGTCCACTTTCAGTAGAATTGCCCAGATATTGCTTTATCTTGTGTACGGTTATGCTTTATGTTGATGTATCTGCCTTAGATACCCTTTCAAAAACAGTTTCAAGCTCAAAAATGCGTACGCCGATCAGAGGGCGTTCCTTTTGAACGTCCGTGTGGACGAGCCCGAACTCCGGAGCAGCGCTGTACTCAGATCAGGCCGCCACAGTCTCTAACGTACTACTTTTTAATTAGAAAACCACCAAGCAATGTAATTATGATATAATCCATTATGTTTTGGATTTAGTAGAACAGGGCTTGTGCTCAGAACAAGTGACAATTAAATGATAAATGTTTATGATCCCATTGATCTTATTAGGTGAGCAGGATTGATCAGGGTTCCAGTTTAACCAGGTTAAAGTGAACCTGTTTAACGAGGAGCGTTTCGGACCTTCATTCCCTTGGTTCTCATGGCCCCCAATTTCCTCTTCTTCCACGTGCCTTCCACCACCCTGTTCCTCAGAGTGCAGCTCCTTATCACCTCCAGCCACAGTCATCCTCCTCATCCTCCTGTGCTTTGAGGGGCTCCTCTTCCTCATTTTCACCGCTGTGATGTTCGGCACACAGGTCCACTCCATCTGCACTGACGAGACCGTAAGTTCCCGAGCGTCCACCGCGCCCACCACCGCGCCCGAACCTGTATCATAAACGTCTTCTCCTGTCCGCAGGGTATCGAGCAGCTGAAGAAGGAAGAGCGGCGCTGGGTGAAGAAGTCCAGGTGGATGAACATGAAGGTGGTGTTCGGCCACCCCTTCTCCATAGCCTGGCTCAGTCCGTTTGCCACGCCCGACCATGGGAAGGCAGACCCCTATCAGTATGTGGTCTGATGGGCGACGCCTGTTCTGGAGACCCATTTTCTCGCCCAGTTGGGTGCATTGTGAACAAGCAGCGCCAGAGGGACTCGAGTGAGCGGAACTCTCACCTGTTTCCCTTTCCAATCAGAGATGGAACTTCTGATGCTTTACTGACCTACGGAACGTCTTCCGTCTTCCTCCTGTTTACACCAAAGCCCAGGGAATGTCTCCTTCTCCACCATTTCTCCAAGCCAGAATTGCAGCTACTTCTTGTGCTCTTTTTTCCTGACGACAAATCGCGATGTTGCAATAATTAATGTCGCCTGTTTTAAATGTATTTTTTTATACTCCATGGAGGAGGTGCAGATCAGCAGTTCATTCTGGACCTCGCATGACTGCTGGTTCCTGTCCTTCAGTCATGACTGGTTCTGTCAGCGCCTTACTGGGGGTGGCGCCTGTGGACTTGACCACTGGAGGACCAATAGAAACAGGATTCCAAGGATGTGCTGCCTTACGCGTATGTTTACCTATAGGATCGGGTTTTTTTTTTTGATGGTGCAATCGAACATGGTGGCCTTCACAGTGGAACATTTCATGTGTAATGTTCACACGCCTTACTCACCCCGCCTCCAGAGGAACTGGAACTCTCCTGCCAAAATTAATCTTTTTCTCATTTTCTTTTCTTTATTTTAACTGTTGATTATGAACAGATCAGGTATTATCTGCTGAACCGTTATTACTGCCATACAGCATAAACTGTCTCCTCTCTAACCATATGCAGTAACATTAAAATCTAACTGAACCGCACTGTTCAGAACCTAGAACTGGTGTTCCATATGTCCTATATAAGTGAAGACCTCCTTATCAAAGCAGTGACTATCAGGCTTATAACAAGGAAACAAGTCGACATGATGATGAATTGCAATCCATTCCATTGCCACTAGAGGCAGCACACCACACACTGCTGCCCCTCAGGAGGAACGATCACACTAGTCTCGCTTACTTTTAATCTGAGCGCAGACCTCCTAATAAAAGGCAATTAAAATTGTGGACGTTGTCTTTATTTAATATGAATTGTGTTTTAATGATTTTGTGTCTTCTGATTGAGCTTTATTCCTTGGTTTAGAAATGTGCTAAGAAATTCACATTTAATTCACTTGTCACCGACCCACAATGTGCCGTTCTTTTGCATGGTTATAAATGAATGTGTGATGGATGTGTGTGAGTTGTGGTTATTCTGTGCCGCCGGTTTTATGAATGAGCTCTGGAATAATTTAACATGGACTCTGCCTCCATTAACTGTAATACATAATTCATCTTAAGGGGGTCCCTGGGATTTCTTTCTGCCTGTTACAGCTTTGAAAAATTTTATCTTCTAATATCTTTTGTTTGGCAGCAGGATGGCAGGTGATTACAATGGCGAGCACCTTAAAATGAACGTAAGGCAAGGTGAACCCAGAACACCGTGTTCATCGTGTGAAATTTATTCCAGCGTGTAACAGTGTAAACATGGTTTCTCCACAATGGATACAAGTGTATTTACACATCCACAAATGCAAGATAAGGACTTTGTTCTGCTACCTCTGGTACCTCATGCTCCTGACCTGCTGTGGAACGCTGGGGCTTTCAGATAAGGCCATTCCCCGGCAGGCCCTCGTTCCGTGCTAGTCACCGCGTTCCCTCTGTCTTTTAATGAATATGTGTAGAACATTTCGATTTCTGACCCAGCAGTTGTAGGAAGAACATTTGATTCAGGAAGTGCATCAACAGAACAAATGCAAATAATTTTTTTGCTTCATGCATCTTAAAGATGTCGAAAATAACCTGGTGCAGGCGGACCAGTCAGAAACGAGCGCTGTTCTTATTGCACCGAGCCTGACCCGGTCCACAGGCGTCACAGTGATAAGGGATCGTAGGAAGTACAGCAGTGGAGGACCAGCATGCATGATGGAGGACGGCGCCTTTGTGCTTTTTGCTACCGGCTGATCCAGCACTTGATCCGGACTACACGCCAACCGCTGCATGCTGGGAGATGCACAGGGCTCAGGTTGTCCAGAGGAAGCCTCTGGAGGAAAACAGTGAGACTGAGCTGATGCCTCCATCCTGAATCGGCGTCAACACGGGCCAGTCTGATCAGTCTTTGGTCTGGAGAGGAACTGGTCTAAGTAAATAAAACGTCAGCAGCTAAATACATGAACCTCCCCAAAAATGCCAAATTAAATGCACCATTATGCACAGAAAAGATTCGTAAGGCCATACGGCCCTCGCTACTGACCATCGACTGTTGAAAAACATGGTCGCCATAATCTCAAAACAGGTCTAGTGCCCCTGGTGGCTGCTTGCAGGAATGTTTAGCTCTGCCCACCCCTCCCATCAGCCAATATTCCAGCACAGGCCTAACTACGGCAGTTCTGCATGCCTGACGGCGCCCATGTTCTCAACAGTCCGTGGTCCTCGCCAGGGGGTGGGACTTGTGTAGTGGCAGCAGTTATGTTGGTGGCCTACAGATAAATAATCCTACAGCAGCCATGCAGGCGCAGCGTGAACCTCCATCGCCAGGGACCCGTCATTCATCCTTCTTGGTCACAGGTGGGTCGCTGGGTGTCGCTCGGTGAAGCACCAGGAGGCCGGAGAGTGTGAGCGAGATGCCCACCCACCACAGAGCGAGGTGGCTCTCCCCAAAGATGAGCTGGCCCAGGAACGCCTGGAGGAACATGAGGCGTGTGTCAAGAGACGGAACATTCCGGCTGGAGTATTGAGCGGGTGTCGGGGCGCGTCGTACTCACAGAGGAGATGAAGTTGGAGGCCGTGGTGGTCACAGTGGCCCGGGTGGAGGAGGAGGAGTACCTGAGCGCCTTGGCCAGGAAGGTCCACATCACAGCGTTGCAGGTGAAGAGCAGGCCGCCGCAGAGGAGCCTCAGGGGGATGTGCAGCTGACAAACATGAATTATTACTACTGTAGTAGTCCTGATCAGCAACCATTTGTTTAATAACGAGACACGGCACGTGGGGTCGCGCTGAAGGTCATTATTTGTGAGTGCGTGACGTCTCACCCAGTCGCACGCGGTGGCCTCGTTCTCCGGGCGGAATTTGCGCTGCTCGCCCCACGTCCGGAGGCCGGACTCACACACCCCCTTCAGGTAGTCCGCGCCCAGGGACAGCTTGGCTGACGACGACGCCACGGCGCCCAGGAAGCCCGCGAGCAGCGCGTACACCACGCCGGGGAACATCTCATCTCCGCCGAGGAGGAACCTCCAGCACGTCCAGCTCCTCCTCCAAGGGCCAATCACAGCCGAGGAGGACCGTCCCGCTCCTTCTCCAAGGGCCAATCACAGCCGAGGAGAAAAGCCCAGCTCCTCCTCCAGGCGCCAATCACAGCCGCCTACCGATGCGTGCCGGCGCATGCTGGGAGATGTAGTCCACCTTTTCCTTCTCGAGTCTTCCCGTGGTTTCTACCCTTTTATTTACAGTAGAAGATCAAAGATCAAAGAAGATCAAAGGAAGGTGTTCACATTCAGAGGCTAAATAACAAGCAATTCTATATTTTTAAAGGCTCAGAGTCAGACTAGGGACGGAGCCCTAGCTGCTTAGAACCAGCAGAACATCACCTTCTTCCCATTGATGGTTTCTTCGTTACACCCCAAAGACGCATGACATGCATGATTGTTTTGATTAGCTGGTGTCACAAGGTTCATAGGTCAGAGTTGGCCTCTCACCAGTTATCGACTACACAGACATCCCTAGTGTGGGGTATGACCAGTAGGGGGCTTCACTCTTCGTGCTGTAGATTGCAGTGTATGGGAGACTCCAAAGCCAAACATGGGGTTTCATCATCCTACCTCAGAGGCCGTATTATACCTGGCACTCTACCACTGAATATTTTCAAACAGAAGCTTAAGACCTTCCTCTTTAGAGAATACTCAGACTAACTAGTCTGACTTTTGTAAAGACAACAGAGTTAATAAAATAATTGTATTCATGGTTTGAGTTCTAGTCAACCAGAACAGATTACTTCACTGATGGTAACATGAAAGCACGTTGTAAGTCGCTCTAGATAAGGGCATCAAATGCCATAAATGTAAAACCTAAATGCAGCTTTTTATAGGAGGATCATTGTTGGAGTGTTACCTTCTTCTGAGAGACTTATAAACCGCGAAATCACCGTCCATGCTGCACACAGGATCATAAATCTGCATAAATAAATAAAACATCAGTCATGTTCCTGAAGGATTAACTGATGACTGACATTCAACAAACATCTCCTCATGGCTACTCATCATAATGCACAATCTGCATTACGATACAACTGATATTATCTAAACGTACTTCACATTTCAGAAACAGAATCGCGTTTATGGGCCATACACATACATTCCGGTCGACGGCGTCTCTAAAACAACAACAATATACAATATAGTCCAATAGCTTATATACAGAAAATTATAGAAACAAAACCACAAGTGTACATAAATCAGAATCAGAAAACCTTATTAATCCCGAAGGAAATTGCGTAAAGCAGAGCTGCAATGCTGCAGGTGTGACAGTTTGGCTGTTTGGTCCATTTCAGCTTTGTAACTCCACAGGTTTTGACAGTGCACTGTTGCCGCTGATTGTATTGATTATGTTGTGTGTGTGCTCCAGACCTGCACACATCCACCCACATCCACCCCAGACCCCCCTCAGCGGCAGGGCCAGGCGATAAGCCCTGCATTAGCAGAATCACTTGTGTTTGGGGGGGAAGAATGATGTAATGATGTACGGTTTTGCACAATATGAAGCCGCTGTGACATTAATACACGGAATAATTATTCCTCGGTTTCAACACAAGCAGAGAATGAACACTAGTGTGTTCCAACATTCATTGCTGGGGACATTTTATAATAGAACTTCATTTTGATAACGGTAGAAAACCCTCAAAAATTGATTTACCTAAAGTATTTATAGCAGAATTTCTGTCTTCTTGCGAAACAGTGACATGGTGTGTAAAAAGAAAAAGAGACAGTAATGCAATATTTTTCTCAATATGTAGATTTTTCCTTTACTTATTTCACAGAGTTGGAAGAGACCGACACCCATTTCTTCTAGCACTACTGACTAAAACTGGCGAAAGTGATAATGATCATACTAGACAATAAACATGATATTTCCTACCTGCAAACACAGATTCTTCATTATTTTTCAAAACCTGCTGTGAAGATGCTGCATTTTAATGAGCAGCTCTCTGATTTTACCCACATGGCTGTTTCAGCCAGAAACCAGGGAATCTTATAATGACTCTATTATAAAACAATAGAAATCCCTTCCAAACACTTAATTGGTTCCCCTGTCAGGCAAGTCACAGGGCAACAAAGCTGATTTATTATGGCAGAAGGATGAGAAGAACAGGCTGCAGAAAAGTGGAGGACTGACCCTGAAGGTCCTTCTCCACCGTGGAGTAACTCTCTCATGCAGTTCCACCAATGCATCCACACCTCCCGCTAACGTAATTCACGCCATGCTGCCATGAAGCAACGCTATATCCAGTGGTTTGAATAAATCTGTATTTAAAGAGCTTTTTACTTCTAAATAGCATCGTGCATTTCATACATTAAACCATTTATGGTTGGAAGGTCTCCGGGTAGGTTTGGTCCTAGAAAACATGCGTGACTTTTCTAACGGTCCCTAACATTGCGTTCAGTAATAAGATTGAATAAAAAAATCACCATATAGGGTCTTATCTAGTTTGACTGCAAAGTAAGAAAACGCAGTTTTGTCTCCTGCACATGAGATTAAAACGTCTCGGACATTTTAAAGTCTGCTTCTGTGGACCGGTCCGGCCGTGGACTGGACTCTAAAACCGGGCTTGCGGCGGGGTTGCCAGGTCGGTCCTTCAACGGACACGTGTTGCGGTTCCTAATTTCAATACTTTCTAAATAATATTTTATTTTACTTTCAGGCATATCTTGATGAAAATGGTCAGGTGGTGGACTGAAGGTGGTTATTGATGTTTGTAAGTTTGAATCCGGGAACCGACTTGGTTGGTGTGTGGAGTTGACATGCTCTCACTGTCCAAAGACCTGTACACTATGCGCCGCTGTTTAGGGAAGGTACATCACGACCATGTTGCATTTTGTGATGAGCGTTTTGTTTTAAAGATTATTTGGCGTGCTGTGTATACGTGCTGAAGCGCGGGGTCGGTCTGCGGTTGAATGAGCGAACATCTGGTTGCGGGGACTTGCTGTCGCAGATCTGGCAACCCGGCGCTGGGAGGGAGGGTCTGCGTTGCTGCGACGTCCAGCGGAAAAACCGCTGAACGGGACGCGGAGCCACAGCCGCAGCTCCGGCAGCGGGGACATGACTCGGCCCGGGGCGGGACGCGGGGCAGAGCGCGACATGTCACCGCGTCGGGCGTAAAGCGGCGACACCGCGAGCATGGAGACGCCGCCGCCGCCGCATCCCGAGAGGGGCAGCGCGGCCAGGAAGGTCGGGAGGAGCGGCTCGGCCTCCCTCGGGCGCCCGCTGGAAGGAGTTCTGAGCAAATACACCAACCTCCTGCAGGGCTGGCAGAACAGGTGAAGATGAGGCGGGTCACAGCAGTACTGTCCTGTTCTAATGACGTTTTACTTAGTTCATGGAAATGAAGTTCCGTTGAACGTTGAATTTTTCTGCAGCGAGAACCCAGTAAACTGAACACAACAGGTCGTCTAGAGAACATGCTGGACCAGACATGCAGAACTGGAGCGGAACATTATCTGGTGATGTGGTCTTGCTCCTCTGATTAGATGTTTAGATGAACTTTGAATGTGGGTGGACAGCCTCTGATATGCTCATGTTTTTTTATATTTAAAGCAGCTGCTCTGAACATCAGACTGGAGGACTAATGCTGCCATGTTCAAGAATGTACATTTTAACTCTGAATTATGTGGATCCGTTGAATTGTGTAGAAAATGAGGTATGGATTGGGTGTGCAAGGCTCATGTGGTGGGAGGAGTCCAGGTTGATGGGAGGAGCCCGAGTGAACTGCATAGAGTAGTTCTGGAGGTTGTGCGGAATGGGTGGGCGGGGCTCAGGTGGTAGGAGTCCAGGTTAGTGGGAGGAGTTTTAGTGAGTTGATACAGAACAGTAGTTCTATGGGATTGTATGGATTGGGTGGGCGGGGCTCAGGTGGTAGGAGGAGTCCAGGTTAATGAGTGAGAGTGAGTTGGTGCAGACTTGTAGGCCAGTATCAGATGATGCATTAATAGAAGGTTCTGTTTTTTTTCTAATTGTAGTGCGTGTTTCTTATTATTTGCATGCTGCATTTGTGTGTGTGTTTGATATTGGTCTCTTGTAGGACATCCATCTGTGTCCTCTTTTGTCTCATGTGAATTCCCGTCACCTGTACCAGGCCTGTTTGAAAGGCCAGCAGCAGGGCGCCAGTATCTGGAAGCAGAAATGTGTTCTGGTTGGGTGAACTGGAGCTCTGCCATGGCTGCAGGAGGCAGTTAGGCAAGGAATCCTGTCCTCTTTCCGAGATGTCACCAGAATCAAATAAAAAAAATTCACTCAGACAAGCATGGAGCCTCATGAACCCGTTCAAACCACATTGTTAAGTGTGTGTGTATGTTCTTGGATTTCTGTCTTTGTGATGACATTGTGACAGTGCTTGGTTTGGTAGTAGGCATGTTACTGAGATGAAAAGACAGGGAATGCAGGAGGGAGGGAGGAGACACGATCCTTCACTCAGTGTTGCCAGATTGGGTGTATTGTGGTATTGAGCCCCGTTCTGATCTGGCAACACTGCTTGATCTCTAAACTAACAAGGCTATTGAATGAGTGCATGATTTGTGGAAGGACGTGTGGAAATATGTGGGCAGTGACGGTTCTTTTCGTACGGATTCCTGCAGGTGGGAACCAGGGTGGGTTTCTTCTCTGGTCTGATCCATCAGGTTGCTGTGGCATCTACGCTTAAACATTTCCCTGCAATGTTACCATAGTGATGGGAGAAGCCTGAATATAGCATCACACACACACACACACACACACACACACACACACACACACACACACACACACTGCTACAGCTGGTGCATGTCTCTGTAATTGTCTTTCATGCCCATGATGGGCTGTTTTGAGTTAAATTTCACGCTTAGTCAGGATGGAACCAGTGGTGAGATGCGAAGCTTGCTCAGATAAATGACCCCTGGGGTCACGTGTCCAAACAAAAGCGGGTGTTTCAATCATAGCTACAGTTCCGAGCTTGTTTACTGGACTGCTGCATCCTGTCTTTGAAGACATGTCCCACCATTAGGTAGCACAAATGAAATAAAGCTGATCTCTCCAGGGTTGCATCATGGTTTGTTCTCACTCGCCTCTGGTTCATCGGCATCTCTTGTGCTTTGAGACCCCAGATAAACTCTGGATCTAATAAAGGATGCTCTTATACGTTAATGGTTCTCTAGCAGTTTTGGCCCAAGGACGTAATAAATATTAAAAATAGATCTTATGAGGAAAGTGGCTTCATGGCGCCCCAGGTTTGAGAATGTCAGACGGTTTATTGGATTATTATTATTATTCCGCCGTGGCTTTGTTCATATTCTCATGCTTTGGGGGAACTCATTTCACCTCCTGTAGAGGAGCTTGTAGAAGGTTGACAACCGGAGACAGAACGTTCCAGTATGAAGGTGAGTGTGAGTGAGAAGCTGGTCTGGGTGGTGAAAGCCAGGCGGGACCAGGAGAAGATGACGGAACGTGGAACAGGCTTTGTCTTGTGCTAGTTGTGATTGTCTGTCTGCGAAGGCTGGTATTGACCTGCAGCTTCTTCTCCGGCCTGGTCGATGGAACGTCTCCCCTTGTCTGGTTGTTTGCTCAGATGCTCGCTTGCTTGTCCTGTATTTCGGACAGTGACCTGTTGTCCTGGGTTAACTTCCATGTCTACCAAACCATTTTTATCTCATCAATAGAGAACCGTTACTGATGGCGGGAACAAGTCTTCTGTACGATACGATGCTGGTTACATCTCCAGTCTGTGGGAAGGTGTGGATATCAGCTGAGAGCTTTTCATCCTGCAGCTCTCCTGTCCTCTCACCTCCTTGCTTGAATTCCTTTAGTAATTTATGTTTTCCTCCGTCACGAATGAAGTATTTTTTACTGTTTTCAGCTGTTGACCTGCTTGCTATGTGTTTGACAAAAAGGAAGAATTGTGATGAAAACTGCAGATAATGACACCATTTACAGCTTTTCTTCCCCTCTGTTCCTCTCTTTTTTTTTCTCCTACAAGGTACTTTGTTCTAGAGCCAGATCTGGGACGTCTGCAGTATTTCGTCAGCGAGCAGGGCAAAAACCTGAAGCCCCGTGGTTCCTTCCCCCTGATTGGTGCGTCGGTGACCCCGAGTGACGAGGCTCCACACATGTTCATCGTTCATTCGGCCAGCGGGGAGATCTTCAAGCTGCGAGGTAGAAGGCCACCCTGACGTCTGTTGTCAGTCAGGAGGAGGATGGTGATGATGTTGATGATTGTGTGAGGGTCCGTTCCAGGTATCAGTTTCTGGTAATGTGGACCAGAAGCAAGGTGAAGAGCAACCATGTCACCTCTTTTGGTGTCATTATCTGGGCCTGAGTGGCCAGCCTGGACTGCTTAGTTTCAGAAGGTTCGGTCTGATTGGACATTTGAGGTCTGAAGCTGCAGCTTTTGGGTAGTTGCCATGGTTTTCTTAGTGTACTTGTCTTCTTGCCAGAGACCAGGAGAGAACCGTAACCTTGACCGTGTTAATCCAGATCCAGCACGTAGGGAAGCAGGAAGTTCTCTGTAGTCAGGTTCTGAAGAGAAGAGCTGGGAGGGCTGTGTGTGTGTGTGTTTAAGATCTGTGTGGGTCATGTGATGCCAGTCTGGTGGTCAGGTGGGCGTCGCCCCCATCAATTACAGGTCAAGTCGTTATATTAATTCTGACATAGATTTTCCAATAACTGCATTCAGGCAGGCAATAAAGATTCACACACACATACACACACACACACACACACACACACAGACACACACAAACACGCACACACAGACTGCCTTCAGACAGGAAGTGTCTGCTCGGTTTACATTGGTGAGGGGATGCAGGAGAAGTAGGTCAGTGGAAGAGCCTGCTGTCCACTGGACTTCTCAGGTGTGTGTGTTTGAGAGACAATGCGTCCTTGTCCTGTTAATCGATGATGACTTCCTGTTGTCCCGGTGACGACCTGCAGCTCCCTCCCGAATTTGCTCAGAAGTCGATGTCTGTAATATTCGAAATTAGCTGTATATTTATGTAATATTATATATAATTATTTCTATGATGTCAATGTTCATAATTCAGTGTTAGTGCTGATGAACTGATATTTGTAATAAATCCCCCCCTCCCTGCAGCAGCCAACGGCAAGCAGCAGCAGCGCTGGATGAGCCACCTGCAGGCCTGTGCCCGGCGCCACTCCGACAGCGGCGCCAAGGTGGGTGTGGCAGCCCCTCCGCCAACATCTGCATCAGTGCTGTGACCCGTCAGGTGACATCCTATCCCCCACTGCGCTGTGACTGGCTGGGAATCTGGGTCGGCTTTTGTCACTTTCTGTAGTCTGGAGGTGGTTTAGTGGTGAAGTTGACCACTGGTGAATGGTGTAGTGGAACTGTGGATGGAGATACAGAGGATATCATATATTTGATATATGTTCATATGCAGATAGTAAGCAGCATCATAATAGGATTTATACAGCCTGACATCAACTCTGCATGAAGGATAGCAATCAGCAAACTGTTGAGCTAAAACAGCAGAATATGGGAAAGTGTGATAAAAGTTCTCCCTGGAAAGAAGGAACATTATGAGAACCGAAGTCTGTGGAGACAGTGTTGGCCAATTATAAAGAACGTTAGAGACCTTATTTTGGAATCTCGGTCTGATGGGATAAGGCCTGGAATCAAGTGTGGAGAGTGTGAAGTGGCCTCCAGAATGGGCTCTTCTGGAGATATGTGTGATAAGGTAGAGGCTCTCACTTTGGGAGAGATGGAAGGACTGAAGCTGAACAAACATACCCTCCAGACCGAGCCAGCCGAAGGAGAGCTGCTCATCCCTGGCTTCATTTAAGCCCCTTTACTCAGGTGTTGTGCTGGGCAGCAGAAGCTCTGATGGGAGTAGATCAGTCATCCAGCCTCCAGCTTATTCCTCAGGTGGTAATTCAACTTTTCTTCATTTGTTGGAGAACCTTCAGGTGCCTTTGGTGACACTCACTAACTCAGAAGCATTGAGGATGGTGGATAAGAGGGTGGCTGCAAGAAAAACCTTTAGATAAATTTAAGAAGTATTTGTAGAGCTGGAAGGATCTTGGAGATGATGGAGCACCTCACCATGAGGGACCTGTCACCATTGAACCTCAGCTTGCAGTCCAACATACAATGGGATGTCAGTCTATGATGTTCTTGTCTGCAGGTCTCTGATGGTGAGCTGTTCCATCATCTCATAGATCCTTCCAGGATCACCC
The DNA here is from genome assembly GCF_900700375.1 of Denticeps clupeoides. NCBI lineage: Eukaryota > Metazoa > Chordata > Actinopteri > Clupeiformes > Denticipitidae > Denticeps > Denticeps clupeoides. Next base: position 10,336,624 of record NC_041726.1, read on the forward strand.
TAACATTCTTTACATGCTTTTTTAAAACCTCCTTTGGCCAGTATCTCCAGACTCAGTATCACCTTCATGTATCCACCATCCAGAAGCTTGTATCTTATTCCTCTTTTGTAAGTCACTTTGGAGAACAGCTTCTGCTAAATGAAGGAAATGTTGGTGCTTGTATCTGGACAACAGAGCTGGATATCAGTGCACAACATCTCTGGATCTTCTTCCTCCACCTCCTGGGGTCAGGATTCCAGTGGAGTGTCCCACATTCTGTTTGATGTGTTCTGCTCGTCCCCTGCTGTCACTTCCACCCAGTCGTGTCTCATTAGTCTCCCAGATCCTTGGTGTCTGGAGAAGTCACGCTGTGTAAGAAGAGATCTGTCTCCTGGGCGTGATGTTTTTCACTGTGATGGGTAATTTTGAAGATCTGTAATCAATGCCGCTCTGTTTCTGCTTCACTACTCTTTGTTTGTACAGTTTCAGTCTCTAAATGTGAGTCTGTGATGGTGTTTATCACCATGTCTGCTTCCTGCTGGAAACGTCTGGTGCACAAAAGGTCACGGGTGTGGTTAAAATTACGCCGTGTCCTCTTCACTCCAGAACTAATGCAGTTATTTTAAGAGCCTGCATCTCCTCATTCATGGTAAAATACATCTGGTCCATCCATCCATCTATCCTTCCATCCATTTGTCTGAATCAGATGAATTGCAGTGAGTTGGAATGACCTAAAGCTGAGGAGATCGTTGTTTTGTGTGTAGGAACCTGTGTAAATATTGTGCCTTTAATATTGCCAGTGATGAAAATGAACCAGTCATGTAGGACTTCCTGCTGGAATGTCCTTATTCAGTAGGCTAAGAGAAAGTCCACTTGGAGCTGGAGTGGAAATCGTACCTTCAGGATGCCAGTGGATTGGTGATTCAGGGTAGTTCTGAATAATGTCTAGAAATTGGCTGGTTCTGGCTGCACCAGTCGTGGGTTCTGATCTGTTCCTCTGTTACAGATGCGGAAGCTGAAGTACTCTGATGAACATCTGTGTGTGGAGAAGACAACCGGGGCTGGGCAGGAGGGACAGGTGGGTCTCAGAAGCACCTTCACACTCAACTGGGCTTTCCCCTCTCCAGACTGTTCCATTTAGTCTTCTCAGAATTCTGCCTGATCCAGGACCAGTTCTACCAAGAAACACGCACACACACACACACACACACACACATATGGAGGAGCTGTACCAGATCCAAAACCAGAGCCTTGTGTGTATGTGTGTGTGTGTGTATTGCTCAGCAGGCGGTAGACCTGGCAGTTCAGCTCACAATCTGCACACAGCCTATACCACCCACGTCCTGTGTGTGTGTGTGTGCGTGTGTGTGTGAGGCTGAATCAGCCTACGCTGAACACACACTGCGTCTCCCTCCTTCATTATCCGGGTTGTGGGTTCTGCTTGTTTGAAAAATGCGGCAACGCTTGAGGTTATGCGCTGTGATAGTGGGTCAGTGACGTCTCCTGACCTCATTTCTCCACCTTCCAATGTTCTCCAATCTCAGATCTACACCTCTTTCCTTCTCCTCAGCTCTCCTCAGTGTTTCCTCATCCCGCTGGAACCCAGACATTCTGCCATGTCCTTTATCTGACCTTCTGTACTGTACATACAAGGTTGTTGGGTGATGAATGGGCGGTACCGCTGCTGTGAGAAAAGCTCCAACTGTTTGAGCTTCACTTTAGAGTTGATAAAAATTATATGAACGCATAAATAGATAATATAGATGTCAATGAAGCATGTGAAGGTGTTCCTCAGACGCTCCAGATAATTTGTTGGAGGTGATGCTGGAAACGACGATGTTTGTTAGCTTGATGGATCTGATGCTCTTCAGTGGTCATGTGTTTCTGGGCTGTCCTCCGATTGATACAGCAAGCAGCAATGACTGAAATCTGATGAAAATATCTCAAATTTTTCACACTCAGGGTTCCTCAGACCGGACACGTAGCTTCTCGCTCCTTCCTCACCTGCCACCGTCCTCTTCCTCACCCAGCGCCCAACGGCACCTCAGCCACAGCGTGGCTCCCAGCAACATTGTCACCATAACGCACCACAAGTCGCCTGCCGCTGCTCGCCGTGCCAAGAGCCAGTACCCCACCAGACTGCTGGAGGTCAAGGAGGTCAGTCCTTATATTCATCTCCTCCTGTCCATCTCAGAGTTTCATTGTGTTACACCATCGCCGTGGAGCTGTGGTTGCCTAGCAGTTAAAGAAGCGCCTTGTAATGGGAAGGTTGCGGGTTCAAGGTGGCATTGAGGTCTAGATCAAGGTGTACCGTCCCCACACACAGCTCCCTGGGCGCCTTTGATGGCTGCTCACTATTCACCAAGGGCGATTAGTTAAATGTCCCTTATTATGAAATCTTGACTTTATGAGATTATTAAACATTAATACTGAGTTCCCCAGGCCTGTCTATGGTCCTGCAGTGGCTAGAAATGGCAGTAGGTGTAAAGAGTGTTTTGGTCATTCTGCTTCACCGTTCAGAGAGCAGCAGCACAGACTGGAATTTGTCTGGAATTTGTCCCCTTATGTCTTCATAAGGGGAAATGTTACCTCTCGTTTTTCATGCTTTGTCCACCCAGGGAATTTCCCAACCCTCTTCTGAAAAAGTAACTCCACTGACCTTCATGGCTTCCAAACATGCGAAGCATTGCAGTTGATTGGTGATTGGGTGTGAAAATGAGCACAAATGTATTTTTGAGACATGTGAGACAGAACCAGTGGGTTCATTTTATTTCTTTCTGGAAAAACGCGATGTGACTTCCTGTCTGTGCCAAGCATTATCATTGGTGAATGGTGTTGATGACGTGAATGCCGGCTAACTTCTATAGGCCACTCTCCTCCTTGTCCCGCCTCTCTCCTCCTCATCAGCATTTAAAGCTACAGACACGGAAATGGTGTGTCCTGGGGAAATCTCATTGTGGGACTGGAGCAAAGTGGCTGTAATTCTGCACCAAGGCTGAACTTCAGTAACATTACACACCAGTAAACAGGATGTAAAATCCAGGAAGGATCTGGAATTGCAAGGTGGAGGAATAATGGATGCTTCTTGTTTCCGCTGTAGTGGATGAGATCTTCTTCTTTGGTTCTTGTCTGAAATGTGTATCTTGAATTTTCTGTAAAAACCTCGAGCTGACAGTCACAGGGCAGAATCTGTCTCTTCATCTATTAAAACAAATGACTCAGAAGGACATGTTCTTGGTCACCTTTGTCCTCGCTCGTGGGTGAAGAACAGAGGCTGGTACTTTTTGTGGCACCTCTCTGCTGTTTAGAATTTACCTTGCTCTCCACCGTATTTCCACCCTAAGTGGAAGGTTCCAGAAGATCTTATGAAAAACATTGGTGAGTTCAGTATAAATAGCTGGAATGATGTCTGTGGACCAGAGGTCACTGTGGTCTGAAGCTAAAAACTCTCTGTGAAGAATCATGAAACCAGTTTATTCTTATCATCAGACCAGCATCTTCAGCTAATGAGCAGCATTACCATGCTGCTTTTCTGGTGTGTGTGTGTGTGTGTGTGTGTGTGTGTGTATGGAAGAAAACCAGTAACATCTAATTTTTGAAAATTTTATTAACCTTTGAATTTTAAAGATTGTTTTTTTTTTATTTAATGTTTTTCAATGTCAATAAATAAAAAAATATATATTCATTGTTTTGTCTCAATACAAATATATATAAAAAAATCAGTCTGAATTTCAAAGGCTAATAAAATGTAAAACTCAGATGGACCAGGTTTTCCTCCATTGGTGTATGTTACTCCACGACAACGAGAATTTACACACGAGGAGAGTAAGTGAGGGACGAGCAGATTTACGGGACTCATTTATCACGGTCAGCACCTTCATCATTCACTGTCTGGTTCTCCTGCTGACTGCTGAAACACGATTCCCTTCATTCCAGAAAGCAGAGGAAAGCCTTTTCCGTTTCAGTACCCAAACAGTAAAATATGACGGGTGGCTTTTAGATTGAATAAAAAGTGACAGATAAATTTCACCAAGAGATTAATGAACTGAAAGAACATGAATATTCATAATTATGTTATTGAGATATCACCACTCATCAACTGACATGATCTTACTCCTGCCAACAGATGATGAACCAGGTGGAGGTGCAGCAGAAGAGCCTCATTCACTCCATTGAGTCCCTTCCCACAAAGGGCCCTGTCTCCTGCCTGGACCAGGACCTCCTGCTGCTGAAGGCCACCTCAGCCGCCACCCTCAGCTGCCTGGGCGAGTGCCTGAGCATCCTCCAGCAGACCTCCGGCCCCAGTGGCACGTCCAGTGAGTCCTTTCAGCTGAACATGTGCAGTAAATGCTGCTGAAGGTGCATGTGTGTCTTCTCTGTTTGTTCATCTTATTCTGTGTTTCAGTTCTCCAGTCATCCATCTGCTGCTGATGGTTCTGTTTACAACAATAAGGGCAGGCGGGGTGTGTGTGTGTGTGAGTGAGGGGGACAAACTGAATTCTTAACTCTCCTATGCACTTGTTCCACTGTTCCACGAGATGCCAAAGATCTCCAGAGGTGCCTACAGCCTTGTAATAAAAACAGCCAGATCCAATAAAATAATTTCCAAACAACGACGTTTAGCTGCATCTGTGTGTGTGTGGCTGGACCCTGACACCACTTTCTACCCCGGTATTAGAACCTTAAGAACCCACCCACTGCTCCACCAGCTTTGAACAGCACTTGGGCATTAACAGAAAAGTTGGTTTGCGTCATGTTTGCATCAAGTCATGTTTTTTTTATTAAACCAGGCTGAGTGGATTTGTAGAAGGGGAAGGGAACCGATCCACTAACATGAGTGGAAGTGTAGGACGCGCATGGCGTGTTACAAGCCCGAAATTTACAGGTCTCAGAAGAGGATGTTTGATCTCCCAATAATATGCACCTATAGCTGTAGTGGTGACAGGTACAGCTGAACCCTGCCTTGCTCGGAACCGAACCTTTCATGGCTGCCCATTGCTCACCAAGGGTGATGGTTAAAAGCAGAGGACATATTTCCTTCTGTGCACCGTGTGCTGTGCTGTGTATTACAACGACAATCACTTCATTTTCAACCTGCCACCCTCCGTCGATCCACCCGACAGGGGAAACTTAACGTGATTGTCATTGTGAAACACTGCAGCAGAGCACACAGTGAAATGGTGAAATGTGTCCTCTGCATTTAATCATCACCTTAGTGAGCAGTTGGCAGCCATGACAGGCGCCCGGGGAGCAGTGTGTGGGGATGGTGCTTTACTCAGTGGCACCTCAGTGGCACCCTGGCAGTTCAGGATTTGAACCGGCAACCTTCTGATAACGGGTCGGCTTTTTTACCCGCTAGGCAAACAACTGCCCTGTAAAGGACCAGACATACTGTGACCAGATACAATGTCTTTTGGGGGTTGGACTTCTGGGGTGAACCGGAAGTGTTCTGGAGTTGTCCCTGTTTTCCCTGGTTGTGTTCTACAATATTAATATTTTTATTATATTATATATTTTTGAGGGGACATACGAAGGACAGTTGGAGACAGGGATGTAAAATGCTGGCTTGACTGTTGGTATTTTGTCGACTCGTGTTTTATTGACAGATAACATTCCCTAGGACACACCCACTCGGGAAAAGCAACAGGTTCCGTTCTGGTTCTGTGTTGGTGGAGATGAATATAAGAACATATTAGATGCCCTGTAATAAGAAAGGTATGAAGAATAGTGTTTAGGTAGAGAGGCCTGTTCTAGATCAGTTGTGGGAACTGGAACCGGCTGGAAACAAGGAACCGCAGAGAATTTGTTAAAGATCAGGCACCAGTCTGAAGCAGCCAGTAATGTAACTAGAAAGTAAGGTTCTAGATCAGTAAAACTCAAGGTGGAGGTGGTTGGACATCCAGTCTGGCCAACCTTATGGAACCTTAAAGCCTGGTGAAGGAACCTGCCCTGCAATGTGGACGTTTCTGGAAGTTCCATCACTGCGCGCCTGAATGAACCTGGCGCCTCCAGGCCGAAGGGTATGTGAAACGTTTCTTGCCTGAAAATGAACGATCTGTAAACAAGTAAGCTGCTGTCTGCTGCGATGTTCTAGATGGCTTCTATCTCCAGAGAGCTGGACCGGTACTGGCAGTGGTGGATTCAGGCTGTTTGTTGGCAGGGGTGGAGAAATGGACCCAACCAAGAAACACATATATGAACCATGAGACCGTTGTCTTCTGAGTTGTACGCCCTGCTTCTTGTAGTTGGACAGATGCAGGGACACGACGACTCCTCCGCTGGAGAGGTGCTTATCTGGATTGTTTCACCAGTTGCTGCTCATCTTCTCCGAACAAAATGACTCTGGGTTTTACCGGTTCATGCACTGAAAGTGGCTCAGAGCACCACCTGCTGCTGAAACACGTCCATTTCAGTTTAAAGGCACCTCGAACCCGAGGTGAACATCTCCTGCCTCACACAGCCACGCCCCCCTCTCAGCCCCGTAACTCCTGTAGCTGCATGGGCCGCCAGAGGGAACTTCAGATGTTTAGCTCTCAGCCGCAGGCATTTTAAATGTTTGCATGAACGTGCATCGCCTCCATGTTGAGTTTGTTGATGACGCATGACCTGCACTCCTGCATGAAGAAGTGGGGCGTGGTTGATCCGGGAGATTCAGCTTTGGCTGGTCAGGAGGCTTCATCTGGCAGATGTCCAGTCCACTCAGCAGAACTCAAGAGGCATTAACCCGGTGTGTGCTGACCATTTCAGACTGATCATAGTTCAGAAGAACGTCTGATAAACGTCAAGCTTAAAAAAATGCAGCGATGGAGAAAAGTCTCCTCTATCAGCTTCACCATCCAGTACTCCCCTTGGAATTTTAATTATGAATGGCATCTTTGATGAAGCTGTGGAATCTCGTTTTCTCGTAATGATGGAGTTTTTTTTTTTTTTTTTTGCACAATTCATCAAATTGTGGACATTTTAATTCCGTTAATGGCCCTGTTTGGAGCTCCTACCTGCATGGCAGTGATGAGTGTGGGTTCTGCAGACTCTGAATGTCTGCATCCTCTAAAACAGGAGTTATCAACACAAATCTAAACTAATACCTCATATAAATTCCCTCATTTGATAATTCAACCCAATGTTAGGGCGTAGACCCCGCAGGTTGAGAGACTCTGAAAGTCCTTCTGCCCTGTGCTGTTTGTAGATGCTGCTCCAGTGTGGACCATGCCAAAGTCCCCTTCAGTGGGAAAGTTGAAGAACGGCGCTGTGATGCCCCTGCCTTCAGATGAACCGTCTCCTTGCCTCAGGAAGAAGGATTTCTCCCAGAACACTGAGGTCAGTGGGAAAGGGAGATGAATATAGAGGATGCAGCTAGAAATACAGCAGAGGGACTGGATACGAGGTGAAGAGGTGACCAGGCGTGCAAAACCTGCCAGAAACACTCAGGCCTGGGTCCTCTTGAACTTACACGGTCGTGTCTGGTCGAGTTCTAATGTTCTAGATGTCATGGTGATGTGGCAGAAGCAGTTAGAACTAGACTTTTAGAACTTACAACAAAGTTCTTGCAGCTGACCACACAAAGACATGGACTACAAACACACACACATGTGTAAAGGGAGTGCAGAATTATTAGGCAAGTTGTATTTTTGAGGAATAATTTTATTATTGAACAACCATGTTCTTAATGAACCCAAAAAATTCATTAATATCAAAGCTGAATGTTTTTGGAAGTAGTTTTTAGTTTGTTTTTATTTTTAGCTATTTTAGGGGGATATCTGTGTGTGCAGGTGACTATTACTGTGCATAATTATTAGGCAACTTAACAAAAAACAAATATATACCCATTTCAGTTATTTATTTTTACCAGTGAAACCAATATAACATCTCCACATTCACAAATATACATTTCTGACATTCAAAACCAAAAAACAGCGACCAATATAGCCACCTTTCTTTGCAAGGACACTCAAAAGCCTGCCATCCATGGATTCTGTCAGTGTTTTGATCTGTTCACCATCAACATTGCGTGTAGCAGCAACCACAGCCTCCCAGACACTGTTCAGAGAGGTGTACTGTTTTCCCTCCTTGTAAATCTCACATTTGATGATGGACCACAGGTTCTCAATGGGGTTCAGATCAGGTGAACAAGGAGGCCATGTCATTAGTTTTTCTTCTTTTATACCCTTTCTTGCCAGCCACGCTGTGGAGTACTTGGACGCGTGTGATGGAGCATTGTCCTGCATGAAAATCATGTTTTTCTTGAAGGATACAGACTTCTTCCTGTACCACTGCTTGAAGAAGGTGTCTTCCAGAAACTGGCAGTAGGACTGGGAGTTGAGCTTGACTCCATCCTCAACCCAAAAAGGCCCCACAAGCTCATCTTTGATGATACCAGCCCAAACCAGTACTCCACCTCCACCTTGCTGGCGTCTGAGTCGGAATGGAGCTCTCTGCCCTTTACCAATCCATCCATCTGGCCCATCAAGACTCACTCTCATTTCATCAGTCCATAAAACCTTAGAAAAATCAGTCTTGAGATATTTCTTGGCCCAGTCTTGACGTTTCAGCTTGTGTGTCTTGTTCAGTGGTGGTCGTCTTTCAGCCTTTCTTACCTTGGCCATGTCTCTGAGTATTGCACACCTTGTGCTTTTGGGCACTCCAGTGATGTTGCAGCTCTGAAATATGGCCAAACTTGTGGCAAGTGGCATCTTGGCAGCTGCACGTTTGACTTTTCTCAGTTCATGGGCAGTTATTTTGTGCCTTGGTTTTTCCACACGCTTCTTGCGACCCTGTTGACTATTTTGAATGAAACGCTTGATTGTTCGATGATCACGCTTCAGAAGCTTTGCAATTTTAAGAGTGCTGGATCCCTCTGCAAGATATCTCGCTATTTTTTGACTTTTCTGAGCCTGTCAAGTCCTTCTTTTGACCCATTTTGCCAAAGGAAAGGAAGTTGCCTAATAATTATGCACACCTGATATAGGGTGTTGATGTCATTAGACCACACCCCTTCTCATTACAGAGATGCACATCACCTAATATGCTCAATTGGTAGTAGGCTTTCGAGCCTATACAGCTTGGAGTAAGAGAACATGGATGAAGAGGATGATGTGGACAAAATACTCATTTGCCTAATAATTCTGCACTCCCTGTACATACATCGATTTCTCTATTTATCGAAATTTACATGTATATAGTGGTGTGAAAAAGTGTTTGTCCCCTTTCTGATTTCCATGTTAGACACATTTAAATGTTTCAGAACATCAAATTTCTCGGGGCAGTGGTGGCCTAGCGGTTAAGGAAGCGGCCCCATAATCAGAAGGTTTCTGGTTCGAATCCCGATCCGCCAAGGTGCCACTGAGGTGCCACTGAGCACCGTCCCCACACACTGCTCCCCGGGCGCCAGTCATGGCTGCCCACTGATCACTCAGGGTGATGGGTTAAATGCAGAGGACAAATTTCACTGTGTGCTGTGCTGCTGTGTATCACAAGTGACAATCAATTCACTTTAAAAAATGTGAAGTATTAGTCAAAGACAACACAAGTAAGCACCAAGTGTGTTTTTAAGTGAATGATTTTTCACACCACTGTATATTTTAATACACTCATTCATATTTATATTTTTTTGGATAATGTACTTTTTTACTGTACTGTTGGTAGAGTTTCTTTTTGAAAGGACCTATTGTGTGGGATGCAGGGTGAGGATATTTGTAGAGGTCTGGATGCTGGCTGGTTGCATCTCTCTGAAAGCATGTTGACATGTGACTGCTTTGAAGGTTTCTGCTAACCACCGGCAGAAGTTGTCTCCTCGTCCTGTTCTTCGGAAATTTGCTGTGAGAAAGTGGGTCAGGCAGTGGGTTCTGTGCCTTGGGTCTGATCCCGTGGTATCAGTGATGCCGTCTAGACATTCCCACATCCACGACAGGAAACATTCTTTTTCTTACAGCTGGATGCTTTGTAGGTCAGCTGCATCTACCAACCAGAATCAGCATCTTATTCAGTAGTTACAGGGACAGTCGCCCTGTATACACACAGGGTCAAGTGACAGGGTCAAGGCAGTACTCTGACAGCTGCTGGTGATGGTGGAGAGAGAAACGCTAAACCTCGTTCCCTCATAATTACATCTCGCACCTTCACCACCTTTCATTCTGCGCATCTTCTGACAGGCCAGACCAGGGGTTTCGGTCCTGATTTTTGCGGCCCTGGTGTTTGGAGCACTGCCACCCTCTGCTGGTTAAACTCATGCAGATGCGAGTTACAGGTTTATAGATGTTCTGGGATGGAGCAGAACGTGGTCAGGACTCCAGATGGAGGTTTTAGTTTTTGTTGAGGTAAAAACTCGACAGAATAATTATGTTGAAATTACTATAATGACATCATTTATCAACATCTGTCTCATAGATTTGTGTGTGTGTCAGTCGCCATGTTTTTGCTGAAGGCTGCATTGTCTGAAATATCACTTTCCTAAGTGAGACTAGTGCATTCTGGGTAGGCAGTAGTGAGATACTCTCTAGTGGTGGTCATGTGACTGGTGACGTCTGGACCCGTCTGGGTTAGTGTTGTAAATTACAGCCATGAAGAATTCCTGACAGACCCTCCTCCAGCAGAAGCTCCACTTCTCAGGAGCTTTATACAGGCTGTAGACGCCAATTGATGTGGATAGGTGGGTTATCAGTGTGGAGGAGAGAGAACTTGTCAAAATGACTGTAAAGCGCAGTTTCTTAGGTGTAGGTGGGATGTTGAGAGAGGAGGCGGGGCTAATGGGAGTTCCGGAATGATGCGGTAAACCCTGCCAGTAACAAAGCAGACTGATTCATCAGGTCATGTGATCAGGAAGGGTGGGCCAGTGACATGGGAAAGTCTGGGAATTTGGGCGGAGCATCACTGGGAGTCTGTCCTCCTCCTCTCTCTAAAGGAAGGAGGCACAGACACACACACACACACACACACCTACAAAGTGTGCTGAGGATCTGTAGATTTTTTTTTTTCTTAAGAGGAGTGCAGTGACTGGCGAAGCTGCAGTAAGTCATCTAGGTGATGAATTTCGTGTGTGTGTGTGTGTGTGTGTGTGTGTGTGTGTAATTTTTATCCGTTTTCCATCCTGATGAAGAGAGCAGTTCAGGTTCCACCGCGTGATGTGGACGTCAGAAGACGAACTAGACCACAGCTTCTTGGTCTAGTTCAGAAGAAGGTTCAGTTGAGAATAACAGAACATTCCTCCTTGGTTGTGTTTTTTTAGTAGTGTTAGTGAGATGGTGGATCAGGGAATCTACAGAACTGAAGAGAAATAAAACTGAAGAAATGTGAGGACACAACTCTTGGGATCTGCTTGTGTTCCAGCTGAACTAAGGCTAATTTCTGCAGGTGGAACACTTCCATCTTGTCCTTTTTCTGCAGTTTTTCTCTTTATATTTCAGCCATTCTGCAGAGAAACAATCCAGAATTTATAAAACCTCTCCTCTCCTCATGCCGTGTTTCTCATGTGTTCTTCTCTCCCAGTGGTTCATCATCAAAACACACGTCCTACGTCCTCTATTTATAGCTCTACGCTTGGGAAACTTGCAACTTGTGTATGTGTGTGCATCCTCTTAGTCTTTAAATAATAAATAGGTGAATCCTTCTCTCTGTTCTCCTGATGGTTCTGTCGGGTTCACATTTCATCTTGATTTGGTTCTCTGTGTATGAATCTCTGCAGACCGATGTATGAAGGTGATGTCGAGAAATGCAGATCAGATCCTGATTCTCACTCGCGTTCATTTATGAATCATTGTTTCCATGAACCCGTCTGAGGTCCTGATCTTAATGCATCTTGTGAAAAGCTGAAACCGGTTTAGACAGGAACCTGCTGAGGTACAGTCCTGCTCCATAAAATACTGTTTTTCTGTGTGCAGCACCCAGGCATGGATTCCTTCAGTCCCACTGAGGAGGTGACCGACCTGGAGGACAATGAGGAGGAGGACCTGGGCGTTCTGGACGACCAGAGGAGCATCATCCTGCACCTGCTGTCTCAGCTGAAACTCGGCATGGACCTCACACGGGTGAGGGATTCAAGTTCAAGAAGCCTTCAAGGTGAACGTGTCAGAATATTTGTGCAGCTGGAAAAATTAAACATGCTGCAGGTTTGGTAGGTGGTGCTAGAAAAGAGGTGATTTATAACTAAAATAAATAGGATTTCACCTGCCATTTGTCTCTCTGGTCCCTCTCAGGTGGTTCTCCCCACCTTCATCCTCGAGAAGCGTTCTCTGCTGGAGATGTACGCCAACTTCATGGCACACCCGGACATGTTCCTCGCCATCACGTGGGGTTCTTCACCTGAGGAACGCATGGTGCGTTTCGTGGAGTATTACCTGACCTCCTTCCACGAGGGACGCAAGGGCGCTGTGGCCAAGAAACCCTACAACCCCATCCTTGGCGAGACCTTCCACTGCTCCTGGGAGGTGCCCCGGGACCGGGTGTGGCCCCTCAGGACTCATGGACATGCCCTCGGGGCTGGGCACTGTGACCCTCCACGACCAAGCCATGCTGAGGCGGGAGCTGGCAGCTACCACGTCCGCTTCGTGGCAGAGCAGGTGTCTCACCACCCACCTGTCTCAGCCTTCTACTGCGAGTGCCTGGAGCGGAGGATGTGTGTGAACGCCCATGTGTGGACCAAGAGCAAGTTCATGGGCATGTCTGTTGGAGTGTCAATGGTAGGAGAAGGTGGGTGGAGCTCTGAATGTGGTCTGAAATGGACTGCCAGGACGGGGTAAATACCAGCTGAAGCTGATGAGATGTTAGCTGTAGTTTATGATGGAGATGGTAAAGGTTCTGTGGATTGATTGTTGATTGTTGAAGTTGTGACTGTGTATTGTGGTTCAGGATGGAGTTGATGATGTCGATAGCAGATGGCAGGTCTGCTCATGGTCGATGGTGCACCATCCAGAACAATCATCCAGATGACTTTGGGCAGCAGCCAGATTATCGATCATGGACCCAATTCCTGTGCACTGGGGGGAAATTATGTTACATCCAGCCCTCGAGGGCATGGTGACCTATAAGTCATGGGTCTCCATTGGTCTTTAAAATCAATTATTATTTTCAATAAACCCCAGAGGCAAACATCTCACTACAGATTCTGCCCATCCTTATTTAGCCTCCATCACCAGGCTCCAGCATTGGCAGGTTCCACACCACACTGAGGAACTACCCGCTATGCTGTCCATCAGTAGCTAACATGCTGTGGGCCATGGGTCATGTGTTAAGGGGTGGTAGTAGACTATTATATAAACCAGAAAACCACAAACCCCACTTACTACCCTTGTGTCCCTGAGCAAGATCCTCTGCATGGGGACACTCAGGATAAGGCTGTCCGGTAAAAGCTGGAAATATAAATGAATGAGTTTGACTGTACATTTAAAATGGATCCTAATGAATGGTGTGTGTGCATCAGGAGTTCTTTGTCTGCTGGAACATGAAGAGGAGTATGTGTTCACACTGCCATGTGCCTACGCTCGCTCCATCCTGACCGTGCCCTGGGTGGAGCTGGGGGGGAAAGTCTCTATCACCTGTGCCAAGAGCGGGTTCTCCGCCACAGTCACGTTCCACACCAAACCCTTTTATGGAGGGAAGGTCCACAGGTGAGAAGGTTTGTTCAAAATGTACATTGTTTTTATCTGAGTAAATCATTGTAATTCTTACAAATTCAGAGTGACCGCCGAGGTCAAACACAACCCTACCAGCACCATCGTGTGTAAGGTCCAGGGCGAGTGGAATGGGACGCTGGAGTTTACCTACAGCAGTGGAGAAAGCAAAGTCATTGACACCACCAGACTGGCAATCATCAAGAAGAAGCTCCGCCCAGTAGAGAAGCAGGGGCGTAGCGAGTCCAGGTCTGGTTCGTCATTTCAATACCCAGAATATCAGAAGCATGACTATTATTAGTACCATTACCAGTACCAGAATTGGGGCTGTGGTGGCTTAGCGGTTAAGGAAGCGGCTCCGTAATCAGAAGGTTGCGCGTTCGAATCCCGATCCGCCGAGTTACCACTGAGGCTTCAGCCCCATGCACTGCTCCCCTGTTATAGTGATAGTTAAAAGCAGAGGACCCATTTAGTTGTGTGCTGTGCTGGAGTGTTTCACAAAGTAAATCACTTCACTTTCACTTTTATTACTAGCACCATTATCAGAACCATGACTATTACTAGTAATATTAGCAGCACCATTATCAGAAACATGACTATAAAGGCACCATTATCAGCAACTTGAATATTACTAGTACCATTATTAGCACCATTATCAGAGCCATGAATATTAATAGTACCAGTAAGGGCAGTACTAGTAGGGGCAGTGGTCACCTAGTGGGTACGGAAGCGGCCCTGTAATCAGAAGGTAGCCGGTTCGAATCCCAAACCACCAAGGTGCCACTGAGGTGCCACTGAGCAAAGTACCTGTCATGGCTGCCCACTGCTCACCAAGGGTGATGGTTAAAAGCAGAGGACACATTTCATTGTGTCACCGTGTGCTGTGCTGCAGTGTTTCACAATAACAATCACTTCATTTTCACTTACCATTACCAGCACCATTATTAGCACCATTATCAGAAGCATGATTATTAACAAAACCATTGCCAGTAACATTATCAGAACCGTGACTATAACCAACACCATTATCAGAACCATGACTATTACTTATACCATTACCAGCACCATTATTATAAACATAACTATAACCAACACCATTATTAGAGACATAACTATAACTTGCACCATTATCAGAACCATGACTATTACTAGTACCATTATTTGAAGCATGACTATAACTAGCACCATTACCAGAACCATGATTATTATTAGTACCAATACATGTTTGCGCTATGTAGCCCAGATTGTCAATGTTGCACTTTATGTCAGTATGTAACTAGTTTGAATGGTACATGTACCACCAGGTTCTAGAGAAACGTGGTTTCGTTTCACTGTGTGAAATGACAATAAAGCTCACTTGAACTTGAACTTGAACCAGTATCTGGGTACCAGCTGTCTGTAAGCAGACATTTTGCCTGTTTTTTTTTAAGACGCCTGTGGCACCACGTTACCATGGCACTAAAGGAGGGCAACATCGACACGGCAACAGAACACAAGCACCGTCTGGAGGAGCGTCAGAGAGGAGAAGAGCAGCAGCGGGTCTCCAACAACCAGCCATGGAAACCAAAATACTTCAACAAAGAGGTGCATTGCTGCCACACCCAGAACACAGCATCAGTTCAAAATGACATCTGACTGACGAGTAGAGAGAAGGCAAGAGAACATGTGGAATGTTTTAAATAGCTGCATGTTGTACTTCCCATGTCTTATTTTGTAGATTTGTATCTTCACATCTGTTTAATTTGGAGGGCACTTCTCACAGTGGATGATGTCTTTGTGTCCCTCTGTAGGGTGAGGGGTGGGTCTACTACAACCCCCTATGGAAAGACCACTGAGACCAGTCCTTCATGGCCAGGGATGAGGAGGGCTGAGTGGCCACTTCCTGTCGCTACAATACAGAAACAATGGCAGATGAGTGGAGGAGGATGTACGTTTTTATACCAGCGAAGAACGTTTCTATTTTTCACTTGGTCCAGACTGGAGCAACACACACACACACACACACACACACACACACACACACCAAAGGAAGGCCACACACATTTCTTATGGCTTGTTTTGGGACATCTTCATTCATCCTTCAGCGAAGGACTTGAGGACATGATGAACGAGGAGACATGACCACTGCCTGTCCAGAAACATCTCCAGACTGTAACCATGCTGGAGCGTCTTCAGACCCGTTGGTGGCGTGATGACGTGACCCGTCCTGAATCGGGAGATGCTGCTGACTTTAGCCCTCCACAGATTTCCTAATAAATCAGACTGTTTTGTAGACTGTAGTGGGTGAACGTGTGGTTAATTTTACAGGTTCTGTGTGAAGAGAGCTTTTTCCAAGGTGATGCTGCCACCCAGTGGTCGTTCTAAAACAACTAATATTTCATCCCCATTTCCAATCAGAGCTGAAAGTTAAAAAAGAACAGCCTTTTTAAGCAAAAATGAAAATGACTTTATTTTATCCACAAAGAAGATAGTTTCATCTTTAAATAAACAAAACAGTGAAAATAAATGAACGTGAAACTAAAAAAACATGAGGACCTGCACACACTGTCTTCATATTAAGGCTAAATCTGCTGTTCAGCTGTCGCCACGCCCTAAAGAACACGTTAAAAGCGGCGCAATCACAATAACAACATCAAAAAAGCCATTTACCCTTTCTTCTGAACAGTCAGCTTTGTAAATGATGCAAAAATGAAAAAAAGATGTGAAGAATGACGGCCGACCATCCCTTTCAGTCCTTCCATTCATCAGGACCAGAGGAAAAAGAATCTATGACCCCCCACCCCCTAAAGCCTTGATCCCGCCCATTGATTCAGGACTCAGGCTAAGTGGGAGGGGTTTGTCTGTGGACTGCTCAGGGTTTCAGGGTTCTCAACTCTGTAAATCTTATCAGCGGGTGGTGCTGAAGGATGAATCTGGATGTGCAGTGGGAGAATAAGTCTGGAAGAGCGCCCCCTACTGGCACCAAAATCTACAATCTCACTACTTTGACAAAAAAACAAACAAACTCACATTCATTAAAAATTATTGCATTCACTGACCGAGCCTCATAAAAATACACAACAATAATGCGCTTTTAAAAACCACCACAACGACAATGATGCTGATGCTGCAATATATTAAATCTTTACAGAACTTATTTACATTTTTTATTTCATCAAACCACTACAGACAGGCAATAAGCCCAAACACAGTTCCTCCATGGCATGTACTATATCGTGTACACGTATCAGGAACTTGTTCCAGAACAGACCAAACTACATGTGCCGGCGGGGTGAGAACGAGGCTCTTTGGTGCAGCAGCTCCTCATTTCCTTGTGAAGCGGCCATCTTTTTTCTCCTCAGTATAAAAAATTAAGGTCATGACCCCTCAACTCTCTACACACACATTCAAGTACGGTAAAAAAGTGAGGAAATGAAGGGGTAAAGAAAGAAAATGTTCTACTTTCTGGATGGTGTCTGATGCGACATCACCCTCCCTGCCCCATGGGGGGCAGCGTCACGTGACTGGAGCATCAGGTCAATGCAGAGGCTCCACAAATGTTCCTCTTCATGTTATTTCTTACTGAGCTTCTTGCCTCTTTTTAGATGCAGCTTGTTCTTGATGAATCCGCGCTTCTTCTTGCTGCTCTAAACAGATGAAAACAAGTGTTTATTATTTACAGATGAAGACTGTAACACATATCTGACATGCATTCAGACACACATTGGGTACACAACCCACACATAGCTACTAGAGTGTTAGTAGCCTAGTGAGTAACACACTCGCCTATGAACCAGAAGACCCGGGTTCAAATCCCGCTTACTACCATCGTGTCCCTGAGCAAGACACTTAACCCTAAGTTGCTCCAGGGGGGACTGTCCCTGTAACTACTGATTGTAAGTCGCTCTGGATAAGGGCGTCTGGTAAATGCTGTAAATGTAAATGGAATGCATGTTTGGTGCACATCCGACACACATCCAATGTGCATTCAACAAACATCCGACACGCAGTCAACCCGCATTCGACAACACACAGCCAACTTGCATTCGACTTACATCCGATACGCAGCCAACATGCATTCAACACGCCTTCAGCGCACATCCAACATGCAGCTGGCATGCATTTGACATGCATCGTATGCACAGTCGACACGCAACCTACATGCGATCGACACAAACCAACTCACATCCAACACGCAACTGACACGAACTTCACATACACACAGACACACACAGAACAGACCTTCTTCCCACTGCTCCTCTGTTTGGTCATGTTGCTGGTGACGCGAATCTTGTGGTCCAGCGGTTCCCGGTTCTCTAGCTTTCGGACCTTGTAGATCCGGACCAGCCAGTGCTCCGATGTGAAGGCCTCCTCCAGGTGCTTGAACTTGATGTCCTTGTTGCCGATCTCAGTGTTCCGTGTGCGGTCAAAGCCGGGTGGCGTACGGAAATCTAGCTGCAGGGAAAAAGAGATGCTGTTAAAGATATGCTCTAGACCAATTCCTACACCACAAGCAATGAGAACAAACACTGGTACTGCTGCTCCAGCAGGGGAGATGTGAACGAATAAGGAGAACTATCTTACCCACCTGCATCTCACCGAAGCGGTAGTATGACATCTTGTACATGAGGCAGTTGAGGAGTGTGGGAGAACCAGCCTTATCCACGCGGAACTCTCCCTGGGGGGTGAAGTAGTCGCTCTCCTACAGGATGGACACTCGGATCATAATCCCAAATATGGAGAACATAATCATGATCATCCTCCTCCTGCAGAGTAATAAATATGGTTCTCAGGTTCTGAGACTGACCCGAATGTCTTTCGGATGTTCTCCCTCCGCTATCCTGACCATCCAGAGGAACTTGTTGATATCGTCCCCCGAGTAGCCAATCACGCCGCCGAAAATTATCAACACATAGTCAACGTCCAGACTCCGCATGATCTCGTACGCTGTACTCTCATTGGATGACATGGCCTTACCCACCTGCAATGGAGGAGAAGATTCCACAGTTGTTGAACTACACAAATGACCCGCCAATCTGAAGGTGGGCTTTCGGGGCAGTGGTTACCAGGGCAATGTGGCTGTTGTTCCAAGTGTTGTTGTCAACCAGCGTTGTGCGGTTGGCCATGCCGGCGATTTGGTAGCCGTAGTCCCACCAGGACATGACACGGGCATGTTCATCTGTGTTTTGCCGCAGCCAGTAGTACGCCTCTCGGAAGTCATCCAGAATGTTCCGCGATCTGCAGCCAAGGAGAGGCCGTGTTTCACAACACGCCTATGTACATGGGTGCGTGTGTTTGGTCTCACCCATCATGGTTGTATGACGCCAGGACCACGCTGGGGCTGGAGTAGGCGTTGCTGGTGACCCAGGTGCAGTGCACGGCGAACATCATTAGCAGCATTAGCATTAGCATGGTGACGATGCTCTTTATGTTGGGACCGAGACCCTCCTCTGCCTTCTCCTGCTCGGACACATGCTTCCTCACCTTCCCAGCCTGCAACACACACATTGGCATCACGTCTGCGGTTCTGCATTATTGCCTTAGTGGCGTTGCGGGCCAGGCGTTCTCTCTGATGCACCTTCTGCCCATTATTGGCTCTTTGATGCCTTTGATGTGCATTCTGCACCCTGGATGTAAACGGTCCAATGCTTCATTGCAGTCAGAAGAAGCGTGACACAGACAGCGTACACGACCTTGGTAACAGGGAGTTGAATCTAAATGAAAATGCCTTTAATCAGCATCAAGGACATCCTCACATTGCTGCTCTGCAGCCAATAAGCTCCTTATTATTACAGAATAAATAAACCGAAAAGCCACAGACTCCCAACATGTCCTTGTTTTGACTCATCATCTGTTCCTTCATCTCACTACAAGATACCCCTGCCTTCAATACTCAATTCATACCAGTTATACTTCCAGCCTGATCTTCTGATTGGCTGTTTACATTGTTCACTGTCAAAAGGTCAGCATGACGGTGTGTGTGGGTGTGTTTGTGTGTGTGTTAACCAATATCTTAAAGCTGTCATTGCTTCATTTACTCTCTATAAAGGCATGATGACACAGTTATCCACCAGCCTCCTGAAATAACATTTGCTGAATTACTACAGCATGGAACCGTGGCAGAACCAAGAAACACAAGAACATGGACAAAGGAGCAGATTCAGAACCAGCCTGACCAGGAGTAGCACCAAAGAACCGCTGGTTAGTTTGGAACATGCAGAGGGAAAGAATCGTTAGATATGTGCACCTTGTCATAAAGGTTCCCAGAGTTCCGCTTGTCATCGTCGTCGCTGCTGTCATCAGTGGGCGGGTTCTCCCGCTTCATGTCGTCACCCAGGTAACGCTCAAACACGCTGGAGAAGGCGATGGCCGACAGCATGCACACTACCGGAGTGAGGGTCAGCATCAGCCGCACCATCACACCAGCAAAGTAGACGGCACTGATGGCATACAGAGCCACTAGGGGGATGCAGAATGCAGTTAAACGGTCAATATAACCACGAACACAATTAACACAACCTCAAACAGATATAACACAACCGTACCCCAAACACAGTCAACACAGCCTCAAACACAATCAACACCGAGACAACATCACCAAAAACACAGTCAACAAAGTCAAAATACTATTAACTAAAACACAAATACAGTCAACACAAACCATAAAATACAGTCCATTTTAACACAAACACAGTCAGCACAGAGTCAACACAACCACAAACACAGTCAGCACATACCATAAAATACAGTCCATTTTAACACAAACACAGTCAGCACAATCTTAACTGAAGATTATTGTGTGACACACAGAATTCTATCACATCTGGTCCCTCCTGCTGCTGTGGGACCTCACCGAAGACGCGCTCATCGTTGATGTTCTTGATGCAGAACCAGAGCCCAGCAGGGAAGGTGCAGACGAGGATGTGGAGGTCAAAGAAGAACGATACCCAGGTGGTGGGCTGGTGCTCAGAGACGGAGGCGATGATTGGAATGTGGATCTTTGCATAACTGTGGGAGTTTGACATCAAGGTTATTTGTTAACGTGTTCTGTGTTATTAATCAATTTGAAGAACATTTATAGCCACAATATCAATTACAATGTTGCATAAACATAAACATTACACCAGACAGTAATGTGAAGAGGAGTTTTATTGTCTTCCCTATATTAATCAAAGTTATAACGTGAAGTGATTGTCACTTGTGATACACACAGTGCACACAATGAAATTTGTCCTCTGCATTTAACCCATCCCGGGGAGCAGTGTGTGGGGACGGTGCTTTGCCCAGTGGCACCCCAGTGGCACCTTTGGCGGATCAGGATTCGAACCTGCAACCTTCTGATTATAGGGCTGCTTCCTTAACTGCTAGGCATACATATAATAGTATGTTGGAGCAGGTACATAATTATTTCAGTTGTACACAAAGGACACAATCCAGAAAACTAGAGGTGTGAACCTTCACTGGTCTCACGATTCGATTACAATTATCAATGCATCACGATCCATCCCATACATTTTGTACAATTACACATGATGTTTTCACATACAAGAGTTAAGGTGGTGGTAGCCTAGTGGGTAACACACTCGCCTATGAACCAGAAGACCCGGGTTCAAATCCCACTTACTACCATTGTGTCCCTGAGCAAGACACTTAACCCTAAGTTGCTCCAGGGAGACTGTCCCTGTAATACTGATTGTAAGTCGCTCTGGATAAGGGCGTCTGATAAATGCTGTAAATGTAAAATGTAAATGTAAATGTCTCGTACGCCTGTGTGGACGCATTGATTTGCTACAATGAGCAGAAAAACCGCCAGCCCTCAGTCCGCGCTCACCTTGTACCAGTTGTATATACTGGTACTTCTCCTTTAAATGCACAAGGCTTTATGATGTGGGCTGAGTGAGTCATTTGCCCCGGTCCTGGTGCAGATCAAATCTCCACCAAGCAGAGGAACTGAACAGACTGGTCCAAGCTCCTGTGGTCTCTTTATTATTATTTCATTTTCTATTGCAGTAACGATTGGTATGTGTAACGTCCCCGCCTCATGTATGAGCAGTTACCGACATTTACCCAGGCGTGGCACAACTGAGATTGTCTTTCTTCCAGGCAGGCCAACTTACTCTGCATTCTTCATTTCATTAATTTCCCTCCACTACACACCGTCCCAACCCCATTACAACCTGAAGCCACAAACCCCATAAAAACGGCTGGTTCAGATGTCCGTGGCGTCAGATAACTGCGGACTACCTGGTTTTCTAAACTCCCAGTGAGATGATAATGTTGTGTTGTAGATCTCTGGACAGTTGCACACACGCAGCATGAAACTCCTACCTGGAGTGTACTGTACTCAGATCAGGCCGCCAGCACACTACCAGCACTACTTTTTACTGAGATTTTTTTTAATGCCGCCTCCAGAAAATTAACCAAGCAACGTCATTAAAATGTAATCGATTATGTTCTGCACTGCATTGATGCAGAATCACCCGCGTAATCTTAACACCCCTAGAGAAAACCATGTGCACAAAGAGCACACGAATAATGATATATCTGTTTTTATATCACAATTAATATATAGCATTTTTTGCACATTATTATTATTTCTGCTTGAGTCTTCTGTGCTGTTTAAATATGGCCTGTAAAGGCTGCCAGTGAATGTTAAAAAATACTTCAACAGATAAAACTTACCCAGTGTCCCACAAGGAGTAGAAACGTCCGCTCCAGGGTGCGATGCAACCTACGCACACATACACAGGTGATAGGTGATTGGATGAGACAGCAGGTAAAGTGTTCACCAAGATGCTGCATAAAGCTCAGAGCTGTACTCTTTCCTGCCTAATCAGAGAGTGAACACGAACCAATACAAAGCAGGCATTCCCCATGATTGTGTGAAATGATCCCCAGCATGTGTGAAGTGGACAGGTGATCCAGGAACCCAGGTTCCATGGTCAATCAGCCCCTGAGCAGGTAATGAATTTTATACTCAAGCTCTTATGGAAATGGAGTGAGAAGTGGAAGGGTGGAAATCTGTAGCTCACCTATACAGGACAGGTAAATGACCGTGAGGAAGACAAGGAGCGCAGCGGATGAAACGCCCAGGTAGAACAGCGCCTGACGTTCTTGCCGAGTGAGTCGGTCCCTCAGGTACTGCAGGAAGGCGTAGGCCTGGAGCAGTGCAAAAACACCTACACAGACACACAAATAAACCCATGGTGTTAGAGAGACGAACGTCCATAAACCTCACACCCCGTCTGCTTGCAGCCCAGCTGGGTGTTAGCGTGTGGTTCATTGTTTCTACCGTTGCCGCCTGTTGCAGGGTTACTGTTGCTAAGAGCCTGAGGGTCTGCAGTTGGCCTCTCCATGCACGTTTAATGTGGACGAGACAGACCTTCTCCCCACAGGGCACGTCCCCTCTACTGTCTCTCTCACACACACAGAGAAACACACACTTAAATATGTGTCCAGCTCGGATGAATACATTTATGCAAATTCACATTGTGTTCTTCTTCCTCATGTGCTGTATACATCTGAATGCCGCTGCTGTGCCTGTCGCCATGGCGCTGAAGCTCTTTAATGACTTTTGTTTCCAGAACATGCCCTCTGTGCTACATCCAATTTATCGGCAATAAGGTGCACCTCCTCTCCTGGTAACTGGCCTGGGCTTTTAGGATAAGCACCATGCATCAATATATGAACCACGCCTGCATTTCAGCTGATATCAAGATAACACTCACAGGTCAGCAGCAAACATGTAGCCTTCAATTTTGTAAAATTTTTTAACAATGTCGGTTGCCCCAAATCAACAGAACCTGACCCAGCTGCAGTTCACAGAAGATCCTACATGTGGTGCTGAAGAACAAAAGGTGAAAGACTTCCCCCACCAAACTGTGAGAGCCAGCGCTACAGATGAAAGTGAAGCGATTGTCATTGTGAAACACTGAAGCACAGCACACGGTGGCACAACAAAATGCGTCCTCTGCTTTTAACCCATTAGTGACAGTAAGCAGTGTGTGGTGACGGTACCTTGATCAAGGGGACATTTACATTTACATTTACGGCATTTGGCAGACGCCCTTATCCAGAGCGACTTACAACGTGCGTGTGGACCTCAGTGGCAACTTGGCAGATCGGGTTTTGAACCGGCAACCTTATGATTACGGGCATGTTTCCTTACCCGCTAGGCCACTACTGTCCCTGATGTGACTGATTAGCCTGGAAAATGCAATTTACAGTAAATCTCCACAGTCAGTGACGCTGAAGATGCGGAAGGGATGAGTGAGACATGGAGAAGATCCTGCACGTCTGAGAAGATCAATCATGTATGAAAAGTCTGGATTTAGAGATGCTTTTTCACTCTTCATTTAACTGATATTCATAAATGCAACATACGCCTACACACACACACACACACACACACTGTAACAGAAGACCCAGAATGCCATGCAGCATGCTCAGCAGGACAGCTATGGCTGTGTGATGGGTGAAGTCAGTTTCAGTGAAGAATAGCAGGTGCTGAAGTGCTTACAGACAGCAGCAGTGCATCATGGGAGTCATTAGGGATCTCTGAAGGCTGCAGTTGGGCAGATGGTAGCAGCTTGAGGGGAGGGAAGGGGGGCACTTCCTGTTTGCTTACCTCAAACACCAGCAGCACAGAGACCCAAGGGACAGGACAACAGGGAGGGGGACACCACTCAGGGGCATCATCTATCACAGACCTGCAGCAAATGAGTATGAAGGATTGTGTAAAGTGGGCTGGACTTACCAGCTGCAGCCATGTGCTCGCTGGTTCTGATTGGCTGGAAGCCCACAAAAGGGATCTGCATGGACAGCACCAGGCCCACAATGTAGAAAGTGCTGTATGCTGGCAGGAGATGAGAGAGGAACCAACAGAAAGAACATCAGAACATGTGAGATGAGGAAAGGAAAAAGGAGATACCATCTTCACTACAGCAGCAGCAGCAGCAGCCCCAGCAGCAGATTACATCCCACATGAATGAGACAGTGCTGTTCAGAAGAAATGGATAAAGAACTAGAGAACGTCCAGATCTTCCACAAATTCAGCACTGGATTCCTGGACTAATCAGAAGCAACAGAATAACATTGTTTCACTATTACCACTTCAAACAGGAACACAACTCTGAACTTTACAGATCTGGATTCACTGGATTACTAACAAGAACCATCATGTGCTCTAGAACTGTGCTGTTGTGTTGATGAGGGACAGTAAAACATCCATCATGATCAACCAGCATAAGGTGGACACTTTTATTAAAAAATTCTGTCTACAGTCCTGGTTCTGAGGACTGATGTGTCTGTGAGCCTGTGTCTGTGCTCTGGGATACAAAGATCTCATAAGCAGTGCCGGTTACATTGTTCATCACTGCCAATTAAATGGATTTTTTTAAACAAAGCTCCAGGCCAAGCTGTGAATGAAAAGGAGACACTGCTTGGTGACGACAGCAGGAAACCGCTTAATGAGGAACAAAACCAGGATAAGGGACAGTGGGTTGTTGCGGGTACAACAGGTACAATAGGGACAGTGGGTTGTGAGGGTACAGCAGGTAGAATGAGGACATGTGTTGTGCAGGTACAGTAGGTAGAACAAGTAGTGTGAGTACAGCAGTGGGTCGTGCAGGTACAGTAGGTAGAATGGGGACAGTGAGTAGTGCGGATACAGCAGGTAGAATGGGGACAGTGGGTCGTGCAGGTACAGCAGGTAGAACGAGTAGTGTGAGTACAGCAGGTAGAATGGGGACAGTGGGTCATGCAGGAACAGCAGGTAGAACGAGTAGTGTGAGTACAGCAGATAGAATGGGGACAGTGGGTCGTGCAGGTACATCAGGTAGAACGAGTAGTGTGAGTACAGCAGGTAGAATGGGGACAGTGGGTTGTGCAGGTACAGTAGGTAGAACTAGTAGTGTGAGTACAGCAGGTAGAATGGGGACAGTGGGTCGTGCAGGTACAGTAGGTAGAACGAGTAGTGTGAGTACAGCAGGTAGAATGGGGACAGTGGGTCGTGCAGGTACAGCAGGTAGAACGAGCAGTGTGAGAACAGCAGGTAGAATGGGGACAGTGGGTCATGCAGGTACAATAGGTAGAACGAGTAGTGTGAGAACAGCAGGTAGAATGGGGACAGTGGGTCGTGCAGGTACAATAGGTAGAACGAGTAGTGTGAGAACAGCAGGTAGAATGGGGACAGTGGGTCGTGCAGGTACAGTAGGTAGAACGAGTAGTGTGAGAACAGCAGGTAGAGTGGGGACAGTGGGTCGTGCAGGTACAGTAGGTAGAACATGTAGTGTGAGAACAGCAGGTAGAGTGGGGACAGTGGGTCGTGCAGGTACAGCAAGTAGAACATGTAGAATGCATCCTGGTGAAGGAACAGCGCCAGTGGGAGGCGGCAGCAGGTATAGAAATGAACACTCAGCCTGGAGAGGCACTTGACCTTGCAGTTAATCAGGACTTCACCCTCACTGGCTGTGTTTACACTCATCTGGAAGGACGTGCAAAAGTCACATTATGTTAGGGTGCAGCTGACCTCTGACATGGCGGCATATGTTTTCTAAATGAAGATTCATAATGAGCTAAATGATAAAACCCAGTCCATGAGTCACATCATTAGGAGCAGATGGTCTGCTGTTGATGCCCTTAATGATGGTGTGTGTGTGTAAACACTCACCAATATAAACCCTCCTACTGAAGCGCTGCATCAGGAGCAACACAAACACATGCAGGGGGATCAGGTTGATGATGAAAACGTAGCCTCCCCACGCAGACACCTACAGACACAAATATCAATATTCCAAGGGTTATTATGAAGTTCATGTGTTGTAAAATGTGTCCCGTGTTGCAGGAGTTGTTCCATGAAAGACCTTCAGGATTCAAATCACAGAGATCCCATAATGCATCAATTCCCATTGAACAGAACAGTCAAAACAGGCATTAGTAATACCCAGAAACCAACAGCACCCGGAGCAACAACAACGCACACACGAAAAACGGGAGATAATTCATGTGTAATTGGTGGTATCAGTTAAAAGAGCGGAGGCTCCCCCCTCTGAAAAAAGCCCCATTATTTCCCTCTGCGAAGTGCTAAGGTGTAATTATCCCTGAGCAGTGGCCGTCTGAAGGCGCCAGCTAATTACCACCGCCTCACTAACGCTGAGAAAACAGGAGACCTACGCAGACCCCCCCCCACTGACCAACCCAATGCTTCATACTGCAGAATAACCCCCAAAAACCGGGGCATGTCCTTATTATCCACAATGAACCCCGGCAAACCACATTCCCAGAATTCCATTCTCTCCGTTTCTTCTGTTAATTATCAATCATAAAATTGGAACAGATGCTTTCCACAACAAACAAGTTTATTCTTTAGTTCCGTCTTTTGTCTTCGGTTTTCTCACATTTTGCTCTTTGTTGATCTTTTTTGATTTTTTGTTCTTGCTTCTAGAACTGAACTAATGAGCAGAATGTGAGGCTGGGGGTCTTGCAACCCAGTCAGGGGTCTGATACCCAGTGCTGTTACCCTGAACACAGGCAAAGGTCAAAGGTCATGGTGTTTGAAGACAGGATATTCTAGCAGGACATGAGACAGAGAAGGGATGATGATGAACATTATCATCATCATCATCATCAAGGCTGGGAACTTGAATTGGTTAAAAAGGAAGTGTGTGATGTTAATAAAATAAATGTAGCATTATTATGGTGGTGCAGGGCAGGTGTGTGTGAAGGTGCAG
This sequence comes from Denticeps clupeoides, assembly GCF_900700375.1. NCBI lineage: Eukaryota > Metazoa > Chordata > Actinopteri > Clupeiformes > Denticipitidae > Denticeps > Denticeps clupeoides. The sequence continues at coordinate 10,363,913 of NC_041726.1, forward strand.
CTACAGGCGCTCGGAGTGGTGAAGAAAAGAGAATCCAGGCCTGCAGGGTTAATAAAATTCACTCCACTCCATAGTGGCTCCATCTCGACACGGGAGAGTTGATTGATTTTTTTTGGGCTTTTCAAGGCTGAATGGGGGCAACATCTCCACTCGGGCGGGAAAAGGATGGGTTGACGGAGGGTTGGATCAGGACGGCGGTAACGAGTTTATGAGGGTAGAGAGGAGAGGAACTTAGAAATCTCCACTATACACACACACACACACACACACACACACAAGCGCCCAGCTTTTTCTACATGATCAGCGCTGCTGATCAGACACGACAATAAATCCCTACAGGGTAAGAGCGAGGAAGAAGGGAAACTTGACATGACCATGAAAATTTGAAACACCACAGAAGAGAAATGATGATGATCATCATCGCAGTATCCAGTGGTTACCATCATTATTGCGGTTTTATTTTCGTGGTTCGGGCCTCTGGAGACTCGCATGTTCAGACAGAGAGACAAGGTGAGAGATGATGGCAGCATGGATATTACTAATTTCATGTCCCCAATAAAGAACCCTTTCATAGTATCCAGAAAAGACCTATGACTACATTTTCTAGAGTAGAACCCAACACTCTCCAAACCAAAGTACACACTCATTACAAAGGAACTGCAGATATACAGCAGGGGGTGTATGAAGATAAAGAGACTGCAACACACACACACACACACACACTTACACTGAATAAACATGCTGGTGAAGGGAAACATCTCAACAATCCTACGCCACAAGAAGTCGAAAAAACACGGGACAGTAGAATTGCCAATGAGCCTCACTGCTCCACACACACGCACCTAACCAAAAGGGCTGACATCAGCAGCAGCAACTTCCAGTTTATACCCAACATTGAGTATAATAGTTCTGGTCACCTAGGAAACACAGAATCTGCAGCAAGAAAAAAAGAATTGCAAAGCAGCGGGAAAGCAGCCCAATATGGCAACAAACAACATCAAGGATGAAACGATCCCACACTCACCATGTAGAAGTAGGACAGGCAGCAGCCGACAGTCCAAAACATGGAACCGGTTTTAATGGACTTGACCTGGACACAGAGAGAGGAGAGCAGAGGGTTAACTTCTCAATTAACTGTCAGAGGCGAGAAAACAAGCCCTGATCTTTCCTCAAATGGAGTGCTAGAGGTCAGTTCAGATAAACCTGGTGTGGAAATGGAGAAACCCACACCCTGAAAAGAACACGCTCGCCCGTCAGGGTCTCATTTATTTTCAGGTTCAAGGGGATATGGATCTAGGCGATATGGCAAAAAAACTGATCACAATATACTTTCCCATATCGAACAGTTAGATTTCGTTTATTTTTATCAAATCTTACACAGCATATTCATTTGCTCCCGATTGCTTTGGTCATAACCAAACCATCTCCAGACAGACTGATGCTGTGTAACCTCTCCTGTCAACAATGACTTCACGTAACTGCAAGTCATCTCCGTGACAATTGCTGCCTTCCTCGCTCCGTTGCAGATTGGGCCGTCGTCACAGTTTGACTTTATATCTAAATTTTAGAAAAGGTCGTAGCCCAGAAGCTGTGTGCATACCTATATAGCAACAACATTCATAAAGTATATCAGTCGGGATTTACACCTCAAAGAACTGAGGCAGCGCTGGTTAAAGTGGTTAATGACCTGCTGTTGGCCTCTGATCTGATTAAGGGAATAGCCCTCTCCTGGTTCAGGTCACATTTGACTGATTGGTATCAGTTTGTGGACATTAATGGTGACTCGTCTTCACACGATCAGGACTTTAACTGACAACCTTCGGATTACGGTTCGGTTTCCCTACTCGCTAGGCCAACCGCTGCCTCACATTGATTACTGCAACGCATTACTGTCTGGAAGTTCTAGTTGGTGCATGAGTAAGCTCCAGCTTGTTCAGAATGCTTCAGCCAGAGCTCTACAACCAGAAAATATAACTATATCATCGTGGTCTTACAATCACTGCACTGGCTAGACATTACATTTAGGATTGACTATGACATACTTTTGACCAATAAAGCTCTAAATGGTTTCACCCCACAGTACCCGAGTGAACTTTTAGTTATTTAAGATCCGCCACGCCCCCTGCGTTCAAAAGGTACAGAAGGTTGCAGATGCTTCTCCTGTAGAGCTCCGCAGTTGTGGAACATCTTGAGGGTCAGCGTTTGGGACTCAGGCTCAGTCTCAGTGTTTAAATCTAAACTGAAAACACATCTGGCCTTCTGTTTAAATCCAAGACACGGTGTCAATTATTAAGTCCACTTTATCACACAGTCACCCTGTTAAGCACACCTTAGTTAGGCAGTCCTAGTTAAGGTACCAGGCCACTATTACACAAATGTACCACCATAACCACGTATTTGTTTACCAGTTGTGCAATGCCACCGTCTGCTTCTGTTTGTTATCTCTCTGTGGCACTGAATCAAGTGCCCAGACCATCTCCAGAGACCACCAGAGGGATCCTGGTTCCTGGCAATCAGCTGCTGATGAGACAACTCAGCATGAAACATACCAGAGGGTCAACACAGCCACCATTACCGTAACAACTAAGCTTCAGGGATCTTCAAATGGACCAGTAGCATTATAAAGGACACGCAATGTGCACCATGACACTGGACTAAAACCTACTCTGCACTGTCCAGTACCTCCAAACATGGACAGATTCTCTATACTGCACTTACAACTGTGGGACTTTTTCTCTTCTTGGACAAATCATTACCAACCATGAACTGACTCCAATTGCAGGCTCTACTCTCTGTATCATTCCTTCCCAATATTTCTTCCTTTCTGTTTTTAGTGGAGTTTTTCCTTGTGTGCAGAAGGGTCAAGTGTGGGGGGTGTCAACTGTAGGGCCTGTCAAAGGTCATTGAAACATACTGTATGTAATTACGGGCTATATAAGAAATAGTTGTTATTGTTGTTGACTCCTGCATGGAGAGACAACACTTCTTTCATTATTCTCCTGACACCTTTATGAAATTTTAACAAATGATGGCGTTCAGACCATTTGATACAGTTGGGTTGTCAGTTTTTGTCCAGCAAGAGCTGATCTGATCTAATCTCCACCAGGAGCCTAAGCTCCATCAGGAGATAATTTCTGCCCCCAAATGAATCAACTGGGCTGAGGAAGACATCTACAGGTTCTGTTGTAACAGGTCCATTTCTGACACCTCCGACTGTTCCGATGCAGCCAGATGAGGAAATAATGGCTCCCCACTGCGGCGGTGCATCAGCCGACTGCTGGGAGCTCGGACATTTCTGCCAGTTTGGCGGTGATTGAGAGGCGCTCTGAAGGAAGGGACACTTTTTATGACATCAGTGCACTTGGTGCTGGGCTCAGTTTGGATGCTGGTCTCAATTCAGCTTTTATTTAAGATTTAATAAAGGCTTCCTACACACACACTCACATCCAGTAGAAATTTTTCTGACCACTGACTAGGTCCCTGCCAATAAATGTCTGATGTGGGTGACAGTAAATCTGATCTAATCTCATTCCCCACACATGGACCTTGTCCAGTAAGAATATTTACATTCCACTCGTACCCCTGCCACACCCAGCATCACACATCCATTATCAATAAATGATCAGCCAAGTCTAATTAAGCAGAGCGGCCACGAGAGGCTCTGGACAGATGCAACATGTGATACGATCAAGACGCTAAAAATGACTGTATCCCTGCATCCGGGAGAGGAAGTTATGGAGTGTGTGGTTGACCCCAGCCCGTGTGTGTGAGTGTGTTCATCAACAGTTCTGGACTGGAGACGGGAAGTCAGGGTGACCTTATCTGAGATCCTGACAGCTCCTGGACCTCATGTGATTTTTTGGAGAGACCTGGGAGACTGAAGGAAGAATTACAGTTTCCAACAGAGTGTGTGGAAAAAAATGCCAGATGAAGAGGAGAATGAATCAATCAGTGCCAATCTCAGCAGGATGAATAAACCTTGACGAGAGGTGCTCAACTGCAGCATTTCAACCTATCACAACGGTGAACCTCCAAAGCTCTAAATTACTCTCTGAGTTGGAAAAGACACAGAACATTACTACGTTAGAATGTCTAGACGTTACCCGGAGGGACTGTATGTGTGAAAAGTAGAAAGTGTGTGTGGTTGAGCCAATGTGTGCGTGGTACTAGCCTAGTGGGTAACACACTCGCCTATGAGCCAGAAGACCCAGGTTCAAATCCCACTAACTACCATTGTGTCCCTGAGCAAGACACTTAACCCTGAGTGTCTCCAGGGGGACTGTCCCTGTAACTACTGATTGTAAGTCGCTCTGGACAAGGGCGTCTGATACATGCTGTAAATATAAAATGTACAAATGTGTGAATAGAGATCCTCCCAAATAATTGAGTTGATAAGAAATAAAAAATGACCAGCTGAGGTTCTTCTCTTTATGACTAGTAAGTAAGAACCATCCGTGCGTGGTTTTCCATGAGTTCTCTGAAGTTCATTATCATCATTATTTATTGTCATAAATTCTTAAGTCAGGTACGAATGGCCGGGTTCAAGTTATGACCCATCCGTAGAACTTTCCACTTGGTCTTAAAGCAGCCATGAAGTGAGCAAATCCACCTTTTCCTCACGCATCTACATGCAAAGCTCACACACACACCAAATTTTCCTCACACACATACTACTTTGCCATTCATGAATTCACAGTTTTGAATGCACATTTTACATTTTTGAAAATATAGCATGTATGAGCAAGCTTTGTATGTGTAAGGAAAATGTGGTGTATGTGCGAGCTTTGTAGGTAGATGCGTAAGGAATACGTAGTGTATGTGTGAGCTTTGGCGTCTGGTAAATGCTGTAAATGTAAAATAGTGCGGCACAATTGCTACAGCAGGGACTCAGAACAAAGTGTAAAATACCCATAATGCCCTTCAGCAACAAAGCAGAAATGTCTCACCCAGAGGAAATAGGTGAACTGCAGGGCAAAGATGGCGATGCCCTCATTATCGAAGGAGCCCGCCACCGAGCGCGAGATGTAGCCAGGCACAATGGCGATGAAGCAGGCGGCCAGGAGCCCCGCCCCCTGGTTCCACAGCTCACGCGTCAGCAGGAAGGTGGAGATGGCGGTCAGGCCGCTGAAGACGGGTGCCAGGAACACACACACGTCCCGGATGTGTATGGTCACGTGCAGCACGCTCAGGACGTAGTGGATGAGGCCGGCGGTCACCATCAGGCCCGGGTACACCTGAGGAGACAGGGGTCAGAGGTCATGAAGACTTTATTCTGATTGGCTGGCCGATGTACATCCACCAGTTTTGAATGACGACTGAGAATGTAAGAATTGTAAAGATCAGTAATATATCTATAATATTTATTAAAATAATAATAATAAAAGGTTTTTTATAAAAACACTGAGCTGCATAAACCATGATATTTCAGAAATATTCGTCTCTAGCCATTCCTTTGTAAGATTGGACATCACAGGAGCATGCTTTTGTTTTGCCTAGCGGCCGTCGCAGGACCATGCCTTTGTTTTGCATAGCGACCGTCTACAAGAAGATATGTGACATTCCTGTGTCAATTGTTGTGCGTGAAGATTCAACACCTCTGTTTTACATGCCTTTTGTCTGACGGCAACGTGTGAAGTGTCAGCCGTCAGGACCGCCCACTCTCTTTGTCTTCCTGTAGGCCAGTGACAATTTCCTGTAGGCCAGTGACAACTTCCTGTAGGCCAGTGACAACTTCCTGTAGGCCAGGGGTGTAAAGGTCTGCTCACATGTGGAAAAGGGGACAGAGCTTTCTTGCTCAGGGGTTTTTCCATCAGAAGCCGGAAGGCTTCTGAGTCTTTTTCTCTTCTCCCATTTTTTCTTATGGCTTTTTCTCTCCCTCTCCCTCTCTCTCTCTCTCCCCCTTTACTCTTTCTTCTCATTTTTATTTTCTCTGTAACATTGGTACCTTTTTACATTCAATATTCACATGTAACTACAATAATTATTTACCGGTGTTAATAAATTAGAAACTGTTCATTTTTAACCTCTATTGTGCCATGCCTCTTTCTGCCAGGTAACATCAAGTTGAAGTGGTTGAATACAGTGCTTTGTGTGGAGGGAGAAAGAGTTTTTCTACACTCTGCTCAGTTCTCTCCACACCACATGGTTGTTTTTACACCTTTCATACCAGGACACAGGAAACATTAGAATGTGAGATGTTACGTTATGATGGTTATGATGTGGTGGATCTGGGTACTGCAGCCTATTCAAGCACAGATGCATTAACATTAGAACAATAAGTCACCTTTATCTTACCGATGACAGGAGAACACGGTTAGAACCGTTTTCATGCCGTCACCATAATTAAATCTTCTAATTCAGACATTCAGAGATGATGTCTAAAGCTGCCAGTGAACACCAAGCCTCCTTCTGCTCCTCAGAGCGCGGGTGGAGTAAGGATGGAGTAATTATGCAAATGTAAGCAGCGTAGCAGGTGGGCGTGGGCAGCGGCAATATGGAGAAAAATCCATATTGTCCAAAGAACCAAACATCATTAGTGCAGCGAAGCAAAAAGAAAAGAGAAATGAATTTCCATTTTTATTTTACGTTCATCAGCTCTGAGAAAAAAAAGATCGGAAAATAAACAGTCAGCTTTCTGAAACACATTAGTGACAAGCATACAGGTCACTTATCTACAGCTGGAGACGTCCATCAACATCAAAATATCAGTGAAGGAAACTCAAACGTGCCTCAGCCTGGATGGGTCCAGGAAACAACATAACATTAAATATGGATAACAGAAATATGGGTTTTGCATTTCTCAATACCAGGATTATGGATCACCTCTAACGACTGGGACCTTCACAAAGCAAGGACGCAATGTCCAGATGATTGGACTGTGTTGTGGGCCAGGAATATGAAGGGTAATGAATGAGTCATCTGCTATTTTCAAGAGGGTTGACTGCTTTTATCTGATGGAATATTCTGGAAAAAAAGGTGAGGGATAAAAGAAAAAGCCCAAATGTGCTTTATGATGAATTAGAAGTGATTTTAGCAATGACAATGAGTGTGTGGGTGTGTGTGTGTGTGAGACTGCCCCCTTGCCGGAGACAAGGACAGATTGGTGGGATGTTCACTGCCAAGGTCTCTGCAGGGTCACCCGACAGCTAAAACAGAGGCGTCTGTCACATTTAGCATCTATTCCCGTCTTATCCTGGCAGCTTTTATTTGAGACGAGACCCAGAAAACAACTCAAAGGCCACAACTGCTTATCAGAGTGCACACACACACACACACACACACACACACACTTGCACACCCTGAGAGTGCCCGGCAGGGGATTCTGGTTTTGAAATAAACGGCGCTGCAGCTGCAGCGCTGCGGGTGGCGTAGTGTGTTTACAGCTCAGCGGCAGCAGTGAGACGTTCCTGCTGTAATCACACGGTGAAGACCTGGACAAGATCTTCCTCCAGTCACCTCCAGTCCATCTAACATGAGTACAGCAGAACAGCGTCACCATGAATGTCACCCTATACTCTAAAACAGTGGTTCTCAACCTGCGGCCCGTCACAAATGCAAATGTGCAAATGCAACCCACGATGCTGACCACATAAAAAAAACTAAAAAATAAATAAATAAAATAATAATAAATGGTTTTACAATTCATTTTTAAAAATGTATTAAACAAATAAATGTATTAAACAAACTTAGAACAATATTTTTGTCACATAAAATCATTTTGGTGATCATGTTTTCATATATGCGCAGAACTGATGCAACTATGAACTGATGGATGTTCAGGCAAGAGGACACAGCCAAACCGCGCAGCAGTCATCCTCAGTTGCAGAAATGTGGCCAAACATCTCTGGACAAAACTTCAGATTATTAAGTTACATTTGCGAACGCACATTTTCTGCAATGACGCGCATCAAGTCACGTTTCCGTGTGCGTCTTACAGACTACAACTTACAGTCACAACTTCATTGTGCTGTTACTCCTTTTGAGCCGAATTTGGTCGGCTCCCGACCACATCAGGTGTCCCATTAATGATAAGTAGAATTATACTCTCTAATGATAATAATACATCTAATTGTAATCATTTTAGATGCATAATATCTGGTTATTGAGCATTGATGACGTCATATGTAAATAATATGCGGCCCGTGAGACTTGAACTTGGGCACAAAAGGTTGAGAACCACTGCTCTAAAAGTAGAAGGAAAACATGTCATAAATATAAATACAGTGGAATAGGACTTTATGTTCCTCGACACAATACAGCTCTTGAATCCCTCAACTGATCCAGATCCTGAAAACCTTGCAGCAGCTCACCAAGCCTGCTTCACATTCACGGCCATTTCCACTTCATTCTGCAGTCAAGGACTCGGCCGCCAGAGCCAAAGTTCAAGAGAAGTTTCTCCTGACAACGTGGATCTTGCCAGAGTTAAAATATTTCAATCCGGATCTGGTCCTGCTGAACGTGACCCGAATGCAGAGAAGGAAGCCGCTCCAGCTGATGGACTCCATATTCCAAAGCAGCAGGAGATACAGAGGTGACCTTCAGCCTGTCCCTCACAGCAGGACCAGGTATAGCGGACTTGGACTTTTATGGAGGGATGGTTCGTTTCAGGACAGGGTCTATTTGTTCCTTACAGAACGCAAGGACATTAGCCATTGCTGTTAACTGCTGAGAAACAATTATACCTCACAGTCACGGTAATACGGGGTCAGAAGGTAGGAAGCTACAACTCACTACACCACTGTGGTGCATCAGAAGCTCTGGCTGGGTAGCAGAAATTCACCTACGAAGAGCAGAAGTGCACAAAGTCACAAGTTCCAAACCCACTTACTACCAATGTGTCCCTGAACAAGACACTTAACCCTGAGTGTCTCCACGGGGGGACTCTCCCTGTAACTACAGATTGTAAGACATAATGGCTGTAAAAAGTAAGCATTATGCAATGACAATGACTTTTAATCAGATTTCGATCCAATTCTAGTTGATTAATATGCACTTCATCAGGAATGCAATAAAATTTTGATTGGCAAATGTAACATCTACAGACCTTGTATACAGAAGGTTCATTTGATCACCTGATAACACAGTTGCCCATAAGTTCCTTGTGGTGCTTTCTGAATATGGACACGACTTCTGAACTGGGCACTTGTGCTGATTGGTGGATTTAAAGTACAGGCCAAAAGTTTGGACACACCATCTCAGTCAATGTGTTGTCTTTATTTTCATGACCATTTACGTTGGTAGATTCTCCCTGAAGGCATCAAAACTATGAATGAACACATGTGGAGTTATGTACTTAACAAAAAGTGGAGACCTGGCCTCCACAGTCACCGGACCTGAACCCAATCGAGATGGTTTGGGGTGAGCTGGCCAACAAGTGCTAAACACCTCTGGGAACTCCTTCAAGACTGTTGGAAAACCATCTCAGGTGACGACCTCTTGAAGCTCATCGAGAGAATGCCAAGAGTGTGCAAAGCAGTAATCAGAGCAAAGAAACTAGAATATAAAACATATTTTCAGTTATTTCACCTTTTTTTGTTAAGTACATAACTCCACATGTGTTCATTCATAGTTTTGATGCCTTCAGTGAGAATCTACCAATGTAAACGGTCATAAAAATAAAGAAAACACATTGAATGAGAAGGTGCGTCCAAACTTTTGGCCTCTACTGTATATGAAACTGTGGGTTTATTTATGAAAATTCCCTCTCACTCACTCATCTGTATACGTGGCAGTGATGGCCTAGCGGGTAAGGGAGGTAAGGGAGTGGGTCCCCGAAATCGGAAGGTTTACGGGTCAAATCCTGACACGCCTTTAATGGCTGCCTGCTGCTCACTAAGGGTGACATTTCACTCAACTGATTTAGATTGATTATAAGTGTGACACTCACCGTGCCCCCAACTATCCTCCCGAGGGGGTACCATGCCCTCTCGTCGAACCAGTTGAGGAATTCATAGAAGCCGTTGGTGGTGAGATAGTGTGTAGATCTGTAGTTAAACCTGTGGAGAGACGGAAACATCATCAACAGTCTCCTCATGTACAAACCCTGATCTGGTCTCACTGCTGCTGATAATGGAACTGGTTCCACTAGCAGAAATCTACAGGGAGTGCAGAATTATTAGGCAAATGAGTATTTTGTCCACATCATCCTCTTCATGCATGTTGTCTTACTCCAAGCTGTATAGGCTTGAAAGCCTACTACCAATTAAGCATATTAGGTGATGTACATCTCTGTAATGAGAAGGGGTGTGGTCTAATGACATCAACACCCTATATCAGGTGTGCATAATTATTAGGCAACTTCCTTTCCTTTGGCAAAATGGGTCAAAAGAATGACTTGACAGGCTCAGAAAAGTAAAAAATAGTGAGATATCTTGCACTCTTAAAATTGCAAAGCTTCTGAAGCGTGATCATCAAACAATCAAGCGTTTCATTCAAAATAGTCAACAGGGTCGCAAGAAGCGTGTGGAAAAACCAAGGCGCAAAATAACTGCCCATGAACTGAGAAAAGTCAAGCGTGCAGCTGCCAAGATGCCACTTGCCACCAGTTTGGCCATATTTCAGAGCTGCAACATCACTGGAGTGCCCAAAAGCACAAGGTGTGCAAAACTCAGAGACATGGCCAAGGTAAGAAAGGCTGAACACAAGCTGAAACGTCAAGACTGGGCCAAGAAATATCTCAAGACTGATTTTTCTAAGGTTTTATGGACCGATGAAATGAGAGTGAGTCTTGATGGGCCAGATGGATGGGCCCGTGGCTGGATTGGTAAAGGGCAGAGAGCTCCAGTCCGACTCAGACGCCAGCAAGGTGGAGGTGGAGTACTGGTTTGGGCTGGTATCATCAAAGATGAGCTTGTGGGGCCTTTTCGGGTTGAGGATGGAGTCAAGCTCAACTCCCAGTCCTACTGCCAGTTTCTGGAAGACACCTTCTTCAAGCATCCTGCATCCTTCAAGAAAAACATGATTTTTATGCAGGACAATGCTCCATCACACGCGTCCAAGTACTCCACAGCGTGGCTGGCAAGAAAGGGTATAAAAGAAGAAAAACTAATGACATAGGCCATGACATAGGCCTTGTTCACCTGATCTGAACCCCATTGAGAACCTGTGGTCCATCATCAAATGTGAGATTTACAAGGAGGGAAAACAGTACACCTCTCTGAACAGTGTCTGGGAGGCTGTGGTTGCTGCTGCATGCAATGTTGATGGTGAACAGATCAAAACACTGACAGAATCCATGGATGGCAGGCTTTTGAGTGTCCTTGCAAAGAAAGGTGGCTATATTGGTCGATGATTTGTTTTTGTTTTGTTTTTGAATGTCAGAAATGTATATTTGTGAATGTGGAGATGTTATATTGGTTTCACTGGTAAAAATAAATAATTGAAATGGGTATATATTTGTTTTTTGTTAAGTTGCCTAATATTTATGCACAGTAATAGTCACCTGCACACACAGATATCCTCCTAAAATAGCTAAAAATAAAAACAAACTAAAAACTACTTCCAAAAACATTCAGCTTTGATATTAATGCATTTTTGGGTTCATTGAGAACATGGTTGTTGTTCAATAATAAAATTATTCCTCAAAAATACAACTTGCCTAATAATTCTGCACTCCCTGTAATTGTAGATTCTTGGAAAGGTTCTAATGTACCTATACACTGAAACCTATAAACACCCAGCAACAGAAAAAATGTACAAAATTCATAAACACACACAACACGCAGCGCTTCATCACCCCATCTCAGCACAGAAATTTTAACTGCAGCGGAGGTCCTGGTTTTAGATCGGTCACATGTAGCAGGAATTATGGGAGTGGTATTTGTGTCAGGCTATCAGTGCTCAGTGCCTATAAAACTCCCTCTGAATTGGACGTTGTTAATTATAGGTGACGAGTCACTGGTCCTGATGTGGAAACTGTCTGTTCTGATGTATCCTACCCCCGAAAGCCCCCAATCAATCAATAGATCAATAAATCTTTATTTATATGGTGCTTTTTACAATGTACATTGGTCACAAAGCGCATAACAAATAGAACAGAGTTCAAAGCCCCAGGTGAGAAAACCAGAGGCAACAGTGGTAAGGAAAAAAACTCCATCTAACAGGAAGAAAACCTTGAGAGAAACCCACACTCAGCAAGCGGAAGCCATTCTCCTCTGGTCAGCACTGGATTACAACGAAATACATCCAGAAAATGATGGCATATGAAGGTTATTTCAGTTGCCTTGTGTATAATGTATGTTAGAGTCCCAGAAGGTGACTATTAGATGGGGTCAAGAGAGGGCCAAGTAGGACAGTCCATGGAGGTCGGCCAAGTCACACGATCACTCTGCCCCAGGAAACTTCCCAGGCAGGATTTACCATCCACAGTGGAGTGTATGGTGAAGGGTAGAGAAAAAAAAGAGAGTGAGTTTAACCATTAAAAGGTTAAAGTAACCAGCGTCTTGTCGTGAGCTTCTGCTCATTCCTATTTCTATTCCGTGTCCATCATTGCCATGCAATAATAGTTCTATTGCTGGTCAGTATCCATCATTATGAAAAAATAAAGCGATGTCATAAAAACTAAAAAGAAAAAATGCAATGCCTTGCTGTAAATTAAATTTGCATATAGAAATAACACACAATCTCAGAATTGGTAATGTGCAGGATCACAGGGGAATTATGGGAAGCATGTGGGAGACGCTGTGGACCAGTGATGTACCCAGACCTGTAACCAATGAATGAACCTGAACCATGCCCAGGTCCCACCTAGTGTCTTAGGTCCATTTACTTACAAGCTGGACTCTGTTAACAGCATTAGTCTCGTTACTTTTATATAATAATTGAAATAGTTACATGACTATTACCTTTTAAATAGTGTAATGTAATAGTGTAAATAGTTAAATAGAGACTGATGGTCTCCCCCTCAAGGTGGAGAGTAGGTGGGTGTGGCTAGTGAAGTGAGCTCTTCTCTGTTCTGAAGAACTGACGGAGGATTTCAGCAGCTGCTGAACACAAAAAGCCTCTAATGGCAGAAGACCAGACGGCACTAATCCACTGCCACACGCGGAAAAAATGTGCTTTGCACGCGAAATTGGATAATATGGCTCTCGACAACGACAACAAGTTCGGTTCTGGCGGAACAAAGCGAGGCATCTGCACGCCGGTGCCGCTTCCATCTTCCATCGTACACAAGCCAATTACGCTTATTCAACAAATCGCTTGAATTTAGGAGCCCAGGTCATGCGGTCCCAAGAGGAGTGGTCCCCGAGTAGGAACGGAACCCGCCGAGAGACCACGGGAGCAAACGAGGAACTTTTTCAGCTTTATTTACGGTGCTGCTTCCCTTTACAGAAATGCCAGGGTGAAGCCCCGGTGCACAGAGAGCTGTAAACAACAGACAAATCATGGGTACACAGGGCGACCATAAAAAAAATACACTCTCTAATAAGGCATACAGACTTTTCTCATCCAACATGGTGGTCGAAGGATGCTGACGATTCCATTCAGCTACGAGCCACAACTTTACACCCGCTAACGCTGGCGCCTGTTTCAGCAGTGAACCAGTGAACTCACTGATGTATAAGAGGAGTGAAGATGATGGGAAGAACTTGGTATGGTTCACCCTCAAAATCCACCTGAAATGTACGTCCACCCACACAGCCGACTCACGATCAACCATCAAGGACGAAATTCGTCTTTCTCATGTTCAGTGGAGACAGGGCCGTTGCTATAGTCATGTGACCCACATCACAGAACAAGAACAGAACGATCCATCCTGTTCTGTCAGCACTCTGCACCGAGGCTCAGGAGAAACTCTTCAGATGGTATCGATACAACTTAATTCATCGGCAGACAGATTAACGAGAGAGGCTCGCACCCGAGCCCGACACCTCATGGGACACTTACAGGATTAGCGAGAACAAGTGTTGCCGGCCTTCCCATAAATCCTGCAGGATTAGTGAGCCTCACTTCCTCTCCGCCGAGGCGATATCTGGATTTCGACCTGCCTTTCCAGCACATTCCACCACATGCCAACAGGATATCACAGCACACTGGCAGACAGACAAGCGTGACACTCAGTCCCACCCCGTCCCACCTGAAGAGCCAAGGAGCCAACGAAACTGCCGCTTCTCGGGCGCTCAGGGACAAAACAAGCGGAGAGCGGCCGGCAATAATTACTCGCTTATGAGTTCCATGTTGCCTGAACCACTTGGTGGCCCAGAAAAGCGGAGAGAAAACGGAACAACGCTAATGAGTTTGCCAGACGGTCAGTTCCACGCCTTACGGAACAAGCAATGAAATAATTCATACGGCACCTCGGAACCCAGACTTGCTGACACAGCACTTGGTGGAGAAAAAGAAATATAACGGGCGGGGTTACGGCGACACGCCGGGGTTTTAACGAGGGAAACTCCTACACATTCTGCACGCGTCTCACTGTTAAACAAGGCAGGGGCTGCAGACGGTTGCTAAGGTTACAGGAAGTACAATCTCTGAGTTCCTGATCAAATTCAGGCTGCATGTGTCTACTGAAGGAGTCATGGGCTGTCAGGTGCGGCAGGGATTTCATGCGAAGTCGAGAACTGGGAACCATTTTTTGGTTCTCTGCCTGAATGTCCGGAATGCTGCACCATCACTCTGGTCCCAGCGCCATTCACATTCATTATAGAGTTCAATTCAACATGTTGTTGAAGTTGATTAAATGACCAGCAAGTTTTTGATGTTCTCCTCAGTTCTGGAACAGCTGACAAATAAAACATAATGGTGTATAAATAGCAGTATTCACATTTACATTTTCAGCATTTATCAGACGCCCTTATCCAGAGCGACTTACAATCAGTAGTTACAGGGACAGTACCCCCCTGGTTAAGTGTCTTGCTCAGGGACACAATGGTAGTAAGTGGGATTTGAACCTGGGTCTGGGCGAGTTTGTTACCCACTAGGCTACTACCACCATAGCCATCTTGGATTATGAGGTTGGGGGTAGTGAAGACCATCCATTCCAAAGTCAGGGAGTGTTTTAAATAAAATGGAACTTCATTCATGAAAATGGGACTCGCTCAAATTCTAAAAGCAAACGATTCACTGTGGATTGATTTCAGGATGATTCAGTTATGATTCAGTTTAACTGATCAGATGCAATATTCCATAATCAATTTGGCCGATTAGTGATGTTATGTGGTGAATCCACATGCGGCATCAACTGAAAAGTTTTCATCATGTTTCTATAACCAGCCTTAAAGAAGCGTGTAAAGAAGCGCATCTGGTGATTAAAACAGACAAGTTGAGGGTGAAAATGAGCAATTCAGCAACTGCAGTCACATCAAAGACAAGAAAAAAAATGCGATCAGATGAGCAGAACGACATGAGAATATTCTAGAAGCGCTATGAAGCATGCCCTCAGTAATAAGCTCCTAATGAAGCATTTCGGCGCTGTGTGAAAAGAAGCCGAGCGAAATCCTGAACAGACTCATTTAAGCGCTCTGCTTTCATCACCGGGCAGCAGGTTCAACAGAACCAGGTTCCAACTCTGGTGCTTTAATGGCCCTGCAGACCCATTCATTGGAAGGAACAGGAATAAACAGGAAAGTGGGGCAGCACCAGCTGCAGGCTTCCATCCTCTTGCAGGTCGGCACAGACAAGCTCGGATTCCTGAAGGAACAGAGCAGGACATCACAATGAGGCTGTTGACAGACCCCACCCCCTGGACCATCAGCTTGTCTTGTTATCGTCCGCGCTACACGCTTTTGCTTTCAAGCTCTCGAGCGCAGTGCTCAGCTGTACCAACGGATCTCCAGGACCTGGTGGACCAGGAGCAGTTCTGCAGGTTGGAGAGTCGTGCTGGGAGGGGGTGGGTGGGGTTATTCAGGACGAGACTTTCTCAGAGAGGACAGCAGAGACGTTTAACCTCGCACTTCGCCTTAGGGCTGCAGCTGCAGAAGACGAGTCCACGTCGAGCTCTGAGCCACCCAAACCCACAATGCACTTACCCAAAAAAATACAGACTAAATAATTCATTATTTGGATTATTGGCCTATTCCTTCTGCAAGAAATTAATAAATCATCAAATTTCTCAGTCCCACATAGGACCTGAATAACCTGGAGTCCAGCTCTTCACCATGAAGTTCATGTGGATTCACAAAAAATGCAATCAATACAGCAAGAAAAAATACATGAAGAATCAAGATGATGTGGAAGGTAGCCTACAGGTAGCATGAGATCCACACACACACACACACACACACACACACACACACACACCATGGTTCCTCTTGAGATCTAATGAGGAATATGAGACATGATGACCTTTCATTCAAGTAGTAAATCTAGAAAACTCTAAACACAAACACGTTCTCCACCCTATACAGTAGCCAGTGTTGCAATGGCAGCATGCACACACACACACACACACACACGCACGCACACACACACACACACACACACACACACACACACACACACACACACACACACACACACACACACACACACAGAGAGCAGGTGGATTTTTTCCTTCTTGTGCAGCTGTAGCAGTAAAGATGAATAAATGATGCATTCACAGTCCCTGCGGCGGCAGCGGCTACACCGTATTACATGACCTGTGGGACGACTAATGCAGAAAGGCAGCAATTAATTTTTTATGTCCTGCAAACAATTCACATTCAGACGGAATTATTCGGCTTTGCCAACAACAAAATTTCATCTTGATTTACAGCCCCGGTGCTGAAACAAATTCAATCTCGCTCAGTTAGAATATTTTACAGAGAAATGAGAATTTAGTGAGTGGTGAAGACCACAGAACCTTACAGAAACTGCGTTGTGAAAAGGATGATGTGATGAAGATGGCTCGGCACAATTTGAGGATAAAAAGCAGAAATTGATTAAAAACCTGTGAGCGTGGGAAGGCTTCAGATGAGACAGCAGCTAAAAATAATCTCAGAAAGTGATTCATAAACCTTCTCCTTAATCAGCTTCTCATGGTCTTCTGGCCTACCATTGCTATCATTGTGACCGAGAGATGGTTTCCTTCATCGATGGAGGGTCAGTCCACACACATGATGACAATCAGAGCATGACACAATTCTACACATGTTCTACTGAACAGCTGAACTGAACTGAGTTAGATCTTCTCCTATCAGGGCAGTGGTGGCCTAGTGGTTAAGGAAGTGGCCCCGTAATCAGAAGGTTGCTGGTTCGAATCCCGATCCGCCAAGGTACCACTGAGGTGCCACTGAGCAAAGCACCGTCCCCACACACTGCTCCCCGGGCGCCTGTCATGGCTGCCCGCTGCTCACTCAGGATGATGGGTTAAATGCAGAGGACAAATTTCACTGTGTGCACCGTGTGCTGTGCATCACATGTGACAATCACTTCACTTTATCTTCCCAGTGAGGTTCCAGTTCCTGAATCAGCGAGATGCTGGTTTGTGAGTGGGCAGAATCAGGTGGTTTCTGAATCATCATGGTGTCTGTTTTTGAATCAGCATGGTGCCAGCCTCTGAATCTGCATGATTCTGGTCTGTGAATCAGTGCGGTGGTGATTTGTGAGTCAGTGTGCCACTGGTTTCTGAATCAGCGAGGCGCTGGTTTGTGGGTCAGCATGCCACTGATTTCTGAATCAGCAAGGCACTGGTTTCTGAGTGAGCGCGACGGTGGTCATTGAATTAGCGAGGTTCTGGTTTGTGAGTCAGCGTGCCACTGGTTTCTGAATCAGTGTGGTGCTGGTTTCTGAATCTGCGAGGTGCTGGTCTGTGAGTCAGTGCGGCACCAGTCTGTGCCGCTGCAAACTGTCCCACTGCTGTACCGTCTGACTGAGGTCTTTGATTATTTTCCCTGCTCGGTGTAGATGTGCTGTATGGGGGGGAGCTCACCTCCAACAGTCTTCTCGCCACTCCACTACTCTCTGCAGGGCTGTGCGGTTGTAGGCGGTGCTGTTTCCAGCTAGGATGCTCCCAATAACACAAGATACAGTAAATGCGAGGGCTCATGCTAAATCTTTTTACTCTCCTGAGAAAGAGTAAAGTAAAGTGAAGTGATTGTCACATGTGATACACAGCAGCACAGCACACGGTGCACACAGTGAAATGTGTCCTCTGCATTTAACCCATCACCCTGAGTGAGCAGTAGGCAGCCATGACAGGCGCCCGGGGAGCAGTATGTGGGGACGGTACTTTGCTAAGTGGCACCTCAGTGGCACCTCAGGTGGATCGGGATTCGAATCGGCAACCTTCTGATTATGGGGCCGCTTCCTTAACTGCTAGGCCACCACTGCCCCAGAGACACTGGGAGAAGAAGAGACACTGCCGCACCTTCTTCACTGTCTTGTCTGTGTGGACTGTCCAAGTGAGGTCCTCTGTGATGTGTTTCTGTTCTGTGTTCGTGTTGTGTTTGCAGGATGCCTGGTGATTGCAAATTGAGCCAACCTGTCCCTGCTGTGGACAGCCAGAATAAAATGGTCCTCAGTGTCCATTTTTCGGGGCTGTTGTGTCTGCCTGCTTGTCGGTGTTTGTTTTTCTCTTTTTCCCGTTTTGTTTGTCGTTATTCGTTGTAATTCATTTCGTATGTATTTTTTTGGTTAATACATTTTTTGTTAAATTTCTCAGTTTCGTCTTAGTAGGTTTTTGTCTTTTCTTATCTTTTGTTATGGGCCGTACCCCTAGACTGGCTCGTAACAATGGTGATGGGGGTGTGTTCTCCCCTCTTCTCCTCATGTCCACCATCAGTTCCTTTGTTTTACGTTGGGGATGAGGTGGTTCTCATGGCATCGCTGCGTCATGGTGCCGCCAGCAACGATGCCATCAGCAAACTTCACATATAAAATCTATACTAGGTTACATTAATCACATGATCATTCATTCAAAGCTCCATCTACTGGTGCTTCCTTATATCATGCTAATAAGGTTGAAAAGGAAGACCACTCCCTCCATTCTTATGATGGTGATCCGCAGTTTTCCCATGAATGAGACTGGGGTACAGTGTGGGGAATCAGGGCTGATTTAGAGGAAGTAAATAAATCACACTGCTCCAGGATGAATCGAGTCCATGCTGTTCTCAAGGCTTAATTAGGGAGGCGGGATGAAGAGGAGCTTTGAGAAGAACAGTTCAGGGCGACATGTTCTCTAATCAGCGGCGCATAAAAAAAGGCGCAGGATAATGATGTCGCGCATTATAAACTCCTCCAGTACGGCAACCAGGATTCGAAATACCTGAGAAATGACCACGATTTCTGAAAACTTTATACACAGGTCTGATGGTTTTAATAATTCTGGAGCACATAGTGTTCTGAAGAGCAAATATCAGTCATGTATTCATGGAACTGGGACTGAATACCCAAAATAAGTTGGTTATACAAGCGCACACACACACACACACACACACACACACACACTTTAATCACCTCCCTGAAGCACACTGAGTTTGCATCAAAGGAATAAAATCAGTAAATAAAGGATGAAAATTAGAACAGACCCAATGCCTGGGGTTAAAGATCAGTATCAGGGACGCGGCGAGGACAGAGAACAGAACGAGAGAACCGGCAGAAGCGCGCCTCAGTGTCATTACCTTGATACGCAATTTACACCGTTTTAACAGCAAGGCGTTGCGTTAGTATGTTGTATAGAGCCCCGCCCTCGAGAGAAACTCCGCCCCCTCGCAGGAAGCCAGACGTTCATCCACTGCTGTGTTGGGTTCTGGTAATTATCCTGTGTTCCGTGGACGTGCCACAGCGGAATCGGCCGCGGGGATGGGCTCAGTGGGGACGTGTGGGGATCCTGGAGAGTAAATCCGTAAACGGTGCGGTTGACTCAGAGCTGAAGATGACTGAAAATAAACTCCCACCACTGATTATTTAATCGGCCGTCTCATTCATTAATTAAAAGAAGGAAGTGTTCTCAAGTTGACCTAAGAGGGCTGCAAAAGTTCTAAACCTCTAATTTAATAATCCAACCGAATAAAAACGATTATAAGAATCCTGGCAGAAGCAGAGACCTTCGCGGCTCCTCAGGAGATTATCACGGCTTCTAAGCCATTGTGGTCCTGAAGGAACATGACATTTTGCCATCAGGAGACTCATCTGATCAATTTCGAATAAAGCAGCATTAAAACGCCGCCGCGGGACAACATCTCATCAACACAATGCTGCTTAAGGCTCTTAGTGCAGATAATGCAGCGGCTTAAAGGCTCAGCAGCGGTGAATGGCGCAGGAGACGTGGTGCACGACCTTCTCAGCTCCACCACAAACACGCAGGTTTACAGCCAGCAGAGAAAGTGTTCAACTTCGTAGGTCCACAAGATCTAAAGAGACGTTTCAACTCCAAGCATACGGACCAGCGTTTGATGTCAGTCTGCTTCAGAATTCTGTTTTGATGATTGGTTCTTTAAGCTTCAGGGGCTGAATGATTTAGAATCAGAATCATCGAACGCGCCAGCTCAGAAGTGTTCTTAATAGCTGCTCTCATCTCAAGAAGCGGATCGAACTGTGTGTGTTTGAAGAGCTTCCAAACCATTACGGCCAAGTAGAGTAGAAGGATGCAGGATCATCCTAGTGGGTAACACACTCGCCTGTGAACCAGAAGACCCGGGTTCAAATCCCACTTACTACCATTGTGTCCCTGAGCAAGACACTTAACCCTAAGTTGCTCCAGGGGGGGACTGTCCCTGTAACTACTGATTGTAAGTCGCTCTGGATAAAGGCGTCTGATAAATGCTGTAAAATGCAAAATGTAAAAATGATCATCGGGAGGGGAGGACCAATGACAGGACAGGACAAAACTGTGAAGTGCTTATATCCACAGGGGGTGGGTCCAAATACGGGTTAAATATGTTTTTTGGACTGACTGCGAAAAAGCCAGAAATCTGTGCGTTCCTTCTCTCCTTTTCCTGATCTTTTGTATCAGCAGGTGAAACCTTTTCTGACTCTGCAACGAGCTGAAATATCACGAGCGAAATAATAAATATGGAAGATGAGAGATGAAGGCCTGAGGTCCGACTCGGATCCACCTCCGGGGCGGTCTGAGTGGAATACTGATGGGAATGCTGGGAGAAAGCGGTCAGTGTGAGATCCCCGCCTCGTTTCGGGCGGAGAGACACAGGCGTCTTTCTCCCTCCGTTTGGAACCGGGGTGGGGGGGGGGGGGGGGTTGGCCCAGGGGAGCTGTGGGTTCTGGTCCCATCGCAGCTGCAATAACGAGGAGAGGGCGGGGAGGCAGCAAGCCGACAGGAACCGTGAGGAGACGCTGGAGAAGGCGGTGGACACCCAGTCCTGTATTGGTCCCTGGAGCTAATGTTCATAAGAAACTTTAAAGTGAAGTGATTGTCACATGTGATACACAGCACACGATGCACACACGATGTCCTCTGCATTTAACCCATCACTCTGAGTGAGCAGTGGGCAGCCATGACAGGCGCCCGGGGACCAGTGTGTGGGGACGGTGCTTTGCTCAGTGGCACCTCAGTGGCACCTTGGCGGATCGGGATTCGAACCGGCAACCTTCTGATTACGGGGCCGCTAGGCTACCACTGCCCCCAGAACTTTTGAATGGGTTCCTCCGGGATTTGAACCCGGGACCTCTCGCACCCAAATCGAGAATCATAGACCAACGAGCCAAGTAAACTGGTGATCACGACAACGGACAGTTCACCACAGTTCATCCTCTCCACGTTCATGATGATAATATAATATTCTGTTTCTATAATAAGCAGTCGTCATATACGAACATCATGTAAGCGGAGAGTAAGAGACTGCACCGAGTCGGTGAAGAGGCATCATTCACACACAGTCGGATGAAACGGGGTCTCTCGGTGCTCGTTGGAGCTGCAGCATGATAGATTTTGTCAGAGAGAACAGAGACCAACACACGGTTATCAGCACTGAATCCATCATCCACTCACACATGAACAGGCCCGGCTGGGGAAATTCAGGAAGTAAAAACCACGGATACAGCAGGAGTCGATTATAAGAGCAAAACTTTTTCCATCTAGTTCATCAAATTAATTTCTCCAGTTCACTTCCATTTTTATCAATGAAATCACTTTTTGTAAAACACACACACACAGATATAGAACATATGAAATGATGGTGTGGGGAGGACATGAGAGTAAATCCTGCCTGTACATCAGCTGTATGAAGGTGCGAGCTCCTGGTGACAGGAAGTGACTTTTCGCTCTCTCTCTCGCTCACACACACGCGGTGGGTTACGAAGGTCTAATGAGGCGTCAGTCGCAGCTCTACCGAATGAAATTCCAGGCTGTGGCGGTGACAGGCGCTGGCAGACAAGTTAAATAAAAAAGAAATAAAAAAAGAGACGCGCCGACGGCCTGGTGGGCGTCAGACAAACACGGCAAGGAGGAGGAGGAGGAGAAAAGAGAGGAAATCTGCAGAACGGGTTCTCAAGGGCGCTGCGACCTCCGACCCCGGTAATGACGTAGTAACGACCGCCTCATCCATTATACGGAGACATTCATGGCGTCGGAGGGATTATATTGAGAGCCTAATGACTTCATTTAGCCCAATAAAGCGGCCGGGCCTTTTCATCTGTCATCTCTGATCTTACTAAGGGGCAGAGAAAAATCCAGAAGCCTTCCTCAGTGGACTGGGGCATCATCTCACAGCTTTCACCGGGTATGGACGGTTGCCAGTTGATCCTCACCGCGCTGGACGTTTCAGTTCGGACACGGGTGGCGGTGGCGGCCAGATGAAGCAGTTTGCTGGCCTCGCTGCTGGGTGGTGGAGCTTCAGATCACCTCTCTGTAGGACACAAAGGAATCTGAGGACGTGACAAACGGAGCCCGATTCCCGGGACTCGAGGTGCCATCTGCATCCTAATGCTGGTTCTGGCCAACCTTCCCCGCTCCGGGATATTATGGGATTCAGCTCCGCCCTTCTGGTGCAAGGATGCTCATTGCCAACATAACAACATGTTAACCGGTCCTGAACAGCATGTTAGCGTTCGATGATTTGCTAGAACTACAGTCCCATCATGCACAACATGCACATGGATACACTAATAGCTAGATTGTCCCCATGGGGTCATTTGACTTGGACCTAATTGGATTGGAATTGGCAATTAAGTGGATATCTGGTGGCCAGGTCGATGGGATTGTCCATCGCAGCTGCTGTGAACCGCATGAGAACCTGTTTGATCTTCTGGATGAAGTAGTAAAATAAACTGAACAGTGCACAGTACAATCGGTGAGGAACCCAGACAGGAAGTCCCCAGGTCCCCAGGTGCACGATATCAGCCTGGGGCTGGCCGGCCTCCAGAGCTCCAGCACAGCCTGGATAATGATGTAGCTGAATACATGCAGTTCCCCAACATCATCCGCACCAGGCTGGAGGAAGTGGCGGTTCCACAGGGTTCCTCAGGGTGTTCCCTTCTTCACTGTGGAGTATAGAACCTGAACGTTTTTGTTGGAAAGGAAATCAGTCTTCTCTTGTCCCGTCTCCGCAGGTTGAAGGACCCTCATCTGGTTATGGCAGTGGAGACAGTGTGGCTGCTGCTTCAGCCAACAGGAATAAACAGGCAGAGATCTGAAAGGTGAACTGATGCATCCCAAGGTCCTCAGAGACCAACCTTGAGTTAATAAAGACCTTTCACATCCTACACTGATTCCGACGCAAGAACAAAAAAAAAAAGTTTGTGGTGAGAAGAAAAAGATGGGCGGCTACTTTAAAGAACCCCAGCTTTTCAGTGTTCCGCTGCTTTTCAGCGTTCAGCTTTCAAACACCATTAGACCCCCATCCAAGGCCCAGCCAGGTCCTCATACGAGCACCAACCTGAGAATCTAAAGCTCCGCGGGTTCCGAATCAGTCGGTGAGTTTGTAACATTGTATCATTTTTATCTTCGTTCTCACATCATGTGTCCTGTTTTGGTTGGGCGGACCGCACCAGAGTTGCCGATTTGATATGAATCGAGTCGGTTGTTTTGGTGCGATTGCTGTGTTCACACTGGACGAAACGAACCACACCGCGTTAGATTCCAGGCCAGACGAGTGAAAGCATCCATAGATCATCAGAATGAAAATCTCTTCCAAGTGATACACAGTGGAAGATTGTAATTAAAGCACAAAAGCACAATGTAAGAATTTCAAAGCCGATTAGCAAACATCTCTGAGCCAGAAACTTCTCTCCAGTCAACAAACTCCAATAATCCAGCAGAAGCAAAGAGCGAGACACAGATTCATCAGCAGAAAAGACCATGAACATGTTTCCCTTTCGGGAATTAGAACCAAGAATACATTAAAGTCGGATATTAGAACCAAGAATACATTAAAGTCGGATATTTCGGGAAGTCTTTAATTAATCATGCACAAATAAATTCCCGCTGGTGGGTGTGGCCTGTTGGGAACAGAAAGCAGAAATGGCCAGAGCCAAGTGCCTGGTGACGTTTCCTAATCTCATTCTGAGTTAATTTCAGCGTTCACCGGCATCAACTCACCACTTCTAACATGGAAGCAAAAAAACGTCTCCTCCAGAACGTCTCTAATGCAGCCGTTAATGCAGCAGGAGACCAAATAAACACCCAGAAATGGCATATTGCACTGAAGACCAGTCCGACCAGCAACATCTCCACATCCCACACTGCCAGACCTCTACTAGAACATTCCATCTCAGCGTCATTCTTCTGCTCCGAGGGATCAATCCATACAGCCGTCCATCCAACTGTCCATCCATCTGTCACAGGCAAGAGCGGCGCTGGCCAAAGGGGGCGATGAAGTAGAACAGGAGAACAAGTGAATGACACCGACACACACACATACCTTTATACGGGGAAGGAGAGTGGATGGGTGGAGAACCTGCCCCACAGAAGACGGAATCGAGAGAAAAAAAAATAAAAAATGTCACTCACAGTAACGGCGTCACTGTGCACCACCCTCACGATCCCACCACGTCCTGCCGCGGCGTTTTACAACCTCCCCGCGGTAACACGACAGGCCTAATTCAATATTCTATTTGCGGGAATCAGGGACTCGCTATCAAAGAGCAGGAGATTCACGGAACTTCTGGGAGACTCTAAAGTCTGGGACCATTTCACCCGAGATGAAGGCAAAGAAAGAGACGGGAAGTTGAGATGTTCTTCACGGAGCAGCAATATCCAAAAAGGTCGACCCTCTCAGATGGAGAACGGAAAACGAAGGCCATTTTCTGTCCATTCCTGCAACATTGAGCCCATCAGAGCCAGTCTCGTCTGCAGCGGGGAATATGACTAAGCGCTTATCGGCGGTGACAAGTCAACTGTCACATTAGTTGTTAGTTGCAGGCCTAGTCAGAATAAATCTTGGATTTTATTAACGGCGTTGGTATTCTAGCATGATATATACGTCACCTGATATACGTCACCATACTATTAACTTACAGTTAAGCACAAAAAAAGAATACCTTTTATTCTGCAGTTCACGGAACCTCCATCTCTGTCCCAGGGTTCCGGATTTTATTTGTCTTTAGGTACCAATGCTGTCATTTTTCAGTAATGATTCCAGCAGATACACGTACGGCATGTGAACACACGCACTTTCCATCTCCGCCTCTCAGTGTGTTAACAGCAGCGCCAAGTCAACACAAGCTGCTCCATCATGCCGTCACACTCTCAACATGACAGCAGTGTGTGTGTGTGTGTGTGTGTTCTCTCCAATATTAGCTGCTGCATTTATTAGCATATTTCAAAACACAGAATACACAGAAAGTCAATAAGCTTCAAACAAACACACACAAAAACAGGAACAATTTTCTCTCTTTCGCTTTATCTGTGTGTGTGTTGTGTGTGTGTTATAATCCCAGAGTGCTGATTTAGTGAACACTGGTCTCTGTCTATGGCTAAATGCCGATTGGCCTTCTGAGTGGATCGTCACCTGAAAGCCCCCCCCCCCACGCGTCTCTCCATCTTCTCCACACACACACACACACACACACACACACACACACACACACACACACACACATGTTGTGTCAATACGCCAGGTAAATACAATCTGAAGTTCAGAATCGTGAAGGGGCACAGCAGTTGTCAGTCTGAGGCAGAGGAGTCTGGGTAACATGAGGAAACATGGAGAAGAACACCAGGATGTTCTTCAGCCAGGAAAGTTTTCCAGAATCAGCTTTCTCAGCACCTTCAGACTCCTTCAGATGTTCCTCTCCTCAAAACACCACCAGCGTCCTTCACTTCTTATAAATGAAAGAGTATGTACAGTAATAAAGGACACTTTCACAAGAAGAGACTTTACAGTTTATAGTCCTCACTTACTCCACCCAACTCTATCTTCATCCATCTCATTCTCTCCACCCAACTCACTCTCCTTCTCCGTCACTCTATCAATCTCTCCACCCAACTCTCTTCCTCTCCATCCCTCTATCAATCTCTCCACCCAACTCTCTCTCCATCCCTCTCACTCTCTCCATCCACCCCTGCACCACTCTATCCACCTAACTCTCTCTCTCCATCGCGCTCTCCCTTTCTCCATCCAACTCTCTCTATCCATCCCTCTCTCACTCTCTCCAACCAACCCTCTCCACCCCTGCATCAATCTCTCCACCCAAATCTCTCTCCATCCCTCTCTCACTTTCTCCACACAACTCTCTCTCTCCATCCCTCTCACTCCTTCCACCCAACTCTCCCTCTCCATCCCTCTATCACTTTCTCTACCCAGCTCTCTCTCCATCCCTCTCACTCCTTCCACCCAACTCTCCCTCTCCATCCCTCTATCACTTTCTCTACCCAGCTCTCTCTCCATCCCTCCACTGGTAGTAAAAAGTAGAACCTGAGGATGAAAGTCATGGAAGAATCTGCTGAAGAGGATTATGATGAAGGTCAGTTTCTTCAGCAAACAAACATCCAGCAGACGTCCATCAAACAAACGCACAGATCTAACGTGAACGGTACACACAAACACACAATCACGCAGACACAAACACACACACACACACACACACACACACACACACACACACACTGTAAGCAATAGACGTGTAAAGGGCCGTTTCAACATCTGACAGCAGAGCGATACAGGGCATTCCAGAGCATCGCGCTGCCGTGACGCAAAAAGTTGCAGAAGTGAAGCGGCGCGGCGCGGAACTCACCACGGGTCGAACTCGTGGATGATGCTCTCGAAGCGGATGACGGCGAAGAGCCTGGAGCTGAAGCCGGCCAGCCAGGCCAGGAAGAGGACGGTGAAGGACAGCAGGGACTGCCACCCGGCGGGCTGCGCCAGACCCCCGGACAGGCCTCCTTTCTTCCTGCCGTCAGCGGCGGCGCGGAGCTCCGCCATATTCCGCCTGTCCGTCCCCGGCAGCAGCGGCCGCTTCTCTCCGCCGATCCGCGAGAGGAGCGCCGCACCGGCTGACGGGGGGCGGGGCAGGGAAGGCGGCGCGCCATCTCATTGGGCGGATGGCAGGGCTGGGCGGAGATGCGCCTCGCTAGCCAATCGTGTAAAAGAAGAGACACAACAGGCAGAGCATTTATCCAATAGAACGTAAGATAACATTATTATTATTTTACTCTATATTAAAACAAAGACAAAGGGTTGACCTGTACACGCACACAAATAAGGGATGTTTTATTAATGTATTATTAAGGTATGCGTATTAACCTGTAATATACGCAATAAATGCTTTTTCTCCTGCCATATATTGCTAAACATTCGTTTTTAATGCCACTGTGTGAGAATTTAGTTTAACCTCATGTGGCCTGTTCCTTTATGATTAATCTTCTGAATAATTACTTTTAATGTTAATGGAATTTGGACATTCATCTGTGGAAAGCAAACATCTGTGTGTGTGTGTGTGTTTTCGTGTGTGTGTGTGTGTGTGTGTGTGCACCAATATCACATTAATTCAGAATGGCATAAGACAAGGTGGCACAAAGAGGCTTTCAAGCATTAAAATGTTTGCTCCAGGCATGTTTCCCTTTGAAGACAAGCTGTTGTGATGGCAATTAGCTATTAATTCGCACTCAATACAGAATCTGTATCACAGTCCTGTCATTTGCATAATTAATTTTGGTGTGATGTTTCCTCGGCTCTGCCAGTACGTTGGCTGGTGATGAAATGCTATGCATAGTTTTCCTGCGTTCAGAAAAATCCCTTCCTGCGTGCCTTTGTTCTAACAGTTCCCGATGGGAAGGAGGGAATAAAATTAGAACAGGTCCAAAATGCAGGAAAGAACGAGAGCAGGTGGATAAGTGATAGATGGAGGCACCATAAATGAGCTTTGGGTAGCAAATGAATGGATTATCAGGGAAAGCTGAATGATTTCTGTAATGGGGGGAGAAAAGGGAGATGGATTGGGCACAAAGCCATAAATGAGAACGAGAAAGACGCAGTCTTCTGTGAGCGATGCAATGCATTTTCAGCCAGATAAAGCCAGAGGATCCGGTTCTGGTGGAGAGATTACTGCTCATTCCTCAAAGACCTGCTCGCTTCAACAGGCCCGGTAGTCCGACATCATGACCTCCCGATAAGGATCCTGGCTGAGGTCAAACAGAAGTATCCTCCAGCTCCCAGGAGAGAGCATCCAGCATTGGGTGTCCATCTCTGCAGCTTCTCAACCACCTTCCAAGAGCTCATTTTAGAGATGATGCTTTATTCTGGAAGGGGTTTCCAGCCTGTCTACGCTCCATCCCCTGCGTTACCTCTATTGCTGAAAGTCCATTTCATGGCCTTTTGTTGGCATGGAACTCAGTGGAGGGTTGAATTTTTCAGGGACGCAGTTCAAGGCAGATGGTGTGTGAATTGTGAGCTGCCAGTGGTGAGAAATAAATAGCGGTGATAGAAGAACGCTGCTACAATATTCTGAGATGTGTCTGCATTGCAATTGCATGGAGAGATTTGGAAATTCAAGTTTTAGATGACTAAATTGATGCCAAATTTTACCTCCAGCAGTAAAAGCAGCCCTATTCCCCCTGACAAAAGACTAGTACAGATGGCACCTTGTACACCAGACCAGGTTTCATAGCGCATGGTCTTCATGGTGCATAGATGAAGCTTTTCCACCTCTGCACTTTTCATCTAATGCTGCATTTTAAGACCCACAGATTCCCCGTTTCATTTGGTTCTTCAAATGCAGCCCAGAAATTCACCATTCCTTTCATGCAGCCTGCAAGGACAGAAGACCACTTACCCCCCTGAGCAAGACATTTAACCCTCGGTGTCTCCAATGGGTCTGTCCCTGTGACTACTGATTATAAGGTGCTCTGGATAAGGGCATCTGGAAAAGGCTGGAAATGCAATTTTTTTTTCAGGTTTATGATTTATTTCTGCATCGTGTCCACGACAACGTCTCAGATGCTCTATAAATATTTACATCACAGCCATCCATGGCCGTCCAGACCAGAAATGTGCTTCAGCACAATGCACACTGGGCACAGCACACTGAGCCCAACAAGAACGATTTATTGCAATCAACGTGGCCGACAGCACAGGGTTTGATGGGAAATGTGTCGCCGCTCGAAATCAATCCTGCTTGTTTCCAACAAAGAGAAAAACACACCTTTTCATTTGGATTGAAGGAAAGGAAGCTTCTGACGGAATTTCAGATGCTCTTCACAGGTGAAACACTTCAAACTGCCCATCACAACGGGAGGATTAAACGTTCCAGATTAAAACTGCAATTAAAGACACACAGGTCCCTCTGACCAGGTTGGAGGTGGTCTGGACTGAATAGCACATGTGTTGTCCATCCTGGGCATCACTGACCGATGTCCTGCACATGAGCAGAGCTACCTTCTAATTCGGCAACGTTTTGAGTGGCTCCGATTTCTTGTCCCATTAGAACAGTGCAGGAGGTGCGCTGCTGCCTCCTACTGGTAAAGAAAAAACACAACGCGTTTGGTCTCCAGAAAATGATGTCTCTTTGGAGACGCCTTCTAATGAGGATATGAATGGATGTGCTTTGGACTACCAGAGAGACCACCATGTGGTGCCAGCAGGTTCATGGATCTCTCTGTCATTGATGTGGTGTATGGGCGTGGCATCCACAATGCAGCTACATTGGGGCTGTTGTGATTGTTCTCGTGGTGGATTGTTCTTGTTTGATGAACGTCCCCCCCGGCCGGATATCACTCTCCTTTGAGGGTCGTTTTGGTCCTGTCTGAGTTGAAAAAGCGGGCGTTGCCAGCTTGTGTGAATGATGATGTGCTTGTTGTGTTTCAGAGATGCACTGGAGATCTGCCCATATTTTTCTTCGGCAGGGGAATCATTGCTGCGGTGTTGGTGCTACATCACTCACCGTGGAAAATTTGGCTTCTCTTAGAACCTCAATCCCTTCAGGGTACACACACACACACACTCACATTTCAGATAAAGCTGACCAGTGCTGATGGGAGAACTTGAGTTCCGCTTCAGACCTGAATGATCCATTTGGCCTTTAAAGGTCAGAGAGATGAGGACAGCTCTGGTCTCACAGGTCCTTCCTGGACATCATGGAGATCCTGGTTCTTTACTCACCCGAAAAAGGTTTACAGGCTTGTCCGGATGTCATTTTATGAGAAAAGTTAATCATGGTCTCACAGTATAGAATAGTTACACTTTAGTGAACGGCCTGGATAACAGCTTTATTTTACCTGTATTATTTACAGAACTGTGCAAACATTTCATTCGATTTTATTCAG
The DNA here is from genome assembly GCF_900700375.1 of Denticeps clupeoides. Taxonomy (NCBI): domain Eukaryota; kingdom Metazoa; phylum Chordata; class Actinopteri; order Clupeiformes; family Denticipitidae; genus Denticeps; species Denticeps clupeoides. The sequence continues at coordinate 10,394,487 of NC_041726.1, forward strand.
AAAATGAGGTCATAGGTAGACCAGACATTTAAACAGTGCAGAACATAAGGACAGTTTCTATTCTAATTCTAATGACCCTTCAACTCACTATTCATCATCATTATTATTATTATTATTATTTTTCACCACAGCTCCTGCACTGTGTTCTAGACTCCTCCTTACAGACTGATAACAGTGGTAAGACTCTCTCCTTTAAACCAGAAGACCACAGAGCCCCGGGTTCAAACCCCACTTACTATTGTTGTGTCCCTGAGCCCTGTAAAGTAACAGTATACAACAGTAACCCCTAACTATTGATTGTGAGGCGCTCTGGATAAGGTCGTCTGGAAAATGCCGGAAATGTTACCAGATCTGCTGCTGTTTTAATGTTTATTGAAAGTGAAGTGAAAGTGACGTGATCGTCATTGTGATTCACTGCAGCACAGCACACGAAACGTGTCCTCTGCTTTTAACCATCACCCTTGGTGAGCAGACGGCAAGGAGCACGGGGAGCAGTGTGTGGGGACGGTGCTTTGCTCAGTGGCACCGGGATTCAATCCAACAACCTTCTGATTACGGGGCCGCATCCTTAACCGCTACGCTACAGCCCCGTAATTTTTCGATCTCGAATCCCTCTGACCTGATATTCTTTTTTTCAGTTTAACAAATGCAGCGGCTGGCTTGTCAAATTGGAGCCAACATTTTCAGTTCAGGTAGACAGAGACATTTCTGCACAGTAACTTGAACAGTTGCTAATTCAGCGTCTGAAGCAGCCCAGTCAATAGAAAGTTGTAGATCAGCTCGGTTTTCAAAATGTTGGCGATGACCAGGTTCCCAGGTTCCCAGATACAAACCACACAATCTACTCCACAACAAGTTCAACAGCGCCTCCCCAACAATGGTTCTTGGAAGTAAAATATGAAATCGAGATGTTCATACACTTCTGCCTGTCACCTCATTTGCAGAAGAAATCAAAAGCATGATTTAAAGAACTAGACCCATGGAGATAAAATGGACATGGTTACATGTCAGTTGGGACCGATTATGGAATTTTCATCTTCGTTACCAGGAAGTCGGTCTCCTGGTGCTCCATGATGAACTCTCCCGGAGCTCTTCTGGGCACCTGCTCTCCGATACTACGGTCTGACGCGACGAAGCCGTATGAAGTGCCTGGTCGTTCTCGTCCTGCCTGTAGATAATCAATTCCTGCCCGGACAGCGCCCATGCCTCCTAAATCGAGTTACGAGAGGAGCCTTCTGGGTATGATGGAGGAGAGAGAAGCGTATGTGTATGACATCATGACACAGTCTGTGTGACGCAGGCAGTGTGTGTGTCTGTGTTGTTTTCCAGATCACTGCATCCTCATGGAGATTAATGGCAGCTGATCTATAATTAGTGGCCTAAACGACTGGGTTATTAACCAGATTGTGTGTTCATACACACACACACACACACACACACACACACACACAGACAATACAGGCCTGGTGATTTCTGAGTCATTATGAGGCAAAGGCCCATTAAATCCCAGGATGTGTGTAGAGCCGCTGCTGCTCCTGGGTTAATGGTCTCTAAATGCCACGGTTCCTCGGGCTCCCAGTGTCTGGAGCCGTTAATTATGAAGATCAGACCAGCAGAAGCTCCGAAGTCCACGGCGTGTCTGGAGAGTTGAGCTGCTGAGTTCCGTTTCCATATGAGGGTCACGATTCCGCACAAACCTTCGGTTTCAGGTAAACAGGGCGCGGTCTGTGGGTGGTTGGGTCCGAACTGATGTTTGCTGTAGTTCTTATTGGCTCCACGTGTTTCCATGGCGACAGCACCACAGCCGCATTAACTTGCTTGTGACTGTGAACGAACACCCACACAGTGCAGGTTACGACTGCAGGTTTGTTAGTGCTTGGTTCTGGTATGTTGGTGATTGACCTCTGACCCCCGCTTCCCACAGACAGATGTCTGATGTTTGTATCAGAATGAGATCATGCTGAAGAACTCTTGACTGGGATGTTTGGAGGGAGGGGCTCAGCCTGCCTCCTAGTGGCCATCAGTGGAAACTCTCTGCAGGAGATCAGATGAAGACTGACCAGCTGCCGGACATTCCAAAACTGAACCGGTTGCAGAGTGAGGAGCAACAGACATCCTTTCAACTCACACACAGTTCCACTGTTTGTTTTACCCAACATGCCTCTGTGATGTGAGAAGCCCATAACGGTCCAGTCGGAAGACCTTGGGGAAATAAAGACTGGAAATAAACGCACAAACATAGAGCCTGGACAGGAAGTGCTGGAAATGAGCTCTGAAAAAATAATCCTGCATAATTGTAATGGTAGGGCAGAGGAGTAAAAAACTAAAAATGCTGTTGAATCCATGAAGCAAAAATGTTTGACATTGGAACTGACAAAAACTGGAATGATTACATTCAAAAACATTTTTATTATTCCAGTTACTTCATTGCTTCATTGAGCATATTCCCATCAGAAGACGAGGAAGACTCTCTTCAGATCTGAATCCTCAGAGGTGGAACCAATTTCTAATTGTCATTTGTCATCTTCAAGTGACGATTAAAGACTCACCTTTTCAAGGAGTCTTTAGGTCACATCATTGGTAAACACAAAATTTACTTTACCTGCTATGCTGACGACACACAGTTGTATTCATCAGCAATTCCAGACAAGAGACAGGACATTAAAAGGTGAATGCTCACCACTTTCTTTAAACCCTGAAAGACAGAAGCTCTTGTACTGTCTCATACAGCCAGTCTGTCTGACCACATCATAACTCTAGATAGCCTCCTATAGCTTCTATCTCACTAAGTACAGAAGTAAAGGATCTAGGTGCCCTTACTGACGCAGGTCTCTCATTCGATTCACATGTAGATAACATCACTAGGATAGCATTCTTTCACCTTGGTGTCTCCAATGAAATATTGCTGAGATATGGAATATGATTTCAATGCATGATTCATAGAAGTTGGTCCATACCTTTATTACATCAAGGTTAGATTACTGGAACACATTACTCTCTGGATGTACTAGTAGATACATGAGTAAACGGCAGCTAGTTCAGAATTCCGCAGCAAGAGTTCTAACTAGAACCAGAAAATTCGACCACATCACCCCGCTCTTACAATCACCGGACTGGCCACCTCCAGAGTCCAATGAAGAGACCACCAAAGGGATCCTAGTCCCTGGCAACGAGCTTCTGACAAGACAACTCAGCATGAAACATACCAGGGGGTCAACACAGCCACCATCACCATAAAAAATAAGCATCAGGGATCTTCAAATGGACCAGCATTATAATGGACACGCAGTGTGCACCATGGCACAGGACTAAAACCTACTCTGCACTGTTCAGTGTCTACAAACATGGACAGATGCTCTTTGATGCTCTGCACCACTACCTCTTTTCAAGGTTTCTTCCTTTCTTTTTAGTGAAGTTTTCCTTTGTATGCAGAAGGGTCAAGTGTTGACTAAATACACCTAACAATTAACTTTGCTGGTTGCTCATTTAAGCCTTTAAATAATCAGGTATGAAGATCAGATTGACATTTACATTTACAACATTTGGCTGATGGTCTTATCCAGACTTACATAAGTGCTTTAAATATTTATCATTGAAATCCCTCGTTTGGTTCACTAAGACCCGATCTGTAGATACCGTTGGCATAACAACTCAGAACAAAAACATTTTATTTTTTGAACATAAAAAGTTTCTGTGGACTCTTTTAGCACAAATTCCGATTACTCAAAATTCCTAGTTTCAATGTTTAAAATAATGTTTATATTTTATATTGGGTAAAATATTTCCAACCAGGACTGTACTACAGTCTGGGTGCTGGTGTGTATAGAAATACAATAAATAGAACTGCATTCATGCATCACACTTCAAAGAAAGCTTGATATGAAATTTTTATTTTTTTTATATAAACACTGTACATATAGAAGAGGTAAAAAACACAGCTTCTTTAACGTACGTTCTTCATCCAGCTAAAAAAAAAAAAGAAAAAGTCCATAACCCTGGTCGGTTACAGTTTCTGTCTAATCTGCAGGTCTTTTGTTCCTCCTGACCAGAGCATGAACACCAGTTGAAATGGAGGGAGGAATTGTATGATTCTGGAGTTGATTGGAGCTTCTGGATGTTTGTTCTCTCAGTCACATGTGCAGTGAGTGAACACCTGCAGTGTCACAGTGTGTGTTTTTGTGGGTAAACGTGGAAGTTCTGCTGGTCCACAAGGGGGAGCCGCTGAGCGCTCACTTCACATCACCACTGGAGGAATCCTGAGGGAGCTTCTCCTCAAAGGAGCCGAGGGTGAAGATCTTGTCCAGACCCTCCAGGCCGCTGATTCGCTCGGCCACACACTGGGCAGTCAGACGAGCCTCCGGTTCATGGTCCCAGCAGTCCTCCACGGTGGAACACAGAACTTGAATACCCTGTGGGGACCGTTATACAAGAGTTACTATAGAAACAGCTGTGATCTCTGTGTGTGTGTGTGTGTGTGTGCCTGTGTATATTACCTGGTGGTTTGACCAGCTACTGGGCATCTCTGGTCTCCCGCGGTCTCGGAGTACGCAGTCCTTCATGCTCTCGATACATATGTTCTCCAGGATGTTACCAAATGGGGGCTCGTACTCTTTCACATCTGACAACACACACACACAGTCATGACACATACCTGTAATATAAGAACAGGTCTGCATGTAGACACCACATGATGCTCTGTGATCATACTGCAGCCCAACCTGCTGGCACCACATCTTCATTGTTAACGCTCCTCAAAAGCTGTCAAGAACAATTCCTAAAAATTAAGCAACTCCAAGCAACTCCCACAATGCCTCTTGGTCTTTGCTAATGCTAATTTGTCTGTATTATGTAACGGCCTGTAAATTTGGGCGTCAATGTTTTTATTGGTGGTTCTCCAGATGGCCGCGAGCCCCAGGATTATATTCTGGTGAAAAATCTGTCAGACGCCGCCTGTCACCCATCCATCTTCTATTATTCACCGCCTGTCACGTTCCACTGTCAAACATCCTCTATATTGATGATAATAATCACAGCGCTGCTTGGGGGGGGCGGGCCTTTCTGCTACAAACGCTACACAGGAACCAACTCTCTGCCCAGAGGCTCAACAGGAAATGCTGACAGTCAAACAGGAAGCAGGCACAGTGACATGAAGCCAGCGGAGCGTCTGACTGCATGACCACTGGGCTTCCTGTTTATGGCACCCTGGCCCCGCCCCCCCACGCCTGAACATTCTCGGACGACGCCCCCATTCATCATGTGCCGCCAGGAGGCTTCATGTCTCCCCCAGCGCCGCGTTCTGCAACTCCGCTGCTTAATTTCACAACATCCATCCTGGGAGGAGAAACGTTACGAGCACGCGGCGGTTTTTAAAATGGAACACAGATCGGTCACAAGTGGGTTTAGTGACAAGCAGCAACGTCAGCAGACAAAACTTCCCCTGGGCTGAAGTGCTGGATCCGGGACAAACAGATCAGGTTCCCAGGATTCTAAGGTTCAAATCATCCAGTAAAGCAAAGTTGATCTCATGCATCTGATTAGTCCTTAATTCATCTGCATATTCACTAATTACTGCATGAGATGTTGAGCATTGGTCCAGATAATTTAAATGATGTAACATTACAAAATCATTTTAATCGTACATCATTTACATGTAATCATTCCTGACACCCAGAAGATGAACTTTAATTATGTTTTAATAAACAGTTTATAGGGGTAGGAGCCTTTTGGCATGATTGACAGCTCCCACACACCCTAGTTCCTCATTCTGGAGGATTTAACCCCCTCCTGTAGATATACGTGACACGCCCAGATGTGAACATGACTTTAGTTACATCAGTAAACCTGCAGTTGAACTTTTAAAGTAAATCTTGTTTATTTTGAATTTTCAGGACACACACACCACAGGCATTGGCCTTGACATCTGGAAAGCTGCTGAAGGGATTGGCCGGAGTTCCTACTGCAGTGGGTGGAACCAGAGACCTACAGCCCCACCCGGAGTGCCCACACTGCCTAAATCTGGACGTGTTAATTACACTGGAACAATGTTTTCTGGACGTGACAGGGAATTTTCCATTTCGCTCGACGTCTGTCTGGATAAAGATGGCATTGTGATAGTCTGGAGTGTGAGACGTTTATCTGGACAGGTGGATGTGAATGACCAGCTCTTCTGTAATGTGACTTGTGTGTGTTTACTGAAGGTTCCTTTATGGTTTCATTGACCTTATGGACCTACATAATGTCTGAAAGATGCATGAAGGTCCCATATTTCTAGACCTCCATGTTCCAGCTGTGTAAAAGTGGGTGTGGTTGTAACAGGAGGAAAAAACAGGAAGACAGGGCGTGGTCCAACTACAGCGAGCTGAGGGCCTGCATGTTGTTAAAGTGGAACCACAGCATTCCCTCATAAAACACGGTGGGTGGGCGGAGTCAGATCACATTCCGCATTCACGCATGAAATCCATCCGTAGGGGCTGCGCGATGTAATCAACCCCAGCATCACGGAGACACGCAGAACGTACGGCACATTAACCAGGAGACGAGTTTCCTCAGATCTCCTGCAGATCTTCTGGATAAGTCTGACTCCCACTACACTAAAGAGGAGAAGGCAGGACTGTACCTCCAATTGCGCTACAGCGGGACAACAGCTCCCACAGCACCAGAGCCATGGAGTAGACATCCACCTGCTTGAAGGACTCGATGTTCTCCAGGTTGATTCGGGACTCCAGCACCTCAGGGGCCATGTACCTGGCCGTGCCCACCTGTACAAACACGCATTAAGCATCAAAAAGTCGGTGTTCCACAGGTTACCCTTATTAGTCAGTTGGTGATTAACATTTCCAGCCTCACCTGACCACTGTTGGCCAGTTCATCTACAGACAGGGTGTGGTCCAGGCGGAGGGCGAGGCCGAAGTCACAAAGGCAGCAGGTCAGGTCACTCTTCACCAGGACGTTGGAGCTCTTGAGGTCCCGGTGGACGATGGCCACTTTGGACCGTCCACAGAGCGTGCGCTCGCTGTGCAGGTGTGCCACACCGCGCACCATCGACCCTCCGAGGAGTAGCAGGTCCTCCCATGTGACCACATGGACCTTCAGGTAGTCCTGCAGGCTCCCGCAAGGGTGGAAGGCAGTGATCAGCCACCACTGCTTCCTCTCCCTCCTCTCCTCCGCTGTGAGGAAGTGCAGGACATTCTCATGCCGCAGCTCGGTGTAGGAGAAGATGTCCTTCTCATTCTTCCATGACACATACTCCTCTTCAGGGAAGATCTTGATGGCCACTGTCTGGTAGGGCTCTCCTGCGCAAGAGGCTGCAGGCTTCAGCTTTGCCTTGTAGACCTCTGCAAAGCGACCCTTGCCCACCAGGACATCCAGGTCAATGGGGAGCAGCTCGGTGTTGTGATTGATGTTGTTGGCATCTGTAGAGCTGCTGTCATCGTCGTTGATGATGGCCCGGCCGTCGCTGTCATGTTGAGAGGGCTTCCTCTTGTTCTCCCACAGCTTTTGCTGGAGGAAGACGCGGTAGGCATAGAAGGCGATGATGACCATGATGGCCAGGATCACCAGCGGGACCAAGCTGACCAGCAGGACCATGGCAATGTTCACATTCTCTGTTGAAGTGTAACAGGGAATTTATTATTCAATTCCACCCACCTAACAATTTACCAGACTCATTTCTCCAAAAGCCCTGACACTGCATGGAACTGTCTGTCCTTTCAAGTTTCGCTTCTTTCTGCCCCACATCTGTGCCTGGCTAGCTCAGTTGGTAGAGCATGAGACTCTTAATCTCAGGGTCATGGGTTCAAGCCCCACACAGGGGCAGTGGTGGCCAAGCGGTTAAGGAAGCAGCCCCGTAATAAGAAGGTTGCCGGTTTGAATCCCGACCTGCCGAGATGCCACTGAGGTGCCACTGAGCAAAGCACCGTCCCCACACACTGCTCCCCGGGTGCCTGTCATGGCTGCTCACTCAGGGTGATGGGTTAAATGCAGAGGACAAATTTCACTGTGTGCACTGTGTGTTGTGCTGCTGTGTATCACATGTGACAATCACTTCACTTTTTAACTTTACTTTATTCAGCAGATCATGTCCTCCAAGCTATTACACTCTCACAGCGCTGCTGTGAAGTTTGACTCTGTAATTAAATTATCCACAATCCTTTAGACATACAGTAAAAACAAAGAAACATGAAGCTCTTCCTTCTGCTGTTCAACTCTCAGGAACCTTCTAGACCATTAGACTGTTCTCTTTTTGGAGAAAGGTGAAGCCTTTAACATGAATCCATAAAAATAATCTACAGTTTTTGAAATAATGCAAAGTTATGTAAATATTTCTATAGTTATGCTTATTTTAACAATTAAATAAGAGAATGATTGTTTCAGCACTAATATTCCTCATTACTTCACCAACAGTACACTGTCCCTTTAAATTGACAAGCAGTCCCATGATGCATCACTGGCGACGTAAGATTTACAGGTTCTATAAACATGGCTGCAGCGCCGCTGCAGTACAGACAGGCAGCCAGGAAGTCTGTCTTCTCACTGCTCTTGCTCCGCCTACATTCACCTCACCCGACAGACAGCTACGGTCAAAAATGAAAATGGTGCACTTCCTCCCTGGGAGGCACATGTTCTCCACAGTTCTCCAGCCCTTGACAGGAAATGGGTTTCTATGACGTCACCACCACCAACTACACATGCGTTCAGTTAGGAACAAAGTGGAGGAGGTGCAATGGAGGAAACCTGTTTCCACGTGTCTCACATCTCTCCACCTCAGACATCTGAAGCCCTGCTCTGTCCCTACACTGGTCACTTTGAGGTTCTCCACTGTCTCCACCTTCAGCACACCTTTAAACCATCAAACACCAGCAGTAAAAACCAAGATCTCCTTTCATCTCGCCCTGATAATGACCTCCGTGGAATAGGATCTCACTGGTCCCATTCTGGTATCAAGATGTACATCCAGCACACCATCAGAGATCAGGTCACTCACCTGCTGAATGGGTGAAATAGAGGTGCTCGTTGCACTCCTCGGCATTGCAGGCGCAGATGTAGAAGAGGCCGTCCATGCCCTTCTTCTCCTTCATCACACACTTGCTGCCGTTATAGTCGCTCAGCATCAGGTCATACAGTGGCAGGGACGGGTGGTGGCACAACGTCTCCACGGTGGTGTTGTCACCCTTCTTCCTCCTGAAAGAGGACAACCCCAAAAATACAGAAATCAGTATATCAGAGCTATTCTTCACATAAATTTATACCACATTCTGATTCAAAATGATTATTCAGTTAAAAGTGATGGCGCTGAACTGGATTTTGGGTGAAGTATGGCTTTCATCTCCTCCACTCACCAGATGCTGACACACACATCCCCTTCAGAAGGACAGATGGCTGTGATAGAGCAGTTGGAACAGCAGTTGCTGACATTGTCACATGTGGAGGGCTGCAGGTCGCAGAATTTACACAGCTGTTTTAGCTGATATTTTTCCCAGTTGCCTCCTGAAAACCATCATGAAACCATCATGAAAGATCTCCCACCCCCTACACTTGGAGGTCAGTCGAATTCAGAGTATGTGTGTAACAACATCACAGTGTCCCACCTCCACCTGCCGCTCCTGTATTTGGATGCTGCGGACCTGCAGTCACAAGGTCATGATCAGAAGCTTCCAGCAGCTCTTCTTCATGTTTCTCACATGGTACTTCTGAAAGACACAGCAAGAAGATGTATTACAGCGGCAGGAAACTGAGCATGAAATATCACAGGTCATTACCTACTTTAACATGACACCTTATTTCAAAGGTGGTGGGATGGTAGCCGCCTAGTGGATAAGACACTCGTCTATGAACCAGACGAACCAAACCCCACTTACTACCATTGTGACAGTGAGCAGGACACTGAACCCTGAGTGACTCCAGGGGGGGACTGTCCCTGTAACGAATCATTTTAAGGCACCCTGGATAAGGGTCTCTGCTAAATGCTGTAAATGTAAAATGTAGGTTGTAGGTAATTTAGATTTGGGATGGGTGTGTTTTTACTGCACTGATGATTAATGACCTCATCATGAACTTGGCATGAACACAACATGAGCCAGTGGCTCAACTAAGTTCTGTACACTGAGTTTCTATGAAGTGAAAGTGATTGTTTTTGTCATTGCAAAACACTGAAGCACAGCACACGGTGACACAACAAAATGTGTCGTCTGCATTTAACAATCAGTGGGCAGCCAGGAAAGGCGCCTGGGGAGCAGTGCGTGGGGATGGTACCTTGATCAGTGGCACCTTAACTGCAAGGCAGTGATGGCCTAGTGGTTAAGGAAGCGGCCCCGTAATCAGAAGGTTGCTGGATCGAATCCCGAGCTGCCAAGGTGCCACTGAGGTGCCACCACACACTGCTCCCTGGTCGCCTGTCATGGCTGCCCAGTGCTCACTAAGCAGAGGACACATTTCGTTTTCTTTATGAATGTAAAACTGAAGCAAGACCAGGATCAGAGTCAAATCTATGTAACAGAGACAAGATGATCTCTCGGGTGGTTTTAGTGATCACCACAAACAGTTGAAGTGAGCTGCTGCATATGGAGACCACAGTCACGCAGTGACAGCGAGTGTGTGTGCATCTCCTCTGCTTTTTCAGTTATAACAGGATGTCGTAGCTCAGGTGCACAGTGCCACATGCTCCTATACATCCGATACTGACTCAACGTGTCAGACCCAACGTGCTCCAAATTCAGAGATGAAGAATCTGGATCAAAGGGTCTTAGTGGAGCACAGATCAGACTGAAGATCTCGCATGCCTTCATGTGTTTTGGAAGAGCACATTTCTTTGGTCCTGTTCAGACTTGACTTTCAGAGGCACCCATTGTGTTTATAGTCATCAGTGAGAGATAAAAGAATAAAAACACACAGTAGAGACACAACAAACACACACACCTCAAATTAGGAAGCTGCTGATATGAAGCAAAACCAGCAGTCATTGAAAAAAATGTTTTACTTCAATTCCCTGCAAAGTGTAACTTTGTAACTGCTGTAACTTCTGAATGAGCAAAATGTCACTACACAATCTTCAACAACATTTCACAACACTCTTCTAAAGAACACAACACCCCAAACTAGAATATCCTCCAAAGAACACTTTACTACACTATACTACAAACTACACTTCATTACAGTCCTATCTTCCAAACTACACTTCACATCACTCCAAACTACACTTCAATACAGTCCAAACTAGACTATCCTCCAAAGAACACTTCACTACACTCCAAACTACACTTCACAACACTCCAAACTACACTTCAGTATAGTCCAAACTTAGACTATCTTCCAAACTTCACTTCAATACACTCCAAACTACACTTCAATACAGTCCAAACTACACTTCACTGCACTCCAAACTAGACTATCCTCCAATGAACACTTCACAACACTCCAAACTACACTTCAATACAGTCCAAACTAGACTATCCTCCAAAGAACACTTCACTACACTCCAAACTACACTTCAATACAGTCCAAACTACACTTCAATACAGTCCAAAGAACACTTCACTACACTCCAAACTACACTTCAATACAGTCCAAAGAACACTTCACTACACTCCAAACTACACTTCAATACAGTCCAAACTACACTTCAATACAGTCCAAACTACACTTCAATACTGCTAATTATATTTGATGGATGTTCTCTGCACTAAAGGAACTCTTCAGTATTGACAGTATGAACATGGTGAACTGGAGGTGCTCACCAGTATGATGACTGTCTGGGAAGAACATTTCCTCATTGCACTCAGAGGTGTTGCAGGAGCAGACATAGACCAAGTTCTCTGACCCTTTCACCTCCTGCATCTCACACCTTTGTCCTCCAGCATTTCCACCTTTGTCCTTGTCCAGCTGCAGGCCATGGAGCTTCTGGTCTGGATTATGGCAGAAGGATTCTATGGTAGCGTTGGCACCTCTCTTCCTCCTAGACATCCATGATATTTGGAGATCATTTGAGCTACTAATGTTGACATCATCAGAGTACTACAGTACTACAGAAAAAAACATCTACTTGGATTACCTACCAAATACCCACACAGACATCGTGTTCTCCAGCACAGATACTTGTGGTGATGCATCTGGTCCTACAGCAACCGCTGTTGTCGCAGGAGGTTGGCTGTTCATCGCACCAGTTGCACATCATTTTAGGAAACAAATGAGCTGAGTGGGAAGAACACATGTGATGAGAAAAAAATTTACATTTACAGAATTTATCTGATGTCCTTATCTGATGTACTATTAATAGTAAGTGGGTGGGACTTGTGTGTTTCTATTACAATTACAGCACACAGGCAGTCAGAGGTACAACAGGACAGAAGTTCACAGAAACTTCAGCACCCTTAGATGGGATACAGCAGAGAACCACAGTAAAATGTTCTACAGTCAGATGTGTAGGATGCCAAATTCTGCCATCTGAGACAAACTATTACATTTACATTTACAGCATTTATCATACGTCCTTATCCAGAGTGACTTACAATCAGTAGTTACAGGGACAGTCCCCCCCCCCTGGAGATACTCAGGGTTAAGTGTCTTGCTCAGGGACACTGGTAGTAATGGGATTTGAACATGGTTCTTCTGGTTCATAGTCGAGTGTGTTACCCACTAGGCTACTGCTACCCTACCACTACTACAACCTATCACTATCAAATGATATGTTACTTTATGGGATATTCCATATGTAAATTAGACGCCCCGTAATGAGTGTAACCATCTTCAGAAAAAATGATTCCTAGTGAGACTCTTTATCTTGTCTGTTTCTGCAGAATAAGTCCTGTATATGAGTCTGGTGTGATACAGGGCCCACACACCATTATACCATAATTATATAATTCGAACCACACACAGAGGAACCCATAACTGACACCCTGCATAATAGTAGGGGTCCAAGGAGCAAATAATAAGGCATCAAAATACTCACATCAAATAAAAAACACGGACAAATACACAACATAAACACGAACAGAATTGGTCACAGGTAAATAATGAGGCACTGAAACACACACAACAAATACACAACATACACACGAACAGAAATGGTCACAGGTAAATAATGAGGCACTGAAACACACACAACAAGGACACAAATACACAGCATGCCCATAGACAAAATCTGATCATAGGTAAATAATAAGGTGCCAAAACACACCTGACAAATACACAACATACACACAGACAGAACTGTTCACAAGTGAATAATAAGGCACCAAAACACACACAACAAATACACAACATACACAAAGACAGAACTGTTCACAAGTGAATAATATGGCACCAAAACACACACGACAAATACACAACATACACACAGACAGAACAGTTCACAAGTGAATAAGAAGGCACCAAAACACACACAACATACACAGGAACAGAACTGGTCAGAGGTGAATAACAAGGTGCCAAAACACACACGACAAATGACAAATACACAACATACACACAAACAGAACTGGTCACAAGTGAATAACAAGGTGCCAATACACACACAACAAATACACAACATACACACAAACAGAACTGGTCGCAGGTAAATAATAAGGCAGCAAACACACAAACAACAATTGCACAACATACACCCAGACAGAACTGGTCACGGGTGAACAATAAGGTAACAAAACACACACAACAAATACACAACATACAAACAAACATACCTAGTCACAGGAAAATAATGAGGCTCTAACTAATGAGGCACCAAAACACACACAATAAAAATACACAACATACAGACGGACAGAACTGGTAATGGGTGAATAACAAGGCGCAAAATCAACACAACAAATACACAACATACTCAAGAATGGAACTAGTCACAGGTAACTAATGAGGCACCAAATAATGAGGCAACAAAACACACACGACAAGTACACTGCAAATACACACTATACACAAGGACAGAACTCAGGTGTCAAAAACACACAAAACAAATACACAACATACACACAGACAAAACTGATCAGAGGTGAATAACAAGGCGCCAAAACACACACGGCAAATGACAAATACACAACATGCACACAAACAGAACTGGGCACAAGTGAATAACAAGGCGCCAAAACACACGACAAATACACAACATACACACATACAGAACTGTTCACAGGTAACTAATGAGGCACCAAATAATGAGGCAACAAAACACACACGACAAGTACACTGCAAATACACACTATACACAAAGACACACTATAAACCAAAACACACACACAACAAGTACACTGCAAATACACAACATACACAGGGACAGAACTGATCAGAGGTGAAACTTTTTCAGCTTTTTTTAGCAGAAACACACACACACACCGACTCACCCGCGAGGCCCAGTGCCAGCTGCGCACACAGGATCGCCGCCCCGCAGTAAAGGTGCAACGTGTCCATGTGGACGCGTTTCTCAGTAAAGCCCTGACCAGATAGCAGGAGAAGGTGCTCCACTCCTCATCTACATCTGCTGGTCTCCATCTGATAATGTTCTACTCCTCAGCTACGCCTCGTCTCCTGCTCCTGTGCGCACACAGCAGCGACAGAACCATATTTCAACTTGTGACTCATTGCGTCTCCAACTAAAACAGGAACTCAGAAAAAGGGCAGGACTACAGCCCAGACCTGTTATTACACACACACACACACACACACACAGAGAGAGAGAGAGAGAGAGAGAGAGAGATGTGCATGTGCACATACACACACAGGGCCAAAAATTCTTACTGGTTACAGGAAGTCAGTTGAGCTAAACAAAGTAGGTGATACAAACACACACACACACACACACAGAGAGAGAGAGAGAGAGAGAGAGAGAGAGACGAACATGTGTGCGTGCACACACACGCACACACACACACACACACAGTGGTGGCCTAGTGTCTAAGGAAACAGACCCGTAATTAGAAGGTTGTGGGTTCAGATCCCGAACCACCAAGGTGCCACTGAGGTGCCACTGTCCCCACAGTCCCTGACACAGATGACAGTTGACACACACACACACACACACACACACACACACACACACACACACACACACACACACACACACACAGGTTTAGCACCAACACAGCAGGGCAATCCATTTAGAAGTGGGTGGGTTGATTTCTGGTAAACTCTTCAGAACCACAGTTTCTTCCTCTCTACTGCCCCCTTTTGGCTGACAGCTTCTACTGAATCTCACTTTCGTTTACAACCGACAATCTTTCATAGATCCATCAACTCGTCACTCTTTATTATCCTGCCCCAGCAAAACGCCACAGTAGGAAATATGTAGAATAAATGCATCATCCTCATTCTACGGTGAGTTCTATTGAGTTTTTATGAATTGATTTCCACTGTTTGGATGAGTAATTGTCAGTGGTTGAAATAAACGGGAATAAGATCTGCAGCTACACACACGCATCGACTTGTGTTCCACCACATAAATCTCTGTAAGTGCAAGTGATTCCCACGTCCCGTGCTGATTGACTAAACGACAGTAAGGCCATTACCATGACGACAGAAGCAGTAAACTTTATTACTTTATTTACCCATCTGGCGCTTCTCCTATTTGCTTTTAAGGGAAAGAATATTGATTTTTGTCTCTGTGACAGTTTTTTTTCACTGCTGGGACAATAACCATGTGATGTATTTTTACCGGAGAGGAGATCAATCCATCTTCATAGAAATCCACCCTGCACCGCCTGACATTTCTCTACGTAGAACCAGAACTCACTGGAAATCACTGGAAGGGGTTTCAGGGATTAACTTCTTCATCAGTGCAGTGTTCTACAATCAAAGTGAATAAATAGTGATGAGGACATCTGGTGACAGGTGACTGTAGGAGAGTCTGTCTTGTGCTCTGGTCTGTCACACAGTGCCTGGGGTCTGAGAGGACGGGGAGGTTATAACCTCCAAATTACAGGGGAATCCATCAGCTCATCGTCTTCAGGCCAAAATCCCACCAGAAGGTCCCAACACGTTTAATTCCTTAAAACAAGTGATTCAGCACTGACCGACAACTGAAATCACATGGCTGGTAGTAGCCTAGCGGATAGCACAGTCACCTACAGAAGACCCTAGAGTTCCAGGTTCAAGTCCCACTTACTACCATTGTGTCCCTGATCAAGACACTGGACAGATCTTCATGACCCTGAACGGGAACCCCGTCAGCTGGCCACAGAAGAACCAGTGACACAATATCTTATCTTGACATGATGACCGTGATGTAAAGGAACCACAGGAACCACTGCACCACCCATGTCTGCCGAAATCAGAATCTTGATTCTATATCATTCACAGTCAGGTTTAGTTCATGTTGGTGTTCTTCAGTTAGTGCACAGTTAATGCTCTAGACCTTCTGGAGACTGATGAGGATTTGACGTTTTTCTGCTGGCATTTGGGCGTGTGCTCTACCAACACATTTGCAATGCCCCAGCATTAACCCTGTGATCATGGTTCCCCTACAAATCCACATCTAATAATCGTCCCACACCATCGCCGTGGAAACCAGGCATCTCCAAACATCTGCCTGTTCCCGAACTGATTTCCCACGGGAAAGACATTGCCGGCCCTGTTCCCTCCAGCAAGACAGGTCCAGAGAACAGAGTTCCATCGCAGAGCAGCGCTGCAGACAGATTCTTGGGATGAGTGGGAGGTAAATTGTAGAAAAACAAACCTTCTCCTAACCAAAACCCTCATTACAATGTTGCTGTCTGGGAGGTCCTTCATCTCAGATGATAGAGATGTCTCCATCCATCAGAGGACAACACCTCCACTGCCTGAAAAAGGTTAAAGCAAAGCAGGAGAAAGTTGTTTGATAATCTGAAACAGTACATCAATAAACAGCACATCAGTATTAGGTGTAACGAGATGGATCAAAACCCCATAATCCGTTACAGGAAAGCACCACTAGCCTAATTCCAAAGCAGTCATACCCCAAAAATGTATGGGCCAAACGAAATGCTGATCAGTAATCAATATATACTGAAAATGTCTTCTCATTGAGCCACCACCGTGGCGAGGTGGAGAGGTTTCTGATGGCTCTAGGTAGGGTCTCTGGTAGGGTCTCCCAGTCCTCACTTCCACTGATAAAAGAGCAGAGAAGAGAACGAGTGTAAATCCACGATGCATTAACACCCGACCCGAATGGCCAGATGTGCAATAATGTAATAACCTGATTCTTGTGGTCAGACAGCAGATGTTTTTTGGGAAATCTCACAGAAAAGGGATTTGTTTTTGGGGACGTGTACAAATGGAACACGTTTCTCTGCCTGAGTCATAGTTCCTGCTGGACATGGATGGAACGCCGGGCATGTTGCACAACAAATGAATGAGTGAGATGATTGTTAACAGGATGTAAAACTCATTTCATGGGTTTAACGGTTAACTGGATGCTTGCTTGTTGGGGGGGGGTTACAAACCCTCAGCTCAGACCTTTCTGGAAAACGTATTGATTACAATTTTTCACGCTGTCCAGCTCAGCCGAAGCCGATATGACCGCAGTGACTCTTCTGCGCTTTCAGCCACTTTATCCAAACAGATGATGCTGCAGCGTTCTCACGGCAAGATGTTCTTTACAGCAGAACCATTACTGCACACCCCATTTATTTCTATTAGAGGAGGAGAATAGAGGGCCGCAAAACTCAGAGCTGACAAACAGATTCCTCAAGCACGAGTTCTGCAGCCTGGTGAGCCTGGAGAGATTCTTTAAAATGTCACCAGCGCGGGATGCAGGATTAATCACAAAATAAAATACAGCACTTGCAGCCAGATCAATGCGCTAGTTTTGGAATTGAGCAAAATGAACGGTCACTAACATCCAGATCATTTGGCGTCCCTTATAACCTTCATAGAAGTTCTCACCCTGGTTCCCTGAGAACTGCATGATGTTCTGCTGCAGCGAGACAGAAGCAGAAACTGGATTTATGTTTAAGGAAAATGCATGAAAGATCCAGCTGAAGATCCAGCTGAAACCAAAATAAGCCCGATGAACAAAACTATAAATGGTCTGGTAATGGTAATAGATGGGAATAGATTGCTGTTAGCAGATCAGGTCATGGATCAGCTCCATCTGATCCATACCCTTCACTCCCTGCCACCTAGAAGAACCTTGCTTGGGTGCCGGGTTTTCTCCTTCTGCTGTGGCCTGAATAAGTGTTGACACTTCAGGGCTGTTCCATCAAGCTCTTTATATTCGGACCGGCCGCAGGGGAAGCGCGGAGCTGGACTCTCAGAACAATGCAGATTGTTCTGCTGAGGCAACAGGGAGACTGTGGTCCTCCGCCAGAGGGTTTGTGGTGGCCAGAAATAAGAAACACAATTATGGTGGCTCCTCAGGGGCCTGCAGTTACACACTCTGCCATTTTCTCTTCAAGATTAGACATCCGGAGGATTTGTCATTTAAAGGCCAGAAGAGAATGTTGCATTTGTTTCAGGTCGCCGCAAACCTCCTACACACACTCTGAGGCAGGCTTAAAAATACCACACACACACACACACACACACACACACACACACACACACACACACTTTTCTGTACGGTGTTTAAAGAAAAAGAGTTGTTCTAGATGAAACTTTTACTGGTTAAATGGTTGGTTGAAAGTTCTAGTTGTAGAACTAATGCTCCTCTGGAATGTGTGAGTCTTCTTATGATGTTTTTTGTTGTTTTTGGACTAGACTATGGACTATGTCAGTTATCATGTCGATAATGTTACATAACACGCTGTGTATTCTGTCATATGGACCTCGCTCCGGAGACTGGAGGGCAGAATGTTCTGGCGATGCAACCGGTTCCACAGCTGCACCCTTATTCGAGCCGCTGGCCTCAGAACCCGTCTTCCTCATCACTGTTTACCTCTGTTGAGGAGCTCGCCGCCATGGCAACCAATCCATATCACATAAGAGACGTGGGTCTGGAGCTCAGTGAAAGAGAGACACATGATAAACATCTTACAAAAAGAAAGACACATAAATAGATAGATGATAGATGGATAGAAAAAGGAATAAAAAAAAAAAAGCCTTGGAGGAGCATAAAAAAGACAAACTGAGAATGTCAGAAAGTGAGAGTTGGTGAAAGCAGGAGGAAGATGAGCAGAAAAAGAGGAGGAAATATTTGAATACTGATCTGAATTCTGGAAGTGCTTTTATTGTACTGGAGACCCAAATTAATAAAAATGTCTAAGAAAAGATGTCCCAACATACAGCACACGACCCCAGAACCTGAAGCTGCAGGATCAGAGGTTGGTTTATGTTCACCACACAGAAAGTGACAGACAGGAAGAGAGACAGACAAAAACAAACAGAGGCGGAGAAAAAGGCAGACCCCACACACACACACACATGCAGAGACACACACACACACACACACACACACACACACACACACACACAGATACACACATGCAGAGACACAGCGGTGAGTAATGCAGTAAACATCCTGGCCTAAACCAACAGCAGGCCCCTTCATGCAGAAATTAATGTTCACTAACATCCAGATCATCTGGTCTCCTTCATAACCTTCATAGAACTTCTGAGAACGTTACTGGCTCCGTGTTCAACGCCACAGATGTCCGGAAGCTGTGCGCCTCTTCTTTACATTTACGTGCCTGTTCTCCCTGTTCATGGTTCCTCATCTTGGTTTTTGTACCTCGAATGCTTTAAAAGGAGATTCATGTGATTCTGTAATTTTTTTATCTGCGTTTATTCCTTGTGTTGCCGTATTATTATTATTAAAATAGATGGGAAATTCCGTCTGGTTGCCTATTTGGTTTAGAAGACCACAGAACAGTATCCGGTGCTGGTTTGTCCGGTCAGCATCTCCTGAGCTCTGAAGACACGTGAGAGACTCTGGACCAGAAGGCTGATTGTGTCGGTCCATCTTTAGAACAGGCCTGGTGGGACTGACAATAATTACAGGAGGAAACCGGAATGGACTCTGTACTGCTGACACAGGTTCCATCCAAAAACATGATGCTCAGGTGACCTGAAAGTTCTTTGGTGTTCAAGAGCCTCTTATCTAGGTCAGCATCATCATCATCTCACCACCATGCATGCATCTGGAGAGGAAACTTGCAGGAACTCCACCCATCTCCTTAAGTCCTGATTTATAGATCTTCTTATTATCATTATGATTATTATTATTATGTGGCTTGTTTTGTGGACAGAGGTGTTTTATAACCATCTTTACGGCTGATGATACAGTTTGATTTTATTGGTTCATAATACCGACTAGTGTTGTAGATCTCTAGACCAATTTTTTGTCTTGGTCTCCAACATAGCAGTCCCAACGGAATGGGAAAAAAGGCGGAAACAGGGCATCCTTACAAAACAGTATCATTATTAATTACACGCCTAAATTCAAATGCGACCAGTCATTTATTTATTTGTGTTTTGTATTTATTGCCCGTTGGCGAGGTGTGCCCTCTGTGGGCTGTGCTGAGTGGAACCTGATAACTAGGCTGGGACAACGTCACCAGGCATCTAGAGATGTGAGTTATCATTACATAGTCATAACTTACATAAGGCCTCTGTCCCTGGTATAAGAAACTTAATATGACCATCTTTCTGGCACATCCCATCTCGTTCCCTTGACGAGGTTATAGGAGAGAGATTGCACAGAAAATTATTTTCCATCAGGACGTGTAACTATGACAAGTCTGGGAGACATATGGACAATATAATTGAAAAGATAACACGAATTATATGAAATGAGTAATCGCACTTTACAGCAACACCTTTTTTCTCTACAGTTAATCTGAGTAACGCGATGTCAATTCCGACACTTCGACACACACTTAGGCATGCACACCACACACAGACACTCACGCAAATGCAAACACACACACACAAGTCTCACTCAGAAAACATGTATGCAGTCCAGCCATAACATATAATGAGAGGACGTGGTGATGATGGTGGATGGGCTAAGAATGTTAATTTGCTACAGATGTCCTCTCAGCTCATTTCTCTCCTGCATTCCTTGTTCATGGTAATTTATGCATTTTTATCCACTTCAGACAACATCTGAATCTAGTAGAACACCTATCACCCCTGGAATGTTCTATTGCTTCTCTTAACTGATAAATTGTGCCAATTAACTCATACCAAGGAAACACAAACTTTACTCCTTCATGCACAGTTTGTTGCCACTGACACACGTTTTCCCCCATTTCCCCCTGCGCTGGCCCCTGAAGGCTCCAAGCCGTCACCTCTCGGTCACCCGCTGCCCACAACAGCCTGTTCTTCATGGGTTGTGACCTTTACAGCACAGAACTCCCAGCAGAACTTTAATCATGACCTTCATCAGAACTGTGTGTGTGCACATGCTTCCTCTTACATTCCAGCTTCTCTGATGTTGGTGATGGGTCGTCTGGATCAGATCAGAAGCTCCTCTCACTGTACTTCAGCCATCTGGTATTGGGTCAGGCATGCTGGACCTCGCCTGGAAACAGCATTATGTAGTCTCCACATGTTCTTCTCTTGGATAAAATAACAGTAATGCAATCTGGACGTCTTCAGGTTCTTGTCTGCTGATTGGTAAGTTTGCTCAAAAAATGATGATCTTTTAAACCTGTTTGATCTTCTCAGCTCATCAAGTCGATCAGAACTGTCCACCATGCCACCAAATCCAAAAGTGAAGAACTGGTGCAGTGTCCCCAGCTGCTATGTTGTCCACTTCAGTTGTGCTGGACAGCTTCCATGTTCCTGTTCTAACACTCATGCTGCATTATGGGGCAGTGGTGGCCTAGCGGTTAAGGAAGCGGCCCCGTAATCAGAAGGTTGCCGGTTCGAATCCTGAGCCGCCAAGGTACCACTGAGGTGTCACTGAGCAAAGCACTGTCCCCACACACTGCTCCCCGGGCGCTTGTCATGGCTGCCCACTGCTCACTCAGGGTGATGGGTTAAATGCAGAGGACAAATTTCACTGTGTGCACCGTGTGCTGTGCTGCTGTGTATCACATGTGACAATCACTTCACATTTGATTTGATTTGATATGCGTGTGTATGTGGACTGGACAGAGGTGTCACGTTTTTTCTAGTGTTTACTTCAGTAAAATTGATTTATTCACACCCTGTCAGTCTACATTCCCACCACAACTGTTCCTCAAGTAGAAGATGTTGTGGGATGACCATTAGAGACCTTGTGACACAGAGCGTCTAAAACAATGAACTAGAGCGAGTCCAGCATTGTTCTACCCTGATTCATTACTGTCCTTCCCACACCAGCACAGGAACTCATTCATTCAACCACAGTGTGTGTGTGTGTATGTGTGTGTCTGAATTGGCAGATTGACAGAGATTAATTTACTTGCTGGGGTGACAGGGGTCAAAAATATTCTATTAAAAAGCCCCAATCACACCTGCGGTGGCGCTGGAAAAACCCAACCTGTAAAAAAAAAAAAAAAAATGAGCCAGACCCTCAATGTCATGTAAATATAAAAATATTATAAAGAAAAAATGTCATTGTTTAGAAAATAATAGCCTACATTCAGTTTGGACAGAATATGTTCCTCTATTCTACCTTGCTTAGCAGGCGAAATGTTACAATTTTTACATCATCCAGTCTATTCTTTAAACCACACACTTCAATCACTTTTATAGCCAAGATTTATCCGACTCGTGGTGTCTCCTGCTGGAGCCACTGCTGTGTATGTGTCTGGTTGTTTCTGTGTGAACATGCTGCCCTCTAGTGGTTTTAGTCTGAAATACATAATGTGAAGATTGGTTTGTATTTGGTCGGGCTGAGATCTGACTGGTCACTGTAAAACACTAGAATGAACCTGAATCTAAGATTCAGATCTGAAGAACCCAACACGTCACACTTTGGAGTTCCTGTGTTAAAGCCAGTTTTGCCCAACCAGTCAGGTTTAAAAAAGTGAATGTGAAGTGATTGCCATTGTGAAACATTGGCAACAGTGGTGAAGCACATCACACAGTGACACAACAAAACACTTACTTACCTGCTAGGCCACAACTGAAATATATGTATGTACCTGGCCCTGAACCTCGGGACAAGATTTATAG
The DNA here is from genome assembly GCF_900700375.1 of Denticeps clupeoides. Lineage (NCBI taxonomy): Eukaryota > Metazoa > Chordata > Actinopteri > Clupeiformes > Denticipitidae > Denticeps > Denticeps clupeoides. The sequence goes on from NC_041726.1 coordinate 10,417,497, forward strand.
CTCTAGTCTGCAGATCGGGGGTCCCACAGGGAACGATTCTGGCTCTGTTCGTCTTTACCATCTACACTGCAGATGTCGTACCCTCGGACAGACAATATAGATGTCTTCTTCCCTCAGGCCATCACCCTCCAAAACAGCTGATTGGCACCATGCAATATGTTCCATATGCACAATGATACTTGGTCTGGTCTCATACATGCTGTACATGCACATGATGTAAATTGTATTGCCTCATTTATAATTTGTATACTAGTCATATCTGTAAATAGGTGAGGGAGGGAGAGAGGGAGTGAGTGAGTGAGTGTGGGTGGGAGAGAGGGAGTGAATGAATGGGTGAGTGTGGGAGGGACTGAGTGAGGGAGGGAGGGAGTGATTGAATGAGTGAGTCAGTGGGTGAATGAGGGAGGAAGGGAGTGAATGAGGGAGGGAGAGAGTGAGTGAGTGAGTGAGTGAGTGTGGGAGGGAGAGAGGGAGTGAATGATTGGGTGAGTGTTGGGGGCTGAGTGGCGGGCGGCGGTAAGGCGGCGTCAGTGCGTGCGTGCGTGCGTGCCTGTGTGCGTGCGTGCGGGCGTCCGTGCGTGCGTCCGGGCGTGCGTGGTTGCCTGCGTGCGTGCGTGCGGGCGGAGGCGGCGGCCGGGCGGGCTCCGTGCGTGCCTGCGTGCGGGAGGGCGTCCGTGCGTGCGCGACGTTCCTGCTGCTGCGTGAGGCGTGCGGGCGTGCGTCCGTGCGGACTGAGTGCGGGGTGAGTCAGTGAGGGGGCGAGGCGTACGTGAGTGAGTGAGGGAGTGAGGGAGGAAGGGAGTGAATGAGTGAATGAGTGAGTTAGGGATTCCGGCTCGAGTACGTCGTTCGTCGTGGTGCCTGTGCCTGCGCCCTGCGTGCGTGCGTGCGGCTGTGCGGGCCTGCTGCGGGGGTGCTGCGTGCGGGGGCCGCGGGTCCGTGCGTGCGGGCGTGCGGGCCGGGCGTGCATGCGTGCCTGCTAGCGTTAGGGCTGCCCGGCGGTCGTCCGTGAGTGCGTCCGTGCGTGCCTGCGCCACTGCGTGCGTGAGGGCTGTCGGCCGTGCGTGCGTGGGGCGTGCGGCGCTCACGCAGGCGATGACTGCTGCGTGTTTCGGGGCTGCCCGGCTGGCGTCCTGCGTGCGTCCGTGCGTGCTGCGTGCCTGCGCCCCTGCTTGCGTGCGGGCGGGCGGCCGTGCTTGCCTGCGTGAGTGCGTGCGGGCGGGCGGGCGGCCAGGCGGGCGTCCGTGCCTTGAGGGAGGGAGTGAGTGAGGGCGTGAGGGAGGAAGGGAGTGAATGAGTTAGTCAGTGTTTTTTACTGGTTACAGTGATGAACTTGTACAACCACATTCTTCAGCCAGCAGAGAACTTTCCAAATCTAAACATCACATGTTGCACAAACCTGTCAGGTTTCAGGAAGGTTTTGTGTAGCATCCAGGCTGAAGGACACCTGGAGTGACTGGAGCAGGAGATCATTAATCTGAGGAGGAGAGACGCTGTGCTGGAGCAGCTTTCACACAGAGAATCGCTTCCATTTCCTCCAGGTAACATCACTGCTCTCTGATCATCGACAGAAGGGGGCGTCCCTCACAAACCTCTCTCCTATGGAGCTGCTCTTCACTTTAAATGGTGTGTTTAAAGTCTCTCTCCATTTCTGTCTCTTGTCTGTTTGTCACCATAGAGTTTCCCATCACACACACACACACACACACACACACACACACACACACACACACACACACACACCCTGCATAGAGCCAGCAGGTGTCACTGTATTACAGTTAAATCCAGTTTAGACAAGGTTAGAGTTCAGATTGTCAGATTTTCTTCTTGATATTATTTATTCTACACAAGTATCCTGTGTCTAAACCTTCATTCTTTCTTCAGTCCTTCATTGTTCCTCTTAGAGCCTCAATTAAGTCTTAAATGTCCGTTAATCTTCTGATTCTGCACCCCCTGGCCTAAGTGTAGTAAGACAGCTTATCAGTCTTTTGATGACTGGGATGACTGGGAAAATGAGGCCATGGAGAAGAAGAGAAGCGCTACAAAAAAGATGTTACATGTCTGCAGTGCACTGGTAGCCATGCCTCTTCCTGCATAACAACTCAGACCCCAATCGTTTTTTAAATAGAAATTGTATGTTACAGCAATTTTAGTCCGAATAATTTCTAAACAGGAAGGATTTTATCTTGAATTTTATCTAATTTAATCTTATCAGTTTTTGAGTCTATCCATTAGGAAATGAATGTATAGGCAGCTGCAACTCCACTGGTCCCCTCTGAGGAAGGAAAACATTAATTAATTCAATATTATTATTGAATAATTATAGAAATATTTACCATTCTATTTTATAGAAATAACTCATACAATAAATTAAAATAATCCAAAGTTGTGTTTTTCTTTTTTTATTAAAAAATTCATCAGAAAAAAAAATCATTTAAAACAAAGATGCACAAGAACTTCTCACTGATCACCATGGCATGAGGCTCGACCAAGTCCTCTTCTGCACAATATAAAAATAAAATGGAGTAGGATTGTACAGATCTGCGGAAACTTGTGTCCAGCTGATGTTCAACTATAAAGCCGCTGATTCGGTTTCAATGGTTCACCTTTTTTTGGCTCTTTTTCCCTTCCACACTGACCTGAACGCCAGCCCCTCACTTCCTGTTGAGGGGAGCAGCCTCTCTTGATCTGATCTTCTCACAGCTAAAACGTCTCTTCTAAGACACACACCTTTCACTATGTCACATATCAGCCAATATCAATTCAGCCATTGGCCACTTTATTAGATTGATTGGTAGTGTATTTATACACATACACACACACACACTAGCAGTAAAAAGTCAGTATGCTTATTTTGGAGCAATTTTGAAGAATTCAAATGTAAGCAACATATCTGTTTTTTCCTCTTTTCACCTTCATTGCTGCTTTGTTCACTATTGTCATCCTATTGTAAATCCTGAAGAAATCTTGCTGCTGATGAGTAACAGGGTTGGAGACCTAGCTGTTTTCCTGCACATCTTCTACAGCTTCTTCTGCTACCATCTGAAACGGCATTAAAATGGGTATAGAAGGTTGTTGGAGGTTACATGGCAACAGTAACCATGCTGAGGTCTACAGAAAGCAGTCTGCTTATTCACTGCTCTGGTTTGGACGCTGAAGGTTGACGTTCTGCTGATTCCATCTCTTCCTGCTTGGTGGGTGAACAGCAGCTGAAACCTGGTCTGGGGTGTGAACACACATTGAGGCGTGATGAGGTGATGAGCGCAGTGTCCTTCACTGCTGCAGATGGTGTGGGACACAACAGGAGGAGGGTGGCATGGAGGGAATTACGTTCCCTACAGTCACAAGGTTCCGAATGAAAATGTGGTGGCAGCGACTGGGGCACAAGAACATGCAGCACTGAGTGAAGGTCTGATGGTGGACATTCATATCTGCTTTTCCTCTCGGTCTCAGTACCAGTTATGGTTCCACAGAATAACATTTCTTCTCTGTTTCCTTCTTTGCTTGTTTACAGAAAGGGTCCAAGTTTTGGGGGTGGGTGTCAGAGCCCACGGAGATGAACTTCATGTATGTAAAATAAGTTTTATTGTTGGTATTATTCTCCAGCCCATAATTCTATGAGATTTTATAGAATTCTACCATCCAAACTGTTGAGGTACCTTGGTTCCCGTTCCAGTAGGTTCCTGTGCTCTGCAGAAAGTGAATTCATGTGGCAGAATAATCTATGTGTGCGTGTGTGCTCACACATTAGCATTCATGGCAGCAGAGGTCACCTCATTAGTCAACGTCTCCTTCAGAGCGAGGGAGGGTGGAGACCAGCTGGTCACAGTCAGACCTCCACCTCTCACCACGGTTCCACCTTCACTAAAGATCCTCTCATGTCTGAGTAGACAAATGAGTGCAAGAACCTCAAACCTCACCTTTCCTGCTCCTCACACACACAGAATCATATTGTGTGTGTATGTTGTTGCTGGTTGGTCTGTTCATGGTTTGAGTGTTTCACACGTCAGAAGACATGCAAAAGGCAGACATCACTACATGTTATGTCTCAGAGCTTCCTTCATGTGACTGGAAATGGGAAGGAAAAAAAGACGTTCAGTGATAAAATCTTGAAGCACTGGCAGGAGCTCAAATGACCACGGCTGGAATGTGTGTGTGTGTCTGTTCTCACTTGATCATGGTTACTGAGGGCATATAAATGAACACTGATTGGGACCTTTCCATCAATCACATGTCTAAACACGACTGCGTGTCCCCAGAGGAAGAGGTAGATGATTGTAAATCATTTAAATCAGTCACACAGGAACAAAAAAAAAAAAAAAGCTGATAAAAATGTTCAATACAAACATCATTTAAAATCTGTGATCAGAGCACACATTAAACAAGAAGAACTTTCATTTTCATACACACGTTCAGACCCCATACTGCAGATCTGGGGAGAACTTTGGCCATTTTCAACATCACCCTGAAGAAAATGCTGATTCTGGGCATCTGAAGCTGAGATATTATCAGAAGGGACCTGTTTTCATGGATTTCTTGTCTAGACAGGACTACAGGCATGACCACAGGTTCACACGTTCAAAACTAGGTGTGCCACCATATCTAGAGATGCTTCCACATGTAACACTGACCAGTGGGAGGAGCGTGTGGTGAGTCAGCAAATAATGTGACCAAAAGTTCAGATGTTCAAATTCTGCATTTAAATGAAGGCAACGTTGGCCTGATGTTGAGATGATGGGTGATGTTTCAGAGGTTCTTACCACCCAAGAAGAAGAAAAAAGAATAAAGAAGGAGGAAGGAAGGACTGGTCCGGCCATCAAGGTCAAATTAAAAACAACGACAAACATCAACAACAAACAACAACATCAACACCAACAACGAGTCAAATGAAGGTCCAACAGAAGAAAGTAAAAGTCTTTTTTTTTTTTTTTTTTAGAGTGTCTTGATCTTTGGTATAAAAATGGCCGTCTTCAGGCTGCATCTGACTAGAAAGACTACAGAAATTGTCAACAATTTCTTCTATTGCTTTTGCACTGACTGGTTTAAACCAGAAGCTTCTACTTTTTCTCTACCATTTTTTTTTCCATTTTTTTTTTTATCTTTTTTTTTCTTTTTTTGTGAGGTGTGACAAGCAAAGCCGACTAAAAATGTTTTAAAGCTCATAAAAAAGATAAAACGCACTAATGTGGTAGACAGCATTTTTTTGCCATGTAAAATAACCACATTTATAAAATCTCTGCATCCACTGCTGCTCTATTAATTTCTCTGCCATGTTCTTCTCCACCTCTCACACCCATAAATCTATACATTTTATAGCTAGACTCTTTTCGTATTCGAATCGCTACATGACCCAACAAGACAAAACTCTCTTACATGTCCTCAAAACTAAGGCAGATAAAGATTCACAGAAAACCAAAAAATTATTGAATATCTCTACAAAAGTAAAATTTAACAAGAGCAATAAAAATTCAAAAGAACTGGTAGCTTAATATCTGAGGAAGACGATCTGGGTTTCTCTTTTTTCCTCTCCTCCTCTTCCCATCATGCACCTCTCTCTGTTTTTTATTTTTTGTAGAAATTTCTCGGAGAATCAATTCAGGCCACTGCAGCTCCGGTAAGTTTCCAGATGAAATCTTATCACCTGTGTGCTCAGTGGCGGTGAAGCCCCCTTCATGTTCTCCAGCCTGGTTAACAAATGAAAAAAAGTGTCCTTTTATCTTTTTTTTTTTTTTTTTTGTCTTTTTTTGTCTTTTTTTGGTGCCTGGGCGATCTGGAAGTAATCTCATCTCCACATTCTCAGTGCAGCAACCTCTCCTGCTGTCTCGAAGGCAACACTGTCACAAGAAACATTCTCCCGTCTGTTGGCTATCTAATATGGAAATAATAACAGAGAAAAACAGATAAAATCAAAAATGAATTACTGAACATGTACAGACCTGTAAAATTGTAACGATGACAAAATGTATTATAATGTACTCTATATTAATCCACGCAGTTCATGCAAAGAAACTATTTCTATGCATGTACAGGTTAACCCCGAACTGATGTTTCCCACCCTAAATGATTGTAATAATTAATTCGCACGACAACCAGATGTGAATGGCAGGTCCTCACTTGGACTGGTAAGAGTAGGCTGTGGCGTGGTCGCTGGCCGCCTCCACCTGCATTTGTTGTGGCGGCCCGCTGACCTCCTGCGATGAGGGTGCGAGCGTCTGCGGAGAGGCGTCTGTAACCACGCCCTGCAAGGAACAGCGGGGAGGAGCAGAGATTTGCCTTAAGTATTAGGAGGCCTGTAGATGACTGTTGAAAGGGCTCTTCATGCACCAGAATGAACAGAACAGAACTAAAGATGAGAACTGTCTGGCTCATTCTACATGTGTCTGTGATAAACAGTGGTTTTCTGCAGAATGAATGCCGGGAGAACAGCAGCCTGCTGGCACCGGGACAGACACGGACACTCAGACAGTTTTACGAGAGAGACGCGACCCGAGCCGGGAGACGAATGGCGCCGTCACCCTGACGACCGGCAGCTAAACAGAGGCCTGGGGCTGAGGGATGAGCAGAGAAGGACGAAGGAGAGGGAATGAAATGGAAACAGAGACGGGAGTGAAGTAGGGAGAGTGATGGAGAGAAACTCACTCCAGCCACATCATCTGATATTGGAGCGATAGAGCTGTCCAGCCAGCAGACAGGAAATAGGTCATTTACACTGCTGTCTAACACACACTCACACAGACACATGCCTCTGGACATCATCAGTGTCTCCTCTTACATTGACTCCCTTCAGTTCAGTCCTGATTAGGCCTTTAAAGATGATCTGATACTGTGCTGTGTTTAGATGCTGGACAGTGTGTGTGTGTGTGTATGTGTGTGTGGAGGAGTATGTTTCAGTTGACTTACTTCCACAGGGACGGCATTTGGAGGCACAGCAGTGTACTGGGGAATGTAGGTTCCTTGCATAGGTGTGGCAGCAGCTGCAGCAGTCATGTACTGCGGACACACACACAAACACAAATGGAAAGTCAAATTAAACCACACAAACACATTTTACACACACCACCTCTTATTAAGGACTAACACAATCTAATTAGTAACACAAAGTAACTCTGGAGGAACTCACACATGCAGGGGACACATTTTCAGTATGAGATAACAATCAGGCCCTGATTCGCAGATATTAGAACCACACAGATATAGTTATGCAGAAGAAAAAAAGTGACTTTTCATAAACTAAGTGAGCCTTCACTCAGTGAACAGTCACTCTCAAACTGCTGTTCTGCATCAGGCCTCAAGTGGGCACTGTGATAGCACCCGAGAAATGTGCGGACATGTGTGTTTGTGTACATGATGTTGCATATGCACAGTCATTTGTACCCAGGTGTAACTGCAAGAAATCAGCAGCTTCAATGGTGAATTAAAACACACCCGCATCTGTCTCCATTTATTTTTGTTCTTTTGACTTCTACTCTGGTTGTGAAAATGGCTGCAACAAATTAAACTATAACAGACATTATAGTCTATAAACAGCAGTGATAGACATAACAGTAACAGCATTATTAGATGTAGCAGTAACAGCATTATCAGATGAAACAGTAGCATCAGAAACATTCAGAACAGTAACCCCATTATCAGATGTAACAATAATGTCCCTTTCAGATGTAGCAGTAACAGCATTACCAGATGAAACAGTAGCATCAGAAACATACAGAACAGTAACCCCATTATCAGATGTAACAATAATGTCCCTTTCAGATGTAATAGTAACAGCATTACCAGATGAAACAGTAGCATCAGAAACATACAGAACAGTAACCCCATTATCAGATGTATCAGATGTAACAGTGTAAATTTTCATAAAGTATCAATCAACACTTTTAGAAGCAAGAGTAAATAGAAGAATATTGCGTTGGAATATCTTTTACATATGTAGTATTACAATTTACACAACCTGAGTATTTGTTTCATAGCATTAAATGCAATATGTGCAGATTGATGTGTTTTACACACTTGGTGTCAGGTTCTTAATTTTTATTTAGCTGAACATCTGGCATGCAGTGTCTTTATCGCCTGACACAATTTCCAGGTCTCAAAATGAGGACAACGAGGACATCTGGTTACCCTAGTGAAAGTAAAGTGATTTCATTTTTAAACACTGCAGAACAGCACACGGTGACACAACGAAACGTGCATCACCCTTGGTGAGCAGTGGGCAGCCATGACAGGTCCCTGGGGAGCAGGGTGTGGGGACGGTGCTTTGCTCAGTGGCACCTCGGCGGATCGGGATTCGAACTGGCAACCTTGCGCTTCCTTAACCACTAAGCCACCACTGTCCCGGTAATACAATACAAATTGTATTACTATTTCGCATAAGACATTTTTATCTCATAATCACTTTGCTTGTTAAAACCTATGCAGCCTTGATGCCAAACAAGAATTAGTTACTAATGTGAAGTGACTGAGCACAGAAAGCATCACTGCAAAATGTCAGTATATTAGTGCACAATGCAGAAAGACTCAAATGTTCAACCGCTTCCTAACCTATGTGTAGATTATAAAAAGTATTTTAAAATGATTGTCTTCAACTGCTTAACTGTTTTGTATTAATTCTGTATTCTGTGTTTTCTGTATTAATTCAAGCTTATTCATTTGATGCCAAAGGCGTACGCTATTAGGCTAGCTATTGTTTAACAGCTGACAATGTGAAAATTGCACAGGTACAGAAAGGGTGCGAAGAAATTTTTAAGTATTGTTCAAGCAAAATTAAATAGCTCTTTTTGTTTGTGGTTGTGAGCAGAAAATAATACAGAATAAAAATACAAATAATACAAATAATCCTGAGGCAGGCCTGTTTCTGACTTCTATTGTTAACTATCCCATTTTGCTGTTTTTACTATTCAGAAAGTCAATTTGGCCACTGGACAAATTACCAAAACTCAGTCTTTTTTGTTGACTGAACAGCTTAATCAGTCCAAGATGCATCTTTTTTCAAATAAATGAAATGATGTAGAATCTTTCGTTTTGTCCTGTTTTGTCCTTGTACAATGTTAGACCTCTCTCATTTTAGGATGCTGGTTGTTCCTCTGCTGAGGTCAGGGGTCTGTACTGATTGACAGGTTGATGAGGGAGGCACATGGGAGGATTTGATGTGGGCCTTGCTCAGTGGGGTGTAGCTCCTTCTTCAGACACGCAGGACCTCGGCAGCAGCAGCAGCAGATGGTCCAGACCCACTGAGCTGAAGCCTCAGCGTGAGACCTTAGAGGGAGAACGTGAGTGAAGGATTCCCTAATGGAGTCCCCCTTCGATGCCAAGATGTGTGTAGAACGTCATCTCAGAAAAAATGTTGATGTCCTGGTGATCAGCAGCAGAACTGATCCATACGATCCTGTAGACCAGGTCAGACCTGAAACAGTCCGAGTTGTTATCCTGTCATCATCACCGTTAGACACCCAATAATTTCCAGGCGGGGAGGCGTCAGCTTCTCCTGCTTGTGCCTCGGCTGCTCTTGGGAAGGCTAAGATGTAGGCGTTAATCCCTCTCACCGGAGCAAGGCGCACGCAACACTTGCCAAGACGGCGCTGAGCCAGTCCGCAACCGCCGCCGCCGCCATATCCCTTCTGTCAGGGATTTTGTTCGGTTTCAGCGCCGATGCCTGAGGTGAGACGGTTGGACCAGGGACAGCAGAACGCACCTGGAGAGAGAAGTTCCTCTACTGCAGTGCCAGCTGAACTCAGGAAACAAAGAAGCGGGACATGGCGCAGAGAAAGAGAGATGCTTTATTGCATCCGATCCCAGAAATTGGCAGTCGTTGGCAAGGAACGTACCAATGACCTCTGGCAGGGGAGAAAGAGTGACAGAAGAAGAAAGAAAGCGATAGAAGGACGAAGCGAGACGCATGGCACTATAATAAAGCGTCTGATGGAACGTCCAGGAAGGAAAAAAAAATAGAGGAGAAGCGCTTGGCTTTCTGAGGCGGCCATCTCTTAACCCAGATTTTACAGTTCCAGTTCCTGGAAACGTCCGTTGGACATGTGAGAACATGGCGTTCTTTCAGAGAGAAACATCCTGCCGCCGCTGACAGCTCTACGGTGCCCGCGGCATTCTGGGACATGGGTTTGTACTCGGTCATGTCAAAGGCTTGTGCTCTTTTGACCAGATGGATTTCACATGAAGTCAGGCCTTTGCCGAGATCCACCTGAGGTCACTAAAGCTGTAAGTTTATGGAAACTGCATCGAGCTGACAGGTGCTGCTAAATCATCACCATTAGCCAACAAAATATGGAATAAAAATAATATAAAGTCATATAGATTAATGAAAGAGTGATTTTAGTAAATACTCAGACATGCATCATGTGTACATTCAATAAAGAATGTAAAAGCATCAAATATTGCAGCTGCATACATGATGGGTGATGGTTGTGGCACTAGTGGTTAACACACTCACCTATGAACCAGAAGACCCAGGTTCAAACCCCACTTACTACCATTGTGTCCCTGAGCGAGACACTTAAACCTGAGTGTCTTCAGGGGGACTGACCCTGCAGCTGTGATTGTTAAGCGCTCTACTGAAACTGTTACAGCTGATAATGCTGTTACTTTTATATCTGATAATGCTGTTACTGTAAGGGCGTCTGGTGTAAGATTGGGCGTCGCAGGACCATGCTTTTGTCTTGCATAGCAGCTGTCTACAAGAAGAAATGTGACATTCCTGTGCCAATTGTTGTGCATGAAGATTCAACACCTCTGTTTTTCATGCCTTTTGTCGGACGGCAACGTGTGAAGTGTCGGTCGTCAGGACCGGCCACTCTCTTTGTCTTCCCCAGATGGGAGGCACCGGGGGGGCGTGACATCAGAAACAACAGGTTCTGATTGGTCTGGGACAACTTCCTGGAGGCCAATGACAACTTCCTCTAGGCCAGTGACAACTTCCTGTAGGTCAGGGGTATAAAGGTCTGCTCACATGTGGGGAAGGGGACTCTTTTTCTTTTCTTTTCTTTCCCAGCTGTCTTTCCATTGAAACCGGATCTTCTGGGTTTCGAGCCTGCTCTATCATCTCATTATTTCTCATGGCTCTGCCTCTTTCTCTCTCTCTCTCTCTCTCTCTCTCTCTCTCTCCCCTTTTACTCTTTCTTCTCATTTTTGTTTTCTCTGTAACCTTGGTACCTTTTTACATTCAATATTCATATGTAACTACAATAATTATTTACCGGTGTTAATAAATTAGAAACTGTTCACTTTTAACCTCTATTGTGCCATGCCTCTTTCTGCCCGGTAACATCAAATTGGAGTGGTTGAATACATTGCTTTTGTGTGGAGGGAGAAAGAGTTTTTCTACACTCAGTTCTCTCACCCCACCACACGGTCTTTTTTACACTGGTAAAGGTTGTAGATGTGAATGGATCCCGTATCTGCTATTGGAATATTCAAAAATATATTTGAATTTAGATAAATTTCTGTGTCACCTCACACATGGTGGACACACTCCAGTGGGACTCATCTGGTCGTCAGTAGATGAATCAGTGGGTGTTAAGTGATTTTTGCAGCCCCTTCCCTTCCGTAATGAAAGTCCCCTGCATGTGTTATGAGCCTTTCTCAGCATTAGTGAGTTAAAAGACTTTTCTTGTATGTGGCAGAATGGTTTTAAATGATGGAATCAACTTGCTCGCGCCACAAAATACTTCAAACTGTATAAACTGAGCAAAATGTAGAAATCCACTGAAATAAGATTAAGAATATGGCGAAGGGGGAGAAAATCTTTGACGCAGCTGATCCTGGACGTCCGAGACGATATTAAAGCGCCGGGCTCTCCTTTCATGTGTCAGCGCTGCTCACATGTAGTGTGTTACCGCGGCGCTGGTCCCGGTCATGAAAGAACACAGGCACATCAAGACAGATTACAGCAGCTAATCCAGCGTGTTGGTGCAGCTGGGAGAGATTAGGACCTTCAGGAACATTCCTCCTGACGAGTCAGGGGCCAGACGCGTTCCCCTCCAGGCCAGGAGCCCACCAACACACACATGAAATCTAATAAATAGATGGTCATGATGTTCATGATGCAGCACTAAAACACACACTTGTTTAAACTGGGATTTTCTTCTAAAAGCAGGAAGCACAAATCTCAGCCTTGTTTATTGCCGCGTCAGTAACAGATGTTCCGATCCTCAGGGCGGCTCTACAGAAGTTCTCTACTGCTTATCAGGCAGCAACCAGCGGCGATACTCGCACGTTCCGTGTGAAAGATCATGGGCTCCCACCGCAGGCGCCGGACTATCTCTTCACACATCTGTGTAGAACCCGTAACCTGCGCCGCTTATCAGATGATGAGGCAGCACCAGCCTTCACCAGCGCTTCATCACCAGTGGATTTCACCAGGAGAAGATGTGCCGGTTCATCTCTGCCATCCTCAACATCTCAGAATGAAATAAATTTGCCGTGGTGATGGTGCTAGTGTGATATAGGGTTGGAGGACAGCTACTCACACTCCCCGCGCTGCCCAGAGACATGTGGTTCATCTGCTGGGTGAGCGGCCCCATCATGCTGGTGGGCTGCATGGAGAGGCCGTGGTCCACGGCTGGTGTGATCACGGCACCCTGCAGAACCCAGAGAGGAACTCATCAGGAATGACGCTGAGGAATGACAACTATCTAACTAACCAGGACTTCTACTACACCACCATTTAGACCCACAATCATCTCACTGTGTTTCTCTCAAGGGTCACATTTGATGGTGTGAGTGTGTCCGTCGGTGTGTTTTATTCCCCAAAACAGACAGAAACGGAAACACTCAAATCCGTACGGAACAGGAAGGAGGGAACGGAGCAGAACAGACATGTTGGACAAAGCTGATTTGTGTGTATGTGTGTGTAAAACTCTGTAACACGTGTCTTGGTAACACTGGCATCGTTGTATATATTCATGCCACACTGGAGATAATAACCTAGGTTCTATGGGAAGACCGTCTGTAGAGCTCAGCACTCGGTTCCGCACGCAGGCCAGTTGGATCGTTCTTTCTGGAGATGAAAATAATGGTAAATATGGTGAATGCTGCTGAGCGAGTAAGGAGGTGAGAGCAGAAGATCAGAGATCCGCGGATAAAGGAACAGATGTTGAGTCTGACTGAGGGGAACAGAGGAGAGACAGGAGCCCGGAGACTGACGAGGCAGACAGACAGCGCCGCCGGCAAAACGCACCTCCTCCTCCTCCACTGTGAACAATCGGCGGAGATCTGGACCCCTGCAGATGCGTCAGACAGACACAGAGGACCTGTCAAGAAGAACGCTGCGAACGCGCTCATTTATAGAACAAACGCCTCCACGCCACTCCTGCCTGCCGTTTTCAACACTTTCAGCGGCTCCGCCGATAATGTCCTCGCCACGTTCTACCTGTTCTACAGCGACCAGGAACAGAAAACGACGAGGGATAATCAACATGAACCTGGAGAAGATCTCCACTAGAACGGCGACAACCAGCTCCTCTGTTCTGGTATGAGAAGAAGACGTCTGGAACTCCGGCTGCACGGATTCCACCCCTGGTACTGCAGTTGGCAGTGAGTGTGTGCGCGCGCGTGTGTGTGTGTGTGTGTGTGTGTACAGCCCTCTGTTCTGATGTCTGCACCGCCTGGCACAGACGACTAAGTGATTGTCTGAGTGCCGCCGGCGTCGATGCCAAGCTGGTGCTGGCAGACGTGGCATCATCACCGCGGCCTCATAAGAACCTGAGAGCTGACAGGTGAGCGAGAGAGAGGAACAGATGGAGGAGAAGCGGTGGGAGAGAGGGGACACGTCTCCGTCCAACATCCTACTGGTGTTCATCTCCTGAACGTGAAGTCCTACACACGGCCTGACGTTGTGACCAGCAGCTGCAGAAACTGCCTCCACGCACCCTGACAGCCACACTGGGATGGTGCTTTTTGCTTCTGCCTGAAACTGCTTGAAACCTCATCACTTATGGACATGAATCTACTGATAACTTGTTCTTTTCTTCTCAGTCTAGACGTAGATGCATGTAGGAGATGCACTGGAGAGAAGTGGGAGCTGAAACATCCTTGAAGGACCAAATGAAGCTTGAATTATTTTTAGAATGTCCACATTAGCTGAGAATGGCTGACAGAACATCGTTATTCCGGGAACATTTCGACTCGTTTTGCTGCTCACAGGTTCTATATGTCTGGCTGCAGTGCGGCTCTCCAGCTCAGCGGGATTGAGATGCTGCACTGTATGTCGCTTTTCTTGTCAGTCCTCCTCCAGCCAATATCTGCAGGATGGAGCTGAGCTGACGCCGGGGAACTTTGGAATGTTGCTGGTCCATGTGATAGAAAGGATAATGAGAGTTTTCGGTTCCTTACAATCAAGCTCAATGGTTATAGGAGCGAGAAATCCCATGGTGCATTGCAGCAGCCATCAGATTGAATCTATCAGAATAAACATGTCCCGTGGTCGAGCGTGACGGAGCTTCTCTACATATCAGAAAGATCTTCACCCTGCTGCCACTCTTCATGTTTCCAGTCATAGCAGCTCCTCCTCCTCCTCCAAACTCCACCCGTTTCAGGTGGCACCACCCACCGTCTGAACAGACCGAGACCGCACCCCCATCCTCAGAACAGGAGAGAATCTGACTGGTTGATGAGTATGAAGATGACATGAACTTTCAGTCAACTGATCTCCACACATCTCAACATCATCCATCATCATGAACTTTCAGATGAATTGAGAACTTGGGAGGAGCCTAAAGACCACACACACACACCCAGGTCAGGTCTGAGCATGTCTCCCGGTGTGTAAAAGGGTGTGGGCTGGCAGCGCCCCGCTGGGCACAGATTACATGTTGGCTGTGGTGCCAGCGTGGGAGTAATGGAGCTGTGGAGATGGTGGTAATGCTCTCAGTCGGGGTGTGAGTGTGTGTGTGTTTTTTATCTGCAGTCTCTCCAGTGTCGGGTCGATAGTACATCTGCAGACTGCATCTTACTCACTAAAGTGAACTCAGATCTTTAAAATGAAACACACGTTTCTTTGTTTGTGTTGCTAGTCCATCACACATCTCCGTGGTACTCAGCTGAGCAGGTGGAATCTCTTCACCACCCCTGTACACTCCTTACAACACAAGACAGCTGAGCACCGAGGAGATCATCCAGCTTGAGGAGCGGTGAGGAGTGTGGAGATAACAGGTGATGAGATAACGGGACCATGAGATGGAGGAGATAAAACAGAAATGCTAGAAACTCGTGGTGCATGAGGGGGACCGAAGAGTCCAGCCAGCAACCCACACACACACCCTTTCTCTCTCCATTACAACACCACTCCACTCCAGGCTGCTGCTCATTACACAATATGTCTGGTATGGCTAAAAGTGTGTGTGGTTGTGTACATTTGTGCCATGAAAAAACCCTCAAGAGCTTTTTCCAAAAAGCAGCATCTACTTTTCCAGTGCGCTTCCATCACTAGTAAAAACACTGCAGCAGGGTAAACCCACCGCAGAACCATTATTCGTTAACCTCTGTTCTGTATGCATGATATGATCACTATGGTAACCCCAATGCCACTCTCAAGTAAATTAAATTTGTTATATTATGTGGTTAAATTTCAATTTCTGTGGTTGATGTTGCGTGTTCTGTCCACTGCTCAGCAGTTATGTCATCAAAGACGTCCTTGAAACGTCAGAAGAACAGATTTGTGTAATGAACTGTAACACACACAAACACACACACACCTCTCTTCACCCTACTGCACCAACTCTGCAGCAGAAGATGCTTGAGAACCTTGAGGAACGTCCTGCAGACACTTACTGTTGGTTGCATAACATACTGCTGATGGGGCATCCATGAAGTACTCTGGACCTGCAGGAGACAGAACGTGAGATTTCAGACTTTCCCATAATTTCAACAGTCCTCCATGGTACACGACTCCCAAAACTGAACAGCCAAACAAACGTTCTTATGTGTCTGTGAGTGAGATTGAAGATGTTCTCCTCGAACCAACACTTGGTTAGAACATTTCTAACTGACAGTAGGATGCAGGACAATTAGCAGCAACTGATCTGAGCAACCAGGAGAGCTGAATTCAGGATTCCACTATAGAACTTCCCTGTTTCAACAAAAGGCACTGGAACCACAAACCATCACGTTCTCAAATGGAGAAGGAATGTTCTTATGAATCGTGTGACTGTTCTGTTCAGATAGGTGGACCACCCTGCTGACTGGGTAAACAATAACTCAACTTGAAATCAGCATCAGGAAGCAGATCTGGAAGGTGGAGCCTGGGGTTCTTAAAGTTAATGGCCTCTAACCTGCATAAAAACATAATCTATATTTCCCGAGGCGTCGAGATCTGATCCCATATTTCTTTCTGCTTCATTAGCTCCCATTTTTCTCCTCCTTGCAGCAACTTTGTTCTGAAGAGGGAAGATGAACAACCAGCGTCTCCCTCGCTGAAGTGTGATATTAGCAAACCACCCCAGATTAATATTCTTCAGAAGCTGGGCCCCATTGTTTCTGAAAAATTAATTGAGGAACCTTTCAGAACTGGGATTAGCCAGTGGCATGTTGGACCTGAGTCAACTTTCAGCAAGTGATGGAGACCCTACACCTCGCTTCCTTGTCTTCTTCTGCTCACCTCACTGATTGATGATCTTTACACTTTAAACGGGGCAAACATTTTGGAAACATCCTCAAAAGAAGATGAGAACTTCAGCACATCACATCTTCTATACTCCAGGCAGCACAACTGTACATGACATCAGATGTTGAGCGAGTGTCTCTAATAAAGTGGCCTTTAAACGATTTTTAACCAGAACCCCCTGATGACGAAGTTCCACCAAACAGCCCGGCAGGGATCTCAGCACAGGGAACATTGATCTCAACACCTGTGGAGAACCCTGCAGACCACACCTACTTTACACTGTGACATTCTAAACAGGGCTGGTGCTCTCGTAGTAATAAAGACCAAAAGTCAGTCCACGGAACCACAATAAAATAATCGATAACCAGTTTAATCGATTATCAATTCACAAGAATCATTTCACAAGTTTATTATTATGAAGAAAACTAGAAGTTGTGAGATAATAATAATAATAATATAATCCCTGATGTTAACGCAAAATTTGTGGATCCTACACCTGGTAGGTGGAGATGGGGGAAGCAGCGATGAACGGGGTGATGGACGTCTGGGCGATCATTCGGTTGGTGGAGATGCTGTACGGTGACGAGTAGAACCTGGGTTTGAAACAGCAGGGAACAAGAGGAAAAAGGATGAAAGTAGAGGAATAAAACATGTAGAATGCAGTGCATGAAATAATATGTTATGTGTGTCTTTAATCATCACAAAGACTTCCAGAAAATAACAGATCTATATTCTTCTCCCTGATAAATACTGAGTAAGATCTAAAGAGAGATCTACACATACACACACAGACACACACACACAATCCTCTCAGACAAAGCATCCGGCTTGAAAATATTTCATCTCACACCAGTGATATTGTGTTCTGGGAGAACATAAAAGTTTCATGGAGCGTCTTATGGGCGCCGTGGTGGAACAGTCAGGTTTTATCGGATCACATTTCCGCTCTATTTGGTGAAAATGGGCCGATCCGTGTTCCGGGGCTGAGTGTCGGGTCCACATGGACGCAGCATGCAGGAAAACTCAATGCATTTAAAGGAGGCCGAGGGCCGGGTCGTATTCTGAGGGCGGAACTTTACTTTGCGATGTACTTTACAAGCGATTCTATTTCATCTCCTGTTCTCCGGCGAGAACAAGAGAATAAAATCTTCATCCACCCACCTTCAAGAAGGATACAAATAAATCTGCTGATAATGTGTCTCTTCATAAGTAATAATATTAACAGCCTAATCTCTTAAATCATTATAAATCATAAATAAACATTTTCAATGATAATTTTGAACAGTCAAAAAAAAGGTTCTTACCCATTCTGCATGGCAGCCGGGTCGTACGTTATCGCCATTCCAGTCTGTAAAATGACAGAAAGGCATAAGATACACACACACAAACACACACACACACACACACACACACACACACATACACACACACACAGGAAATTTAAAGGTCAGGAGGTGGTGGTGAGCTGAGGTCCTGCGTTGCTGAGGACGTTACTTTGCATCACTTACTTCTCTCCGCCCCCGACTTCTCTCGTACCCACCGTCCCACCGGCTTAACCCCCACCGCTCTGCCTGCCTCTCTTCTTCACTGATTTATCTTAAATGCCCCCAGTGCAGCAGCTACAGGTAGATGTGTTGTGTGAGGTAGGCGGGGTTATATTGGTGGGCTGAACGTGGAATTGGACAAGGTTATTATGGAAAAGGGGCTGGGACAAAATGAAAGGGGTGGAGCCCATGGCTAGACACAATGTTGTTCTATGGGAAGGAATGAAAGGATTTTAAAGTGTGTGTGTGTGTGTGTGTGTCGCAGCTCACCTCTCCATCTCTGTGCCATGGCCGGCCATTCTGAGGGAACTTGCCCTGAGTCTGTCTCTTCTTCTGACCTCCATCAGCGAACTTACAGAGCAGGGGTTCCGTTGGAGCTGCAGGAGAAGCAAGAAAACGTCAACCTTCCTTCCAGGTCCACGGAGCTGAGATCCAGGTCTTTTCCAGACAGAGAGAAATGGATGAGAACAAATAAGAAATGAATGGAACACGGGATGAAGTCGGGCCCAGGAACAGCCTGACCTCTGGCTAGAACTGGAGGAGGAACCGTTTGAAGTTGAAGCCCATTCTTGCTCCCCCCTCGCTGGCAGCTCTGGCGGTGAAGCCGCCGTCTCCTCGTGCCGCTGGCAGCCGTTGAAAGTGCAGAGCAGCGCGTTGTTGAAATAATAATCAGGATAATCGCGCTCGTAAATAGCTTAGCAACGCTAATGTCGGGGCGTCTTTCAGCCAGATTTCATTTCTCACCACCGCTCCCCTCCTCCTGCCCTAACAATCCCACCTTTCTCCTCGCTGCCGGCGTGCCTTCTACAGCATTTCATCCTCACGCCTTCTCAGCAGAACCGCGCCGGGTATTATCAACGCACAGACCATGGAAACACGCCGCTAATAAACCAAATAAAGTCAGACTGGGGAATGAACAGGTTCCAGATGCATGAGACCAAAGAAAAGAGCTAAGGAGCATTATACACCTCAATTAGACACTGAGCATGATGTTTCCATGCAGATTCTTCTGCAGTTCTAGACCTTAACATGGACCCAACACTGATCCCTGCTGGTTCTCTGTGTATAAAATGGGTTACAAACATAGCAATGTGGAATAAGAAGGGAATATGCAGAGAATATTAGGGAGTGCAGTTCTGCAGCGTTCTTCAAGGACTCAGATGAAGAGACATCGTTCTCTTGGTTCTGCTGTATAGTCTTCCACCATGTCTGTTACAAAACAGAGCTGCACATTTGTTCCAAACTCTTTATGATTTTGTGGGTAAGAACTAAACTTGAACACCCATGAAAAAAAGAATGGAATATCAGAGAAAGAGATAGAAGAACCTGCAGACTCAACATGACCACCCGATCTGCGTTGGCAGCTGGAGAAGTTCTAGTTCAGACTGGAACGACGTGGAAAAAACACAAACTCGCCATCCATCAGCTTCTCCTGCACCTGTGTTCTCCGTCTGATTCGCTGTCATCGCGTCCGCATTAGAACCCCCCCACCAATCCTGCGGCAGACTGCCACGGCGATACGGGATCCAGAGGACACGACCTTTCATCTCTTGCCGGAGCTTTCATCTCCACTCCCAGAATCACCCTGTGAGCCGGAACCCCGGAGAACAGCGACCACAGCGCTACTCTGATCTCAGAACAGCGCTGACGATGGAACATGGTTCCTCAGAGCCGTTATGGTCCTCAGAAGCACATCAGCTGTCAATCATCTGACCCAGCAGGGGTGCTCTCTGGGTTCTAGACCCGGTTCCACTGTTCTGCTGTTGAGCATCAAGTCCTGCATCAGTTCTGCACCTACATGTACCGATGAGGTTCTCGTTTACTTGCTGTTGTCTTTCCATAATAAAGTTTTATTGGTGGGTTGCCTGGTTACAGGCTCCTCCTACTGCTGTTTCTGACGCCCCAGAACCCGTATTTAGGAACTGAAGAACTCTTCTTTATTTCACGACGTGCTCTCGAATAAAAACAATAAACCCCCTCCCAACACACACACACACACACACACACAGACACACCGCAGCTATAAGACTCCTAATGATGGCCATTTCACAGGAGTGGCAAGGGGTTGGATCCAGGCACTAACAAGGCTCAGGAGGAATCCTAATCGTTCTTTACGCAGCCGTTACCACGGGGACCAGTAAATACCCGGGCGGTCCTAGACATCTAACTGAGACTAAGGCATGGGTGTGTGTCATTGATGAAGATGACGTCACAGAGTAACGTGGTGCCAACGTCACCACCCTGAAGCCAGCAGATGTTCCAGAACCTTCTCCAACTCTGTAAGACATTCTCTTTATTACTGTTATTATTCAATATATGTTGATTTACATTCAAATGGATTTTTTTCTTTTGTAACCTTATAACATCATATTGTGGTGAGAGGTGATGAGGAGGAGGAGCGGCTCAGTTTATACTGAGAAGAAAGACATGGCTGAGCGTGTCCTTGTCCATACAGTGATGAGCGATGTCAAGCTGATCCATCACTGTTCTCCAGCACTACTCCTGCTCATTGATTGGCGTTTTCTTCCGGCCGCGGTTCCATTCGCCTCATGTCCCGGGCCGAGGCGCGGTTATGGATTACAGGAAAGACCCCCTCCGAGCGTGGCAGCTCTGATCGATGCGACCATCACACACTTAACAAGACTAATGCAGCTCCACACACTCCTCCTCCTCTCCACTCCGACTCAAACACAGCCGTCAGTCCGACTCCATCATCCCAAGAGAACGGCAGCGGGGAGCTTCATCGATCTGGTACAAACGTTCCTAATGTAACCCCTTCATGTCTGTCTGACAGGTAAACGCTTTAAACAACACTAAAGATGAGAATGGAAACGATTGTTTCTTGTCTGGTCTGATGGTTTTACTTTCTGAAAATCTGTTAGAACACAAGACAAAGTTTCCCCCTGGTTTAGGGACCAATCCCACAATGCACAGCAGGACCCGATTAGACTCAGCCGAGTCTTTACGGCATTTACCAGACACCCTTACAGGGACAGCCCCCCTGGAGACACTCAAGGTTTAGTGCCTTACTCAAGGACACAATGGTAGTAAGTGGGGTTTGAACCTGAGTCTTCTGATTCATAGGCGAGTGTCTAACCTACTAGGCTACTGCCACCCTCTGAAGGGTCCTATGTGGCCGGGAACAGAGCTGGATCCACACCCATCCAGCATTAGCTTGTGGTTCTGGCTCCAGCCATGCCGGAGGGTAAAGACACGACTAATGGAATAAATGGCCGATCAATAAGGTCACCATAGCGGCACTGATTAATGAGCGATCGGTCCGACTGCAGCCAGAACAGCAAGAAACCAGTCGATATGGAATCGTAACTGATCACCGATCGATCGCAAACTGGCAGCTGGACATGGGGGGGGGTCAGCGCTCATTACTGTAACCAACGAGAGGTGACATGACCTCTGATCCTACTGCCTCCTGGTTGTTCTAGTCTGATTGGAATGACCACCAGGAACCAGGTTCTCCTCTGTTTTTTCTCTCATCCACGTCCAGTGAACTCCCAGGTCTGTGTTTCCACTCACCGGTTCGTCTGTTAGAACAATAATCTGTGGTAACGTCCCACATCCTGCCGTTCTCAGACTTCCAGGACGCTGGTGCTGAGAGATGCTTGTGTATATTTTACTGTAGGCGCTGTGCAGGCGATGCCTGGTGGGACGCTATCCTTCTCAGAGAAGATGGACGA
Organism: Denticeps clupeoides; assembly: GCF_900700375.1. NCBI lineage: Eukaryota > Metazoa > Chordata > Actinopteri > Clupeiformes > Denticipitidae > Denticeps > Denticeps clupeoides. The sequence goes on from NC_041726.1 coordinate 10,439,345, forward strand.
GGAAGACCCACTTCTCCCTGTTGACCCCAGATGTAGAGGGGAGACGAACATATCACGTAGCCCCGCCCTGCTGAAGCAGCACTAACAACTTTATTGAATGTCCTGCCTGTTATGGAGAGAAAAGTAAACTGCGGAGGGGGGCGTCGGCCTTATACGGCCTGGGAGAATTGGGGTCCAGCTGCTGGTAACCGGCGTAAACGAGGCTGGTTAATGAGTTAACTCCTTCCAGGCGGGATTATTCTGGGGACAAAAGCGGATCCTTCGTCTACCGTCCAAAAGCAATTATCATTGCAGCACACTGCTGTCATGGTGTCAGGCTGCTCCAGCGCTGGGGAGGGAGGTGTTTGATGAGACAGATGGTGTAACGGCATGAAAGGCTTCGTTGTAAACCCTAGAACCCACAGAGGAAGTGAGGTGGCGTGGCCACGCCCGACTTGTCCTGAAAGTTCCAGCCAAAATGGAGTCCGAGGCGCTGAGTGGCAAGGGGGGGATTCCTCACTGATTACACCGCTAATGAGTTCCTGCACACGGGGGTCCGACCGCAATCATCCAATCAGGCGCCATGCTTCCATCCCGTCCCGAGCTCGTCAACAAACTAACCCAGAAACCCACTGCATCATACCGCATCAGGGTTTTAATCCACATCAATCTGGGGTTTACATGGAAACTATCATAGTGTTCATATGTAACAGATTTATGCCATTATGCCTCTGAATTATATTCCTTGTTCATGTAAGCAGGTAAATAACGACGGTCCAGAGTTCACAATGTTCATAATGTGCAGTGTTCACCTGTTTAATTTTGTAATTGTGTAAAACTATCCTGTTTGTGTCTGTTTGCGGTCGGGTCGTTGTCTGGTGATGTTCCCTTGTCTTGTCAATTATGTATTAAACGCCCGTTTCGTGACGTCGTGCGTATGCGTCCTCCTTCCTCGCCGTGTCCAGCCACCGTGACAGATGCATACGATAAAATAATTAACATAATACCGTATTCTGATCCTATTATCCATGACACTACATACATCACTGCATATAAACCAGTCACTCACAGTGAGTGTTTTTACAGTTTTAACTTTTCATATTTAAATGACGTATTTAAATCCTAAATAAATCCATCGTAGCGTTAGAGTAATAAAGGCTGGATGAGTTTACAGGACGATCTCGACTCCTGAACGGCGTTGTAATGCATCATCTGCAGTTCCAGGCCCTGAAAGAATCTTCTTTCGGGCTCCAGAAAGCGTTATGTTCTGCCGGCGCAGCAGGATTCTAACTCGGCGTGTGTCGGGTTAGTTTTTCTGATGGCAATTTTAAAACAACATTTTAATGAAGGCGTTGTGAATTCCTCACACGCAGGTGAATAACGACGCTCAGGTCATTAAGACGACCCCAGGGTTGCACTTTCCTCACCAACTGTAGAAGAAGTGCTGGAGTCAGCAGAGATATTAAAAAACTGAAACAATTATCAACGGCAGCAGGCAGTGAGTGAGTGTGTGTGTGTGTGTGTGTGTGTGTGTGTGTGGAATCAATAACCCCCTGACTGCATAATCTCCCCTCTGATTGCTCCAGAGGAAATGAGCGCCTCACAGTTCACACAGATCCGCAAATAAGACGTCTGGAGAAGCCGAGGAGAATCCCATTTGTCCTCCGGACATCAGAACTGCAGCCGGAACGTTTACAGTCCCTGCAATCGATTCCATGTCCCTCGCCATCTTTTACCGAATAAACCATCAAATCATGCTGTTCCGCATTGGACGATGGGTTATGATGTTAACAGTTTGTGTGTGTGTGTGTTTGTGTGTGTGTGTGTCCTCATTGTCCTTCACATGCCTTGTGCCATTAACAACTCCAGTTATTCCCCAGTCAGGGGTAAACAGGTGAACTGCAGCACCAACAGGAAGTGACAGGAAGTGTGGATGAGCAGAGGAGGCATCCGGTGGAGGTCAGGAAATGTCCAAAAATACCCAGCAGACACACACATATACACAGAGGCTCAGCACCAACACACACACACACTCACACTGTCATGGACTGACATTGCGGGGTGCTCCAGATCCACGTCTGTGCTCCTGAGTGTGTTCGCCTGCTGTTATCTGTTTATATCTGCCCTGTTTGTATCCTGTCTTTGTCTAGTCATCGCATGTGTTATGTGTCCTGTCCAGTGTTCCCATGTGTGCGTTGTTTCCATGTTTGTTATAAATCTCCCATTAAGTCTGCAAGTCGAGCAATTGTGTCCTTCATTTCCATGCCGGCACCTGCAACCGTGATACACACACATGCATGCTTACACACAGACACGCACACATACACACACATATGCAGACACACACATGCACAGACAGGGTCCTTTTGTGAGCTACTTTTTTGTAAATGTATTAGGTTGGAGTCGGGGTCCAAGACGAGTGAAGAACACAGCAGCATTTTTAGAAAAACACACGGCTAGATACAGTGTGTGTGTGTGTGCATGTGTGCGTGTGTGTGTGTGAGTGTGTGAGTGTGTGTGAGTGTGTGTTTTGAATTACGCTGTAGGTACACTGTAGCCCTGCAGGCTGATAGAGGCGTTTATGTTCCGATGTGCCGGAACGTGATGGAGAGTGGTGCGGCGGTATTCCACAAACATTCCGGAACTGTCCGCCCTTGCAACACCGCGCCTGGCGGGCAGAGTAATTACAGCGCAGCATCAACGGTGGCTTCATTTCACAATGCAGCATCGGACAGCACAGGCACTGCTGACTGATGAGTTTACACACACACGTGTGCGCTCATGCACGCACACACACACACACACACACACACACACACCTTCCACACCCCAAACATCAAGAACTATAATGAGGTGTGTGTGTAGGGAGTGAAAGGCTTAGATATTTGCACCACTCAGTGCACATAGCAGGAATACCTCTCACACAAACACAAACACACACACACACTGGGAATGTAGAGCCAGAACAGAACAGAACACACTGATCCATCCGAAGACATCGGCAGCGACTGCACGGAATCTCCAGCAGCAACAGGCCTATTGTGAAACGGGATGGAGAGGGGGAATGTGCCGATTTAACCGAATCTGATTATTCCAGGGAGACTGAAGAACCCAAACTTGTCCTTGAGGAGCTAAGCCAGGATTCTTGATAAAAATCCGGGCCTGGTTTACAGTAAAGGAAGCCCTGACACTGAGGGCTTGTGATCCCTTGGTTCTAGAACCATTAAGGCCACATGAACCATATTCTCTTGCCTGGCTAGGAAAGTTGAGATGTATAATCTGGTTGGGAGCAGGTTCTGAGGGAATGCCAGGAACCTGTGAGTTCTGAGTTCCTTGTGTCACTGGAACCTCACAGGATCAGAGGAAGAGAACCGGAGATCCAGGATTTGGCAGGACGCAGCTCAGCCTAACACAGTTCAGATGCATTCTGGGCCTCTGCTTTTTCGATCCAGTCATGAGAACGTCAGATCTCAGTCATGCTGACGGAACTTGACAGGGAACCTCGCCACAGTCTGCATCTTCCCACACATCTTAACTCTCTTTTCTTTTCTGTGGTGATTAATGTCCCAACAGCAGAACAAGAGTTGAACTTCATCCAAGGAACAGTTCTGCTAGAATCAGAGCATCACCGTAGTACAACAAGAACCACAACAGGTTGTGTTGGTATAAGTGGCACTGCTATAAGGTGGGCCGTGACATCTCATCTCTGGAGAACCACATAAACTAAGTTGTGCAACAAAACTTCCCAAAGGAACAAACAAAGTTGCAGCTAAAGAAGAACAAATTAACCTAACCAGACCTTCTTAAAATCTACATTGCAGTTATAAATTTTACATACACAGCACTGTCTCCAGACTTTCCTCAAAGTTCAAACATCTGACACCTGGGACGTCAAAGCATGCAAAGGGAAAACAGGGCGAAAATATTAATCTTTAGCTCAGATAAAGTGAAGCCATTCCAGAGATGGGAACCAGGCTAAAGATCTGACCATCTAAAGTCAGAACACGAAGAACACAAGAACTGTATGAGATAATCAGGGTCATGGCCATGAATGTGATGAGAAACAGTGGACAGGAATGATGTGGAACGAGAACCCAATGATGTTTTGGCCATCCTCTTTGTAATATTATGGGCGGGACCAAACGAGAACCAGAAAGTCTGACTTATTGTTCATTCAAAATGTTGTACAAGGACCAAACCTATTACGGATTTTTAGAATTATTTTGATAAAATTGTGATTGGACCATTTCTCTGTCCAGCAAAGTGAATTTTAATTTTTTAACATCGAAAAACAGCTTTGTTTAACTTTGTTTGGCTTTTTGAGGTTAATCCTGCTAACAGCTCTGGATCTGAGACCTTCAAGAAATAATTAGTCTCAGATAAAACTTGTGTGTCTGTGAAGGTGTTTAATCATGTAAATAAATTCAGTCCATTTCTATCCCCATTCAGGAACCCCCACATGTCGAAGGCTGACAGCCTCTTTCTTTCCTTCGCTCTGCCGTCTGTCTTTTTTATTTTTGACAGGCGCTTCAGAAATCTGTCTCCTTGTGTGTGGGTGGGAACACAATCTCAGCAAAATAAGAGTGTCATCTTCATCCAGCCTCGCTCAAACGGTGGACCATCTCCCCGCTGACCATCCCCTGCCCACGCTGATTCTCTTTTTTATCATTCTGCATCTTCTCCTCCGGAATACCAAAACGCGGAGGGGCCATCGATCAATCCGGCCGCCGCCCTCACTGTCAGGAGAACGTTTCACATCCCGCCATCGACAGAGAGCCCACCGGGTAAAGGATGGAGGTTTACTTCATTTTTCTTCAATTTGTAATGGACAGCTGCAGACCAAACACCTACTGAACATGCCTATAAATCACCATTCTAATGAGAGAACCATGTTTACAGCCTCCGCTCCCATCAGTAAAAAGGCATAACTTGATCATAAGCATCAGAATTATAACAACGAGCAGCGAAACAGCTGAGAAAAAGAGCATTGTGGGATAAAGAGCATTGTCTCCTGCTAAATACCGAATACATGCAAGGAAGGAGAAAATTAGCATGGCAGTGTGTGTGTGTGTGTGTGTGTGTGTGTGGACTAACCAGGAATGCCAGGTGGTGTTTTCAGGTATTTCCCGTTGAAATGCTGAATGACCACCTCACATTTCTCTGTAGACTCCATTCTGGAAAATACACACAGACCCACACATTACACACACACAGAGAATACATTTCTGTAGGTTTATCTCGTCGGGGCCGGAAGGGGCGGGACAGGGCAGGGCAGGGTGTATCTTCCATGCTCACTGGCAGGATGTGAGGAGGAGGAGAGAAGAAGCAGAAAGTTCTCGGTAAGAAGGTTAAACCTGCAGGGAACGGAGGCAGTGAGGTGACCAATCAGAGCGCAGCTTCTTCTCACTGCGGGGGGTCTCTTCTGTCTAATTCCTGAGGTCCTCACCTCATTGGCTTTCATCTCAGCGCCTTCTCTCACTGTGTGTGTGTCTGTTCTTCACTCATCCATCCCTCTTTCTCTGCTCTATTTACTCCCCCAATACCTGTCTACATCTCTGTCTTCTTCCTGCTCTACTTCCTTCTGTCACCGTCTGTCTGTCTGTCTGTCTCGCTCCTTCTCTCTGCCCCTCCCCCTCACTCCACCTGTTTATTTCTATTGTCTGGATGTGGCTTTGTATTTGCTGCTGTCAACTTTGGGGCAGTGGTGGCCTAGCGGGTAAGGAAACGGACCCGTAATCGGAGGGTTCGAATCCCGACCCGCCAAGGTGCCGCTGAGGTCCCCTTGATCAAGGTACCGAGCACACACTGCTCCCCGGGTGCCTTTCATGGCTGCCCACTGCTCACAAAGGAGAGGCTGAACGCAGTGGACACACTTCAATGTGTCACCTTGTGCTGTTCTGTGTATCACAATGACAATCACTTCACTTTCACTGTATGTGACAGAACTGGTGTTCCTTTGTTCTTGCGCTTTGTTCTCAAAACACATATATACACACACACACACACACACACACACACACACACACACACGCAGAGCCCACCTGGCAAAGCCGACCCCTCGGCTGACCCCGCTGGCGTCTCGTAGGATGCGTGTGGAGATGACGTGGCCGAAGGGCTTCAGCATGTTCTCCAGCTCCTGCTCATCCATGGACACGGGCAGGTTTGAGATATAGAGGTTTGTGGGGTCCTGCTCCTGTTGCTGTTGAGAGATGCGGAATTCTTTTTAGTTCCATACTCCAGGTGAGGAGATACAGGTGCTGCTGGTGCTGGTTCTTATTTATACAGTTCATCCTTTTCTTTCACTCTAGCTTCTGTTTTAAAAGCGGAAATCGACTTGGTTATTATTTAAGTCAGTATCGTCTGGGTTCTTCTGTCAGGTTTCACTACAGCAGGATGAGAAGTTGATGAGTGGAGTGGTCTTCCCAGTGTGTGTGTGTGTGTGTGTGTGTGGAACATGTTGAGCATTAAGCGTTGTAGGATCTCTGTTGTTTATCATGGGGATATTATATTACTTTACAGTTGGCCATCTTTAACACTTAAAAAAATCTTCAGATCTACTTAACAAATTGTCTACTGCATACAGTTCTGAACACCTCATGGATGAATGAGATGATTGTGTGTGAGGTGAGTTTTTATGGATTATGGTAATGAGGGAATTTATAAGACACTGTAGGAGGAGGTTGTCAAGCTGTCTTTATTCCGCTACTTAGCTCCTTCCGGAACATCCATTCAGAATACTTCCACCATTCCCTGTTCTCCTGTCTTCTCTCAGTAATGAGGTGTGTTGCTGAGAAGGACAACAGACCCCATTTCTGACATCTATACAGCCATTTTTTTTATACTAAGCACAAATAGGAAATAATATAACCCATCCATCACTTGACCCATCACATCTGCCAAGAGAGCAACATCTAAACATGCAGCAGGCAGGAGATTCAGTCACAAGGTCATCTGGAGGAAACTCACACAAGGAAGGAACCAAAAGAAGAGCTCATTCACAGTGAAGAATATTCTTCACATCATGAAGTTCATAACTGTACATAGTGTGTGTGTGTGTGTGTGTGTGTCTGGGTTAATAGAAGAGCTTCAGGCAGCAGTACCTCTTAATGACAATAATTCCTCCACCTCGCAACCAGCAGGATGGAGTCGTGTCACCACCCATGACGAATGGTGCTGCCCAGCTCAGCTGACAGCACCGGCCCATTATTTCATATTCAGGGTCCACAGAGAGAAACGTAAGAGTGTGTGTGTGTGTGGGTGTGTGGGTCAGGGGCATGACAGGTTTCATAATTCATAATGATTAAGAGACAGTGTTCATATTCAGGTGTTTAAATCCTGAACGAATCATGTGATCATTGTTTAATTTTTATAGGAGAAACTTGTGTCAACGTAAAAAGAGAAGATAATAAGGAGAGTCAGCGTGTGTGTGTGTCTGTGTGGTCCGTATGCTTCTCAACAGGGAGCTGAGAAAATCCCCTCGGTGAAAGCAGGCAGTGTGTGAGCAACACGACCGCCAAACTTCCGCCTGCTGCTGAGAATTCTGTTCCAACTGGATGCTGGGAAATCCACATAGCCCCGCCCACTAGCTACAAAATCATTTAAAATTGTAATACGACATCAACAGCAACACTACTACTACTACACTGTAACTACACCAAAATACATAAATAACACAACTCAATCAGAACTAACATTATAACACATACCCATTACACACCAGATACACATTACATATAGCCCCACCCACCAACTACAATATTATTATAAACTGTACAACAACCACACTACTACACTGTAACTACACCAAAATACATAAATAACAAAACTCAATCAGAACCACCATTATAACACATACCCATTACACACCAGATACAAATTACATATAGCCCCACCCACCAACTACAACATTATTATAAACTGTACAACAACCACACTACTACACTGTAACTACACCAAAATACATAAATAACAAAACTCAATCAGAACCACCATTATAACACATACCCATTACACACCAGATACACATTACATATAGCCCCACCCACCAACTACAACATTATTATAAACTGTACAACAACCACACTACTACACTGTAACTACACCCAAATATATAAATAACAAAACTCAATCAGAACCACCATTATAACACATACCCATACCCACCAGATACAAATTACATATAGCCCCACCCACCAACTGCAACATTATTATAAACTGTACAACCACAACTGCGCCCGGGGAGCAGTGTGTGGGGACGGTACCTTGATCAGTGGCACCTTGGTGGATCGGGATTTGAACCGGCAACCTTCTGATTACGGGGCCGCTTCCTTAACCGCTAGGCCACCACAAACCCCTTTTATTATAAACTGTACAACAGCAACACTACTACTACACTGTAACTACAGCACAATACAGAAATAACACAAGCCAACCAGAGATAGAATTGTTATAAATGCTCCATAACAACATTTACAACACATACCAGCAAATAAATCTATGATGACAATGGAAAATTATAGGAGAAAGTAAAGGCAATTGACATGATGGAACACACATTGAGACCAATTTAGTGTAGGTTTAGATGCAGAATGAAGTGTGTTTTTCATTATTCCTTTCATTAATATGGGTGGGGTTGTAATTCATGAGCAGAGCAGAGTGTAACCGTGGGAACAAACTGAGATCGCTGTGCCAAGTGGACAGAATGTAGAACACTGACGCTGAAAATGACAGACGGGCTCTGTACAAAAGTAGCTGGTGCACAGAATTATCCGGATGGTGTCAAGTGATTAGGTTGGACTGAGGCAGAGTGGGGCGGAGCCAGGGCAGACGGAGAGGGGCGGAGCCGGGGCAGAATGCACTGGCGGAGAAATTTGAACTGAGCTGGGGAAGGACAGCATGGAACAACAAGTGATCTGTGTGTGCCAGCATGGTGTCTTGTGGAGACACACACAAACACACAAACACAAGTGTGTGTTTGTGTGTATGTGTGTTAAAGGGGAGGCTGAGCTCGGCCCATTTAATCATGCCGCTGATTTGATTTCCCGTCTCCCATCGTGAGCTAATATTCCACAGATTAAAATTTCATGTGGAGCGCATATCAAAAATCCATTATTAACACTGAATCGCGGCCCACATGTACCACCCCAGCCTGAAGCGCAAAGGCACGCCTGCACACACACAATACAAATCAAACAAGTCTGAGAAAAAAAGTATAAACATGCAAACATTTGCATATGCTCAACACACATACAGATGCTGAAGAGAGCTGCTGTGCTGGCCCTGCCTCTTCTAACAACCCCAACCATCACTCTCCTGCGTCACGACCCCAGTGCCCGTTTGTGTGGCGGAAGAGGACGAGGTTTGGCATCATACATCATTCATTCTTTCATCCTGCAGAATTCAGAATTCAGGAGAAGGAGGCACGGGAGGTAGACTATGAGACTCTAAGCAACAAAATGTGATTATATTCTGTGCGATTACAATTAGGTTATAAATCGACTCATGGTACAGCCACAACAAAATAAAAATCTGTAAAAAAAAAAAACATAATATGACCAGGATCATAAGACATCCAATATTCCAAAAAAAAAAGCTATTTTAATCAAACATGAGATTAGAGAAATATTTTGAATATATCACTCTTCCTACTCACTGTGCATGAATGCAGTGTACAGTGTGTGTGTTAAATCCCTCTCTGTGCCGAGTCGAGACCAGGCGCCTCCCCTGTTCCTCACCGTAGACATTAATGGAACCGTTCTGTCTGAATTGCTGACGAGGCAGAACCCACAGATTGCTTTTTCCTCGACTCGCGTCCTTTAATATGCCGAACATTGTTGGTGATTCAGTTGCTGGGCATATTTCTACCGCCACAGAATGCAGATATCAGACACTGCCTGACTGGGAATCGATGTGTCTTGTGAGATTCGTCAGATACGCGGCTGGTAAAGTGGGCGTGGCTTTTTTATTACTATCAAGCAGGTGTGACAAAATCTTCACCCACACACACACCACTGTGGCCTCTGTGTGTCACTTTCATAACCAGGAGTGTAGAAATGTTCTCCCATGACTAAATCTGCTCTCATGAGGGATTCAGTCCAACAACTAGTGAAAGTAAAGTGATTGTGAAACACTGCAGCACACTACATGGTGACACAGTGAAATGTGTCGTCTGCATTTGACCATCACTTTAGTGAGCAGCGAGCAGCCATGAAAGGTGCCTGGGGAGCCGTGTGTGGGGATGGTGCCTGATCAAGGGAACCTCAGTGACACCTTGGCGGTTTGGGATTTGAACAGGCAACCTTTGAATTAAGGGTTTGATTCCTTACCCAATAGGCCACCACTGTCCCAGCTACATTTACATTTACATTTAAGGCATTTACCAGATGCCCTTATCCAGAGTGACTTACAATCAGTGGTTACAGGGACAGTCCCCCTGGAGCAACTTAGGGTTAAGTGTCTTGCTCAGGGACACAATGGTAGTACGTGGGATTTGAACCTGGGTCTTCTGGTTCATAGGCGAGTGGTAGTAGCCTAGTGGGTAAAACACTCGCCTATGAACCAGAAGACCCGGGTTCGAATCCCACTTACTACCATTGTGTCCCTGAGCAAGACACTTAACCCTAAGTTGCTCCAGGGGGACTGTCCCTGTAACTACTGATTGTAAGTCGCTCTGGATAAGGGCGTCTGATAAATGCTGTAAATGTAAATGTAAATGTGATCTCCAATACATTCAACCACCTGGCATCTTCCTTTAAACTCAGCTAATGCCCCGTTCCACACTATGCCCATATTCCTCCTGAAATGAGTTCATTCTATCACATCACATTTTCCAAAATTCTGCAAAAGAAAATCCTGATAACCCAGAACAACATGAAATACGAGCTGTGCCATACATCATCACTTCAATACCCAGCAGCCTCTGCTGCAAAGGATGGCCAGGAACTGGACTCTCTGAATATTGGAAAAAAACTTGAATAGAGTTGTTTTTTAGGCCGATGTTGTGGAAAAAGTAAAGCAACAAAAGAAAAGGAACAGTGGGGGTCTCTGGTTCAGTGCCTGGAGTGGGAGCCACTGTGATTACTTGTGGATGGGGAAGACCAAGCAAAAAACTCAACATCGCTTTCCCTGCAAAACAAAAGAAGGAAAGATGAGTCTGATGGTGATTAATGCAGAATACAGAAGATTTAATGCCCAAAAACCCAACCGATGATAAGTGAAGAATATCACTGAAACAGGAGAACAGCAATTTTACCCTGAGGAGCTGTGGTCCTCCTGTCTATGGTTCACAATGACACTGTACCACGTGACCCTGAAGGCTGTTTAATAAGACTCTGTAGATAGACAGCACAAGAAACAGCACAATCACAGGCCACACTGTTCACTTTAATCTATTTTCTTTACTGGCAACTCCCCCTTCACCTAGACACCCTGTCTGTAGTTGTTGTGGTGTTTCTTGACTACCAGGCCCAGTAAATCAAGTTATCTTTAAATCACAGGTGGATCCTCTAGACACAAGCCAGATGTAGCGACACCCAATCGATACAGTACTCAACCCAACAAATCCAATCAAAACCAAACACAGCTGTACCCAAACCTTACAATACTCAACCCAACAAATCAAACCTAAACCAAACACAGCTGTACCCAAACCATACAGTACTCAATCTAACAAATTCAACTGAACCAAACACAGCTGTACCCAAACCATACAGTACTCATAGGGTTGGTAGTAGCCTAGTGGGTAACACACTATGAACCAGAAGACTCAGGTTCAAATCCTGCTTACTACCATAGTGTCCCTGAGCAAGACACTTAACATTTACATTGACATTTACATTTACAGCATTTATCAGACACCCTTATCCAGAGCGACTTACAATCAGTATTACAGGGACAGTCTCCCTTGAGCAATTTAGGGTTAAGTGTCTTGCTCAGGGACACAATGGTAGTAAGTGGGATTCGAACCCGGGTCTTCTGGTTCATAGGCGAGTGTGTTACCCACTAGGCTACTACTTAACCCTAAGTTGTTCCAGGGGGACTGTCCCCATAACTACTGATTGTTAGTCACTCTGGATAAGGGTGTCTGATGAATGATGTAAATGTAAAGGTACTCAACCCAACAAATCCAAGAAAAAACAAACCCAGCTGTACCCAAACCATACAGTATTCAACTCAACAAATCCAAGAAAAACCAAACAAAGCTGTACCTAAACCATACAGTACTCAACCCAACAAATCCAACCAAAACCAAATCCAAGAAAAACCATACAGCACTCAACTAGCAAACCCCACCAAAACCAAACACCGCTGTACCCAAACCATACAGTACTCAACCAGCAGAATCATATTTATTGTGTACATAAAGGGCAGAGTGCATTGTTGAAGGTAATTTGCAGGGAGATGGCGAGGGGGAAGGAGCTGTTCCTGTGTCTGCAGGCTTCTATATCATCTGCCAGAGGGCAGCAGGTCAAAGAGACTGTGTCCAGGGTGTGAGGGATCTGAGATGATTTTCCCTGCCCTTTTCCTGGATCTTGAGATGTACAGATCCTGGATGGAGGGCAGGGGGGCACCGGTGATGCTTTCTGCTGTACGTACAGTCCGCTGCAGTCTGATCCTGTTTAGTGGCTGCTCCATACCAGGCGGTGATGGAGGAGCACAGGACAGACTCAATGACCGCAGTGTAGTACTGGATCAGCAGCTCCTGTGGAAGACTGTACTTCCCCAGTTGCCTCAGGAAGTACATCCTTTTTGAGGATGGAGGGTCTTTTTGAGGATGGAGGAGATTTTGGTCTCCCACTTCAGGTCCTGGGAAATGGTGGTGCCCAGGAACTTGAAGGTCTACACAATAGACACCAGGCTGTCTGATATGGTGAGGGGTAGCAATGTTGAGGCATGTCTCCTGAAGTCCACTGTCATCTCCACAGTCTTGAGCGTATTCAGCTCCAGGTTGCGTTGAGTGCACCAGAGTACCAGCCGCTTAACTTCCTGTCGGTATGCAGATTCATCACCATCCTGAATGAGCCCAATGACGGTGGTGTCGTCTGCAAACTTCAGGAGTTTTACAGATGAGTTCCTGGAGGTGCAGTCGTTGGTGTACAGGGAGATGAGCAGTGGGGAGAGGGACACATCCTTGAGGGGCACCAGTACTAAGGGACCGTGTTCCAGAAGTGATCTCCCTCAGCCTCACTTGCTGCTTCCTGTCTGTCAGGAAGATGGTGATCCACTGGCAGGTAGCAGGTGACATGCTGAGCTGGGAGAGTTTGGAGGTGAAGAGTTCAGGCACAATGGTGTTGAACGTCGAGCTGAAGTCCACAAACAGTATCCTGGCATAGGTTCCCGGGCGGTTGAGATGTTGCAGGATGTAATGCAGCCCCATATTCACTACATCATCCACCGACCTGTTTGCCCGGTAGGGCAGTACTCAACCTAACAAACCCAACCAAAACCAAACACAGCTCTACCCAAACCATACAGTACTCAACCTAACAAACCCAACCAAAACCAAACACAGCTCTACCCAAACCATACAGTACTCAACCTAACAAACCCAAACAAAACCAAACACAGCTCTTCCCAAACCATACAGTACTCAACCTAACAAACCCAAACAAAACCAAACACAGCGCTACCCAAACCATAGAGTACTCAACCCAACAAATCCAACCAAAACCAAACCAAACCCATCTTTCCCAAAACCATATTGTACTCAACCCAACAAACCCAATCAAACCCAGATGACCCCAAACCAGAGAGTATTCAACCTAGCAAATTCAACAAAACTCACTTAGTACTAACCAAGTTCTCAACCCAAAGTAGCCTAGTGGGAAGGACACTAATCTATGAGCCACAACAGTACACACCTACTTTTTTCTAACTGACTAACCTTCTACAGAATGTAAGTTTAACCCAGAAAGTCGCAAGATGTTAAGAGGAGTTTTTTTTCTGTGTGCAGAAAAGGTCAAAGTGTGGGGGTGTCAGAGAACATTGTGACAAAATATATGTGATTTTAGATTAAATAAGAAATAAATGTGGTTGTTGCATCTGTGGGAGGTGACATCTCCATGTCGGACGTCCCACTTCACTCTCGTCCTCCAGTCGAGGTTCAGTATCCCCCTGTCCACCCAGCCAGGGACATCAGGGCGTCTAGACACAAGTGTCTGGTTACCATGGAGATGCAGCATGAAGTGCAGCGTGTGATTTGGCTAAGATTCGGGGACAAGGGAGAAAAGAACAAGAGGGCAGCTGACATTTCATGACTGGAGAAAACCGCAATACACACACACACTACTTATTTTATTCACTGTTTATATGAAGGTGGAATATATTGTATTGTAATTGCTTTAAAATTATGTCATTGTATTGTTATAATATATTTTTAAATGTGATCTATGCTTCCATGAATATGATTGTACTTTCAGTGACCTTTGCATATACGTATTAAAATCTTGCCAGCCAGCATTATTCTTTTTTTTATTTGCCTAGTCGCAGAACCGACTTTGCGGAATATTTAGAGATGACTGCTGAATATATTTGAGTTCTTACACTCTGGAGCGAGAAGTGAGAAAGAACATGATTAAAGAACAGGAGTTACACATTGGAGCTCCTTTTCTGCTGCTGATCACCTAATTTTTGGCAATCTGCACAGCCGCCAACCAATCAGTGGACAGATACGGAGCATGAAGCCACCCCTGGACGCCATCACAGGAACCTGCTGGTCCCCTGTCCTCTGAAAGTTTGGACCGGCGTAGACACGTCAGGGGTTAGTTGTTTGGAGGGGTCGGGACTCGACAGAATGGTTAGTTGCTTTTCAGCTCAGAGCAGTAGAGCCCCTGCTGTAATTAGTCTAATTACAATCAGATGATGGCAGCTTAACTGGAAATCAACGCAGGCAGAGGGCTCATCATGAGGTGGAGGAGAGAAACACAACAGATGGAACGTGGCAAGAAAAGGTAAAACGAGAGGTGAAGACTGAAATTGGTGGTGAAATGATGGAGAACAGAAATGGGAAGGATGGAGTGATGAAGAAACACAGGAAAAGAGAAGGAGAATGAAAGCAAGAACAAGTGGAAGACTGTGGAAGATTCAAAGTGAAGAAAAATAGAGTATGACAGACTTGTTCTTTAGAGAAGACAAATGGGCTGAAAGAACCATCCAGTACCGGCAGTGCAGGGAAAGATGCTCCTTTCTGCCCGTTGGACTTTTTTTTTTATCTTTCTTGGACAAGTCTTCACCAGCCCTGCAATCACTCTACACTGGAAGGGGGTCCCTCTCTGTATCACTCCTTCCCAAGGTTTCTTCCCTCCTTTCTTTTTTTTTCTCTCCTCGAGCCTTTTTCAGATGTTTTCAGATGAATGAGAAGAAAAGTGAGACGTATCCTCTCTGGTGGAGAGTCACATGAAATGAAATGTGAACCTGACCTAACCTGGATGAAAAGGAAATATCTCAGCATCTTATAGAAAGGATGTTTCACCATATAATAGAGAATGGTGTCATCAGAGATTGGAGAATCAGTCATGCTAGATAGTAGATCAGGAGTGTGTGGACCGTGCTGGTCTCACTGGTCCTGCATCAGCAGCAGTTCTTCTTGTATGTTGTGAGATGTTTCTACACAGCCTTGTCTGGTCTCTCTCTCCCCCACTCCACTCCACTCGATCATTCCGTTATGGAGAGTAATTAGAGTCATTCCCCAGATACCGGCCACAAACTCATTAAATTCTGCTTTTCCCTTCTTACACGCCTCTATTAATCTTCTCCTCTCTCTGCCTTAATTCCTCTGGAAAATGTTAAATAAATAAAAAAAACGAACAAATAAATAAACAGTGCTGTTGCCACAGTCACCTTGCATGAGTTCTAACGAGATGAAGATGATCTGATGATGATTGGATCTCCCATTCCCCCGACACACACACACACCAGAGAGTCCACCATTTACATGTACAGCATTTACCAGACGCCCTTATCCAGTGCACCTTACAGTCAGTAGTGACAAGGACAGTCCCCCCTGGAGACACTCAGGGTTAAGTGTCTTGCTCAGGGACACGATGGTAGTAAGTGGGGTTTGAACCCGGGTCCTCTGGTTCATAGGCGAGTGTGTTACCCACTAGGCTACTACCACCCTTTACAAGACTCTTTGGCTGTGTGTGTGTAAGACTGTTTGGCTGTATGTGTGTGTGTAAGACTCTCTGGCTGTCAGTATGTGTGTGTGTGTGTGTGTGTATGTAAGACTCTGGTTGTGTGTGTGTATGAGTGTGTGAGACTCTCTGGCTGTCAGTGTGTGTGTGTGTATGAGTGTATGAGAATCTCTGGCTGTCAGTGTGTGTTTTGGGCTAAGTGACGGATGGATCTCACTGTGAGAGCCCATCAGGTCAGGGCTGAGAAGCTCTGAGGGTCAGGCAGCTTCTGCTGGTCTCTGCCAGATGTCTGCTCTCTCCAACCTCAAACAACTGTTCATGGCGTCACACACAGCATCGGCTGGCATGAACACACACACACACACACACACACTTACTCAACTGAAACACACACTTCACACTTTTAATGTGTCATCTGAAGAACTGTGTGGATTTTTAAAGCTGATGTTATCAGATCTGCCTCCATCTTCTGGGTCGCTGCACCGTCATTCTTCTCAGCGGTGACGGAGTGTGAGGAGAACGCCCCCCCTGGAGGCTCATTAGCACCAGAGCATGAGATGTTTGGACGACCAAAGGAAAGTGTTGGCCTGGCACCGTCTGGGCCATCTGATATGGAGGCAGCGTTGGGCACCTGGTGTGCTGGGTGAGCAGGTGTGTGTGTGTGTGTGTGTGGGGCGTTGGCAGCTTCTGTTACTATGGATCTCTCTGCAAGAGACAGAGCCCGGGACGCCTCTCTGAATCGCTGCAGTCTGCAAACCACAGGATGTGAAGGCCAACGCGAAAAGCAGCTCGCGTGGAGTAAAATGTACCCAATCATGGAGCAACGAGCGACGGAGGAGCTGGAAAAAGAAAGTCCTTCTGGAAACTTCCACCATCTGGCAGGGGGAGAAAAAGCCAGACCCTGCATTCCATCAATCTCTGCAAGTATTTAAGCTGGATTTATATCAAACATAAAGCCGACACAAGTCTTTACGTTTTATTACCATCAGCCCCATTATGTGGCAATAAAATTCCACTACATGAATTTTTAAGGCAATAACATCGACAGACAAACAGCCCCACTGCCCTGATTCCATATAAATGAAAATAAAGGGGGGGGAAATGTTCCCTGCATTTTAATATTAATTTTCTTCCGCAGTGCAGAAACGATGCAAAGTTGCACTGTGCATGTGTGTGTCTGTGTGTGTGTTAGGTGTTCGTTAACAGCAGGATCATTTTTGTTCATAAAAGGCTTCCCATTTACATTCCCATAACTCCTTGCCTTTCATGCCAGCACTGCTTTCAATATCAAAGCCTCTTCATACAGCCTCCGGTGGAGCGATAACACAGAGAGAGGGGCACTTTAGCGTCGAAAGATCTTAAAACGGAGCCGGCAGAGTGAGAGAGAGCGGCGGCTAAGGACATCAACTGACAAATCCTTCCAGATGGTTTACTGGGAGAAATGGGAACATCATTGTGATGGGCTGAGGTGCTCAGACGTGGGGATTACTGGGTCACCGAATTCCCATCCTGCACCTTGCTGCGTTTGACAGGCTTGTGGCAGCAGGTGTAGAAGCACGGGACGCTAAAGAGGAAGCACTACAAGGACATGTGGCTGGATCCAGAGAAGTTGGGAAAAGCTTTTTTCCATTTATATTTTCACTTATTCCTTTCATAACTGTAAATTTGTTATGCAGTGGTAATAAATCTGGTCTATAAATGACATTCTGAACCTCCAATGATGATCGGTGTCTGGACACACTTAATCTAGTACTGATCACATGAACATTCCAACACATGGTGGATGTGCACTCTGGGACCACCTATGAAGACAGTGAGAAGATGTAAACTGTGTGAAGAAGATCCATCCCATTCTAGTGTGTATGACCTTCTAAGGTGCTGATGAGTCAAATCAGCTGCAGAAAAACCTCCTCCACTTTCTCTGGTGTATCCTAACCGAATCACCGCATCTCAACATGCAGTGATGAAAGCTGCTGAACCTCAGGCCAGATCTTCGGAGCTCAAGCTGCTGTCACTGCTTGCAAATCCTCGAAACATTTCCATTCCAAAACCAGGCGTTTTTAAATGTGCTTCGCACCATTCTGCAAGATAAAGGCAGCGCTGTGATTTCGGTGAGCGTGATCAACTCCCAGAGCTGTCACTCTAGAAAACCAGGAGACGAGCTTCTGAGCAGTGAGAGGGTGACTCTGGTTTTATTTGAACGAATAACGCCTTCCACCAGCACTCGGGACCTCTCTGGCCTCAGACAACATGTGACATCACGTGTCTTGTACCTCACTGTCTTGTCACTGTACTGGCAGTAAAACCCTGACTTGACTTGACTTGGCTCGCCATCCATTCCCCTCTCCTGGCTTCCATGCCATAAACAGCACCCCACTCTCAGCCCCGATGACCTGTGGCAGTCAGAAAGCTTCCCTGCTGAGAGCGTTTATGGCTGATGTCCTCCTCTTTCAAAAGAATGGGAGAAAAGGAGGCCTGCTGGCTACGGATTAAATTCACGCTTTCAGGTTGGTAAAAATGGAGGCCAAAAGAAACAGACAAACAAAAAAGAAAAGATTTTGGCAGATTTGACAGATAATAGTTGCTGCGGTCGGTCAGGTTAACCTAACCCTCTTAATCACGACGAAAGACCTTAGCTCCTTCTTCATTTTACTGATCCTGGCAAGACTTCGCAATACTTGTCATTGAGGGAAAACCTTGGCATCTTTTAGGATTCAAATTGATGGCAGGTAGAAGGTACGAAGAGAAGACAACCTGGGTAACCCTAAGGAGGCAGGGAAAGGATACAGGGAAAAGCCAGGCTTTTCTGGGAGCATGCAGATGGTTTCTTTAGAAACTCGACGGGTCTTCAAACACGTATTCACAGCATGTAATTTAAGGGGCTCTTGTATTATGCAGGTATTACACATTTTCAGCTACGAGGCAAACCGCTGGAAGGCTGTCGGTCTCCTTCCCAAACATACAAATAGAACATTCTGGTGCGAGGCTGCCATTACTTTTCCACTGCGGTTCCTGTACAAAGCAGCGCTTAGAGGGGGAAATGTCAACGTTTCGCCCCAGGAGACGCTTAATGGCACCCCGTAGGCGTTTTAATGGAAGCAGAGTCGGGCGTACGCCACAGTAAACAGGCGAAAGATGCTGGCAACACAGAAGACTTTCCGTAAACCTGCGTTGATGTCAGATGGGCTCAGCTTCCCAATCCACAACTCTTCTGTGCCGTTTCGCCATCTTGCCTCTTCAGATTCACCCATCGGCCTGAAATATGCCTCTCTCAACCCCATGCAGCATCTATCTGTCAGGTTCAGTGTTTCAGTCTACTTCACCCTCTTCTCCTGTGTCCACGCTCTTGTCCACCCTGCCCTTCATTCTCCTCTCCCCGCATGCTTGCGGTCCCTTCTGTCGTGTGTGACAGTTCCGGCTCAACATTCCTCTTCGGACAGAGCTGGGAAGTGGGTGTTAGGCTGCCCGTCCTGTCGATGCTAGCGGTGATGTGTTAACCAGCATGGTTCGTTTTTGACAAAAGTTTGGCCCATTGTTCTACATGACACCATGTCCATTTTTTCCACCATGTCCAAGGAAGAAGAACAAAAACACACAATGAATATGAACAAGAGAATTTGTGATTTTTTTTCTCTGGTGTAAACCAAACCAAGAAAGCTTTAAACAGAGAGGGAAACCAGTACCTGATTAATGGGAAAAACAAACATCAGGATGTGGGACACCTGGAAAACCCAAAACCCGAGAAAGATTTTTTTTTAGCCTGTTTACCAACCTGACTCGTAAAAGGCAGCGGCCATTTCCTGTGGAGCCCTGTTGCCATTGGAGACGTCTGTTTTTTGTGTGCTAACATCTCCCATGTTTGTATTTAAATGTCGAATAGTGACAGTATGTGGTTCTGGGATTCTAAATCTCACTTGGCATGTCATGTGTCCATCAGCTACTTCTACTGAAAGTTAAAAAAGACACATAAACTCAGAATGTAAGTGACTCTGCATGTCAGCAGATGGCTTCAGCATCCTGTATGAGATGAAAGTTACCTTGCTTGATACCCCCGTAAATTCTCTTTCAATATTCCCTTCATGAACTGAGGTGAATAATTCCACTCCCACTGTGTCACCATCTGTGCTTTGGATCCTTTCTGACACGTCTGATACACATCACTAAGTCCTGCCTTTTCTCTAACGCTTGAGTAGCACCTCTTCATCTACAAAGATTCTGCTGATCTACAAACAATGACCAACAACCCCGATTTCATTATATCTACGGTTACCATGACACCACAAGGCTTGATGCTTTGTCCACTCTTGATTTGTTGGAATTTAAGATCCTCAAAATCAACGTCCATCAATACCTACATAACATTCCCACACATTCCTGTTCCTGGAGGCCTTCAGAAAAAAAAACATTCCTTACAGGGGCTTCCAGGAACAGGACTGGAATTCATGGTCAAGGATCTTTGGTCCTCCATTTGCTGCTACACTCTTCCTTCTTGTGATTATGGAATGCTGGTACCCACTTCACTCCATGAGAATCACTGTCTAACTGCTCCAGCTTTATAGGCCATGTAAATACAAGACGTCATTGCATTACCAACACAGCCACTACCTCAACCTCAGGGCTGCCAGCAGCAGATGGGCCACAGTCGTCAGGTCCAGTGTGGAGTGTCTTACTTTCAGCTTTGAAAATCCCTGCTGCTGTTTCCTCAGACCTGCTGTACTCAAATTTAAATAAATCTGATTGAAGTTACGCATCATACAACACACAGAATGGATTACTGACATTGTTGGGATGGTTCCAGCTGGACCCTTAATGATATTCAGCATGGGGACCAATACATGAACCTTTCAGGGGTCATACTCGGTTATAGAAGGGAGACAGAGAGAGATGGATCAACCAGGAGGAAGCAGTAAGAGGCGAGGAAATCACCTAGGGAGCACGGCACCGCAAGAGCCATCCATCACAGTGCCAGTAACATAGCAGGGGTCTTTATTCCTTCTACAGTCATACACACTGACATGCATGAGGACGTATGCACCCATGCAGGTGCTGATCCAGTAAGGCTCCTAGTGGAAATTTGCATTTATTTTACCTGAAGCCTGGATGCTCACATTTGGACAGACAGTGTTCTTTTCTCGGCAGGATGTGCCAACGCCCTCTTGAATGCATTTCAATGTGAGTCAGTGAAACTATTTTGAAAATGACTTTGTTCTCTGCAGTTTTACTGAAGGTACGTATACAAGGGAACGAGACGTTGGTACGGCTTGGCTTATTTACTCCCCCAGTCTCCACCCCCACCTTCTCCGCCTACCTGAGTTGGAGGACCTCCTCCTGAGGAGAAAGGCCAGAGGCTCTGGGAGAGTTGGCTGCGCAGGAGGACAGGCGCTCAAGGGAAACCCCACCACCCCCAGATGGAGCGATGAGAAAAAAAAAAAAAAAAAAACACGAAGGGCAAGAAGTCTTAAGAACAAAAGTCAAGGGGGAGCCAATTATCAGGTGCTTAGTGTTGATGGCTCATTATTAGCTGATTATGCTACTTGCGGCCACGCTGCTGAAGACTCAACATTAATAATCCAACAACGGCATTTCCCAGGCTGCACGTGTGTGTGGGTGTGTGTAGGTGGATCTTGATGGAAGTGAGTGGACCGTCCGCAGATGAAGGGCATGGTAACGAGGGCAGGGGGACAGCATGTGATGGCTGGTGCTGATGACGGTGCCACTTTGCTGCCCAAATGCCAGGCTGGCCTTTAGGTCTCTGGAGCCGGGTGTGTGGGCTAATTAGTGTTTCTCTTGTTGTGTCTGTCTGTGTACAAGCAGCTACGGGAGATGCTAAGGGCTGCATTTAAAGGTCAAGAAAAAAAAAAAGGTCCAGAACACACACAGAATTATGAAGAAAAATCCTTACTGGTCCCTGCAGTGTGGTGTGCTACCATCAGTATGGTATATGTTCTTAAATCTCTAAAAAATGTTGCATACAAAAACATACAAAACATAAAAAAGCATAAAAAATGCATTCAAAATACACACACGCTGTGCATCGCAGTTATCGATCGCTGGTCTGTTCTCCAGCTGCAGCGTGCCAGGTAGGGTGGCACTAACCCCAACTCCATTAAAAGCTCTTTATTCAAATGGAGCTGGCACAGGGTGCTGTGGGTTGCTAGTGCTAATGGGACTGTGTGTGTGTGTGTGTATGTGTGTGTATTCTAAGTGTGTCTTCAGGGATGCTTAGAGGTGGGCTCTGCTCTCATGATCAGTTTTCCACACCATGCCACCATTTGCATCATGTTCTCTTAAAAACGTTTTTTACTTACGGAGAAAAAAACTAAGAAGATCTGAGAGGAAACACTGGACCATATGCTCCAACGTCAGCATCATGATTGCCAACGGCAGCATATGTCACTAGTGTGATTCCAGACGTTCTCGCGTTAATCACCTCTATTTAAAGACATTTTCACACACTTCATTAGACTGCTGGTGGACCATCCAATATACATAAATTTCCAGATCAACACAGAGTTACATCGCAGCGTTTATCTGGAGTTCAGGTTCACAGCCAGGAAGCAACAGTCTGGTCTCTAACGTTGTTATGATGCCCTGGACTTCTCATTGTTTAGAACGTTCCAACAAGTGATGATGATAACGTGGATGCTTTTGTACAGAGGAGTGTACAGAGGTGGAATTTATGTACCAGTTCCCCTTCCATAATGTAGCTGCACTTCTCCACTGTTTTCTCCAACTCCTCTGTCCCACATCTTGCTTTAGTCTCCATGTTTTGGAGACAAAATTTTGTCATCCTTTTCTTTCATGCTGTGAAATTTCAGTTGCATGACAACATTCCTCATCTCCACAGTGATCTGGTTCTAGTAAATTATGGTTCTAGTAAAAGGACATGGTTGGCAATGAGTTGGCCTGGAGCGTCTTCTCTTCTCACTCACTCTCAGATGTTCCTGTTCCTGTGCCGACTGTTCCTGGAATCAACGTCCCAAAGAGACGATACCCATGCAGAATTCCAGAGAAACAGCGATTTCCTCCACACAGGATACCAACATCACAGAGACGTTCAGGACCATGTCTTCTCCACCCAGTGGTGAACGAACCAGATTCATCTTCTTTAGGACATCACAGGAATGTGATTCTTACATGAATGGTCCATTTCTGGACACGTAGAACAACCCATGCCCCACCCATAATGAGAACGTTCCTGGCTCCTGAGGGAACATACGGCAGCAGATTTAAAAACCACGCGGGACCCGGCCAATCCGTCATCGTTGTTCTGCGCAGAGGAATAGCAGAAGATTAGCATAATGAAGAAAAGAAACAAGTCAACAGAGTGTAATCATGTTAGGAGAACCCGGGAAGGACGCGGGGTGCTTATTACGACGCAGATGGTAGCAGAATTTTGAGCGAACGGGGCGCAGCCGCTACCAGCTAGGTGGTACGTGCTAGCCCCTCCTCGCGGCGAACGCTAAGGGAATGAAATTAGCCATGTTGGTGCAGGCCTCGGATTACTCACATTTCGACTTGATTGGCCTGTAATTAGATTGGAGGAACATTTCTCCTTCCTGCGGATCGGTGGGACTCGCAGGTTCCTCCCGCCATCACTCTCACGGCTCCTCACCGCGGAGATCTGCTCCATTCCCACGCACATCCTCACCCCCCGGCATCGTGGCAAAACCTCGCATCTGTACGAGTGTGATTGTTTCCATGGTGACTGATGAACTGGTCTAAAAGTGGGGATTTAATCTCGCTTTTAATTACGACACGTTCCTTTATTTCTCTGCACCGCGGCGGCGCAACGCTGCATGTAGAACAGTGTAATGAGGGAAGTTAGGGTCGCGAAACGCTGCGCCGCGCCCAAACTGAGCCAAGGCCAGATGGATGAGAACGTGTTGGAGTCGAGCGGTGGTTCATCACACGCAGGACGGCTTCCCTGACTGCAAACTCAATCTGGCTGAACGATCGTTATTCAACATGGCAGCATCCTGGCCCGGCCGTCTGTTCCCGTCTGGGAGGCTTCCTCCTTCAGAACGTCACTGCCGACTTCTCCTTCAGCGCCAACTGTCAGCTGATCTAAAGTTCTCTACCTGAAGCCTCCATCAGTGAGTCTTTGCTTCATTACGATCATGTGACTGGTAACCTGAGGTGGAACTTGCTGGACGAGGCCTGATTCTGATCTGACACTGATCTACTCCCCAGATTTCTTAACACACAGTCCCAGAGCACGGAACATCTGCTAACAATCAGAGGAGCTCCGCAGCAAAAACAAACATGCCCGCTCACACAAATAGCCAATATCCTGTTGTTCCTTATTCCTTGAAAGCATCATGTTAGTATTTTGCAGAAACTTCTTTGAGTTCCAACATGGACATGTGACACACAGACACAAAAACAAGCATAACAGGAAGTAGAGAAGTGACACAGGGACAGGAGAAAAAAGATCCATACAGAACATAGACAGAATGGACACAAGAGAAACAAGAACGCTGCACATCACCATCAAAGAGAACATGCAATGCTGACACGGAGCAGAAGTGTTCCACCAACACAGAGGGAACATGTTTAGATGGATCAGATGTCAGCGCCTGAAATGAAACAGCAGAAAAGAACCGAATGCAGCACTGATTTTGGAACTCTCTACAGTTTGGGCATGTACTGATTATACTACCAGTAGTAGAACTGGTAGTAGCCTAGTGGGTTAGACACACACCTATAAACCAGACCACAAAATTCCAGGTTCAAACCCCACTTACTATCACTGTGTCCCTGAGCAAGACACTTAACCCTGAGTGTCTCCAGTGGGACTGGTCCTGTCACTACTGACTGTAGTCTGGATTATTTGAATTATACACAGTTAACAAAATAAAAAAATAAAACATAAAACATTACTAAGCACCAACCATATTTTACTGAGAACTTCAAGCAAGGCATCACTTGTCATTTAAAAGCAGCCTAAAGCGAACACTGCTCTCATCACCATGCTCCTCTTATCGTTCATGGTTCCTTCCTGGCGGAATGATCTACTCATGTTGTCTGATAGAGATGCCTTTGTGTTTATTGATTAGTTATTTTTACATTACCTTTGCAAATTTGCTGAAATTGTGTAGAAAAACAAACAAAAAAATAATTTCTGAAACCTTATTTTAACTCTAGGTAGGAAAGAAAACCTCCCAAATTATGTGTGAAACTGTGCCAATCTGGCAACACAGTCTTCAGGAACGTCGTTCTGTGCTCAGAGGAGATCAGGATGTGATGTGACACGTATCGGATTAAAACGAACATGAAAAAGCCACTTATAGAGGGCTTAATGGCATCTAACAAGTCTCCCACACATCAACACCAACACCAGGAGCGATACTATTAGTGAGGATTAGTGATGTCAACCGATCTCACACACACACACACACACACTGAACTAAAGCCCTAAGTGGTACTCTGATGTATGTTCCTTATTGCCAGAATGAGAGTAGCTGGCATGACAGAGCTGACCCATCACGGGCCCTTCACTCATGGCCCCTCCAACTGACTCTGATTTGATTGAAGCGGCTGGAAATGGGAACTGTCAGCGTAATTCAACACGACGAGTCTGTGATTTTCATCAGAGCTCCGCAGAGACGGAGATTACAGGAGAGAGATGGAACACCGGAACAAACAGAGACAGAACATGGACAACGGGATTTGACACAGAAAAAACATCAACGTGATTTGTCTCCAAACCTACAAGAAGAAGGCCACATTACCTTCATATGATTGTCGACTAATATGAAGTTGTGTGAACTTGTGAAACAGATATTTTCTAAAAGTATTCTCAAATTTTGTAAAGCTGTTGTCAGGATTGACTGCAGCTGTGCTAATCACCGGTGGCCAATCCTGACAGCGCTTATATACCCTAGATTTCCGCCCCTTCGAGAGGGACGGCATTTTCGTGGACGTTAGAGCACGTATGTGAATGTGTTTTTGAGTTCTGGCAATCGTCACACGCCTGCGGGCTCGTTTATGTTCTTTCATTTAGTTAAACTGTTTTCGGCCACCGAGCCGCGTTTATGTTTGTTTATTGTTTGTTATAATAAAACCCCTTCCCAGCATGTCAGACCTCTGCGCTTCCTTTCCCCGTAAGTCCGTAGTCGTGACAGCTGTTCTGGATAATGATTAATGAAAAAATGTAAATAATGTACCATGGATGGAGAAGTACTATAGTAATTATTATTTCCGAAAGCATTCTGCTTCATCACAGCTCTGTTACATGCTGTTACATCCCAACTTTGATACATTTGATTCCATCCCAACTGTTATATTTTGTGCAATCCAAACTGTTGCGTCCAAACGCTGTTAAATTCTGTTACGTCCCAACACAGTTAAATTCTGTTGTCCGAACTCTGTTAAATTCTGTTATGTCCCAACTTCGTTAAATTCTGTTACGTCTCAATTCCATTAAATTCTGTTACATCCCAACACTGCTAAAATCTATTATGTCACAATGCTGTTAAATTCTATTACGTACCAACTCCGTTAAATTCTGTTACGTCCCAACACTGCTAAAATCTATTACGTCCCAACGCTGTTAAATTCTATTACGTACCAACTCCATTAAATTCTTTTACGTCCCAACGCTGCTAAATTCTATTACGTCCCAACTCCGTTAAATTCTGTTACGTCCCAACACTGCTAAATTGTATTACGTCCCAACTCCGTTAAATTCTGTTACGTCCCAACACTGCTAAATTGTATTACGTCCCAAATCTGTTAAATTCTGCTGTGTCCCAACTCCATTAAATTCTGTTATGTCCCAACTCCGTTAAATTCTGTTATGTCCCAACTCCGTTAAATTCTGTTATGTCCCAACTCTGTTAAATTCTGTTATGTCCCAATGCTGCTAAATTCTGCTACGTCCCAACTCTGTTAAATTCTGCTACGTCCCAACGCTGATAAATTCTGTGATGTCCCAACGCTGTTAAATTCTGACACGTCCCTACGCTGTTGTATTCTGTTACGTCCCTACGCTGTTAAATTATGTTACATCACAACTCTGTTATATTCTGTTATTTCCAAACTCTTTTACATTTTGTTGAATCCCAACTCTCTTTCAGAGAGCCCCGAAAGTGTGTGGGTGGAACTAATGGAAGGTTTTTTTGTTTAATAAAGTTTTAAATGTCAGTGGTTGGTGGGGTTGTACTGTGTATTACAGTGTGTGAATGTGAACATTAAAATGACCGAGTGGACGATGAAGAGGAACAGGCAGATCTTCAGCCCTCTATCTCAACGCTCCCTGATTAATTTTTGTCATGTTAGTGCCTCTAAACTGTCGCTCTGGCAGCAGTGCGTCTCCTCCACCTCCTCCTCCTCCATCTGAGAGTCGGAGCGAGTGAACAGCCACGCTGGAAATTAGCATTAAATCTTAATTATGCACAGAGGCTTTTCTGCAGCGCTGGGAACACAAACCTGCGCTGACAGATCTGTCAGTGGAGGGTGTAAGCTCTGCACAGTGGGTGGAGGGAGCGGCAGGCGGAGACCACCTTAATGGTGTTACATTTCACAGTGAATTACAAACGACAACGCTGAAAACGGCGACGTTGGCATCTGAAGAGGTGTGGAACCCATGGTCCATGGAATCAGAGGCCGGATGATCAACCATCATCTTCATCATCTCCACCTACAGTCTCTCCATCTCTTCACCTTGGTGTCTGATGACCTTCTCCTACTGCTCCAACATCTTGGAATCCAAGAGAGGGGATTAGACGTCCCTGATGGGAGTGAGGATGTGAGAATGTTCTAGCAAGTGGTGATGTCACCCATTACCTGACTGACCTGGTCCAAGTTATTTCTTCAACATTTTCTACCTCTGAGTTTCCGAGTAGAAGAATATTTCTTCTGTAATGAACGCTACAACAATCATAGCCAAATAAATGTACTCAATTTCATAACATACTTGTTTTTAGGTCATATGACAGCAGAGCATCTCAGTGTTGGTTCTGCAGCAGTAGAATGTGTGGAACTCTCTTCATTAACTGTGATGACACTGCTGATAGCGGCTCCACCCCCGCCTCACTACACGACTCCCCACAATAATTTACCGCACGCGGCGCGCTGACGATGATTGAAGTGTAATTAGAAGGCAGAGACAGGCGGAGGTCTGCAGTCAGATGGTCCGTCGCTCTCTCTCTCTCTCTCGCCCCCCCCGTTTCGCTCCGAGACCAAGTCTTTGCCCTTCAGAAGTTCCTGTGATCCGTGCACCGTGAACTCAGACAGTGAGATCAGGAGGTGAGATGCCAGCAGAAGGCTGAGAAGCTGCAGTGCAGCTGCTAAGAGTCGCGCTTTTTGGTTCAAATTCACACTTCAGATACAATCAGGCTGCATGCTCGTTAAAAATGATGGTAACTGTAGGTTCCTTCTCCTCAGAACGTGTAATATGTGGAGAAGAAATGGTTAGAACATTATAAAACTCATCAGAGAATAGAATATCAGAGGAAGGGCTGAGAGTAGAAATATCCTGACCTGTGTGAGCCAGTATAACTGTACTTCATCTCTCTGAGCCTGGGTGGGGGACAGTCATGTGTGTGTGTATTTGTGTAAGTATGTTGTGTTTGTGTGTCCATGTTCTATTGAGACATTCACCTGCACCTCATTTACATACAGAGGAGTATTATGGGAGATTACTGATGAGAAATGGTTTAGCAATTAACCCAATTACACAGCCAGTGGCCAATCAGATCATCCCTTGCTGACTGTGCACCAGCACTTATTCCAGAGGGCGGGGCCTGGATCAGCCTCGAATGATGATCACAAGTAAACAGACAAAAGGAACTGAAATGTTCATACATTTCATTAAATTCACAAATAAACACATGCTTCATTCCTCATGTCTGTGTGTGTGAGGTGCTTGAGGGACAGTAGAAGTAAAATGGGGAGATGAATCTTCATTTCCTGTTGAGGTTGTGGGGGTCGTGGTGTCGCCTCTCTTGCACATTTATCAGCTCTGGCTTTTATTGAGTTTTAATATTTTATATGGCATGTGACACACACACACACTGACACACAGACACACACACACTCTTTTAGCTCTGAGAGAGTGTGTGTTTCGAGAGGCCTGGACTATTAGTCTCTGTATCCTTGAGCAAGTAATAAAAGTCAAAATTGCTTCCTCATAAAACAGGAACTGGTACGAGTGAAGAGTCAAGTGTCTGACTGCTGTTAACACACACACACACACACACACACACACACACACATTTTATTGGGTCCGCCCAGCCAGCTGCTGGTATTCAGTGTGTGTTGGCTGGAGAACCCCACCCTCTACTCCACCCAATACCAACTTCCCACCACCCACCTCACCTCACAAGCCATCGACATCATGCCTGATGAAGAGCACAGCAGCGAAGCACATCGAGTGCTGTACCTAATAAAGTGGACAGGCACCACAGCCCCTACTGACAGGAAGTGGGCCACGCCCATCTCACCTTGGCCATCTGGGCCTGGACTCCCGTTGCTTTGAGGGAGGAAACGGCCTTCTGCGCTGCAGCCGGGCTGTCAAAGTCCACAAAGCCATAACCTGCAAAGAGAAGATACATGATTAGCGTGAAAACATGCTGCAGGAAAACTCACCACTCAGTCAGGACATCAGGGTGATGCATGGAGGAACACTGAAGAAGTACCAGGAAAAATAAAAACGAATTCCCATCGAGATTAATGCGACTGGCCCACAAAGAACAGACTGAACTTGAGACGATCTCATCATCATGTGATCACCTCCATCTGATGATGGATCAGCAAGTTCCGTCTTAGCATCACACCATGGAGGCCAGAAGAAAGACCTCACACCACAGACTGCAACCTGAATCACAAGAGTTCAAATACAAGTTTGGAGCGGGGCCTGTAGCGCTGCTTCGTTTTCATAAAATTACAAGGTGATGTTGTAACAACATCAGATATTTTCATCAGATATTTTCCCCAAACACTTAACACAGACACAAATCTACAAAACACAATTGGCTAAATACATATTTTTGTTTAGCACTTTGTTAGATTTACAGCAAAACATTTCAAAATACAACACACCTTCCTCTGTATACACTAAACACAAACTAAAACACCGTAGATAGACTAGAATATTCTCTCAAACAATAATACATGTTTTCAATTCACAAGGTTCCAAGAGCAATCAAAAATCTTTTTTTTTTTTTTTTTTTTTACTGTGTACAAGTTTTATTGTATCGCCTACAGTGAACAAAACCATACAACAGCATACACCCACAAAAAAGATGGAAAAACAGCTTGTCTGCATTAAAGAAATGTGTTGACTGGCTGCATATTGGGTGAAAACGACATGAAATTTGTGAATGGTATTGCCAAGGCAGATCGATGGTGTGCACGGTGTATCAAGAGGTTTGAAAATTGTGCCACTTGTTATGACAAATGCTTGTTTGCGACTGAAAAAACTGTAAGGTTGTATAGGTGGTAGTAGCCTAGTGGGTAAGACACTCGCCTGTGAACCAGGAGACCCAATCCCACTTACTACCATTGTGTCCCTGAGCAAGACATTTAACCCTAAGTTGCTCCAGGGGGGGACTGTCCCTGTAACTACTGATTGTAAGTCGCTCTGGATAAGGACGCCTGGTAAATGCTGTAAATGTAAATTAAATGTAAATGGTCCACTGAGTATCTAGAAGGTCGAAAGATGTTTCACATTAAAATGAGAGACACAGGACAGGTTCTCAAATTGTCATGTAATGCTTTTCATGCCGATCGTGATGCCGGATGGACAGCTTGGCTGAAGTGAACACTGCTGGTCTGCAGCTGAAGCTTCAGATCTAGCTGGGATGGGGCTACAGCAAAGTTCATGGAAAACTGGTGCTGGGTCAAACAAAGTCTGCAACCTTTGACTTCCACATCTGAGAAATAAAACATAATTAGGACGGGCTCATCAAAAGGTGGTCTGCGGGGGATTGTGGCTAGAAAGCTACGGCGTGGAGCTGAAGGCTGCTGTCCTACTTTCCCTCTGCTGAGAAGAGTAGCGGAGGAGATTATTGATCCTCACACCATCAGAGGAAGCCCGGGCAGGTCAGCCACGGCGAGAGCACCATCCAGTCAAATCACCTTCATCTCAGTATAAACGGAACGGAAGCGGCGCCTCCACCCCGTCTGTTACAAGGAATCTTGGAATAATCAGTATAAAGGAAGAGAATCTGTGGCTCCGCCCAAATTGCCTTGACAGCCGGAGAACGGACGGAATAATATTACATCCCTTGCAGGGGAGTGGCTGTGCTGATTTGATCAAATGCAGGGGTCTGTGTGTGTGTGTGTGTGTGTGTGTGTGTGTGTTTAGTCTTTGTTGCAAAAGGAGTCTGTTAGAAAGTAAATGAAATATAACACTGAACAACACAGGTCACGCAAAGGTCTTATAACCAACAATGATGGTCCTACTACACACAGACACACACATGCAAACACACGCACACAAGATGCTGCTTTGCACTTTTTGCTTTTCGTTCTGGTCGCCTCCCCTCATTTCACATACATGTATTGTGATGTCGATTTTTTCACGATGGGCTGTGAGCATCCGCCGCCGATGCTGGCTGAAATATGGTCTATGAAATGATGGGACTGGCTGCAGGACACTTATGCAGGAAGTGCAGGTGGGTGTGGCTTATGTTGAATATTCTGTTGAATGCATGAATACAGTGCACAGATCCTGCACAAATTCCACCACACGCCCATCAGCATTTTAACTCCAGCACACACACGGGGAGGAATGCAGGCAATTAATCAATTAAGGGCCTAATTTCATACTTTACGACAAATTAAGAAAAGTCATTATGAAAACGTCGCTAATGTTTTAAAAATTGTATGGCATAGCCGGGAAATAACTCTTATTCTCACTGCTCAATATATAATCAGCTGATTTATTACTTCCAATTAGAGGAGATGGAGATAATGTGTGATACTCAGCACAAAATCCTCCTGGCGGGGAGGGCGAGCATCAAGCGCATGGCAAAAAAACAGACCACGGCAAAACTGGAATCTTTTTTCGAGGCTTCAGGTGGTTTTTGGGGTTGCGGGTGGTTTTGGGGGATGCGGTTGCATTTCGAGGCTTTGAGTGGTTTTCGGGGTTGCGGGTCGTTTGGGGGGGATGTGGGTGCATTTCGAGGCTCTGAGTGGTTTTAGAGGATGTGGGTTGATTTTGAAGCTTTAGGTGGTTTTTGGGGTTGCGGGTGATTTTGGGGTACGAGGTTGCATTTCGAGGCTATGAGTGGTTTTCGGGGTTGCAGGTGGTTTTGGGGGGGGTGTGGGTGCATTTCGAGGCTTTGAGTGGTTTTCGAGGATGTGGGTTGATTTTGAAGCTTTAGGTGGATTTTGGGGTTGCAGGTGGTTTTGGGGGATGCAATTGCATTTTGAGGCTTCGGGGGGTTTTTGGGGTTGCGGACGATTTTGGGGTACGAGGTTGCATTTCGAGGCTTTGGGCGATTTTGGGGGATGCGGGTGGATTTCAAGGCTTCGGGTGGATTTTCAAGCTTTGGGTGGTTTACAGGGTTGCAGATGGATTTGAAGGCTTTGACTGGTTTTCAGGGTTGTGGGTGGATTTTGAGGCTTTGACTGGTTTTTGGGGATGTGGGTGGTTTTGGGGGATATGGGTGCATTTCGAGGTTTTTAGTAGTTTTCGAGGATGCAGGTGGATTTCAAGGCTTTGGGTGTTTTTTTGGGATGTGGGTGCATTTTGAGGCTTTGAGTGGTTTGTGGGGTTGCGGGTGGTTTTGGGGGATGTGGGTGCATTTTGAGGCTTTGAGTGGTTTTCGAGGATGCGGGTGGTTTTGGGGGATGTGGGTGGATTTTGAAGCTTCGGGTGGTTTTCAAGGCTTCAGCTGGTTTTCGGGGTTCCGAGTGGTTTTCAAGGCATTGGGTGGATTTCGAGGCTTCGGGTATTTTTCAGGGATGTGGGAGTATTTTGAGGCTTTGAGTGGATTTCAGGTTTGTGGGTGAATTGTGTTGTTTTTGGGGGCTGCAGCTGGTTTCCAGGGTTGTGGGTAGTTTTCAGGGCTGTGGCTTGATTTTGGGTTGTGGGTGGTGTTCCAGGTTGGAGCTGTGTTTTGTGGCTGCTGGTGGGTTTTGAAATTTCGGGTGATTTTTGGGGCTGCGGCTGTTTTTTTATGGTTATGGCAGATTTTTGGGACTTTGGGTGGCTTTTGGTTCTGCAGGTAGTTCTTGGGGCTTTGGCTGGTTTTCAGGGCTCTGAGTGGCTTTTGGGGCTGCAGGTGGTTTTTGGGGCTTTGGCTGGTTTTTGGGGTTGTGGGTGGATTTCGGGGCTCTGGGTGGTTTTTGAGGCTCTGTATGGTTGTTGGGTCTGCAGCCGGATTTTAGGGCTTTGGTGAGTTGTGAAACTCACGGGGTGGGGGTGGCCGTCTTATTTTGGGAGAGTAAACAGTCAAGTCCAGCCTGGTGAGAGTCGAAGCCCAGAGGAGAGAATCTGCTGCATTCCTTCCTGCTCAGCCAGGCCTGGTGACAACACCAAACCAGAATTGTGTGTGTCTGAGGTTGTGTAAGTTTGTGTGTCTGTGTGCTTATGACAGATTGAAACTCATGGTTTGGGTTTTTTTTGGGGCTTTTTGTTTGTTTGTGGAACTGTGCATGCATTTATGCATCTGCTTGTGTGCTCGACTGTGGTGTGTGTGTGTGTGTGTGTGTGTGTGTGTGTGTGTGTGTGTGTGTGTGTGAATAAAATGATGAATGAATGTCAAGAACATCTGTTGCGTGTTTTGTGATCCGGAAAATGTTATCTTTGGAACAAGTGACTCTAACCAGTCAGCACAGTGTCCACAACATAAACCAGATCTGATGCACACACACACACACACACACACACACACACAGAGACACGCATACATGCAAACACACACAAACACTCCTACACACACACACACACACACACACACACACACACACACACACACACAAAAGGGGAATCAGGAATCATGTTGATGTGTTGGAACATCCTGGTTAGGAACCCTGACATTCCTGAGCTGAGGAATGGAGCTGATTGGGGGGGGGGGGGTCACATACCAGGGTCACACCAGGGTCACAGAGAGGTATATACAGATATGGAGTCCTTTTGCTCAATAAACTAATGACCATTCATTCCATTGAGTTCTCATTTCTGGAAATCTGATGAAGGTGGAGATGAGATATCAGTACAAACAATTCCTCAATCAACCTCGCAGCAGATGGAGTTTACATAACCAAACTGCATAAAACTAAATGTGAATAAAAAACAAAAGTGAAGAAGACTTTGCTCCCCGTGGTATCAGGTTTCCTATTCTGTTCCCCCTCGGTTATGAGACTCTGCACAAAGCTCTCTTTTGTCTAGATTATCAGACGTCGTGTTGTGGGTCTGGAAACACTCGTGGTCTCCATCTCCATACCTCTCCTCTCCACTTCATTTCTGCACACTTCCTTCCTTTTTCCTTCCTTCCTACCAGATTAGGTCTAACTTCATCAAGGCAGGGGGGGGAGCAGAGCGTCTCTAAGTTAATAACCCCAGGAACATGGTGGCGAATCAAAACAGGCAAACAGCCCTAACTCAATTTCTCATCTGAGCAGACCAGCCTCGTCAAAGAATTCAATTAAATGTTCCAACCACGTGAGCAGAGATGCAAAGTGATGATCCTGGTGATATCAAAACACCAAAAAACACGATGGGGCTCCTGCCAGCCCTCAGGAGTTCAGAGCTGCCACTTCACCTGACTTAGAATTATACGGGCAGAGTGGCAGGCAGGGCGGAGGCCTGTCTTAATTTTAGTTTTAGTCTAGTCTTTGCATCAAACTGTCACTTTAGTCTTCATTAATGATTGGCAGTAATAACCACTTTATTAGTGACTAGTGGGGGCAGTGGTGACCTAAGTGAGTAAGGAAATGGACATGTAATTGGAAAGTTGCCGAACCACCAAGGTGCCACTGAGGTGCCCTTGATCATCCATTTTGTATATCTATTTTGTAACCCATATTTAGTATCCTTTTAATTTGTCAACAATATTACAATGTTACAGTTTTGTTATAGTTATCATCTTCATCACATCAAAATGGCTTGAAGATATTTCAAAATAACACTACTTAGAAGCAAAGTGATGCATGAAGACTGCGTAATGCTACAGCATCACTGGAACTGAGCTTGTCATGGAGTGGAATTGTACGTATTTTCATAAATTCTCCATATTTTCATCGCACTTTTGCACACATGACATTAAGGCCATATTTTCACAACGTATTAACTAAGAAAACGTATTCACTTATTGGGGCAGTGGTGGCCTAGTGGTTAATCTGTAATCAGAAGGTTCTGGGTTCGAATCCCAATCCGCCAAGGCACCGTCCCCACATACTGCTCCTCGGGAGCCTGTCATGGCTGCCCTCTGCTCACTAAGGGTGATGATTAAATACAGAGGACACATTTCGTTGTGTCACCGTGTGCTGTGCTGCAGTGTTTCACAATCACTTCACTTTCTTCTTCTTCACTTGTATGTTGGTGTTGGGTGTGGCATTTGTTATATAAATATCTTTGTTAAGTTGCATCTTCTGGTTGAAGATGCAGGAAAACCTTTGGCTGGAATATAAATAAAGAAGGAACCGGCGTGTGCTGCACATGCTGTTCTCTGGTTGGCAGGCGGGGATTTCTGCAGCTGGTTCTCATTGGCCGGGGAGCAGAAGTGGGAACTTCTGATTTATCCTTTCCCAAATAATCAAGCAGAAGATGACACGAGATGCTGTGGGTCAGGCTTCGGCCACATCCGTTTCATAACGTGACCACCCAAGCATCATAGGGATTTATGGGTATTTTGGGGGTGTGGCCATTCCTGGACTCGTGGCCACCAGGCCATTCATCTTTAAGTGTCCTGGGATGTCATTTTTTTTATCAGCTTGTTTACGTGGTTTTGGGTGCTGTGGGCCCCTAAGGGCATCGGCCCCTGGGCTGATGGGGATCGTTGACCATGTGGTGAAGCCAAAGAGGCTCCATGCTGCCAAACAGGAAGCGGACGGGACAAACGGTCCCCTGGTTTGTGGAATGTGGCAGCGGGTTTTCTATTTCTGACCTCCTGCCCATTCTGACGATGGCTTTGGTGTTCTGCCAGTTTAGAACCCTGAAGGGGCTTGGCTTACAGAAAAACGTTTGTGGTGGTGATGGCGATCTCTGCATGTGTATGCGTATGTGTGTGTGTCATGCATCTGAAGATGTGCGGAGTTGCAAGTTGCAAGATCAATCGATTATCCAGCACTGATTGCTAATTGGGCTCATTAATCCACATGCAAGGTTCTCCCTTGCTCCGCCGTTCTAGAATTGCTTTCCAGCGGAGGAGGTGGCAGTGGCTTGGACACGGCACTTCAGCTCAGGATCTCATCTGCACATAATTCACTTTTCAAAGGCCGTGCAAGCTGCAGAGAGAGCAGCTAATTGCACCAGCGTTGCATACAATGCAGACAAATGTTTGCATCTCAGGCTTTAATGAGAAACCGATAAGTGACGAGATCGGCGGTGGGGCAACTCGTGCAAAAACAAACAAGGATGTTCTTTACAGAGGTCCCAAGCTCCTTTATTGCAGTGTCCATATAAAAACCCCACAGTTAGTGACGCTGTCCTCAGCCTCTACCGGAGCTATTCATGCTTTATGATGCAAATAAACCTATAAAAATCAAATCACATCTCATTGCAGCAGAGATGCATATTTCATTGCGTCCATATTAGAAAAATAAAATTAATTAATTCACTCAGTGCTTCACCTTGGAAGGTAATAATAATTTATGCAATATGAATTAAATATTTTGGCGCTGGTGTCTCTAATTAACAGTGAACAGGCACAGAATAAGGAACAGCATATACGTGTTTAGTGCACCCTGCTGTAAAAACATTCATCATTCTGTGCTGGTTTTCACTTTATTCCCATGGACTACTCCCAGTATGCAGTGCAGCTGACAGCCCAGACCTCCCACTTATCTTTAGGAAAGGGAAATGGGAGGAGTTTAAAACACAGAGGTCATTTCCACCACGTCCGGGACCTAGGCTCCTCACAACACCAGGAGAAGATCAGCAATCAGCTAAAAATCTGAAGTCAGTTTCCCTTAGCCACTGAGAAGAGGAACCTTTATTAAAATCAGGGTCTTTAATTAAATGTAGGTAAATATATGTTTGATGATGATGAAAATTATTATTGTTTTCATATTTTAACACAAGATATACAGTTAAACATTGAATCTCTTAAACCACAATAAAAAGCAGATACAGATAACTAAAAAACCCAGCCCAACTCAACACAGCTAACAACAAAACCACCACGAAAGCCCAACACAACACAGCTGACCACAAAACCAAAACAAAAGCCCAACACAACACATCTTACCACAAATCCAAAAATTCTCAACACAGATAACTAAAAAACATTAAAAACCCAGCCCAAATCAACATAGCAAACCACAAAACCACCACAAAAAGCCCAACACATCACATCTTAGCACAAATCCATCCAAAAATACTTGACACAGATAACTAAAAAACATTAAAAGCCCAGCCCAGCTCAACAAAGCTAAACACAAACTAGCGAAAAAGCCCAACACGACACAGATTTCCACCTAAAACAATCCACAGAAATCGACCTAAAAACACTCAACACAGATAAGTAAAAAAAAAAAAAACATTAAAAACCCAGCCCAACTCAACACAGCTAACCACAAAACCACCAAGAAAGACAACACAACTCATCACTAAACCAACCAACCAACAAAAAAGCACAACGCAATTCAACACACACCCAATGAAACTCCCAAGACAACTCAACACAGACTCATTATAAATTCTCAACACAACTGGGCACAAACCCCAACACAACAATATCAACCCTGAACCAAACCAAACTTCAGTCTTCAGGACCACAGACAGCTCTGATACTGAATACAGATCCACAGATTAGATATAAGTCTGGGATCTCCACACACACGCACACCACCTCTCACCAACAACGAGAGAAAAACACAAAATAAACCAATTTCTATTTCTCAGCACTTAAGTAGTATTATAGGGCCATTGATGGGCCTGAGGAGTTGTAAAAATCTTACAAAACTTATCATCCGGAGGTTACACTATTGACTTGACATAAATTTATGTTCTTTGCTGGATTTTGAAGTTGTTGGTCTTTGTCCAGTTCTCACCCACCCGCTTTCCTCATTTACGTCTGTGGTGCAGCCTTGAATCTCCTGGCTCCTGTGGCCAATGAGTGAAACCTCAAACCCCTGTGTGACCCAGCCTCAGCAAAAATAACAACCTGTGGGCTAAATGCCACGTACCTTTACACTGGTTGGTGTTCTTATCCAGGATGGCCTTTGTTGACACAATTTTTCCATACCTGCAAACAAATAAAAAAAATATAAAATTTAAGTTAAGGAGAATTCCAGTTTATTAGCTTTTTTAACAAACTAAATCTACTACAACCATCCATTCACTGTGTGCTGACAGCCCCCGTGTCACACGAGGCAGTAGATCTGGAAGGATGGCTGGACATGGCGAGGAAGAAGGACGGATATGCACAACGTCACAAAAACAGGGGTTTAATACGTGGTGAACAGGACAGGGGGAGACATTAAGCAACAATGACCCGACGGTGAACTGACATGAACATGGCAACTTTATGAAAGTGAAGTGATTGTCACACGTGATACACAGCAGCACAGCACACAGTGCACACAGTGATATTTGTTCTCTGCATTTAACCCATCACCCTGAGTGAGCAGTGGGCATGACAGGCGCCCGGGGAGCAGTGTGTGGGGACGGTGCTTTGCTCAGTGGCACCTCAGTGGTAACTTGGCAGATCGGGATTCGAACCAGCAACCTTCTGATTACGGGGCCACTTCCTTAACCACTAGGCCACCACTGCCCCATCTATACAATCATAAACAGGTGAAAACAATCAGGAAACATAACAGCAAAGCACAACCATGAAACTCCGGTCCTAATCCTGAACCTGGAATTACCCCTGCCGAACCGGCTCATGACATGGAACAGTGGCGGCAGCCAGGGCGGGGTTAGGCCGGGGTGTGTCCTCCAGTCAACTCCCAATCACACACAGGCCTGAAAATCTGCACTTTTACTGGCCTGCAGCCTAAATTCCTTTTGTAAGGCATCAATGAGGATCAGTAATCATCCATGGTGCACCCCTACAGCCACGCTCATGGCAGAATAGATTAGGTTCCGTGGGGAACCCGGTGCCGTGCATGCAGGCTTGATTGGAAAAGTGGTGCCATGGTGTTTCACGGCTGTTCCGATTCATTATTCCCTCCATGGACTGCATGGGATTAGAACTTGGCGAGAATGGTGTCAGCAGAGCTTTTCACAAGTCAGTTGCCGGGAGAATTACGGTTAATCATGAACAGCACGGTGCTGCAGTGTGTTAAAGTTGAATCCAGATCTGCGCCGTTGATGAGATATACAAAAAGAACTGATTAACACTCCTGTTTAATAATATTTGAAAGTGGTCACATTAAAATGTTTAAAGAACATAAAGTTCTATATTCTAATGTCTTACAAGAATACAAAAAAACCCACAATGCACTAAACTGGAAATGAACCACAATGTTCAACAGAACCAAACTAAATTCAATTGCCAATCAGGACTGAACCCACAATACATATCAAAATATGATGATTTAAAAAAAAAATTACAAAAACTGTGTTTGTATTGTTGGTATTGTCATGTGTGCTAAAGACGGAACGTCTCCAGGGGAAAAACTAGAGACACGTTCCGTTGGCAGAAGTCACCACCACAAATTCTGAGTTGTGGCTCCAGTGGGAATTAAGAGAACATGTGCTCGTTTTTTTAAACTTCCTGCCAACTCATCAGTGCTCTTCTCGTTAAAAAGTAACAAGAACTCATCACAGCGACCTGTCTTCTGATCTAAAAATATCACAACAGTGTGACACAAAGGATAAAAAGGAAATTCGTCTGAATCCAGTTTCAGCAGCATCATCCAAAGAATAAAAAAGAGGAGGAAAAAGAGGAAGTAGATGAAGAGGAGAGGATAGTGGCTCGTTCATGTTTGAAGTGACAGCGTCGGGCCGGTGATGCTGACATTAACACAAAAGTGCTGATTGTTCATTGCAAGTACTGAGTGAATCAATCAAGATCATCTTCACCCATATCTGTATTGTGACTTCTTTTATGATTGATAAAAGAACGCTCACTTTTTTAATTAAATGATACATTTAATTATCTTTTCTTCTCTATCTCAGGACATCCGGTTCTCCATATCAGACCCTCCTGTTCCACATACTGCAGCCATGCTGAGTGAACTGAACTAAATATAGAGAAGTGACTAAATTCCCCACCAGTCTGCCAGTCTGAGTAATAAAAAATGCTACACACACACTGCAGAAATTCTTGCAGAAATACATATTATTTTTAATGAGTGCCTGATATAAATAGTCACATTCAATGTGTATTTAGGATTATTTGTCTGATAATTTTTGCAGTGCAAAGATTTAAAGAAAAGAAACAGAAAGCAGCAGGAGGTGGAGTTGTAATGTTCAGTATACTGGTTAGTGATGTCATATAATCTCCAGTGGACTGGTTAGTGATGTCATATAATCTCAAGTGGACTGGTTAGTGATGTCATGTTATCTGTGTTGGACTGGTTAACAAAAGTGAAAAGTGAAAGTGATGTGATTGTCATTGTGAAACACTGCAGCACATGCATATGATGATACAACGAAATGTGTCCTCTGCTTCTAACCATCACTCTTGGTGAGAAGTGGGCAGCCATGACAGGTGCCTGGGGAGTAGTGTGTGGGGACGGTACTTTACTCAGTGGCACCTCAGTGGCACCTTGGTGGTTTTAGATTCGAATTACAAGTCCGCTTCCTTACCAGCTAGGCCACCACTGCCCCAATCATGTGATGTTATGTGATCTACAGTAGACTGGTTAGTGATGTCATGTGATGTACCGTAGACTGGTTAGTGATGTCATGTGATCTGCGGTTGACTGGTTATTAATGCCATGTGATCTACAGTGGACTGTTATTGATGTCATGTTATGTACAGTAGACTGGTTAGTGATGTCATGTGATCTGTGGCAGACTGGTTAGTGATGCCATGTGATTCTGCTGGCAGAAATGTGAGACGATAGAGTCTGGATATGGAGTCTCCTGTAGGCCACCCAACACCTACAGCCAGCTGGGAGCAAGACAGCAGGGACTTGGTCAACTTCAAAAATAATCCCTCTTCCCACACGTTCTCCTGGATTCTCCTGTTCTTCACAGTATCTGTGAAACCCCCGCTGGTGTCTGATGAAACCCCCACCGGGACACAGGGGCTTTGAAAGCGATCCTGACCCAGACGGCCCCCCCACCAAGAGAAAGCCGTCCCCCGTCTAATGACTTCTCACCTCTGAACAACCGTTTCCAGCACCAGAACACGTCCCGAAACTGATAAGTCTGTTTTTCACAGACTACTGCCTCCACTGAGGAGTAGAGTATCAATAAATCACATAAACCGGTGACTAAACTCACCATTTATGCTTTCTATGCATCCAATCATGAATGACCATTACCTGACTGCGTCAGGTTCTTCTACACCTTAACAGACCTGCTTTAATTACACATCATCAAAACATCTTCTGCTACATACAATCCAGCATCGGCCATCTGATTTATCTCCACATTTGTCTACAGGACAGAGTTGTCTTCAGAGTTTAATACTCCATACAATGTTAACTTATGTCAATATCTCATAAACATCTCATCCTCTGATCACACACTGGGCCTGCCAGTTATACTTTGACCCAGAACACAGAAAGTGCTGGGATAGGCATGGGCCCTGCTCCTCACAGGTCAGTAGGTCGGGATAACACTAGTAGTACTTCTACTCTGACATGTTAATGGAGTCCAGTCTTCTGATCTTCTCACATTCTTTCTGAGTGACTTCTGACTCCTCCAGCGCCTTCAAACACAGGAAACATTCCTTGTACTATTCCATCAACAGAGAAGATCCACTGGGTCCTGAGGTCGTTCTACACCAAGGACACTGAGGAACTTCCTGCCTCCATGCATGTTGCAGTAATTAGCTGGTCAGACTATGGAGCATGTTAGCATTCCTGGCTAGAGTTTGAGGTTCCTTGTGTGTGTTCCTGATTCACTGTTCGTGTGTCTGTCATGTTTAAGTGTATCCTCATTGTGTCTAGTTCCCAAGATTTTAACCATGTTCTGTGTGTAGATGTCTATGTGTCCTGTTCTTATTAAAACCCGTACTGATTGCGTTCTTTCTTCCCTGTCCTGACGGATCCCTGGCACATACACTTCCTCTGCTCTTGACCTCTCATTGACCTCTTTCATTTCCACATTAAACATTACAATTTAAATCTGCACCCCCAATGCTCTCTCTCTCTCTCTCTCTGCAGAATACATTCATATTTATACCAGGACTTCCTTCTCTGTTTTAGTGCTTTAAAGACGCCAGGAGAAAATGCTCTTCTTTTGTAATCCAAGCTTTGCAAAGATGCTGGAGATCTGATCA
Source organism: Denticeps clupeoides (assembly GCF_900700375.1). NCBI lineage: Eukaryota > Metazoa > Chordata > Actinopteri > Clupeiformes > Denticipitidae > Denticeps > Denticeps clupeoides. The sequence continues at coordinate 10,481,976 of NC_041726.1, forward strand.
GGTGACAAAGAACCCAGGCTGTGGAACCCTGGCCAGAACTGCATATGTCTGAGTGTCTTTCTCTCATACTAGAAGGTTAAATAAGAAAGTAAAGGTAACTGCCTCCTAATAGCTGAATTAACACGAAAAACACAAACCGTCCTCCTCTGCTCATAGTGATCTGGCTGACAGCTCTATCATCTGGATAGATGACGGGAGGACTGTTGCATTCTGGGCACTGGCGGCTCCTCTAAATGTCAGTGTCATTCACATCTAAGTGAACGGTGCTCCCACATCGCTGGGCGGGTCAGGTGAATCTCTCGGCTCCATCAGACAGCAGGACACGAGGCGTCCGATGTGGTCCGATGTTCACCAATCTCCTTCATTAGAGGTGTGAATGTCAGGAGGCCAGCAGCATGAGCAGTGGGAACCCAGCAGGTCTTTTTTTATCTTCGTCCATTTTTTTCTGAATGGGTAAAAATGTAAATCTGGCATGATCTGGTGATCAGATCTTGATCTTTCTTAAAATCTTCTGTAAGACAATACAATTGTACCGTACAGATCTGTTGTATCGTACAGATTTACACTGTTAACCAACACCTTCCAGAACTTCCAATAGATCACAAGTTAAGAGGCTCTTCTCATTTGGCCAGAATGCAAATCAATTACCCATGATTCTCCACTGGTGTGATTAAATAGAAGAAGGCATGCAGATAGTTCAGTGAGTTGTTTCAGTGTGTTTTTGTCTGTGTAAATATGAGCTTTGCTTTTTGCTGCTGGTAACCATGACCCTCCATCCCCGCTGGATGCTACATTCTTGTCAGGTTGCAGCCAGAACAGTGACAAGCCCCTCCGATCTCATATATCAGAGCCAGAGCAAGAAGAACACAGAGAACAAGGGGTATTCTGAAAGAGCAGGATACATTGAGATGCTTTTTTCATTATGGCTTATCATTGGACAAGATGCTGCAATTCTGAAAACATGCAAATTAATGTAGAAAATAGGGCCAAGTCCAGTCCAGGCCAATGAGCTCATTACAGGCAGACAGGAGAGGGGAGTCCCAGGGCAAGTATCAGAACTGATGTGAAGATGTGGTTCTCTTTCAGACCCAACTGACCGACCCACATTCTGAGACCGTAAAGAACTCTGGTTGAGGATGTCAGGTGACACCTGATACATCTAATTTCAATGAATATTGAAAGTAGAAGTGGTTCCACCCTCCTGTCCTCACTGGAAATAAAATAAATTTTGTGACACTGGACAAGTTTACAGAGTGCCACGGTGAAGGACGGAGAGTCGACTCGCCAGTAATGGAATTTGAATGGGTCAGAACTGGAGTGGCGACCCCCGCAGAAAATTCCAAAATGGTGGACGGGCATGGACCCTCTCTGTCCAGAGAGCAGCCAGTAACAGTAAATGGACAACAACAAGCTCCGTCTCCGCTTCACAACCGACTGTCCAGCCTTATTAACAAGCAGGAGAGCCTACAGATACAGACGGCAAGGAATTTCAGGAAGTGGTGAGAGAGTGTGTGTCTGTGGGTGTGTTTGTGTGTGTAAGTGTATGTTTGCGTGTAAGTGTGTGTGTTTTTGAGTGTACATGTGAGTGTGTAAATTTGTGTGTGTGTGTTTGTGTAAGTGTAGGTTTATTTGTGTGTCAGTGTGTATATTTGTGCATGTGTGTGCGTGCTTGTGTAGGTTTCAGTGTGAGTATACATATTTGTGCGTGAGTGTGTGTGTAACTCACGGTTGGCAGAGTTTGATGAGGTCCTGGTCGGTGGTTCCTGGTGGAAGTCCCCGGATGTACAGGTTGGTTTTGCTGAGCTGCTCCACTCCACTGTGGCTGCAGCTGTTTGTGGTGGGACTGGGCGGAGCCATTGGGTGAGGGGGTGGGGCATAGGACTGTTGGAATAAAGAGAGAAGAGGGGGTCATCAGAAGAACCAGAGCCTGTAGTTCCACCATCACACTTCCTCGTCACCCCGTTTTTCTCCATCTGTAAATGCCCCACTGTTCAGCCTTCTTACTCCGTCCTGCTGTTACTGTAGGAACAGAGATGAGGAGAGGAGAGAAGATGTTGAGATGTGTGTCACTCTCCTCCACACATGATTGGCTGTGGTATTTCCAGCACTCACTCCGTGTGACGGTCAGAGTCAAGTTTGTCGAAGCATGAAGGAAGATCTGTCCATCAACAGAGGCAATTACCACACACACACACGCACACACACCTACATATGCACATATACACGCACACACCTGCACACACACATATTCACACACCTACACATGCACACAGACCCACCCACAAACACATACATTTCTCTGCAGTATAGAAGTGCTGCATCAGGATATCCTCTTCTGCAGATTGCTTATGTATTTATTTAGTGAGCTGTGTATCGGATCTCAGGTCTTGGGTCTAATTGTAGAAGCGTTAAGCCCTGATTTATGCTGTGGAGCTTCAGGTACCTTGCTGGAATATCAAGTGTGGGTTAAAACCATAAAGTGGCCGTCGGTGGGACTTTCACTATGAAAACATGAGGCAGCATCTGCCAGGGGCAATTAAAGGAGCCTTCAAGTGGGGAATACAAATGAATACACACACACACACACACCTTGAGATCACATCTGGAACTTCAGGTGGAGGACTCGCAGTGCACAGGAGGGAGAGGTCTATAATCAGGATCTTACTCCATATATAAAATTCATGATGAATCATTTAAATGGAAATACGCCATTGAAGGTACTGGAAATGTGTGTGTGTGTCTATGTTTGTGTGTGTGTGTGTGTGTGTGTTTGCTGCATTCTTGTAGAGTCAATGCTGGTTGGAACAGGAAGTCCAAACACAAACAGAAATGAAAAGGGGGCTGGAATGAAATGCGTGTGTGTGTTTTTGTTGTGTGTCGGGGTCAGTTATGGGTGACGTGTCAGCCAGATGACCGTCTGCCAGGCCAGTCACACGCAGACTCCAGCTGAGGCTACACAGGTACACACACACTCTCTCACACAGACATACACACACACACAAATAAACAGGATGCACACACACAAACAGGATAAAAATGCTAATGAACTCATACGCCCACAGACAGATGCACGATTGCAGCCTAAACACACTGCAGAGTGTACAAATAAAAAGACACATACACACACAGACACACAACGGCATGCACTGAGAAATCCCAAACATAACATCTTCAAATACAGTGTAACACAAGATGTAACACAACATCTGGGTCACCAGTTCACCATTAAATTGCTGATAAGCTGCATGTTGGGGTTGTGTGGGGGTTATTAGGAATGTAGAAACAGATCAAGGGGACCTCAGTGGCACCTTGGCAGTTCGGGATTTGAACCGCAACCTTCTGATTACGGGTTCTGATTACAGGGAAATTCAGGCCAAGTAGGGGGTGTTAGAACTGCCTATCATGCCTACAGACCTCTTCCTTTTTAAAACATTCTTTCAAAAAAATTCTAAATAATTTTTTGGGCTAGCGGGTAAAGAAACAGAAGGTTGTTCAAATCCAGAGCCGCCAAGGTGCTACTGAGCATTCACATTTTTGGAAAGTTTTTTGGTCTTGGCTATGGAGCAGAGTTTTGAATCTGGATAAATGAATTGCTTCTATGGATGGATGTTTTTATACAAGTACCGAGTTGAGAAGCTCCTAATGTCAGCTCCTTACCTGTATAAAATAGAACTCGGAGACAGAAATGCTGCTGATTGATAGGGAATCATGAATTTTATTTGATTCAAATGTTAATTACATTTTATAACTTAAAATGCATTCTTTCTGTTACTGTACTCCCAACCCTTTTAGATCTGAAACAATCCTTTAATTCTGAGGATGGACTTTTACATTCAACCTTATCAAGAACTAATGACCTTCACAGATACCAGACTCAGTCTCTCAGGGTTCAGGGTCATGAAAATGTGATTTTATGGGTCCTCTGCTTGAGTTTGTTCACCACTGGACCATAAATCCCCTGAACTGACCCATTAATTATGTATTTATAAGAGCCGCTACCCAACAGCAACCGCTAATAGGTTGAGGGGAAAAGCAAGAGACAGTGAGAAGCACGAGGGTGGAGAGAAGGAAGGTTACGTTGACGGATGGTTTGTTGTTCGTTCCTAATCCCAGAATTTACCCTACATAAGGTCAACTGAGCTCCAATTCATAAATAAGCCTGTAATGGGGCAGAGAGGAACACTGGAGGAAAGGCCAATGCCAAAAAGGCACTGAGTTATCACTACCGGACATGCAAAGAGCATAAATATTCTATCAAAAAAAGTTTTAAAGATCAGATGACATAACCAGTAACCAGTAGAATATCGGAGGATTGTAATCCAATGACTTTCTCCATCAGACCTACTGAATGTACATGTCCATGTGTGTGTGTGTAATTTTAGACGGGCGGTAATCTGACAGACATCATCTGCGCAGAACCAGATCCTATCTATCTATCTATCTATCTATCTATCTATCTATCTATCTATCTATCTATCTATCTATCTATCTATCTATCTATCTATCTATCTATCTATCTATCTATCTATCTATCTATCTATCTATCTATCTATCTATCTATCTGCATTCATCCATCTATCCACCCATCCCCCCCTTTATCCATCCACCCACCCATACACCACCCTTTCATCCATCCATTCATCCACCCACCCATCCAGCCATCCATCCACACACCAACACATCCACTCACCTACCCACCAACCCTTCAAGTCACCCATTCACCCACCCACATATCCTCTCACCCTCCCATCCACTCATCCAACCATCAATCCATCTAGCCACCCTCCCATCCACCCATCCATCCAACCACCCTCCCATCCATCAATCCACTTATCCATCCATCCATCCATCCATCCACCCACTGACACATCCACTCACAAACTCATTTCATCCATCCACCAAACCAGTCAGCCAGCCAGCCTGCTTTATTCCTCTGTTCCACTCACTTCTACCCAGATGAGAAGAACAGTAGAGGTTAGTGGGTTGAACTTGAGAATGTTCCATACTCTAGGATATTAGGCAGTAAACCCCTCAGAGGATTAGACCCCCACAAAACACACACTACATTACACTGTCAGTCTCCTAAAATCACTCTGACACCAGGAGAGGTCAAGCAGGGTCATGGCAAGCTACAGAGCTGCAGGAAACGTCGCCCTACTCCGGTTCCCAGCATTCCACGTTCCACGGGCAAAGCTGAGGTCTTTTCCATGATGAATGAAGAGGGGAGGAGAGTAAATGTGTGTGTGTGTGTGTGTAGGAAGAGGAAAACTGGAGTAATATAGGATGTGAGGAAGGGGGGTTGAATTTAGGACAAACACAAACACACAAAACTAAAAATGAATCCTAGGATCGGCTGTTTTATTTATGTCATAAAGTCACCATCACTACGGCAACACACGGTGTTCCTTGTCACCATGTAATCCACCCAGTGTGATCCCATCGGGCACAGAGTTACATGGGCACTAAGTGGATAGGACGTCAGCAATGACACATGACCCCGCCCTCCATCTGCAGGTCACCCTACATGCAGTGACACTGACACCGATGCCACTGCCACCGCGGTGTGACTATCGGAGCCATCATGAGTTCTTGAAGGCCCCAGAACCCCTGCTCAACACATTAAAAGGCATGTTAAGGGGAATGTCTTCTCCATTCTGACTGCATATATTTGTGGGGGTGGGTATGAGAGACAATTGATTGAGTGCATGTGCATCTTTCAACAATGAGCTGAATACCGACCAGGGCATCACAATGACAAGCCAGGTTCCCTCCAATCTACACTAGCAATGCAGTCAATGTCCAGAACCAACGGCAGGCAGTTTAAAGCCCTGCAGCCATGAAATTCGAACTAATGCATGGACAAAACAAGTCTTCCGTTTCGCTGCCGCTGCCACATTACACAGCCAGGAAGAAAACAGCCAAGCCAATTATTTGTGAATAATAATAGCAGCAGAGTCACACATGAAGATGAGTTCCAGTCCCCTCTTTAAAGCTCTGATAACGAGTGGGAGCACCTTGTGACAGAGCCCAGCCTCTCATTTATATTCCGGCATGTTAACAGCTTCACGTACAGACGAGAAAAATTAATGGCATGACAGGCAGATAAGGAGTGTGAACAGAAATTCTATTTTCTGATTAAATTTGACTGCAGAATTGAGACTTGTTTACAACAGTGATGAAATTAATAAACAGGCTAATCAATTCATAACCAATAAATCATTCAGACATATTATAATAGCACCTAACATACATAATACAAAATACATTCAGGATGAGAAGCAAACAAATAATTTTTCTTCAAAGTGACTTAACAAAGGTCAATGAACCTTTAATTTTTTACTTTTTACAACCAGGGATCAGGGTGTCTGTATTCAACAGATCAATTAGAAACAGTTGCCACCCAAGTTCTTGTTGGCCTGGGCTGTGGATTCAGACACTTCATGGGAACTCACAACGGTGGACAAGCCACTGAAACGCTTCGTACAAAATGTATATTTGAATATATTTCATGAGTAAAGTTGGACAGAAACTGCTCCACAGGCATCTGGGACTAAAATACAGTTCAGGTCTAAAGACCAAAAAACTCAATTAATGCTGCGACACAAAGGCGTAGAGAATGGGGGGGTCATGCTCCAGCAGTGCTGCTGCAGGGGCTTATGGGAGAATAAAGGCGGCAGCGAGCGTTGCCGTAGCACCCTGGCGCTGAGCTCTTGCCCTGTGCCACTTCCCAGCGTCGATGGGCACTTTTAATAATTCATAGCCTTTAAGGATCGGCAGGCTTTAATTGGCATCGCAGACTAATCCGCCCTGGCACCGTGGGGATGCACTCAGGAGCCGGGGATTCTGGGAAGCAGGAGAAATTGCCTCTTCTTGTTGCAGTGACGCCTCCGCTTGAAGTTAAAAGGCAGCACTTGAAACCGAAGCGGTGACTTGACGCACAAGAGGGGTGTGAGTGACAATGTTGTGGAAGACCTGCAGGTTTTAGGAGTTTGTGTGTGAGTCTGTGAGTGAACTGAAAAGATAATTGTGTCTGTAGATCCAGGTGGATTTAACTAAATGAACTGGAAACGATCTGAGACCGAAAAGTGCCGTGTGGATCTGGAACTCGGCGGTTCCGCCTTGTTCAGCATCAGAAGTGAGACTCTGATTACAGAACATTACTGTATAATTCAAAGCGGCAATACGGTAAGGAGGTGGAGAAGTGAGGAGGAGGCGTTTAATGCTAGATCTGGTTTCATTAACAGAAGAGTGGTGCTCAGCGTGTCACATGACGTACTGTCGTCTCCCCTGGCAACAACACCAGGAGGATCTACACATCACATTTTTAGGTTTATGTCTGGCGCCATACCTCCTGCAATCACGAGTCTCAATCTTCATTGGCCAACAACACACAGCCCATAGGGAGGTGAGAGATATGGCAGTCACATGACCCAATTCCACTATTATCTTGCATTGTTACACCTTTTTGCCTTTTAGATTAAATTTTACAGCTGATGTTGAAGGTGACCCACATCCCTCTGCCTCAGAAATGTGAAGGAAAAACCATGATGGTTGAGATCCAGAGATGCTGATGCAAGTCCACTGTCCAATCTGTCCAGTTACAGACTTTAATTACTTCATAAAGTACTGAGGACCTCATGAAAAAAAAACATAGAGAGTGCTGAAAAACATAGAACTAACAGCCTGAAAAAAAAGAGTGAAGTAAAAGAGAGGATCAGACGGTCTCAACACAACACTGTCACATCTCCACCACCATCCACCCATCAAGAGCCTGGCATGATGAATGCTGATGAAGCCCTTCCTTCATTATGACATGATCCAGTGAGTTCATGATCCACTATTCAGTATCAACCATTAGCCACGTGAACAGTCACATGACTAATGTTCAGAAAACATTGTGCCGATGAAGTCCTTGTCGGCACTCAGGACGGAGAACTGATTTGTGGCGGCTGTCAGTCAACAGAGCTGCACATGACCCTGGGGTCGGCGGTGGTGAAAACAAATCAGATTTTATTTGATGAGGGGGCGTCACTTCAGGGGTTGGCGGTCATCAGAGCACTGAGCAGAAACCTGCGGCCAGGAGATTGGACTCCTCCCGCCACTTCGCCCGGGTCACTCCCCAATCTGAGCAGGTCACGGCTAAAACAGCCACGCCAACGTGGCCTTGACTTTCTCCATTAACTCTCCCGGAGCGAGGCGGGAAAAACAGTCTTGTTTTCTGGTGGGAAGATGGGAGGGAGAACGAGCCACGCCAAGGAGAGGGGAATTAAACGCTTCAATCAGCGCACCACACAGGCACACACACACACACACACACACACACACACACACACACACACCAAGTCAACGCCTCAATCAGCTTCTCCACTGGATTCATTAGGATACGACATTCAGTTCTATTTATCATACTACTGCACCACGCCTCATTAGCATCACACACACAAACACACAGACACACACGCACATTCAGTTCATTAGGCTGTCGGTGCTTCCTCCTCGTCCTGAGATTAAACAGCAAGAGAGATCCAGTCGATCAGGACTATTCATTCAAACAGCAGAGAACCTGGCACAACAGAAACATGAACTTACCGATTTCTACTCTAGTGATGTATTCATCGCTATATTTAAATGACGGTACTGTGTTGGTGTTGGGTTATTGTTGATATAACCTGATGGATCCTTGGTAAAACTTAAGAATCAAAAACCAATCCAGGTATTCCATCTGTAATGTTCCACAAGTTGATGATATAAGAATGGGTGTAGACCCAGGCAGGCAATATATAACATCTACAAGTACACCAAGTTTTCTAAAACCTTGTTCACATTCAGACAGCTCCACCTATTGGTGCCTCCTTATATGACACTAAATAACACTAATTGAACAAAATTTGAAGTAAAATCTGGATACAAGTTCACCACAACTAGAACCTGAAAAATACTGCTTATTCCACTTCCTGTTAGAACATGCCAGCTTGTCCCATTCTGTCCCCTTCCGGAAGACAAAAACAGGAAGCTATGCCCAGAATTCGGAAGGGGCTTTCAAAAACAATAAGCATCACCAATTCACAGCAAAAAATAAACAGCCTTCCTCCAGATGTGCAAATAAGGAGAAAGGTTCTTCTTCAGTTTTCTGGGGGAGAAGAAGCATCTGAAGAGAATGTGAGAACTGGGCGATCATTCTAATGGATCACAGCAGTCGAAACAGTTGAACACCAGGTTGCATGAAGGCCAACAGTGTGGAGAAATGCGCTAAAATCACAGCATTTATATAAACAGTAAATCCAAGACGACAAGAGCTGGCGTGATGTTCTACTGCACATTAGACCCCTGACACCAAACCAGTATAGAGAGAGAGGAGATCAATAAAACAACGCTCCATTTTACAATAATACAATATGCCTCTTCACAGTTTCCTGTAAGATGAATCTGACCACATTCTTATCATAAACTGACACCATCATGAAACATCTCACAGCATCACATTCCAGATCCAAATGCTCTCTACACAGTCTCACAGGGTACAAGGTGTTCTGGGGTCAGAGGTCACAGTGAATAAGGGGAATGGAAACGATATGGACCTTTGTTCTTTTTGTGATCTGTGGTGATCTACACTGCTGAACATCCACAGACCAATCACATGTGAGTAGTAGAGTAGAATTTATCCATGTGTGTGTGAGCACTTTCTTCAAACCCAGTGAACTCTCTCTTTCTCACACACACACACACACACACACACACACACACACACCTCAGGGAGACGGCTCAGGGGATTGTCTGTGGAAAGCGGTGCAGTAACCTGATATCCTGTCCCTGTGCCAAACACATGAGGTCACTGTGGCTGACTGAGCAGACACTCACGTCTTCTACTGTCTCTTTCTCGCTCACACACACTAACATCCTGTGTAAGTCTGACTGGGTGCTTTATCTACAGCCTGTAGTGCTGATTCCCATAGAAGGTAAGAGGAGTGTGAAGATCTTGCATCTCTCTGGATCACTAGTGAAAATCAGTTAGTACTGGTTAATAACCACCCATAATCTTGCATCACTCTGGATCACTAGCAGCAATGGGTTAGTACTGGTTAATTACCACCCATAATCTTGCATCACTCTGGATCACTAGCAGCAACGGGTTAGTACTGGTTAATTACCACCCATAATCTTGCATCACTCTGGATCACTAGCAGGAACGGGTTAGTACTGGTTAATTACCACCCATAATCTTGCATCACACTGGATCACTAGTAAAAACCAGTTTGTAGTAGTTAATTACTGCCCATAATCTTGCATCACTCTGGATCACTAGCAGCAACGGGTTAGTACTGGTTAATTACCACCAGTAATCTTGCATCACTCTGGACCACTAGCAGCAATGGGTTAGTACTGGTTAATTACCACCCATAATCTTGCATCACACTGGATCACTAGTAAAAACCAGTTTGTAGTATTTAATTACTGCCCATAATCTTGCATCACTCTGGATCACTAGCAGCAACGGGTTAGTACTGGTTAATTACCACCAATAATCTTGCATCACACCGGATCACTAGTAAAAAACAGTTTGTAGTAGTTAATTACTGCCCATAATCTTGCATCACACTGGATCACTAGTAAAAAACAATTAGTAATGGTAAATAACCGCCTTGCATCACCCTGGACTAGTGAAATTCAGTTAACAAGGGTTAATTACATCCTGTAATGCAGCATGACCTTGGATCACTAGTGAAAACTGGTTAGTAATTGTTAATAACCATCTGTACTGCAATAATCTAATCATGTAATCATCTCAGATCATGGGTAATGACTAGGTTGAGTAAAGCAGTAATGAAGAATTCCATTTTTTTGTTGAATTTTACTCCAGCTTTTCCTTCTAAAATGAAAGGTAAGACCCTGTGAACGTGTGACCCATTTAAGTGTTCTAGAGAAAGAGGGGCATTCTGGGTCAGTAGCATTTACAGGCGGTGAGTAGATACAGATATTTGCCTGGCTCCATACTGGGGGACCGGTGCGTCTACATCACCAGGGCGAAAGTGCAGATGCAGGCAGAACGTAAGTGAATTACATCCTCATCCTGTCGCAGCTTTGGGCGGGGTCATAAATAATAGATTCAAATCCTCCACACACTCAGCTGAAAAAGTTCCCATGGATACAATTTTACAGGGTGAATCAGACACAGTGACAGTACGGAAACCAACACAGAAACAATGCAGAAACAACATTGCATCCAACACAGAAAGAGCACAGGAACAGGCAGCCTGATCACTTCGCCAAGCAGAACTCCTTTACCTGTCGAGATCCCTCATTCATTTACATTTTTTTACATTTACAGCATTTATCAGACGCCCTTATCCAGAGCGACTTATAATCAGTATTTACAGGGACAGTCTCCCTGGAGCAATTTAGGGTTAAGTGTCTTGCTCAGGGACACAATGGTAGTAAGTGGGATTCGAACCTGGGTCTTCTGGTTCATAGGCGAGTGTGTTACCCACTAGGCTACTACCACTACCACCCATTCAGTCACCTGGATAGTGTCATCACTGGCAGGGATGTGTGTGTGTGTGTATGTGTTTTACCAGTCTGTGTAAGGATGTAAGGATTTGTGTTTCTTCAGTTTGACCGGCAGCAGGATAGACAAGGTGGAGAGGAGATAACAATAGTATTATTCATTGATGGAAGTGTGTGTGTGTGTGTGTTTGTGTGTGTGTTTGCTAATCAATGAACTGGTTCAACACACACTCTTAAGACAAACACAATAACCAGTATAATAACATTAATTGACAACAGACTCCCAAATCACACTCCCCCTAAAAATCTGTGTCCAATTTAGGGTGAAGGGCCTTGAAAAGGAAAATGTTGGAGCACCAGTGTTCAGGCTTGTCTGGAGAAAGTGTTTGAAAAACGAGGTGAAGAGAGGGGCTGTGTGTGTGTGTGTGTGTGTAAGGATAGCCGGCGGCCATCAGTTCCCAGCTCGGCTGTAACGCAGCAGAGATGGAATTTTGATGGATCCACAGAGTCATGTAACCGGACCCCTTCCCTTCATCTGAAGAGCCCACAGCTGAAAGGGGTGTAAAAATAACCCCGTCCAGCCAGACCACCTTCACAGGCAAACACAGACACCCGGGCCTGATGATCAGGGAGTTATAAATTCAAAATGCATTTCTAAAAAAGACTTCACCTGTTCAGGGTTGTAAAATAAATAAATAAATTCCTCAAATAAAAATGACAACCTATGAAACCGATGAAACCTGTCCAGACCAGACAAATCCATCATCAACAGGAGCTCCACACACATCAGTGGTCCATGATGTGTAGAGCTGTTCACATCATTGTTACTGGACTATGTGATGAGGAGAACCGTGGCTGTGCTGTTCTATAAAGGCACCCAGGTCCCCGTTTGCAGGGAAAAATGTGAAACAATGGAGATTAATGGACGGAGGTTCACTGAAGCACTGAAAGAGTGCGTAAACATGATTATGAGAGAAGGTCCGCATGTCAGCATACCCACACACTCACTCATCTGCGTGGCAGTGGAGGGATGCAGAAAATCAGCTCAATATTTATCTGCCGCAATCAGACTTCCTCATGTACGGAATGGAGATGGAACCAGATGAGAGAGAGTTTGTGACCTTGACAGAGATGAGGGTGAAGAAACACCCTGACTGAGATCCTGATGAAGACATGAGACATGTGATGGATGGAGAGCTGAGGAAATGACGGGTGGAACACAGAGACCTCTGAACATATGGAGAGGAAGAGGTCACTGGCTGTATCTCCATTCATCTTATGCACAACATCTCACCAGGCAAGATAAAGGCTGGGTCATCACCCCCCTTGTTAAACCCAACACACCATCCCACACCTGACCGGGAAACATGAGAAGTCTCCACCACCTTACACCTCAATTTTTCATGAACACACACCTACACACACATGTGCACACACACCGACACGCACACACACACATAAACGCACGCATGTGTGCACGCACACACACACACACACACACACACACACACAAGTTGTTAGAGCAAGATGGGTTGGTACAGTGAGAGACAGGTCAGTAGAGAGTGGAAAGTGTTTGGTTTGGAGAGAGAGAGTGAGAGAGAGACGGGTTGATTGATTCAGACAGTTTGGAAGGAAGCAAGAGAGAGACGGGTTGATAGAAAAAGCGAGAGATGGGTTGGTAGGGAGCGAGAGAGACAGGTTGGTAGAGAGCGAGAGAGAGAGTCGGGTTGGTTGATAGCGAGGGGTTGGAAGGAAGAGAGAGAGATGGGTTGGCAGAGAGAGAGGCAGGTTGATAGAAAGAGCGAGAGACGTGTTGGAAGAGAGAGAGACGATTCGGTACTGGTTGGACTGGTACCTTGGTCTGGAAATAGTGGGGGTAGTAGTAGGTGTACTGGGGGTACATTGGCTGCTGTTCCAATCGCTTGCCCATGTAGCTGAGATCCGTGGGACGGAGGGGGAACGTCGTGGGAACGGAGGTGTGTGTCACTGGTGTCCGTCAGTAGCACACACAATGTGTGTCGGTCAGGGTCCGTGTCAGAGAGCACACACACCTCCACACACACTCCTACACACAGCTGTCTGATGGTGAGGCTGCTGACGTGATGTATCCTGTTAGTCCAACAAGTGAAGCGGAGAGAACCTCCTCTTCTAAATGTCCATCAATGTCCAGCGGTGTGTGTCTGTGTTAAAGAGGGGAGAAGCGGACAGGAACAGAGCGGGATAAGTAGGAGAAGCAGGTGATGGTGACGGAGATGAGGAGAACAGGAGGAGGTTCTCTTCACTTCTCTGGTCTCTCACTGTCCGTCTTGCTGCTTCACACTCTGCTCTGTCGCTCCTTCTTTCAAACACACACACACGTCCTCTCTCCTCACGCTGGTACCTGTGATGCCGGCTGGACGGATGGCGGGAGAGGCGCTGGCAGGAACAGGAACGTGGGGTCCCAACACACAGTCCGGAGATCCCTGTTGAAACGTCAAGCAGGAAAGTGCAGAACCAAGGAGAGAGCAGCAAAAAAGAAAAACAACAAGAATCCCCCACGGATGAAAAGAAAGATCTCAGCACAAAGCCTGACTGTCCCCGAGCGTCTCCTGCACCGCCAACACCAGCGCCGCCGCGCCTCCTCCCGTCTGCTGCCTGTGGAAATACGTTTCCTCACACACACACACACATACACACGCTCATACACTCCTCCCAGTCCAGCCTGCCTCTCTCTCTCTCACACACACACACACACACACACACACACAGAGGTTCATCGGCTCGTCCTCCTCCTCCTCCTCCTCAACCAGGGGGAGGGGCATGGGAAAGAGGAGGGGCTGGAAGGGATTCCAGGCTTGTGGCTGGACAAGCTGTCGATTCCCCCTATTGGCAGCCAGAGGAACTGCTGCAGAAGACCAGCTCATCAAGCAGGGTTTTCATGTCTTCATCAGAGACATGTGTGTGTTTGTCGTCCAGCTGTTGGTGGACAGTGGTACAGTCTGAGTTGATTAGTTTCTACTGTCTGTTTGGATGATGGACATTTCTACCCAACATTCCACCACATAACACCTGGAGGGTGGGTGGGTGCATTTCTCCATCTTAATAATGTGGAATCCACACCACACTGGTCTTGGCCGAGTTTACAGTGAGACACTGATGTGATTTGTGTCTCGCCTCTCCACCCCCACGTCTCACATCAGAGCCTCATTCCTTCACTCAAAGACATTGAGCCACAAAAATTCTCTCTCTTTAATGGCCAATTCCTGCATATAACACACACACACACACCAAACTCACATTCATCATACACACCGCATATGATGCATCTGTGCAGAACTTCAGCAGGCAGATTATTCATCATGCAGTCAGCACCACTGAAAAGTACAGCAGCCACCACATATGTAAGGGGAAATATTGAACTATTTATTCATAGAATTTGATGGATAAACTCACAAAAAAGTAAATTTTCTTAATTTGTGGACTTTTCAAATAATTCTGTCATCCAGAACTGACGGACGATACATTCACATGCAGTTCTAATACCTGGATCATAAACCTGGATCCATCTAGTGGTACTTCCATATATGACACTGATGCGTCTGTGCAACTGAGAGTTCGCCTCTGTATATTTATAAGGTCTTTGAGGCGTCTACTGTGATCTACATCAACAGCAAGGAAAGTACTCAGATGATACACTGAAAATACATAAATTCACAGTCCTCTATGGAAAAAGAGGGGGAACAGGGACATTTTTTTTCTTGATTTGTCCATATGTCAATAGGACAACATGTAACTACTTGTTATTTTGCAGTCCATTTCAATATGTAGATATAAACCACTTATTTCTGTTGAGGCTTCTTGCAGAGCTGAATATTAAACAGAAGTTTTAAACAACATGAATTAAAAAAAGGAAAGATTGGAAAAAGAAAACACAGAAATAAGTCAATCCATGTCCAGTAAACTCTTCAGACAGTAGAAGAGATGAAGCATCTCTATTCGTTTTAACGGATCCCTAAGGACTCTCCCTACACACAGGAAACACATTGTTGACCTCTAAGTCCATCATGGGTCGCAGAGTTTACGGCCAATGGGGTCGGGGGTTCAAAGCCAGTGTGACGGCTACAGAAGTAATTTGTTTAGATGCCAGGTCCCTGTGGGGGAAGTGAGCAGGAGAGTGGATGAACAGAACCCAATATGGTGGAGATGGTGGAATTTCCCGCTCATCTACATGATTCCTTATTTAATGTAAAAGTCTAAAACTATTCCATGTATTGGTTCTTACAGAATAATGCGGTTTAAAGCAGGGGGGTGGAGCAACCAAACTTTTTTATCCTCTGCTTGGTCACTTAAGACATCAGGCATATAAATAAGGGGTGCAGAAATCCCTGTTCAGTCAGCCCTTGTCTGGATTTATGGATTTCTCAGACTTTCTCAGATGAGGCTTTGCTGGTGGTCCAAAGGATCAATAAAATGGAGCCAGAGAAAGATGGAGAGAAAGGTGGAGCCATGTTGCCCTTTAAAGATGTGTGGAGGAAGAGGTAATTACTGGATGTCTGTCTTCTCTGAGGACAAAGATGAGGAACATATCAATTGAGGATTAAGAGACTAGCAGGCAGGACAACAGGAATGACCGAGTCAGAGAATACAGTAGACTGATCAGAGCCTTTGTTGAGAGAAGGGATAAAAATCCCCAACATTAAAAATCTCTTAATATAAACATCTCCATAAGAAATCATCTTTATTTTTCATATATTAATAAAGTAGCAATCATAAAACACCACCGTTTCACCACCTTGAACAAATGGTGCACACACTACGAAATGCGTCATCTGCTTTTAACCCATTACACTTGGTGAGCAGTGGGCAGCCATGGGAGCAGTGTGGGGGACGGAACTTTGCACAGTGTCCCCTCAGTGGCACCTTTGCGGTTCGAGACTCGAACCGGCAACATTCTGATAACGAAAGTGAAGAAGAAAGTGAAGTGATTGTCATTGTGATACACTGCAGAACACCACACGGTAACACAACAAAATGTGTCCTTTGCTTTTCACCATCACCCTTGGTGAGCAGTGGGCAGCCATGACAGGTGCCCGGGGAGCAGTGTGTGGGAACGGTGCTTTGCTCAGTGGCATCTCAGTGGCACCTGGGCAGTTCGGGGATTTGAACTGGCAACCTTCTGATTTTGGGTCCACTTTCTTACCCATTTACAGCATTTACATTTACAGTATTTATGAGACGCCCTTCTCCAGAGCGACTTACAATAAGTAGTTACAGGGACAGTCTCCCTGGAGCAACTTAGGGTTAAGTGTCTTGCTCAGGGACACAATGGTAGCAAGTGGGATTTGAACCCGGGTCTTCTGGTTCATAGGCGAGTGTGTTACCCACTAGGTTACTTCCACCCTAGGCTACCACTGCCCCTGACCCTCTAGGCTACCACTGCCCCTGGCGGGTCTGTTTGTCCTTACCCTTTGTTCATTCTGTCCTAAACTAAACAAAATGGCACCTAATCTGGGAAGATGTGAATGACTTGCCACCAACCCTGAAACACAACACAAAGCAGGATACAGATGAAGCATCAGTATTAATCATGGCAACATTAAGAATTAAGGCTGGAGAATTGAGGCTTTACCTCCGTAATGTTAGACTTGACCTTGACCCTGAGATGGTGTCAGGTGAGCGAGTCAGGTGACTGCGAGGAAGAGCGAGGATTGGTTAGGACAGGAGATAAACAGGAAATCCTGGCGCCTGCTCCTCGCTCAGACATCGTGTTTAATTCATGGTCCATGAATTCATGTCCACCTGTTTCCCGTATCCAGTCCTCTCCATCTCCGGTACCGTGAGTTCCTCCATCTCTTCAGCTCGCGAGCTACTGTTATCGGCCGGTTTATCGTAAAGCCGTTTCCCCGGTGGGATTCCGCTTTTAGCGCTCGGGCGTTACAAAAACAATCGCGTGTGTCTTCCAACCTCCCGCGGTTCTCTCCGCGTTTGGGTCGATCCCGCACGCTACAAGGGCGTACCTCTCTCACGATTGTGACAGATGGGAGTTTGACCATCATATGATCCTCTACACTAGGTTGCTGCTTTTGGGATTTTGGACATTTCTGTGTGAGAATGTGTTTTTTTCAGCTCCACACTTCACTTCTCCACGTGGAGTCCAACTGAAAGCAACATGACGTAAATAGACCATGGAACAGGCCACACCCACTAGTGCAGTGATATTACAGTAAAGGTAAAGAACGATGGGAGACAGGAAGGTCAGCACACAGAGACTGAGAGAGAGAGAGCAGACGACTGTGAACAGTGTGTGTGAAATCTCCTATTTCCTTAGCAAAGTGAGCGCGGCGTCACGCCTTTACTGCTGCTTCTCCACACATAACAAGCACACAGCAGACAGGAGCCTCAGGCGACAGCACGTGTTGGTCTGTGTGTGTTGTCTGGGGTCTCCAGCACAGGGAACCAGAACAGATCTGAATGGTACCGATAAGGAACACAGGAAACTGGACTGAGATGCCAGAGTTACTTTGAGTGAGTTTGAGTGTAAATTCAGCTGCATTACTGTTAGAAATACATACTAATGTGTTTATGTTTATACTGTATCCATATATACTCTATTGAACTGAAATGTGTACTTTATTATATCTGTGTAGTAAATGTGTAATACATATTCTGTGTTACAACTATGTAACTATATAAGGTGTTATAACTGAGTAGTAAATGTGTAATAACGTGAAACATTAAGTGTAATGTGTTATAACTACAGTTTGTGAAATAATATGTTATAGCACATGTAGTAGTAAACGTGTTATACATATATGTTTGTAACGAGTGTGTAATGGGTTAGTGATTAATGGATGTGTGAATTTCACCAGATGCATTTATATGTTTAGCTGAGATTTAATGACCAGCAGCACATCTCATACACAGAAATGCACACTCACGGATAGACAGACAAACTGACAGACAAACAGAAGAATGTTTCAGAACCGGGAACTGTGCAGGACAGTCGTAGGCGTTTCTAAGAAATGAACAGATCCTTGGAATGTCAGGGAGAACAGTCACTGTGCCAAAGAGAACAAGGAAGAGGAGGAGAGGAAGTATCTGTGCGTGCGTGTGCGTCATTAAAGTAAGTAGGGCCTGTGACCACACCCACACCCCACCCTGGTGTACAGTGGCGCTCTGCCATGTGCCACGGTTCTGCCAGGCTGGTAATGCCATCCAGCAGTGACTCAGTGCCCCTTGAGTCACCAAAGCAAGAACACACACACACCCTTGAATCCAGCTAATTCAAGAAACATTGCAGTTACTCAGACCAATCAACACTTTAAAAGCATTTTTAATTTTATATAATTAAGACCAACACGTAATGTACAAAACAAGACAGATTACCGTAGTCAAGAGGCAGATTATCCATACCAATTACTAGTAATCAGGGAAGCTGATTACAACAAGCAATGTTTGGTAGTACTACACTTTTTATAAATAGAGAAAACGTAGATGTGAAATGAATAGCGACTTCATGAGTTTTGTTCTTTTGAACAGATGAAATAAAATCATCGACATGCAGCCCCTTCAGGATTATAAATCCATAACTGTGGAAAAGCGAGTAAAATCTATCGGAGCACGGCAGCCCGGCGCGATGGAATCACCACGGCCTTGCTGGTTATTGATGAGGCGTCTGGGTTTAAGCAGCGAAACGGACCGGCGCTGCGCCGCGCTGAGATCTCGCTCAGGGCCCGGCTGACTGATGCATGCACAGATTGTGTTGCCGTGGCGGCACCGCTGTAATTGGTGTTGCTGAGGTCATGAAAGTCCACCGGCCAAATGGGGCAGAACATTTCTCTGCCTTTTACACAGTCGGAGCTGAGCAGCGGAACCACACAGTGGAGCAGGGTGGTGACGTCACCTGAAATGAGATATACACCAAATTTCAGCCCTCAGAAGTAGCAGTTCATGCCCAGATCCAGTAATCCCTTTCTAGCAGACCTAAAATTGTTGATTCCTGTGAACAGGAGCTTCTTAGTAACAGTTATAGGTAAAATCTGATATTATTACAGATCAAACTTTTCTCCACGGCTGATTAGGGAACCTTCTAGAACAAGTCTCATGATGCCAAAATGACCCCAATTCTGAGTAAAGACGATGAAATTAAATGTATTCAATCAGTTCCAGGACTGGAGATGGGGAGCAGCTTTTTGGATTTTGGATGAATCTGTTGGTTTTTCATTTAGCAGCTCGTCACAGATGGTGGAACTCAAAAGGTGCTTTTTGGCCAGTTGAAATTCAGCAATGTTCCAAGGGGAATTCAGAAGGTGCTTATTGTCCAGTTGACATTCAGCAGAAGTCAGATTTGTTTGGCGACCTGTTTCCTGTTCCAGCACCTTCATGCCAAACTACATTCTTCCTGCGCCAAAGCAGAACATTCTGCAGATTATCAAGAACCAAGGGGAGTGCAGGAGACTCGTTCATCTCATTAAAGAGCAGCTCATTACAGGTGAGCACGGTGCCAGGACTAAGAGGAGAACACTGCCAAGGACAATATGGCTCATTACTTGCTGTTCTACGGTTTCTCATGAAGTCAGGCCCAGGCTCTGCACAGGACAGTCTCTGGTGACACTACGCCACATTTCACAGATTAATGACAGCTTCCGCAGGTATAAAATGAGAAACGAGGGTTCTTGTATAAAAACTACAGCATATGTGTCCATCTGGCCATGCTGTCCATGTCATGTGATGAATAAAAAGCTGTTACAGAACCAAAGTGCGACAGAACTAGGCCAGTGTTGACTTCTGAAGCCTCCACAGCCCAGTCAAAAGAGGGTCCAAGGCCAGAGTCTAAGCAGGATCTCCTGTAACCTTCCATCACCTGCACTGAGCCAAAACACTGAGGCAGATCCATCACAAGCCCTCGTGACTACA
This sequence comes from Denticeps clupeoides, assembly GCF_900700375.1. Classification (NCBI taxonomy): domain Eukaryota; kingdom Metazoa; phylum Chordata; class Actinopteri; order Clupeiformes; family Denticipitidae; genus Denticeps; species Denticeps clupeoides. The sequence continues at coordinate 10,502,373 of NC_041726.1, forward strand.
GACAATCATGATCTCAGGAAACCAGCTGTGCACTGCAGGTGTGTGTGTGTGTGTGTGTGTGTGTGTGTGTGTGTGTCTGTTTGCTCCAGATGACCCAAACTCTGGCATCTGTAGCCTATGAGCTGCTTGATGGCGTTGGAGGCGAGATGATTGGCAGATAATGTTCTGCAGATGCTTCTGTGGTTTATGAGCTGATCGTACAGCAGGAGGGAGCCTCACCTCTTATATGAAAATACATCTGCGAGTGGTGTGTATGTATGTCTGTGTGTGTTCCTTTGCATATATGACCCTGCCTGGGCGGTAGAGACAGCCAATGAAAAAACTAATAAATACTAAAGGCATTTAATTGAGGAAAGCAGCTCAGAGAAACACCATCATACACAAGCAGGATAATGTGTGATCATATATACATTCACGCATATTCCGTCTTAAAATCATAACCACCCTAAAGTAATGTAGTTGTACAGTAGTAGAAATGAGGATAAGCAGAATGGTAGTGTAGAGGAGTGCAAGATTAGTTGAGTAGAGTAACAGCGAGTGTTAGAGTATAAGAGTAGTATAGTGAAATAGTGTTGAAGTGGTAGAGTAGTATGGTAACAGTGGTTGTGTATTAGAGTGGTAAAGTGATATAGTGGTAGAGTAGTAGAGTGATATAGTGATATAGTGATATAGTGGTGAAGTAGTAGAGTAGTAAAGTAGTGTAGTGATATAGTGGTAGAGTAAAAAAAGGAGAGCAGGAGACTGCCGGTCATCTCAAAATTGATTGATTTTTAACCGGCTTAGTTCACCATTAAACCTTTCAACTGGCAGTTTTTTATAATCCCACACATACACACACACACGCACAAACGTCAATAAGACATTAGGCAGATGAATGTGTGAGTGTATGATAAATACATCTCCCTCAAGTGCACACACACACACACACACACACACACACACACACACACACAGAGGTAATGTGAAGAAGTCTTGGCAGATTCTTTACGGTCTGCCACAGTCTAATAGGTTTAGTACATTTACAGTGGACCTCGGCACCAAGCCAACAGCTCGTGTTCAATTGTTCTGAACGAAGCTGTCCAGACCAGCAACAGAGGCCACAACCACAGAACGTTCTCCACCAGCACCTTCACAGAAGCCATCCCATCACACAGGGAGATGAAGCGTAACAGACTCGATTGGAAAAAGAGTCGCCTGGCTAATTAGAGCTGCTTTCTCCGCCGCCGACTGCTTCAGATGAAGACGTTCAGTAGCCCTGATCGTGTAATTATCGCATCAGCTAATTAGGCCATCAAACTGCGGTGCCATTTATTTGTCTCCACAACTAAAAGACAAGTGGCGACACCATCAACAATTCCACAAAAGGAGAGCAAATGTTCAAATCAGTCGCCGGGACAGGTGGGGAGGAGCAGGCGTGGCACCGGTCATTAAGAACCCTAATGAAAGTGAGATGGCTTTTCATACCAATCACTCAGAACCCAAATGTGTCCTGTGGATTGAGAGCATGGTCATCCTGCAAGTGGCCCCTCCCATTCTCACCACCCACAGTCCATGTGACGTGCGGTGGTGTGTAGGCCCTACACAGATATTGTCTGCATTGTTCTGAAATGCCCATGAAGCTGTGAGGGTAGGCAGGGTCTCAACAGGCATTCCATGGTCTAATGAACCAAACAATAACAGTGCAGAAGCTCATTTCAATAAATCTGCAAATGTCAGGTTTCATTACGCAGCTACCTGAAGGCCAGTCAATTAGCATCAACCATAACCTGCCGTTTAACAAGCGTTTAATATCAGCCTGACAAATGAGCCATGTTAAATAAAATCACACACAACATTGTTCCAACACGCTACGCTCATCTCCAGATTAAAAGACAGGAGCGCATTGGTTCTGCGGTAATTACTGCAGCACCAAATGATTCATCTGCCATTCTCATCTGAGGGCAACAGACGGAGATGGAACCTTCAGACTGATTTATGTCAACAGAACAACTGGCCCAGGTTGTTTTGTGAGTGTTCCTCTGCAATGATGATGGTGGGGGTGCTGAGATCAGCTGCCTGAAGGAATTCCATTGAGATGTGGTCATCAGAATAGATCCAGATATTTGCTGGATCTGTAGACTTGATAAACCTTGATTCTGTTGCTCAGCACACACACACTGTTCTTCAACAAATGTATACTGTAGAACACACAAAAAGCACCTCTGATCATGAACATGGCCCATTCTTGGAGGTGAGTTGTGAAACCCTGGAAGGTCTGCATGAGGGTCCCCGGGCCACCCACAGCCAGAGAGCCACGGAGCGGCGTACTACATGTGGTTCTCCACCCTTCAACACCAAGAGTAGCGACACAGTTTCTTATCTTCAGCAATCGGCATGAGAGTGAAGTGACGGAACGTGGCGATGACTATCGTCTTCAAGTAATCTTGCCTTCGCAGCTAGGGCACGGCAGCAGTGCATGCTGGGAAATAATGAGGAGCTGCTCACATAAATAAAAGACAACCACTGGAGAACGTGTCCAAGTGTCTCCATCTGCAGTGGCACGAGAACAAGGCTCGCACATTCACTACATACACACCACCGTTACTATGACAACGCCAGTTAACGCCGATAACGGCATTAGGAAAAATAATTGGTTGCTCATTAACAACATGAACACAATAGAAATATTGAAGTTACTGAATTGAGACTGGAGGTAATTAAAGACGCAAGAGACGTGGGTTTACAGGCCGTAAGAAGAGGATTAGAGGAGAAGAAGCAGAAGCGGTTCTACTCGTACTGTCAGGTTCTCTAAGGCACAGAGCACACACTAATTAGACCCTGGGGGCATCAGAAGAGAACGCCATGTGAACAAAGCTACAAACAGTGTGTCTCTGCGCATGTGTGTTGCTCACCGTGTGCTGGCCGTGGCAGTATGTGAAACTGGTGTGTGTGCAGTGGGACGTGGTCGTTCCGGGCGGAGGTGACGACCCCCAACCTGCATGCCCCCCTGGGCTCACGTATACTTTGCTGCTGGGGTAATCTCTCACTGAAGCATAGGCCTGGAGAGGACAGATACACACACACACACACACACACACACACAAACACACACAGAATTAATTAATGTTCATTTACAGCAGCACAAGCTACAACACTCACATTATCAGCTAAAGAGCTTCTGAGATTAGCGTGCTGTGAGGTCAGGTGAAATTTGCACACACACTCACACACACACACATACACTAACTCAGGTCATCGCTGATTGTTCTCATACTCAAACTTTCACGTAACGTTTGGATTTAGGTTCTTTAAATTAAATAAAAGAGAACAAGAGATTCTCTTATCCAGTAACCCCAGCAACATCTGAAAATTCAACCTTCAAGCAGCATCTGAAAACTCAACCTCTTCACCCCAGAGCTGCTCGACCTTCCATTCCTCACATTCTAGAACTCTGTTCCTGGAATTCAGCAGCGTTCCCTCTCCCTCGCCTCAGCAGGGGTGGTTGTGCAACTCTCCGTCACGGTCTAGAAGTGCTCCCTCCGCGCCTCAAATGCTCTGATTGGTGTGATAAGATGCTGGGATTACAGCCTGGCAGGCAGCGTCCCGTTTGGCGTGATGTTCTGGCATCAGGAGGGTTCCATTCGGCCAGCGAATCGCACCAACGAGAACTGCGCCACACGTTCTCCTACATGACAGGCAAAGATTTAAACACGTCACGCAATGTCACATCCGACAGGCTCCCTGGAGAGTAGGGGGCGCTGTGCAGGGCGGTGTTCCGTCAGCATGGAGGCAGGAATGAGGGATTGTTCCCCATGCTGGGCCCTCATCAGAATGCAAGTTGAGCAGCTCGGGTTTCACCGGCCTCTTCCTGTAACAAGGACGTGTTCTACATGCAGCAGGGAACCCGCCGGGCCCCGGGTCATTTCACAGTGTGGCCTCGCTTCACAAAAATCGATAGTCTTCTCTCCGAAACGTGCATGCAGAACGTATACATACACACCGAATGTGTGTGACATTTTATTAATCGGCTACTTCCATGGACATAAAGTATATTTATATGAATCAGAGTAGATATTACATTTGATAGCAGAGGTGAGGAGGTAAAATTATTATTCAGTTCCAGGGATCTTTAAAAAACGGCAGCTGCTTGACTGTTTTTTTCCTCTCCCTGATGTTAACTGGACTAACACACGCACACACACACACACACGCACACACACACACACACACACACACACACACACACAGACAGAGAATGCAGGGGTTTTTGTGCATGTGAGATACATATGCAGCTGGGAGAGGGATAAAGCGGCGGCGCAGGATTTGTATTCCGCTGGCTGGTTGTTATCGCGGAGTTCCCATAAGTCAACGAGGACAAAAGGCTTTTTGCCAGAAAAATAAAGGGGAAGGCACGACTGAAGTCATGGCTGCTTTACTGCTCTGAGCTTGTGTTGTGTATGTCTCATTTGAGAATTAAAGCTCTGGATTCAGGGCTTTTAGCTGAACACTGGTTTTCCATTGGGAATGGATGGAAGCTCAGTACCTAATTCAGTGACCTGTACAACCACGTAGATCAGAGGAGTAACATTCATGGATCACCTGCAGTCGCTGTGGAATTCTGTAGCAGAACAACTGAACCCTGCCTCGTGCGGAACTGAACCTGTCACGGGCCGCCTTCCATCGCTCCGGACCGGTAGGAGGATTATTAGGAAGAGGCAGTCGATGATGATGCAGTAAGACGGGGTGAACATTTCTCCTGTGTCTCCGTCTATCGCAGGGACCTGCCCAGGATTATTATAAGTGGACTAAATAAAAGGAAACAACAACCAGAGACGCTGATGTTTTTACAGTATCGTAACATGTTTCTGGAAGCACAACTGTCTTTTGGGGTTTGGTCTCCTAAGGTAAAGGGGCGTGATCAGAAAGTGTTTTGGATTTTACCAGTAAGGTTTCAGTTCCCTGTGTGTGTGAACTCAACTTAAATGCAAAGTTGATAGCTGGGATTGTGCATGCGCAGATGACATCATGTCAACTTCAACTTTATTGACTTAAAAAATGTATCAATGCCCTTATTTATGCCCTGGGGTGGTAGTAGCCAAGTGGTAACACACTCGCCTGTGAACCAGGATACCCAGGTTCAAATCTACTACCATTGTGTCCCTGAGCAAGACACTTAAGTTGCTCCAGGGGGGGACTGTCCCTGTCACTACTGACTGTATGTCGCTCTGGGTAAGGGCCTCTGATAAATGCTGTAAATGTAAATGTAATGTAAATGTATATAATTCATCTTAGCACAGCACTAAAAAATTAATCACTTCAGCAAAACTATCACATTCAGTTCCCTCCCTCTTTTTAGCTATACTCTCTCAGATGATCTGTGTGATGATTTGTTTGTTCTGTGTGTATTTGACTTAATTAAAAGTTCTCATTCAACGTCACGCTGTACAGAAGTAAATCTGCTGGAAACCCACCCATCCAGCAGGGGGCGCCAGAATGTGACCAAAACTGCCAAAGCATGTGTTTGGTTCCAGCACTTTATTTGTAATACAACGCTCACTCAGCTTTACTAAAGGAAGAACCATATATGCCAGATGAAATTAAGTCTGAAAGTGGGCTTTATTCCATTCATGGTATGCACAGTAATAAACAAAATATTGGTATATGTTGCCAAACATGATATTTTGTGGAGAGTTTTTTAATCACGGAGAAGGAAAAGCATCTATAGTTGAGAGATACTGTGAGGAACTCCATGTTGAAAGCTCACGCTGGTCACGTGACTCTCTAACCATAAACCATATTATAAGGTTGACCTTTAAAAAGATGCAGCTGTTTAATAATGATGTTTTAATTACAATATCGATCAATCGCTCTGACTTAATGATCTTGGTGGGAAAGCAGAACACACATTGCACTCCGAGTTGCAGTCATTTCACAATCTGGCAGCAGCCGTCGCCTCTGGGAATAATGTGCTCGACGGGCCGAAATATTTCTACTCACATTTCCAGGGATGAAATGCTCGCCCACAGATCTCCCACAGTCCCGGCGTGACGCCGCTAGATGTTCTGGAAGTTTTCAGTTTTCCTTGGTGAGCTGGGCGGACAGCGGCAAGTCTGATTGGTGAATTTTCAGTCTCTGGTGGCGAGAGGTCAGGTTTCAGGCACAGGCCGGGCCACAACCTCTCTTCCCATTGGAGCGCAGCTCAGACAGATGATGACAGGAAGGTGTGATGGTGGTGGGCGGGGCAAGTCTGTTGTGTGACAGGATGAAACCACTGTTTTCTGAGGTCCTGAGTAACATAAACAGTCGTGGCTTTAAGGCCACAGGATTCCAGGAAAAGCATCTGAAACTCAATCCAGTCAAGCAAATAAATGCTCCACACAAACCTCAGTCTCCCACAATGCACTGCTCACCCCTCATGGGCCACCATGCCATCAGCGGTTTCACAGAACCTGCCCTAGATGAATCCACGGTCCAATCACAGCCAGTCAAGATCAATGTCGGAGCGTGACCTTGTAACCAAGGTAACCAGGGAGTTTAAACTGTACTTCCAAGACAGGCAAAAGAGGACAGAATACCCCCAGGCCTGGAGTCAGGAACCAGCCAGCAGAACCGCAACCTGGATATTGTCCAGTATCCCTGTTTACTTTCCCTTTATGTAAAACCCAACAGTCATAAATCACATCTCCTGTTTCTTCTGTTTAACATGGATCTGCACCAACGAGTAAACGATGAAAAATGTATAAGAACATGAAGAGTTAACAACCATCTGAAAAACACCAAAATAAACTTATGGAGACATTTTACTAATCATGAAAAGGACATTAATCTAAAATGAAATATCCATAATCTCTTTCCAGCACAAGAATAATCTGGCCAGAGAGGGGCAGGGTTTTATGTAGGTGTAACCTGGTTTACAAGAGTGGAGATCCACTCCATCTTCTGTCTCAGAACCCCCTCCATGCACCACCAGCCACCAACACAGACAACACAGGGTAACCACAGCAACAAAGTCCAATGTCAGGGCAATAGAACTCATCAGAATACCGAGACCACGGTCAACAAGTACCTGTTTCTGATCTTACTAAACTCTACCATCTCAGAACCAGTAAGGGCCACAATTTACTCTAGTCTTCAGGTAATTCTTGAGAAAAATGAATTGAACCATTTCTGTTAAATAAGAAGAAGAACAACACACACACACACACCCATCGTATGTCTCCTAAAAGCTGTCAGATCAATCAGAGTGTGTGAGAGAACAAATTCTTTAATTTGCCTAAAACCATACCGGCTCAGCGCTGTGAAGGGCGATGCTGAGGAGAGGCGGAGCCACAGCCCCTGTCAGGCCACATTTAAATCTGGGCGCGGTCCTCCGCAGTGTCCTTGAACGCTGGGCGTGTTCCAGACACCAACACTCCAGTGAAGATGAGTCTCTGTATATCAGTAAACACACACTTTATTCCTGCACCTCAGACGTGTGTATTATAACAATTCTTTTTTAATAAAAATTAATTCCGTTTGATTTCTCGTTTCAATCTCTGAAAATCGTCCTATCACAAGAGATCAAATATAAAAAAAAAAAAAAACATTTCTGGTTAAATTTGCCACGTACAGGAAAAGATCGATGGCAACAAATCAGCGCCTCACTACCCACAAGCCCGCGGGTCAACTGCCCTCATTAGAGCTGCTGCTCCGCCCGTCTCCATCAGGTCCCCATGGAGGCTGGAGATGAAGCTTTACAGCCAGAAAACAAACAGAAGGAGGAGCGGAGGTGAGGTTTCAGAAACACCAGCGGCACCCATTCCAAAAACTTCATATCAGTTATGAACCATGTCTCTCCCTGTTTTAAAAGCAAATTTAATCCAAACACAAAGTAAAATCCAATACGTCCTCTTCCTCTGTTCTTGAATCTCTCCGAATATAAAATTCTGCTCCATCTCTCCATCCATCACTCCAGCATCCACACAAACATGGCCCATTACAGAACCAGCAGGGGAGCCACAAAACCAGCAGAAAGGACCGCAGAAAAGCTGTTTGTATTTTTAGCTGTGACGCGTCTCCAAATGGCCTCATGCAGCAGCAGGTGTGGCGAGAGCTGCCCGATTTGTGCCATCCTGGAGTGCCATAGATCCAACACTCATACTTCTCCAACCATCCATTGTGGGACTCTACTCTGACAACAAATCATCACTGGTTTAAGAGTAAAAATACAGTGGAACCTTCTGGAACGAAAAAAAAGCAAAAACAGATTCTTGTTATTTTGAAGGCCTTCTCCATCAGAAACATCAATTACCTGAGATGACACAATGAGGCAATAATAAACTCTTTGAATTCAGAGTGAAGAAAAACAATGATTTATTATAATTGAGTGGCTAAAGATCTGCCAGGGTGGGGTGTGTGTGGGATTGTGGAGCTTCAGCAGGATGCATCACCAGTGAGACGAAACAATTCCATTTCATGGCAGGCATGGAGAAAGATTTCTAAAGAAGGCCCTGAGTCTCAATCATCTACGTCTCCTCAAACCTGGAACCAGAGGCCACATGGAACGTTCCTCCTGTAGAACCCTTCCAGCACCCCGGCCACCATGAGGAGATAACTGAATGAAATCCTGCATGGAGACCCAGTTCCTGCAGTGAGGAAGCATTGCAGCGGCGTGGCGGACACCGTTTTCACCGCCTGTCCACTTCAATGAGTTGGTGTGAGGGAGATGGAACAGAACGTCTCAGGGTCATCCATAAACTGTGACAGATCAGCAGGTCACGAGGAGGACCATTTCAGTCCATCTCTTCTCAACGGCCCAATCAGATTACAGATTCAGGACCAATAAGAGCAGATGGGCATAACATTTCCACCAGTCACCTCCATTCAACTGCCCATCTACCTTCTTAACACACACACAAATCTCAATCACAAAATGCAGTGTCTCCTCCTCCCTCTCGGAGCCTCCTATGATTCCACTGTGGGGTTTTTGATCATTTTGTCACGTCCATGCAGGCATGACGCGGCGGGTGTACGGCGAGGAGGACGAGTGACGAGGAATGAAGGATGCTATTACCTGACATCACGAAACAGGGGTTATAATGGTGAATCACAGGACAGGGGAGGGGAGACATCCGAGACGTTGACACTGGTGAACATGGAACATAACGTTAAAGACCTGACGGCGAACAGAAATGAACAGGGCAGCTTTATACAATTAACACAGGTGAAAACGATTAGGGAACATTTCACATGACAACAGTGAAACTCAGTGCGGATCCCGGACCGGAGTAACCCCTTTTCGGACCGGATCATGACACATTTTCAGATTCTGAGTCAAAAAAGCAGAGAAATGAAATGTCAATTGTGTGACACGTTGAGTTTATAGGAACCGTATAGCCCTCGCCCCCAACAGGAAGTGTGGGTAGCTCCTCAGTCCCATTTCCCATCAGCATCCTCACCCTTGTCCCACAAAACCCGTCGTTCTTCACTCCCAACAGGGGTTTATATCAGCCGTTTACTGGAATGAACAAAACCAATTAAAGTTCAAATAAATCCTTATTAAAACTGGACGGGTGCCGGGCACGGCGCGTTCTACACTTCAGTCCCAGCATAGATCAAGCAAACACACAACATTAAACACCGACCGCCCAAATGATCCCAACATCATATGTGGCGAACGAGATGACAGCAGCAATGCATCGTTCTGTCGTTAACCAACTAATCACACGCCGACCAACGGGGGGACCTGTTTTATCCCCCCATTACTGACTGACTGACTGTGACCTTCAGAACTTGATCACATCTGACTCCATTACACTCTTATTAAGAATAAGGACAACATTCTGTACCTCGTGGTGGAACCCCGCGCAGACCTTATAGATTCTACAGAGGCCTGATCTCTTATCCATTACACGAACATCACATTACTAAGCTGGTAGTAGCCAAGTGGCCTATAAACCAGAAGAGCACAAAGTCCCAGGTTCAAACCATTATGTGTATTATGTCCCTGAGCAAGACACTTAACCCAGAGGGTCTCCAGTGGGGGACTGTCCCCTGTCACTACTTGATAAGGCTGTCTGATAAATGCTGTAAATGTAAATTACATGTTAGGGATCAAGGTTCATATCATTGTGTCACAACAGCGCAGGCAGAAAGGACGCAAGTGCACTACTCAAGGGAAAAATGACAGGACACGGAACCGGGTGACACAGACAATGCAGACATTCTCTAGAAACTCGCAGGAAGATTTATAACTAATGACAGGTGACAACATCTGAGGAAAACCAGGCACACGAATGAACACGGAACATTGTGAAAATGTTCGGATCATGACACCTTGTGGAGGTACAGTTTGTAACCTGGCACATGCAAAACCATATCCAGGGGGAGAACGCTACAACAATATTAAAACAACATCCAGACTTCCAGGCCCTCTGAAAACCTCCAGTCATACTGTAAAAAAAGAAGTGATGAAGAGTTTTTTCTACATTAACAAAGGTTTGGACACACATTCAATGTGTTTTCTTTATTTTCATGACCATTTACATTGGTAGATTTTCACTGAAGGCATCAAAACTATGAATGAACACATGTGGAGTTATGTACTTAACAAAAAGTGGAGACCTGGCCTCCACAGTCACCGGAGCTGAACCCAATCGAGATGGTTTGGGGTGAGCTGGACCGCAGAGTGAAGGCAAAGGGGACAAAAAAACCTCTGGGAACTCCTTCAAGACTGTTGGAAAACCATTTCATGTCACGACCTCTTGAAGCTCATCGAGACAATGCCAAGAGTGTGCAAAGCAGAGCAAAGGGTGGATATTTTGAAGAAACTAGGATATAAAACATGTTTTCAGTTATTTCACCTTTTTTTGTTAAGTACATAACTCCACATGTGTTCATTCATAGTATTGATGCCTTCAGTGAGAATCTACCAATGTAAATGGTCATGAAAATAAAGAAAACACATTGAATGAGAAGGTGCGTCCAACACATGGTAATATATCCATTATTTCATTTTTTCATTATTTTTTTCATTACTAACTTTATTAATTCATTAACAATAAAGATTTACATTGTTTCAACTATTTTAAGTCCTTTTCATATCATTACATGTCCTGTCCATTTTCATGCTCACAGCATTCCCTTGTAGGCACTTTCATCTGCAGCAGAGAGGTCTGGTCTGCATTCATTTACTGACACTGCCAGATCGCATTTCCACTGGACACTGCCGCTGTGGAAGACGGAGACCCTCACCCCCTCCATCATCGTACGTGAAGCACATACATCTGGACACCCCGTCCACCACCGGTCTCGGGAGACCATATTTATTAGGCAGTTTTACCCATCGCTGATGGGTATTTCAGTTCCTGGCTACAACCACAAGGGCCATTTTCTGTATATTAAACCAGAGAAAGTGGATGATGTTCTAGACCTTCAGCCCATTTCTGCTGCAAGTGGATCATTGATCTTCATGCAAATACACGAGAGAAATGTGAGCTGCCAGCGGCGGCCGTTAAGAGAACACTGCTTTTATGGCGCAGAAGACCCACCTGAATGAAAAGAATGATTCCCACATGGAGAGGGAAACGATTCATTAATGAGAGATAAAATCAAACGTGTAATCGCAACAACTTCAGATTTCAGATCAATCTGTCGTCCTTCAAGAAGACAAACATCACACACATCAGATATGCACATCCATGTCCACGTCCTCCTGCCGTGACCATGGCGTGGTGTGCTGGATGAGGAAAATTGCTTGTTTGCAGGTTTATGTGTATATAAATACAAGGGGGGGCTTTAGAGATGGAGGTAAACAGAATAATGATGGTGGAGGAGGAGGAGGATAATGAAGAGCTGTGTCCTTGGATCAGAAAAAGTAAATAATGTTACCATTGTCTTGGTTGAAATAAGAATAATTCCAGGCCTCATAACTGAATTTTTTCAGGCTGGATGTCAGTAAATCAGACAGAACAGGGTCAGTGAGGATTATTTTGGTTAGATACAGGTTATAAGTGTGGTTAAATACAAGTTAAAATTGTGGTTAAATACATGTTATAATTGCAGTTGAATACTAGTTAGATTGTAGTGAAATAGAGGTTATAATTGGGGTTGAATACAAATTAGATTGTGGTGAAATAGAGGTTTTAATTGCAGTTGAATACTGGTTAGGTTGTGGTTAAATAGAGGTTATAATTAGGGTTAAATACAGATTAGATTGTGATTAAATACTTCTTATAATTGGGATTAAACACAGTTTGTAATTGGGAATAAACACAGGTTAGAATTGCTGCTGAATGCTGGTTAGATTGTGGTTAAACAGGTTATAATTACTGCTGAATACTGGTTAGATTGTGGTTAAACACAGGTTATAATTGCTGCTGAATACTGGTTAGATTGTGGTTAAACAGGTTATAATTACTGCTGAATACTGGTTAGATTGTGGTTAAACACAGGTTATAATTGCTGCTGAATACTGGTTAGATTGTGGTTAAACACAGGTTATAATTGCTGCTGAATACTGGTTAGATTGTGGTTAAACAGGTTATAATTGCTGCTGAATACTGGTTAGATTGTGGTTAAACAGGTTATAATTGCTGCTGAATACTGGTTAGATTGTGGTTAAACACAGGTTATAATTGCTGCTGAATACTGGTTAGATTGTGGTTAAACACAGGTTATAATTGCTGCTGAATACTGGTTAGATTGTGGTTAAACAGGTTATAATTGCTGCTGAATACTGGTTAGATTGTGGTTAAACAGGTTATAATTGCTGCTGAATACTGGTTAGATTGTGATTAAACAGGTTATAATTGCTGTTGAATACTTATTATGGTGTTTAAACTGGTTATAATTGTGGTTAAATATTGGTTATACTTATGCTTATACTCTGGTTATAACTGATGTTAAATAATGGTTAAATTATGGTTATAATTGTAGATAAATACTGGTTAGATTGTGAAAGTCATGATTTGACATGTAGGCTAATTGTATTACAGATTTAGATGTGTGAATGCATTGGTGAGTGGGACTGTTTGTGAACGGGTGAACAGTGTGTCTAATGAAGTGACCTGCACTGGGCTTTTGCAAGATGCTAATTTCCTGCCCCGTCGCTCGGCCAAATGAAGAATGATGTTCCTATTTGTTCTTCGATTTTTTTATGTAGCGAGATGCTGGACGTGCCTCTGGACTAATGGAAGATGCACGAACCTCGACAAGGCCAGAGCTGACAGACAAATCTTTATCTGTTAAGGAACAGAACAAGAGAACTTTATTTATCTCAACAGAGAAGTCAGAAACTCACAGACACAGATACTGGTCTGTAACCAGTATTCAGGGGGTATGAATCTTTTTATATCACTACCAGAATCTGAGACTCCTCCAAAAGACCAGCCAGATCAGTCCACCCAGCAGGTATCTCCACAATCTTTAAATGTGCTTAACTGTAGCATCCTGATGTGTTCGAAATATTACAAAAACATGAAACAACTACAACTGTCATGATGGCTGGACATGGTGAGGAAGGGCGAGGAAGGGTTTAATACATAGTACACAGGACAGTACACCTCCCTTTTTCTCCTGGACCAGGTGACCTCTCTGTAGCTTGGTTCATGGCTGTGGTTTTTCTGTAACATTGGTACTTTTTATACATACAATATTTACATGTAACTGCAATAGTAATCTACAGTGTTAATAAGTTAGAAACTGTTCATTCTTTTGACCTCCATAGTGCCATGCCTCTTTCTGCCAGGTAACATCAGGTTGAAGTGGTTTTAATACAGTGTTTTGTGTAGAGAGTGCTTATACTTCTCCTTTTTACATTAGCAATAATTCTTTGGTAAAAAAATGGTACCCTAGTGATATTATCTACATGAATGAATGAAAGACCTGCGTCAATAAGGACATCCTTTACTTCTGTACTTAGTGAGATAGAAAGGCTATCCTGAGTTATGATGTAGACAGACAGCTTACATCTGGCTGGTTGAGGCCCAAGTACAAGAGCTTCTTTCTTATCAGGGTTTAACAGAAGAAAGTTGGTGAGCCTCCACTGTCTAATGTCTTTCAGACAATTTTCTATTCTGTTCACCTGTTGCCTCTCGTCTGGCATTGCTGAAAAATACAACTGTGTGTCATCATCATAAAAGTGAAAATGAATACCATGTTTATGAATGACGTGACCTATATGTAACATGTTTAAGAAAAATAGCAATGGACCTAAGACAGAACCTCGTGGAACACCAAACTCCACTTTACTATGTGCAGACGAATCACTATTAATGTCCCCAAAGTGATACTGATCAGTCAAACATGACGTGAACCAGGAGAGGGCTATTCCGTTAACCCAAAAAACATTGTCTATCCTGTCGAATATAATTTCGTGATCAATAATATCAAACGCTGCGCTAAGGTCAAGCAGGACAAGCAGTGAGATGCAGCCAACAGGCCAACAGCAGGTGATAAACTATTTTAACCAGCGCTGTCTTGGTGCTGCGAGTGAGACATGATACTTCATGAATGTTGTTGCTGTGTAGGTATACATACAGGTGCTGGGCTACGACTTTTCTAAAATGGACGTAAAATGGACACAAGTTTTGGATGCACTCCTTTAGCTTGGCTATTTTCGCCGTCATGTTAGCTAGTCTTCTACAATTTGCACAGGTAAAATCCTCAATGTTGATGGAGATTGAAATTCTGTACACCTCACAAACTGTGAGATAGATGCATGTTTTGTTGGTTTTGCAAAAAATAAAAGGTAAACCTTTGAGTCCTTAAACAGTGTAGTAACGGAAGGAAGCCCAAAAGCTGTGTCCAACACACAGTGTCAATAATTAAGTCACTTAGTCAAGTCTAGCTTGAATGTTCAATTGCACAACTATAATCAAATATTACTGTTCCTGTTGTAAAATGCCACCGTCTGCCTCTGTTTCTGTTCATTCTCTCTGAGGCACTGATACATCCCGATATGGTCGTATTTGAATTTTATCACCTATTAAACCATATTCATAATAACACACACAGTGGAAGAGTCAGACAGAGTCACGGACAAGGTCCATGTTCTCACCTAGGGTTAGATTATCATGTCCGTAATGTCTGGCCCCAGAAAGACAGAGCTTCACCGTTAATCCAGCTCTGATGAAGACACTATTACCTTCATGTGTGGAAAGAGCAAGGATCCAGTGAAAAACCCACAAAACGATGGACAAATATCACAAAAGCAGATTTCTGATGTTCTAACACAGGAAGACATTTTGTCAGTGGGAACCACAAATCACAATTTTCATTAATGAAATGATCAGACACTCCCTCATTTCCACAAACCCCTGTTCCATCATATCCACATCAGCACATAAAACACCAAGATCAACCCTACCTGAGTGATCAATTTAGATGATGAACAAGATTAGAAGACAAGTACAGCGTAAACCAGTGTCACCAGAAGTGACATTGCCAAACAGCAACAGGAGTGAATGGAAAGCCATTTTATAAAACTGGGAGTGTCTTGAATGCTACTGATCTGGGTTATATTGGGCTCTATCTATCTGGAAAATATAAAAAGTTTGAAAAGAGTCGGCCCTGGCTCCGCCCACTGACACCACCCTCACACAAAAGGAAAAGAGACACTTCAGCACTTTAGTCCTCGACCTGACGCCATTCTCCATGATTCAGGTGGGATCTTCAACATGATGAATCTGGACACCAGGCAGGGCAGCATGGAATCCAGGATCACACACACACACACACACACATACACACACACACACATCCACAGAAACACACACACTTCAAAAGGTTTTCATTTCAGAATAAATCCACTCAGTCAAAAAAATATATAAAAATTGTTTTCTGGGCAGTCTGAAATGGCTGTTGTTCCTGATCAGAAAATCAGATGTCAGGAGTAATAAAAACGAACAGCCGGCCTATGGTGTGGACATCGATCGCATCATAACCCTAATCCTCCCAACCCCTCCACCATCACCCAGGTCCGCCATCGATTCAGCAGCAGAGCCAGAGTCTGACAGCGGAGATGTCAACTGAAAACTGCCTGGACAGAAAGCTTCATCCAGGCTTGTGAGAAGATCACATTTTAAACACCAAAGGTGTCAACGGAGGCGATTCTACAACGTTTTTGATTGGGTTTAATACACCAGGACTGAGCCAAATGTACATGATTAGACAGATGTAAAGCAGGCGCAGGCAAATGTGAATCTTTCTTCTAAAGTGTGGATCAGCAGTATGTAGAATGCTGCGCGATGATGTTCACTAATTCCAGCAGTAACATTAGTGTCTGGATGCCACAGGGAACTGTGGGAGATGTGAGTTCTGCAGCTTCCTGCAAGAACCCAGGGGATGTGTTGAGCCAGGAACAATGCATGAGGAGAGCGAGAACGAGAAAGAAAGGCTGCGGTTACAGAAGCTCTGGGGGAAATAAGACAGAAATGGGGCGTTAACGTGCAAAACACGCACTAATGTACACACACACACACACACACACATACTTCCAGCTGTTCGACAGAGCTACACCGTGGTAAAGCTACACCGCCTTCAGATGAAAGGTGCAGCGCTGCCCCCATCTGGTCAGCAGTAGCATCTCCACATGCAGAACCTAGGACCGCAGGACCTGAGAGAATTGGAGGAAAACAAAACGTCGAGCAACTTTAGGCTTGATAGCAGCACATATGACAC